>NC_053392.1:476930825-477539212 GCF_905171765.1 Bufo bufo | reverse complement strand
ATAGTTCTCCTCACACATCACTAATTCCAGCTCACCAGTTTTATTAGTCAGGATTCTGGCATTAGTATACATACATTTGAGAGGTTTATGTATATTTTTTACCCTACACCTTTCCTTCTGAACTGTTCTAGTCCCTCCTTCCATTCCTCCCCCAGTCCCACTACCTTGCCCCTGGTCTCTATCTGCCCTATCTTCCCCTCCTATAATGTAATTTCCCTCCCCCCCAGTCCCTAGTTTAAACACTCCTTCAACCTACTAGCCATCTTTCTCCCCATCACAGCTGCCCCTTCCCCATTGAGGTGCAGCCCGTCCCTACGATAGAGCCTGTAGCCGATAGAGAAGTCTGCCCAGTTCTCCAGGAACCCAAACCCCTCCTTGCTACACCAGTTCTTGAGCCACTTGTTAATCTCCCTAATCTCCCGCTGCCTTTCTTGTGTGGCCCGTGGTACAGGCAGTATTTCGGAAAATACTTCCTTTGAGGTCCTTGCCCTAAGCTTTTGACCTAAATCCCTGAAATCATTTTTAAGGACTCTCTACCTACCTCTAACTTTGTCATTGGTTCCGATATGGACCATGACCGCTGGATCTTCTACAGCCCTTCCCAGTAATCTGTCAACCGGATCCGCGATGTGTCGAACTCTAGCGCCAGGAAGACAGCACACTGTTCGGCATTCACGGTTTTTGTGACAGATTGCCCTATCTGTTCCCCTAATAATAGAGTCTCCCACTACCAGCACCTGTCTGGCCTACCCTACTCTCCTGGTTCCCTGCTTACTGGAGCTGACATTCCCCTGACTGGCAGAGGAAGTGTCCGGCTGCAGCAGTGCCGTCCCTGGACTGACATCCCCCTCATCTGCCAAACGTGCAAACTTGTTGGGGTGTGTCAGATCAAGGCTAGCCTCCCTGGCACTCTTCCCTCGACCCCGCTTTCTAACTGTTACCCAACTAGCTACCTCACTTTCCTCAGCCTCCTCTCTGTCACCCTCCCCTCATCTACCCCAAAGAGTGCTTGCTCGGCGAGAAGCAAACTCTTTTGCAAATTGTCAATGCCTCTCAGTGTTGCAACTTGCCCGTTTAGAGACTCGATTTGCGATTCCAAACGGGTAATTTGCTCACATCTTGAACAAAGATATACACCCTCGAATGGCTGTTCTAGGACTGCATACATCATGCAAGATGTGCACTGGACTGCGTTGTCAATTGTGCAACACATACTAAATGGGGATTACAACAGTAAAAAAGTAAATATGATTTAGAATTAGACCCTGTCTGCTGTAGTTGAAGGACTACCTAGAATTAAGCCAACAACACACAGGGAAATTATATCCAACCTTAGTTTTCTGTTCCTTGCCTTAAAGTCCTTTTCTTTAACTTCACTTAATAATTATTATTTTTTTTACTTGAAACTTCTCTTTTATTACTAAAAACACTTTTTTTTAAACTTTATTTCTGTCCCACTCTGGGACTTCAACTTTTGGGGGTGTGATCCCCTCTGCAATGCATTACAATACATCTGTATTCTAATGCATTGCCTGCTAGTGTATTACACAGTGTAATACATTAACAGTTGCCTAGCAGACCCAGCCCGGGGCTGAATCTCCTAGGCTTCCGTAGAAGGCAGGTCCCGATGCCTCTGCAAGGCATCGGGCTTCCTTCTCACCCATCAGGTCCCTGTCACCGCAACGAGGGGACCCGATGGAGATCCTCACCCGCCTCAAACACCTTCCATGCCGTGGTCAGGATTGTTGGCCATCTGGAATGGAGCTGTATGGAAGAGGCGAGTGGATTTCTTTCATTAAATATAGACATTCTGTACACTATTTAAATTTTAAGTTGGTATTGGGCCAAGCCCAAATAATGTAGAGACTCATGTGTATGCCCTGTTTATGCTGTTTTAGTTACACTCCATTTATGCGTTGTCTGCTATTTGGATATGGATCCTCTAATGCAGTCTACATTTCCATCATACTTATGGCTCTGCAGAAACAGATGAAGGCACAGTCTCATCACACTGCAATTGCTTTGTCCTAAGTCTTACCTAAGGGCAGCAAGTGATAGTTCATTTATGTAGAACTTATAGACCCTAACTCTGCAGAGTCTCAGTTTATGCCTATATGATGCAGCTTCAGCCTGTCTTCCCTGCCTCTTGCTTGTGATACGTTTCTCCCTGTCACAAGAGAAATCAGGGGAGAGCAGTGTTAAAGTTCATCTCATAGACATACACTAGAGAATTTTTACACAGAAAACACAGTATAGATAGTGAGTGTCAGTCAGGGAAACTGTATAACTCTGCAGCTAATCACTTTATAGATTCAGCAACTATGATCTGTTCTCCTGGTCTCTTAGATAGGGCATCACTCTATACCTGGAATAATGTACAGAGATCGTCTACATGATAGATTATGATGTAATCCTGTAGTTCACAGGAAGTAAGCCATACAGGAAAGACTGACCTGTCTACACAGGGAACAAGCTTGGTGCTGGTGATCAGATTGGAGATCACATGAACCATGTGCCCATAAACAGGGGCATTGCTAAGTTAAAACATTCAGGGCCTGGGCCCCTGATGTTTTGTCCCAGGCCCCGAATGTCCTCCCTACCAGCTAGATATAACTATATTGCCATCCTCAGGATGGGAATACAATTGAATCAAATGCACTGGAAGATCTGAAGGACCTGTGATAAGGTCATATGACCAGTAAAACAGGCAGTGGATGAGAAGGACCTACAATGATGTCGCCATCATGTGACCAGTGCAGGAGAGGACGGCAGTGAAGAGGAGAAGTCCTGAGGGAAGAAGCTGTGGTGAGGTCTTTACATGAGGAGAGGTAAGTGAAGGGAGAGGCAGAGGAATGCTGGGAGTTGTGGTTATTTAACTGGGACTGTATATTAGGGCTGAAGGGAGGGTTGTTATTTACATGGAACTGTGTGCTGGATGTGGCTGGGTAGGGGGTCATGGTATATACATGGGACTGTATGTTGATGGCGGCTGTGGGAGGGGGTCATGTTATTTACATGGGACTGAATGTTGGAGGGGGCTGAGGGAAGGAGTGATGTTATTTACATGGGACTGAATGTTGGAGGGGGCTGGGGCAGGTTGATGTTATTTACATGGGACTGTATGTCAGAGGGGGCTGGGGAGGCATTGATGTTATTTACATGGGATTGTATGTTGATGGCGGCTGTGGGAGGGAGTGATGTTATTTACATGGGACTGTATGTTGAGGGGGTGATGTTTACATGGGATTGCATGTTGGAGGCGGCTGTGGAAGGGCGTCATATTTACATGGGACTGTATGTTGAAGGCGGCTGGGGTGGAGGTGATGTTATTTACATGGGACTGCATTTTGGAGGGGGTTGTAGATAGAGAGGGATATTATTTACATGGGACTGTATATTGGAGGGGGCTGGAGAGATGGTGTGATGTTATTTACATGGGACTCTATGGCGGAGGGAGGGAAATAGTGTTATTTACATGGTATTTACATGGGACTATATATTGGAGGGGCTGAAGGGAGGGGAGTGATGTTATTTACATGGGACTGTATTTTGGAGGGGGCAGGAAAGATGGTGTCAGGTTATTCACATGGAACTGCATGGTGGAGGGAGGAATATAACTACAGGGGGCACTGCAGGGGGCATTATAAATACGGGGGCCACTTTAGGGTGAGCATTATAACAGTAGGGGGCAGTATAATTACTGGGGGAACTGTAGGGGTATTATAAATCCAGGGGACATTATAGGTGTTCTTATTTCTACTGGGGGTTCTATAGGAGGGACTTATAGATACGCCTTATTTCTACTAAGAGCACTATGGGGGCCTTATTACTACTGAGGGGTCTGTAGGGAGCTTTATTACCACTGGGGGAACAATAGGGGGGTCTTATTTCTACTGGGGGTTCTGTGAGGGTATTTATTAATACTGAAGGGCTCTTCTACTAACAGAGGCATGCTGTCACGGATGGTGTACAGGAAACAAGAGAATGCAATACAATAATGACTCACTGGATCCACAACTAAGGAACAAAAGGGAGACCCCTACATGAGACCTGCCACTCTCCCTAATTGCTCAGCCTATGCGAACACCCCAAAGGTGGATGGGCGCATATCCACGTACCTCGGCTATCTAATACCTGAAGACCCTACAATAGTGAGGGGACACGACCACCGGCTCCCTACACTAGACACGGAGTCAGACAGAAAATCACAAATAAAGGAACAGCACTTATCTTGCAGAGGACTGGGAAATAGAAACAGCAAGCACACACACTCCAGGTTGTATAAGCCGCAACCTAATGCATCATGGGGAGGAACTTAAAGGGAAGCAATCAGTCCAACTGCATGACAGCTGAGATAGACTAACGAGATGAGGAACTTAACCAAAACAAAGAAACTCAAGGAGGAGGATCTGGAAAGCTCCTGTCAGAGCTTCTCAACTGTCTGGTTGTGACAGTACCCCTCCCTCTACGAGTGGACTCCGGACACTCAGGGCCCACCTTCTCAGGATGGGACCTATGGAAAGCCCTGATGAGACGAGTGGCCTTAATGTCCGTCACTGGGACCCACATCCTCTCCTCAGGACCATAACCCTCCCAATGAACGAGGTACTGGAGGGAACCGCGGACAAGACGAGAATCCACAATCCTAGAGACCTGAAATTCAAGATTTCCATCAACCATAATCGGAGGAGGAGGCAAAGGCGAGGGTACAATAGGTTGAACATAAGGTTTCAATAAGGACTTATGAAAAACATTATGGATCTTCCAAGTCTGAGGAAGATCAAGACGGTAGGCAACAGGATTGATGACAGACAGGATCTTGTAAGGCCCAATAAACCTAGGACCCAACTTCCAGGAGGGAACCTTCAATTTGATATTCTTGGTAGACAACCACACCAGATCACCAACATTCAGGTCCGGACCAGGCACACGTCTCTTATCTGCCACACGCTTATATCTCTCACTCATGCTCTTTAGATTATCCTGAATCTTTTGCCAAATAGATGACAAAGACGAGGAGAATCTGTCCTCATCAGGTAAACCAGAAGACCCCTCTCCCGAGAAAGTCCCAAACTGCGGATGAAACCCATATGCACCAAAAAATGGTGACTTATCAGAGGACTCCTGACGACGGTTATTTAAAGCAAACTCAGCAAGGGACAAAAAAGAACACCAATCCTCCTGATTCTCCGCCACAAAACAGCGCAGATATGTCTCCAGATTCTGATTGACGCGCTCTGTCTGGCCATTCGACTGTGGGTGGAAAGCAGAAGAGAATGACAACCGAACCCCCAAGGAGGGGGGTTCGGTTGTCAGAGGAAGCGGATAAGGGTCACGAATAGTGATAATGTTCAGCTCCCTGAAATCCAGACAAGGTCTTAAAGAACCATCTTTTTTCTTAACAAAGAAAAAAACAGCGGCAACAGGTGACTTCGAGGGTCGTATGTGTCCTTTTCTCAGACTCTCAGAGATATAAGCACGCATAGCGACCCTCTCAGGTTGGGAAAGATTGTATAAACGAGATTTAGGCAGCTTGGCGCCTGGGATGAGATTAATAGGGCAATCGTACTCCCTGTGCGGGGGCAAATCCTGAACTCCACTCTCAGAGAAGACATCCGAAAATTCAGAGAGGAAAGGTGGTACAGTCTTAGTAGAAACCTCAGAAACAGATGTCATGAGGCAATTCTCTCTGCAAAAGTCACTCCAACCATTTATTTGCCTCGCTTGCCAATCAATGGTGGGGTTATGTTTAGTGAGCCAGGGTAGCCCCAACACTAGAGGAGTAGGCAAACCGCTAAGGACGAAACATGACACATCCTCAACATGAGCATTACTCACAATTAAACGGATATTGTTAACTATGCCCTTTAATGATTTCTGAGAAAGTGGAGCGGAATCAATAGCAAAAACAGGAATATCCTTTCCCAAAGTGCATACCTGGAAACCATGAGTTATTGCAAATTGATTATCAATGAGATTGACAGCTGCTCCACTATCCACAAAAATCTCACAAAAAATGCTCTTGCTCTCTAGCGCCACCCTAGCAGGCAGGACAAAACGGGAACTACAAGCAAACGGAAAACCTTCAATTTCCGCCTCAACCCGAGATTTTTTCCTTTTTGTTTCTTTATTACTCCCAGAAAACTGCCTGAATCTCCTAGAGGGACAAACATTTGCCAAATGATTTATACCTCCACAACAAAAACAAACCCTCCCATGCGGGCTGAATCTTCTATTGTCAGAGGCAATCAACCCCAGCTGCATGGGCTCCTGCTCAGAAGGGACTGACAGCGACTGAGACCCCTGCGCACAGAAAGAGACCGCTGCACTGTCACGGGACTGAGTATGACAGGAAGGAGAGATCTCTCCTCTCTCTCTAAGACGCCTGTCAATACGAACTGCCTGAGACATAGCAGAATCCAAGGAGGTAGGTCTTTCATGAAAGGCAAATGCATCTTTCAATCCCTCTGAAAGACCATGGCAAAATTGACTTCGGAGTGCAGCATCATTCCAACCAGTATCAGCTGCCCATCTCCGAAATTCTGAGCAGTATATCTCTGCGGATTGTTTACCCTGGCATAACAGACGTAGTCTAGACTCAGCCAGAGCAATACGATCCGGATCATCATATATCTGACCCAGGGCTAAAAAGAATTCATCCACTGAACAGAGGGGCCGTGCCCCCTCCGGCAGCGAAAAGGCCCAGGATTGAGCGTTATTCCTGAGCAGCGATATAATGATCCCCACCCTCCGTTCTTCATCACCAGAGGAATGGGGAAGAAGGCGAAAATGGAGTTTGCAAGCCTCTCTAAAACGCACAAAATACTCACTACCCCCGGAGAACGTATCCGGGAGCGAGATCTTAGGCTCAGAACAAACTCCATGAACGCAAGCTGAACCGGTCACTTGAAACTGAGAAAAAGTCTTACGGAGATCAGCTACCTCCAATGAAAGACCCTGGAAGCGCTCAGCCAAAAGTGAAACCGGATCCATGCTTGAGACGGTTTTGGCGGCTTATAATGTCACGGATGGTGTACAGGAAACAAGACAATGCAATACAATAATGACTCACTGTATCCACAACTAAGGAACAAAAGGGAGACCCCTACATGAGACCTGCCACTCTCCCTAATTGCTCAGCCTATGCGAACACCCCAAAGGTGGATGGGCGCATATCCACGTACCTCGGCTATCTAATACCTGAAGACCCTACAATAGTGAGGGGACACGACCACCGGCTCCCTACACTAGACACGGAGGGAGTCAGGGTCACCTGAAAATCCAGCAGACAGAAAATCACAAATAAAGGAACAGCACTTATCTTGCAGAGGACTGGGAAATAGAAACAGCAAGCATACACACTCCAGGAAGTTGTATAAGCCGCAACCTAATGCATCATGGGGAGGAACTTAAAGGGAAGCAATCAGTCCAACTGCATGACAGCTGAGATAGACTAACGAGATGAGGAACTTAACCAAAACAAAGAAACTCAAGGAGGAGGATCTGGAAAGCTCCTGTCAGAGCTTCTCAACTGTCTGGTTGTGACACATGCTTGGGGAGCGTTATCACTGTTGGGGGAACTGTAGGGGGCAGTATTACTAATGGGGACATTCTTGAGGAGCAATATTACTGTTGGGGCACTGTAGGGGGCAGTATTACTAATGAAGGCATTCTAGAAGGGAATTACTGTTGGTGGGACTATGAGGAGCACTATTACTATTGGGGCACTAATTTTCTTCAGGATAGTATTTGGGGGTATTGGGGAGCACATCGAGCAGCAGGATAACACTGTGGGAACTCCAGGTTGGGGGATGGTGATAGAAATTTGAGGAAGCTAAGATGTCTGTGTGTCACACTCTGCAAAGATGAGGCGCGGCTGAAAGAAGATAATGACAGAGAAGATCTACATCAGAGGAGACGTCACTTGGGAGGCAATGGATGTGACAGGTATGTGTTGGGGAAGTACATGAAAGTGTGGGGAGAGGGTCGATTTAGAGAACTGGGCCATATTCATTGGAGCTTGGGCCCCAGATCTTTTGAGACCCTAGCAACGCCACTGCCCATAATGAAAGAGTACAAAATGTATTGGAGTCTAAAAGAGTGCTTCTTTAATTTCAGCTCAGTTTTAAACTGTAAAAAAAAATTAAATGAGGTCATCTTAGCTAAGACAAACATTTATTTGACATAAACACGCTGAGTAATGATCAAATTTATCTTCACTTAAGTGCTACTTCTATCTTGAGGAATTTCTAGAACTTGCAATACTTGTCATAGTTCAGTAACTTTCCCAGTTTAGTTTCTGCAAGATATTTTTCAAACATTGCATCCACCTCTTTGCTCTGATCTTCAGTAAAATAATTCTTCCAGTCTCCAATCTCTCCTATTTAGATAGATAAAGAAAGGTGCACAGTGTCATCTTCCATATGACAGCAAGCAAAGCTACTAGTGAATTTACATACACAATAGTATACAATATAGCAAGAGTAAAAAATGAACAGTCATAAAAAGGCAACTTGTATTATGATGACTCGTATCCAGATCAAGTGTGAGCAGCTTGACGATGTACAAAGGTCTGTGGTTTATGAAACCAACTGTAAAGAAATTCCTGAAGTCATAAATTTGTGGATAACTCTTTAAAGCACATAAGAAATGCTTTAATGGCCTCAAATATAAAGCTGCACTTTAATCCTTCTTCAGGTAAATCAGCGGAATGATGAGTTTTGGTCATAGATTAGTCATTAAGAGGGTTGACCAGCCACTATTCCTAGCAGGGGATTGTGTAAAAAAAAAAAAAAAAAATCACTCACATTTTGAAAGTTCCACCCTTCCAGCGCTGCAGCTTACAATTTCTGCTCCATTGAAAGTGATGACATTCTGTCCTCCTTCGCATGATCGCTCCAGCCAATCACTGGCTGCATCTTCATTTAACCATAAATGGATTCAGGTCCATATAAGGGTTCTCTAGACTTTTATGGGTGCTATATTAGAGCTCCATGAAATTCTAAGACTCTGTTGAGCTGTTTTAGTGTTATATGCGTGAGCGTGAGTGTGTGCTCTAACATATTGTTTGTCATCTACTATACCATGACATAAATGTCATACTCTATATACTGTATTTATTAGTGATTCAGGCCTGTGATATTTTACACATAACTAGTGTGTAACTGTCTGTATTTTTCTTACTTTTTAAAAACCTTTTAACTTTTCATATAATGAAATTATCATTTTATCTTTTTTCCCATTTTGTGTTTCTTACTTACCTTTTCTGAAGAAGGAGTCACCTAGCTTTCCATGAGTATTTTCAGATTTGTCTTTCATAGAGTTAAAAGAAGTACGGCTTGCTACCAAATGAATTTGTTCCTCATTCAATGAAAGGTGAAAGAAGTCAGATATTTTTTTCAGTGCTGTCGGAAGGTCCTTAATTTATAAAAATAAAATAAAATGATTACATCATATTGCATGTCAGTTCAGCAAATGATATTGGTAGTAAAAAATACCGTATGGCTTATATTGTCTGTTTATCTGTATGTAATGCTATTCAAAGATTTAACAAAATATTCAGTATTAAAGGTTGCCCTTAAAAATACATGCTTTAAAACCAGAGATGAGCGAATCGAAGCTGACAAAGTGGAATTTGTTCCGAAATGCAGGACAAATTTGATTCGCAATGAGTGCGAATTTCCTCGGTAACGAATCACATTTTTCCTAAAATGGCGGCTACACGTGTGAGGACTGAGGACATGGGACAAGGAACTCTGGAAAGGTGGAATCACCCAGATTGACATGCATGCATGCAGCCAATCAGTAGCCAGCCAGCATTGTGATGTCACAGCCCTATAAATACGGCAGCCATTTTAGAATCTGCCATTTTCCAGCGTTCTGAGTGCAGGGACAGACGTGAGAAGGCGCTAGGGACAGCAATTGGAAAACTTGATTGTGCGAAAAATAAAGAAAAAACTATTTAGAAGTGCAGGGTAAGGATAGGGAGGAATCATCTCACAGCATCTTAGTTCAGGGAGAGATGCCAGAAGGCGCTAGGGACAGTGATAGGAAAGCCATTTGCAAATGCAGGGAAAGATTATTTGGGGATACAAATTATACAGCTCTGTCATTCCAGCTATTTGTTCTTGGGGTTCAAGTGCTATGTTGAAAAGCTTTTAGTGGCTTATATCTGTGGGAAAATATATACGCACTTCACTGCTTCCATTTTTTCTGGTGAAAGCGTATAGGGGCATATTTCAGTAAAAAAAAGACAAATATATATGCACTGCACTATTGCAGTTATTTCTGGTTAAAGCTTATAGGGGCATATTTCAGTAAAAAAAGAAAAATATATATATATATACTCAGTTCACTTTTTATATTTTTTGCTGGTGAAAGTGTATAGGGGCATATTTCAGTAAAAAAAATACAAATATATATGCACTGCACTGTTGCAGTTATTTTTGGTGAAAGCATATAGGGGCGTATTTCAGTACTACAAGAAAAATATATACGCAGTTCACTGTTTAAGTTTTTTCTATTGAAAGCATATAGGGGCATATTTCATTAAAAAAAGAATAATCTCTACGCACTTCACTGCTTAATTATTTCATGCTGAAAGTGTATAGGGGTGTATTTAATTACAAAAAGAATAATCTATACGCACTTCACTGCTTAATTTTTTCCTGCTGAAAGCGTATAGGGGCATTTTTCTGTAACAAAAAGAAAAATCTATACGGACTTCACTGCTTAATTTTTTCCTGGTGAAAGCGTATAGGGGCGTATTTTATTAACAAGAAAAATCTATACGCACTTCACTGCTTAATTTTTTCCCGATGTAAGTGTATAGGGGTGTATTTCTGTAACAAAAAGAAAAATCTATACATACTTCACTGCTTAATTTTTTGCTGGTGAAAGCGTATAGGGGCGTAAATCATTAACAACAAGAAAAATCTATATGCACTTCACTGCTTAATTTTTTCCCGGTGAAAGCGTATAGGGGCGTATTTCTGTAACAAAAAGAAAAATCTATACACACTTTACTGCATATTTTTTTTCCCAGTGAAAGCGTGTAGTGGCCTATTTCATTATAGAAAGAAAAAATATGCTCACTTCACTGGTGCACTTATTTATGGCAAAAGTATTTAGTGGCCTATTTCTGTACAGAAAGACAAAAATATACACACTTTACTGGTGCAGTTATTTGAGGCAAAAGCGTTTAGTGGCCTACGTATGTCAGTACAGAAAGAAAAATATATATGCATTTCACTGGTGCATTTATTTCTGCTAAAAGCATTTACTGGCCTATTTCAGTACAAAAAGAAATATATATTCTCAGTTCACTTCTGCATTTTTATGTGGTGAAAGCATTCAGTGTCCTATTTCAGTACAAAAAGGAAAAAAATGTACACACATCACTGTTGGATTTATTAGTGGTGAAAGAGTTTAAGTGGCCTCTTTCAATACAAAATGAAAAAATATATATGCATTTCACTTCCGCAGTTGTTATTATTTTAGTACAAAAACAAAATATATTCAGCGTTCACTGTTGCAGTTATATGTGGTAAAATCTTTATTGACATATTGAGGTCGAAAAACAAAATGTATTCAGTGTTCAGTGCTGCAGTTATATGTGTTAAAATCTTTATTGCCGTATTTTGGTCGAAAAACAAAATTTATTCAGCGTTCAGCGCTGCAGTTATATGTGGTAAAATCTTTTTGATGTATTTTAGTCGAAAAACAAAATTTATTCAGCGTTCAGCGCCGCAGTTATATGTGCTAAAATCTTTATTGACATATTTCGGTGGAAAAACAAATTTGATTCAGCGTTCATCGCTGCAGTAATATGTGCTAAAGCCTTTAGTGACGTATTTCGGTAGAAAAACTAAATATATTTAGCGTTCACTGTTGCAGGTACATGTGGCAAAACCTTTAGTGACGTATTTCGGTGCAAAAACTAATTTTATTCTGTGTTCATCGCTGCAGTAATATGTAGCAAAAAAAATTGTGACGTATTTCGGTGGAAAAATTCATTTTATTCAGCATTCAGCGCTGCAGTAATATGTTGTAGAAATTGTGCCATATTTCGGTGGAAAAACAAATTTTATTCTGCGTTCAGCGCTGCAGTAATATGTGGTAACATTTTTGGGACGTATTTCGGTGGAAAAGTTAATTTTATTCAGCATTCAGCGCTGCATTAATATGTGGTAAAAGAAATTGTGCCGTATTTCGGTGGAAAAATAAATTTTATTCTGCGTTCAGCGCTGCAGTAATATGTGGTAAAACATTTTGTGATGTATTTCGGTGGAAAAACTAAATTTTTTCTGCATTCAGTGTTCAACGCTCATGTTTCCCTCCCTTACTTTCTGTTAACGAATGCAGAAATGGAGTAAAGAGATTCTGTCACCATATTTAACAGAATTAACCGCATATATTGTTAAATAAGTCTCTTAGACCTGATGAGGCTGGTGTACTAGATATTAACTGAGAGAGGGGTGAGAGAGCTCCTGAGTCTGATGTACTCATCAGGTTAAACCAACTGAATGGCAATTATTGGTAATAAATTGAATGTTCCCGATAATTGTTGTATAATGAGTTGGAGGTAATAGCTGCATTCACATGCAGCAATGATCTCCTCTGTATGGGGATGGGTGATTGCTACTGTGATCCCTTGTCTACATGAAGATTAATTATTTCTGTTCAGCAGACCCCTGCTCAGAAACAATGATTTTAATGTCCACATCAACAGTCATTTCACTTGATGAATGGGCATTTGTCAGGTGATTAGTGATACATTTACATTATTGTTATCGGGAATGAGCATTCGTATGAGCGGTCTTTCTAAAACAAAACTGGCCCGATAACCTGCCTATATAAAAGTGTGTAAACAGAGATCTGCAAATTCATTGAAAGTCCTTTCATGAAAGATTTGGTCGGAAGATTCCATTCGGGTATAAATACAGATGTGTCATAGCTACCGCTCCCTTATGTCGCAATTCGTTACTGACTAAACGCGATTTTATCTCCTCCAGTCTATCAATATACACCGATGTCAGTAGATGACGGTGTTGAGTTAAAGTTAATATCGCTATCCGGCTCCTGATACAGCCCGTAGTCATCCCGACACTATACATTCCGAATCCACAAATTAGCGAGACGCTGGAGAATGTAAATTAGTTTGTGGAAACATCTTTTGTTTCCCTGCACGTCTGTACCAAAGAGTTAGGAAAGCACTCAGCCCTCTGAGAATTCAATGACAAAATCGGCTCTGCTACATCTGTCCAGGTCTGTGTCTATACCATACTGGCACACTCCAAACCAAGTATGATATTAATAAGCGCAACACAAGTGTAAAAAATAACAAAGAATACAATTTTATACTGTATACCTAAATATAAAAGACATTGTATAGATCGCATGCAATTGTAACAAACCCTCAACTGTGAGAAGTATTTAGTCACTCTGAAAACCCCTAGAGACTGAATACTTCCTCATATTATATTACAAGCAATATTATTATTAGATATCATTATCATATTATTTCTAGCCAATGAAATAGTAACAGAGGACAGTGGGGCGTTCTCACAAAAACCTTTGTTCAATTCTATTTAATTAATATCAAAAGCTGGCCACGCACAGATAGACTGCTGGGTTGATCGAATATAGTAAAATACCCATATCCCTGCCAGACTCAATTTTGGCACAGTACGATAATGCAATATATCTATCCTCACTAACTATTGACATCAACCTGTCTGCCACAGAAATATAAATATAACACCTGAATAGGTTTCTATAATTACTGAATAAGGGGACAGGATCCCTTGGTTGCCGTTGGTAATTACTAGCAGCTACTAGTTCAGTAGATATAAAACCCTGCTGCACACTGACAATTTTAAACATATTTTATTCTATTACACTTATGTTTTAAGAATGATAAAATAGGGGGCGGAGCTAACGCAGTTCTGAGATGGCCGCTTGATTTTGAGCTCCGTGCTACAGACCGTTCACAGCACTAGCAATCTTATGCTTTACACCTGAAAATGGTCAAAATAGGAAACCCTAAAGCAGGGGAACACCCGAGCAACAACAAAAGCCATGCTTCGGGAGGCAACATGGACAGATTCATTAGAAAAGCGGCTGCCTCGTTCGTCGCTCGTGACTCCAAGATGGCGCCGGTCCAGCAACAGAAAGCCGGCCAGCAAGACAAGTCGGATGATGACAGTGACACTGAGGAGCCGCAAGGTAGGGGGACCCTTCCGATCACCAGAAACTATTTGAAGAATACTTTGAATAAGGCCCTGGAGCCCTTGCTTAGCGAATTCGCCGCCCTGCGCCAGGATATGAGACAAGTGGGCGACCGAATTGAAGCGCTCGAAAACAACCAGGCCCAGATACTGGACCATCAGAGGGCTACCTCAAGTTCATTCCGAAAGTGCGGCACCTACCTGAATGAAATTCAAAATGCCTTAGAAGATCAGGAAAATAGGGGCCGCCGGAATAACCTGCGTATAAGAGGGATTCCTGAGTCTGTTTTGCCTGGAGACATTCCAGCTGCGATTATCTCCCTCTGCTCCTCGCTTCTTGGTCCAGACTTCGCCCTGGAGATTAAGATTGAGAGGGCACACAGGGCTTTGCGGCCCAAGCCTAAATTGGAGGAGCCCCCAAGAGATATAATATGTAAATTCCTGAACTTCCAGGTCAAATCAGCGGTTCAAGATGCTGCTAGAAGCAGACCTGACATCTTGTTTGAAGGCGCTCAAGTGTCAATATATCAAGACTTAGCCCCCTCTACCTTGAGAAAGCGCAAATCTCTCAAACCACTAACAGAATGGCTGCGGGCCAACAGGATCCTCTACAAATGTAATTTTCCTTTTGGACTTTCCTTCTCACAAGGAGGCCGCCGCTTCAATATTACTTCCCATGCCGATTTGGATGCTGTCTACGATTACCTACAAATCTCTCCCTTGCCGATAGAAAACTGGGAACTGTTCCAAGACCTCTTCGCCTTACCTGAAGTTCCATCGTTTTCAGCCTTCACCTTACAGCACACTCCCAAGGCTCATAAAGCGGGGAAGAGGAATCGACAACTGACACCTAAGAGACTAGCTCAAGATTAATAATCTCGAACTTTCAGTTCCAATCAACGTACCGGGAGATGTTCCTTTTTAGGACTTTATTGGATCTATCCAGATAATTTGCTTCTTTTACATAGGTGGTCTTTCGTTATTGTTTGTTTAGACCAGCTCCATTCTGCTAGTAGATCCATGATATAGCCGGATTGAAGTCATGTTTAAGCTATGCCTTACTAGATATTGCTTCTGTCTTACATGCTCCACCGGCCTTTTCTCCCCTTTACGTCCTCATTTCAGTCTCTAAATGGGCAAGTTGCAACACTGAGAGGCATTGATAATTTGCAAAAGAGTTTGCTTCTCACCGAGCAAGCACTCTTTGGGGTAGATGAGGGGGAGGGTGACAGAGAGGAGGCTGAGGAAAGTGAGGTAGCTAGCTGGGTAAAAGTTAGAAAGCGGGGTAGAGGGAAGAGTGCCAGGGAGGCTAGCCCTGATCTGACACACCCCAACAAGTTTGCACGTTTGGCAGATGAGGGGGATGTCAGTCCGGGGACGGCACTGCTGCAGCCAGACACTTCCTCTGCCAGTCAGGGGAATGTCAGCTCCAGTAAGCAGGGAACCAGGAGAGCAGGGCAGGCCAGACAGGTGCTGGTAGTGGGAGACTCCATTATTAGGGGAACAGATAGGGAAATCTGTCACAAAGACCGTGATCGCCGAACAGTGTGCTGTCTTCCTGGCGCTAGAGTTCGACACATCGCGGATCGGGTTGACAGATTACTGGGAGGGGCTGGAGACGATCCAGCGGTCATGGTCCATATCGGAACCAATGACAAAGTTAGAGGTAGGTGGAGAGTCCTTAAAAATGATTTCAGGGATTTAGGTCAAAAGCTGAGGGCAAGGACCTCAAAGGTAGTATTTTCCGAAATACTGCCTGTACCACGAGCCACACAAGAAAGGCAATGGGAGATTAGGGAGATTAACAAGTGGCTCAAGAACTGGTGTAGGAAGGAGGGGTTTGGGTTCCTGGAGAACTGGGCCGATTTTTCTATCGGCAACAGGCTCTATCGTAGGGACGGGCTGCACCTCAATGGGGAAGGGGCAGCTGTGCTGGGGAGAAAGATGGCTAGAAGGTTGGAGGAGTGTTTAAACTAGGGACTGGGGGGGAGGGTAATTACGTTATAGGAGGGGAAGATAGTGCAGATAGAGACCGGGGGCAAGGTAATAGGAATGGGGGAGAAATGGAAGGAGGGACTAGAACAGTTCAGAAGGAAAGGTGTAGGGTAAAAAATATACATAAACCTCTCAAATGTATGTATACTAATGCCAGAAGCCTGACTAATAAAACTGGTGAACTGGAATTAGTGATGTGTGAGGAGGACTATGACATAGTGGGAATAACTGAGACATGGCTGGATGATAGCTATGACTGGGCAGTTAATGTACAAGGTTACAGTCTGTTTAGAAAGGATCGTCAAAACCGGAGAGGGGGAGGGGTCTGCCTTTATATAAAGTCCTGTCTAAAGCCCACAGTCCGAGAAGATATAAGTGAGGGACATGAACATGTGGAGTCACTATGGGTAGAGATACATGGAGCTAAAAACAACAATAAATTACTAATAGGAGTTTACTATAAACCACCTAATATACCAGAGTCCACAGAAAATCTACTACTAAACGAGATAGACGAGGCGGGAAATCATAATGAGGTGGTTATTATGGGGGACTTCAACTACCCAGATATAGACTGGGAAACTGAAACTTGTATATCTCATAAGGGAAACAGGTTCGTGGCAATAACCAAAGACAATTACCTCTCCCAACTGGTTCAGGACCCGACTAGAGGGACGGCCATACTGGACTTAGTATTAACCAATAGACCTGACAGAACAACAGATGTGCAGGTCGGGGGACACCTGGGAAATAGTGACCATAAAGTAATAACCTTCCAATTATCATTCAAAAGAGCGTTTCTACAGGGAGGAACAAAAATACCAAACTTCAAAAAAGCTAAATTTAGCCAATTAAGAGAGGCCATAGGCCAAACTAACTGGGACAAAGTCCTCACAAATACAGACACAAAATGGGATATCTTTAAAAACATCCTAAAAACTCATTGTGAGAGGTACATACCGTATGGTAATAAAAGGTTAAGGAACAAAAAGAAACCAATGTGGATAAACAGAACTGTAAAGAAAGTAATAAATGACAAAAAGAAAGCATATAAAACACTAAAACAGGAGGGTTGCACGGAAGCACTGAAAAACTATAAGGAAAAAAATAGAACATGTAAAAAACAAATAAAAGCGGTCAAACTAGAGACCGAGAGATTAATTGCCAAAGAGAGTAAAACTAACCCTAAAATGTTAAAAAGTATAAATCTGCAGGTGTTGGCCCTTTAAAGAGTAATGAGGGGGGAGTCGCAGAGAGCGACGAGGAGAAAGCAAAGCTGTTAAATATTTTTTTCTCCAATGTATTCACTGAGGAAAATAAATTGTCAGATGACATGCAGAATGCAAAAATAAATTCCCCATTAAAAGTGTCCTGTCTGACCCAGGAAGAAGTACATCAGCGACTTAAAAAGATTAAAATAGACAAATCGCCAGGACCGGATGGCATACACCCCCGTATCCTAAGGGAATTAAGTAATGTCATAGCCAGACCCTTATTTCTGATATTTGCAGACTCTATTCTGACAGGGAATGTCCCACAGGATTGGCGCGTGGCATATGTGGTGCCAATATTCAAAAAGGGGCCAAAAACAGAGCCTGGAAACTATAGGCCGGTAAGTTTAACATCTGTTGTGGGTAAACTGTTTGAAGGTTTTCTGAGAGATGCTATATTAGAGCATCTCAACGGAAATAAGCAAATAACGCCATATCAGCATGGCTTCGTGAGGGATCGGTCATGTCAAACTAATTTAATCAGTTTCTATGAGGAGGTAAGTTCTAGACTTGACAGCGGCGAATCAATGGATATCGTATATCTGGACTTCTCCAAAGCATTTGACACTGTACCGCATAAAAGGTTAGTATATAAAATGAGAATGCTCGGACTGGGAGAAAACATCTGTATGTGGGTAAGTAACTGGCTGAGTGATAGAAAACAGAGGGTGGTTATTAACGGTACACACTCAGATTGGGTCACTGTCACTAGCGGAGTACCTCAGGGGTCAGTATTGGGCCCTATTCTCTTCAATATATTTATTAATGATCTTGTAGAAGGCTTGCATAGTAAAGTATCAATTTTCGCAGATGACACTAAACTGTGTAAAGTAATTTACACTGATGAGGACAGTATACTACTACAGAGGGATCTGGATAGATTGGAGGCTTGGGCAGATAAGTGGCAGATGAGGTTTAACACTGATAAATGTAAGGTTATGCACATGGGAAGGAAAAATGCAAGTCACCCGTACATACTAAATGCTAAAACACTCGGTAACACTGACATGGAAAAGGATCTAGGAATTTTAATAAACAGCAAACTAAGCAGCAAAAACCAGTGTCAGGCAGCTGCTGCCAAGGCCAACAAGATAATGGGTTGCATCAAAAGGGGCATAGATTCCCGTGATATGAACATAGTCCTACCACTTTACAAATCGCTAGTCAGACCACACATGGAGTACTGTGTACAGTTCTGGGCTCCTGTAAACAAGGCAGACATAGCAGAGCTAGAGAGGGTTCAGAGGAGGGCAACTAAAGTAATAACTGGAATGGGGCAACTACAGTACCCTGAAAGATTATCAAAATTAGGGTTATTCACTTTAGAAAAAAGACGACTGAGGGGAGATCTAATTAATATGTATAAATATATCAGGGGTCAGTACAGAGATCTATCCCATCAGCTATTTATCCCCAGGACTGTGACTGTGACGAGGGGACATCCTCTGCGTCTGGAGGAAAGAAGGTTTGTACACAAACATAGAAGAGGATTCTTTACGGTAAGAGCAGTGAGACTATGGAACTCTCTGCCTGAGGAGGTGGTGATGGTGAGTACAATAAAGGAATTCAAGAGGGGCCTGGACGTATTTCTGGAGCTTAATAATATTACAGGCTATAGCTACTAGAGAGGGGTCGTTGATCCAGGGAGTTATTCTGATTGCATGATTGGAGTCGGGAAGGAATTTTTTATTCCCCTAAAGTGGAGAAAATTGGCTTCTACCTCACAGGGTTTTTTGCCTTCCTCTGGATCAACTTGCAGGATAACAGGCCGAACTGGATGGACAAATGTCTTTTTTCGGCCTTATGTACTATGTTACTATGTTACTATGTTACTATGTTACCTTTTTATGTCACCCATGGCTCCTTAGTCCTTGGGCTTTCCTAAAGCAGCTCAACTTGGCTCTGGCCTTTTCCCCTTTCTAGGTCCTGATAATTACCTGTCTAAATGTATGCCTCTTTCCAGGTTGCAATTATATGTGCTGAACGTCATGTACAATGGTCTTCGACCAACTTTCCCCCGTGCTTTACACCAGTGGGTCAGCTCCCACATCAAGTTATTTTCTGGTTATTTGTTTTGTTCTCATTGTTTTCCCTGTCCCTTTGTTCAATTCTAAGTACCTGACACGGTCATCCCTGATTTCTTTGAAGAACATGCAGGTTGCTGGGGATCCGGCTTCTCCTTCGGACGGGGTGGAGCTATCTCAAATCGTGAGTGTTCTTTCCTGGTGGATCAGCACACTTTACACTCCTTCGCTCATTTTAACCCTTGACTATTCCTGATATTCATATAGCCTCTTATAATGTGAAGGGCTTTAACTCACCCTCTAAGAGAAGCCAGATATTCTCCATATTACGTAAAGGGGGTGCGGGTGTGCTGCTCCTCCAGGAGACACATTTCAGGTTTAACCATTACCCTAATATGGAATTTTCTCACTACCCTCTTTGGTTCCACTGTGGGGGGGGGGGGCTCTGCCTCGTCCGGAGGGGTAAGTATTGGATTTAAGAGAAAAGTCCATTTCAAACCCACTACTCATCTTCAAGATCCAGAGGGAAGATTTATCATGGTTAAAGGTCATATTGGTCCTCAAATGTACACCTTTATAAACTTGTATGTTCTTAATACCAATCAGGCTAAATGGCTCTCATCCATTGCCCAAACAATTACCTCTTTTATGGAAGGTATAGTTGTCTTGGGAGGTGATCTCAATATAGCCTTCGACCCCCAGATAGACTCCTCCTCACATAAAACTTCCCACTCAAGGCGCTCTTTAAAACTCATCAAAAACATTTTTTGGGACCTCCATCTAGTGGATGTCTGGCGCACTCTATATCCCAATACCCTAGACTATACATTTTATTCACATGTCCATTGTTCATACCATCGTATAGACTACTTCTTCATCTCCAAAGAACACCTCCAATTATGCCCAAAGGCCAATATTGGGTCTATTCATTTATCAGACCATGCACCTATCTACCTTATGGTATCCTCCCCAGTACGAAAAACCTAAAGTTTTAACTGGAGACTGAACGAGTCCATTCTCGGCAATCCCTTTTCCACTAAAAAAAATAGCTACACTATTGGATGAATACTTCAGCCTAAATTCCCTACCCGAACTGTCGCCCCGAGTTGTATGGGACGCTCACAAACCCTTTATCAGGGGTGAGTTCATCAGCATAGGTTCCCATTTGAAAAAACTTAGAGAGGGTAACATTAACAGTCTCCTCTCCAAGATAAACAAGCTGGAAGCGGTCCATAAAAAATCTCTGTCTGAAACCCAACTCCAAGAACTTTCTAGAGTCTAGAGCCGAATTAAAAGCCTTACTTACAAATTTTTTGCGCACGGAGACAAAGCTACCAAATTTCTAATAAACAGAATAAAAGCCAGAAGGGCAGAAAACTACATACACCAACTTTGCTCTCCAAAAGGTGACCAAGTTTTCGCTTAATTTAAAATAGCCGCTCAATTCAGGGACTTTTATGAAACCCTATATAATCTCCCTTCCTCCCTTTCTCCAACAGCTCACTCCTCATTAGTAGACACGTTCTTAGAATCCACATCCTGCCCGACTCTGTCTACAGCTCAAAAACAATCTCTGGAGGCCCCATTTACCATTGACGAGTTATCCACAGCCTTAGCTCAAATGCCCCAGGGGAAAAGTCCGGGCCCAGAACGTCTCCCCTCTTCGTATTACAAAATTTTCAAGAAACAACTTCTGCCACACTTACTCACTGTATGCAATCAAACCCTGCAAAGTGTCCCTCTTTCCAGAGACATGACGACTGCCCATATAGCTTTAATTCCCAAGGAGGGGAAGGACTCTAAGCTGTGCGCTAATTATAGGCCTATCTCTCTCCTAAATATTGATCTTAAGCTTTTAGCGAAACTTTTGGCTAACCGCTTGGCAGTCCTTCTTCCTCTTTTGGTGCATATGGATCAGGTGGGCTTTGTACGCAACAGGGAGGGTAGAGACAACACTGCCAGAGTCATTAATGCACTTTGCTATGCCAGACACACCTCCTCTCCTCTGGTACTCCTCAGCACTGACGCCTAGAAAGCGTTTGATCGCATAAATTGGAATTACTTAAGTCACGTTTTAGAATTTTTCGGCCTGCCTGATCCATATATTAAAGCTGTATTTGCCATGTACGATCAGGCTACGGCCCGCGTCATGGTCAATGGTGACCTTTCCTCTCCCTTTCAAATTCACAATGGAACCAGGCAGGGATGCCCCCTGTCTCCCCTCTTATTCATCCTAGTAATGGAACCCCTCCTATCAAAACTTCGGGCAGACACTGAGATTAAAGGAGTATTCTTAGGGGGCCGGAGCCATAAACGAGCTGCTTTTACGGATGATGTCATGTTCATGATATCTAACCCTAAAGTTTCCCTTCCTTTAATTCAGGAGCATTTAAAGAATTACAGTGCTGTTTCTGACTTTAAGATTAACGAGAGTAAATCTATTATAATTAGCGCTGGTCTATCCCCACAACTTAAACTCTCCTTAATGGAAAATTCCGCATTTAATTGGTCCTCCCCAACCATTACTTATTTAGGAGTAAAAATTAGTCCAAACATTTCTGATCTCTATTCACTCAACTTTATCCCATTAAAATCTTCCCTATTTGCTGCACTGGACAAACGTAACAAATCAGCCCCGACCCACTCTTGGTTTGGCAGGAAAAATCTCCTTTCTTCTCTTATCATCCCCCGTCTTACCTACCTCCAACAAGTCCTCCCAATTCCCATCCCAAAATCTTATTATGCTTCTCTAAAACAAAGATTTAGTACATTCATATGGAATGGTAAGAAGGCTAGACTCTCTTATTCCTTCCTGTCTCGCTCACGCTTGGCAGGCGGGATTGGTCTCCCAGACCCTGAACTCTATGGGAAGGCCATACTAATGTCTAGAGTCATTGATTGGCTGAGGAACTCGAGTAGCAAACCCTGGGTAGCTTTAGAGCAAAGCATCATTGGAATGCCAACTCGTGCTCTATGCCTAGGCTATCATACCCCTCCCTCTATCAACCTTCAACCCTATCCAATAATCAAAGCTACTATAGACACTTGGAAGTGGTGGAACTGCTCCCATTGTTCAGTTCCCTTTCCTTCCCCTCTCATCACAATTAGTGATATCCTGGGCGCCGCTTCTTCTGGAACTCGTAACAATTCCTCTAAATTAATTAGATCCTCTCCCATGCTAATCTCCCAATTTTTAGAGCCCCAAGGCTTATCGCCTTTGATTGACTCCATTAAAACCTTTCTAAACCCACAGCCCTGTGACCTCACCCTCATTCCACTTATTAAATCCTTCATTCATAAAAACAATTCAAATGGTGACCGCCTACGACCCCTTACCTGGTTTGAAGCTTTAATAGCGAATCCTACCTCTAACAAGTGCTGGAGATGCCAAGAGGACATAGGCACCTTCCTTCACATCTGGTGGTCGTGCCCCTCTATCAACAAATGGTGGAAAGAGATATTCCAGATATGCAATCTAATTTGTTCCTCAGCTGTGGTTATTTCCCCATATGGGGCCTTGCTTTCCTTTTTTAATAATAATGCCACACCTTTCCCCTCTTTTCTCTTCAAACAACTTTTGCTTGCGGCTCCTCTTATGATTCCCAAATTTTGGTTACAAACTAACATACCCTCGATAGAGCAATGGAAGCTTAAGGTCGACCAAATTTACAGTTTTGAGGAACTAGCCTCCTGGGAATCACGAACACACCCGACTTTTTTAAAAAGGTGGGCTCCCTGGACAAAATATAGGTTTCTTTAATACCAAGTTAATCAGCCCCACTTCCCTTCTCCTTTCTCCCCAAGGTTGGGTTGGAAGGGCGAATCAAACTGTCTTGTGTTTTTCATGATCACTCCATGTGGATTAGAGCTAGTGAATAGATTCATAGATCCGAGGTCTACACTCTAGTTCGCTCTTTCAACTGGGTCAATAGTGTTTTGCCTTGTAGAGTCCCGATTGTTCCTCGCTAGTTTTGTCATGTACAATTTGTATACTGTGATCTTCATTTGATGGACTGTAGTAGCCCTTTTTCCTAATCCTGCATTTACTAAGTGCATATGCCTTCTTATGTGTCTGGTACCGACCTACACCATTGTTGGTGTTTTGTTTATACTGTATATTTTCTATATGCGAAAATAAAATATTTTAAAAATTTAAAAAAAAAAAAAAAAAAAAAAAGAATGATGAAATAAAGATATATATTTTAATATTCGATAGAGACCCCTAAAGGGATTTGGTTTGGTCTATTGACCGTGGTATACATTGTTTACTGTATATGGTGTTACTTTACACCCTATCCCCCACTCTCAGTATGGCTACAATAGGATCTAATGCCCCTTTCACACGGGCGAGGAGGGGCTGGAGGGGTTAAAAATAGGGCTAAAGGGGTTAAAAATAAATAAAAAATAATAAACTACTGTACAATGGACTAACTGTACATTCATATATTTATGTATCGATCACAATTATGATTCAGTACATCGAGAATATTAGACTATATATTTGCATATGCAGCTCTATAATATATCTGTATACACCGCTCCATTATGTCTTTAGATCTGTGATACAAGTGGATTAGATTTAGATAACACCTGGTGATACATTGTACCGGAATTTTTGCAGTCTACTGCATACAGATATATAATAGAGCGGTGTGTACAGATATATAATGAAGTGTTGTATACAGATATGTAATGGAGCAGTGTACAGTATACAGATATATAATGTAGTGGATACAGAGTGTATTTATTAGCTATGTTCCTATAGTGGCTGAATGTTAATACAGTATCGAAAAACAACATGTACAGTATGGATACATTTGTATTTAGCAAAGCCTTTTGATCATTTCCTCCTTGACGGCCACCCCCCCCCCCCCCTCCTTCTGCCAGGACAATTCCCACACCTATTCTTGCTATTCTTAATGTTGGATCTCTTTCTCCACAATTGCGCAATGGAAATCTAATATGAATTATGATGTTAACACTGACACCATTAAAATAAATAATATTGTTACATGAAAAACAAAAATAAATAAATCAATACAGCTGCAGCGCTGGGTAAGTTTTAAAATACACCAAAAGTTTACAGGCAAAAATAGACCAATATATACAGCGTTGCTGCTATATTGATTTATTATATATATAAATATATTTTATATATTTATATTATATATAAATTTACATATAGTATAATTAGTGTAATATTGTATAATTATTTTTTAATACAGAGGTTATCTATCTTTCTATCTATCTATCTATCTATCTATCTATCTATATCTATATATGTCCATTATACTGTACAATACACTATATCTAAATCACCATACCTCATATGGATCATGGAATAAATAATTATACAATATTACACTAATTATACTATATGTAAATTTATATATAATATAAATACTGTATTAACATTCAGCCACTATAGGAACATAGCTAATAAATACACTCTGTATCCACTACTTCAGAGAAAAACAAAAAATAAATAAAAATAAATAGGGAAAACTGCATCAAGATACAAAACAATATACACTTAAATTATAAAAAAAACTGATAAATGCAATAATATTGATTGTGTATCTGACATACTTGAAGCAAACTATCTTATTACTTGAAATTGGGACATTCTCTAATAACTTTCCTACCCCCCACTCTCAGTATGGCTACAATAGGATCTAAGGCCCCTTTTTTAAACGGGCGAGGAGGGGCTGGAGGGGTTAAAAATAGGGCTGGAGGGGTTAAAAATTAATAAAAAATAATTTAACTCACCTTAATCCACTTGTTCGCGCAGCCCGTCTTCTCTTCTGTCTTCTTTCTTCAGGACCTAGGTAAAAGACCTGTGGTGACGTAACTGCGCTTATCACATGGTCCATCACATGATCTGTTACCATGGTGATGGATCATGTGACGGACCATGTGATGAGCGCAGTGACGTCACCACAGGTCCTTTTCCTGTGCACAGCACAGAAGAAGACAGAAGAGAAGACGGGCTGCGCGAACAAGTGGATTAAGGTGAGTTAAATTATTTTTTTTATTAATTTTTAACCCCTCCAGCCCTATTTTTAACCCCTCCAGCCCTATTTTTAACCCCTCCAGCCCCTCCTCGTCCGTGTGAAAGGGGCCTTAGATCCTATTGTAGCCATACTGAGAGTGGGGGGTAGGAAAGTTATTAGAGAATGTCCCAATTTGAAATAATAAGATAGTTTGCTTCAAGTATGTCAGATACACAATCAATATTATTGCATTCATCTGTTTTTTTATCCTTTAAGTGTATATTGTTTAGTATCTTGATGCAGTTTTCCATATTTATTTTTATTTATTATTTGTTTTTCTCTGAAGTAGTGGATACAGAGTGTATTTATTAGCTATGTTCCTATAGTGGCTGAATGTTAATACAGTATTTATATTATATATACATTTACATATAGTATAATTAGTGTAATATTGTATAATTATTTATTCCATGATCCATATGAGGTATGGTGATTTAGATATAGTGTATTGTACAGTATAATGGACATATATAGATATAGATAGATAGATAGATAGATAGATAACCTCTGTATTAAAAAAGAATTATACAATATTACACTAATTATACTATATGTAAATTTATATATAATATAAATATATAAAATATATTTATATATATAATAAATCAATATAGCAGCAACGCTGTATATATTGGTCTATTTTTGCCTGTAAACTTTTGGTGTATTTTAAAACTTACCCAGCGCTGCAGCTGTATTGATTTATTTATTTTTGTTTTTCATGTAACAATATTATTTGTTTTAATGGTGTCAGTGTTAACATCAAAATTCATATTAGATTTCCATTGCGCAATTGTGGAGAAAGAGATCCAACATTAAGAATAGCAAGAATAGGTGTGGGAATTGTCCTGGCAGAAGGGGGGGGTGGCCGTCAAGGAGGAAATGATCAAAAGGCTTTGCTAAATACAAATGTATCCATACTGTACACAGGGCCGCTGATAGGCCAGTACAGCTGGCCCAGTTGTACCGGGCCCGGCTGGCAGGGGGGCCCGGGCTGCCGACTCCCGAGCCATTTTAATTTTTTTGCTGTCAGTGGGCTGGCTCCAGTAACAGCAGGCAGTGTGGGGGCGGCGCTCACTCACTGACGTCACACGCCTGCTCCTCCCACTAGGCGGCGCAGGCGCGTGACGTCAGTGAGTGAGCGCTGCCGCCCGCACTTGTTACTGGAGGCTGGAGGGTGGAGGGAGGAGGCAGGAGCTGAATGTAAGGTAGTTTTTTAGTAAAGAGATGAGCGCTGTGCCTGTGCTAAAATTAAAGTTACTGTCTGCAGCCTGCACGGCTGCACCGATTTATTAATGTATACTACTGTGAGTGGCGGGGGGGGATCTATATGGATGACGTCATGACGGCACTGTTATAGGGAGGGCGGGGGATCCGTGGATGGCACTGTTATGGGGGGGGGGGTCTGTCATGTGGATGACACTTATGGGGGGGGGCCGGGGGGTCTGTGGATGACACTTATGGGGGGGATCTGTGGATGGCACCATTATGGAGGGGGATCTGTGGATGACACTGTTATGGGGGGGGATCTGTGGATGACACTGTTATGGGGGGATCTGTGGATGACTGTTATGGGGGGGATCTGTGGATGGCACTGTTATGGAGGGTATCTGTGAATGGCACTGTTATGGAGGGGTATCTGTGGATGACACATAGCATAAGATGCTATATACGGTATGTGTCATCCACAGATCCCCCTCTATAACAGTGCCATCCACAGATCCCCCCATAACAGTGCCATCCACAGATCCCCCCATAACAGTGCCATCCACAGATCCCCTCCATAACAGTGCCATCCACAGATCCTCTCCACAACAGTGCCATCCACAGATCCCCCCATAACAGTGCCATCCACAGATCCCCCATAACAGTGCCATCCACAGATCCCCTCCATAACAGTGCCATCCACAGATCCTCTCCATAACAGTGCCATCCACAGATCCCCTCCATAACAGTGCCATCCACAGATCCCCTCCATAACAGTGCCATCCACAGATCCCCTCCATAACAGTGCCATCCACAGATCCCCTCCATAACAGTGCCATCCACAGATCCCCTCCATAACAGTGCCATCCACAGATCCCCTCCATAAAAGTGCCATTCACAGATCCCCTCCATAACAGTGCCATTCACAGATCCCCTCCATAACAGCGCCATTCACAGACGACCCCCCAGCGCCATAAATATCACTTGTAGACAAATCTGCATGTTGTTTCAAGGCGGCGTCTGGGGAGGGGCCAAGGGCGGGGCCAGGGGTGTGGCTGAAGGAGGGATCAGGGGGTGGAGCTGAAGGGGGCCCCGTCATGTATGCTGTACGGGGCCCCATGATTTCTATCAGCGGCCCTGACTGTGCATGTTGTTTTTCGATACTGTATTAACATTCAGCCACTATAGGAACATAGCTAATAAATACACTCTGTATCCACTACATTATATATCTGTATACTGTACACTGCTCCATTACATATCTGTATACAACACTTCATTATATATCTGTACACACCGCTCTATTATATATCTGTATGCAGTAGACCGCAAAAATTCCGGTACAATGTATCACCAGGTGTTATCTAAATCTAATCCACTTGTATCACAGATCTAAAGACATAATGGAGCGGTGTATACAGATATATTATAGAGCTGCATATGCAAATATATACAGGTCCTTTTCAAAAAATTAGCATATTGTGATAAAGTTCATTATTTTCTGTAATGTACTGATAAACATTAGACTTTCATATATTTTAGATTCATTACACACAGCTGAAGTAGTTCAAGCCTTTTCTTGTTTTAATATTGATGATTTTGGCATACAGCTCATGAAAACCCAAAATTCCTATCTCAAAAAATTAGCATATTTCATCCGACCAATAAAAGAAAAGTGTTTTTAATACAAAAAAAGTCAACCTTCAAATAATTAAGTTCAGTTATGCACTCAATACTTGGTCGGGAATCCTTTTGCAGAAATGACTGCTTCAATGCGGCGTGGCATGGAGGCAATCAGCCTGTGGCACTGCTGAGGTGTTATGGAGGCCCAGGATGCTTCGATAGCGGCCTTAAGCTCATCCGGAGTGTTGGGTCTTGCGTCTCTCAACTTTCTCTTCCCAATATCCCACAGATTCTCTATGGGGTTCAGGTCAGGAGAGTTGGCAGGCCAATTGAGCACAGTAATACCATGGTCAGTAAATCATTTACCAGTGGTTTTGGCACTGTGAGCAGGTGCCATGTCGTGCTGAAAAATGAAATCTTCATCTCCATAAAGCTTTTCAGCAGATCGAAGCATGAAGTGCTCCAAAATCTCCTGATAGCTAGCTGCATTGACCCTGCCCTTGATAAAACACAGTGGACCAACACCAGCAGCTGACATGGCACCCCAGACCATCACTGACTGTGGGTACTTGACACTGGACTTCAGGCATTTTGGCATTTCCCTCTCCCCAGTCTTCCTCCAGACTCTGGCACCTTGATTTCCGAATGACATGCAAAATTTGCTTTCATCCGAAAAAAGTACTTTGGACCACTGAGCAACAGTCCAGTGCTGCTTCTCTGTAGCCCAGGTCAGGCGCTTCTGACGCTGTTTCTGGTTCAAAAGTGGCTTGACCTGGGGAATGCGGCACCTGTAGCCCATTTCCTGCACACGCCTGTACACGGTGGCTCTGGATGTTTCTACTCCCGACTCAGTCTACTGCTTCCGCAGGTCCCCCAAGGTCTGGAATCGGTCCTTCTCCACAATCTTCCTCAGGGTCCGGTCACCTCTTCTCGTTGTGCAGCGTTTTCTGCCACACTTTTTCCTTTCCACAGACTTCCCACTGAGGTGCCTTGATACAGCACTCTGGGAACAGCCTATTCGTTCAGAAATTTCTTTCTGTGTCTTACCCTCTTGCTTGAGGGTGTCAATGATGGCCTTCTGGACAGCAGTCAGGTCGGCAGTCTTACCCATGATTGCGGTTTTGAGTAATGAACCAGGCTGGGAGTTTTTAAAAGCCTCAGGAATCTTTTGCAGGTGTTTAGAGTTAATTAGTTGATTCAGATGATTAGGTTAATAGCTCGTTTAGAGAACCTTTTCATGATATGCTAATTTTTTGAGATAGGAATTTTGGGTTTTCATGAGCTGTATGCCAAAATCATCAATATTAAAACAAGAAAAGGCTTCAACTACTTCAGCTGTGTGTAATGAATCTAAAATATATGAAAGTCTAATGTTCATCAGTACATTACAGAAAATAATGAACTTTATCACAATATAAATTTTTTTTAAAAGGACCTGTAGTCTAATATTCTCAATGTACTGAATCATAATTGTGATAAAAATTAATAAAAAATAATTTAACTCACCTTAATCCACTTGTTCGCGCAGCTCGTCTTCTCTTCTGTCTTCTTCTGTGCTGTGCACAGGAAAAGGACCTGTGGTGACGTCACTACGCTCATCACATGGTCCGTCACATGATCCATCACCATGGTAACAGATCATGTGATGGACCATGTGATAAGCGCAGTGACGTCACCACAGGTCTTTTACCCAGGTCCTGAAGAAAGAAGACAGAAGAGAAGACGGGCTGCGCGTGCAAGTGGATTAAGGTGAGTTAAATTATTTTTTATAAATTTTTAACCCCTCCAGCCCTATTTTTAACCCCTCCAGCCCCTCCTCGCCCGTGTGAAAGGGGCCTTAGATCCTATTGTGTATTTATTAGATATCTTTCTATAAAAAAAAAAAAATTAACCCCTCCAGCCCTATTGTACTATGCATTCTGTATTAAGAATGCTATAATTTTTTGCCTTATAACCATGTTATAAGGGAAAATAATAATGATCGGGTCTCCATCCCGATCGTCTCTCCATCCCGATCGTCTCCTAGAAACCGTGCGTGAAAATCGCACCACATCCGCACTTGCTTGCGGATGCTTGCGATTTTCACGCAACCCCATTCACTTCTATGGGGCCTGCGTTGCTTGGAAAACGCACAAAGAGGAGCATGCTGCGATTTTCACGCAATGCACAAGTGATGCGTGAAAATCACTGCTTATCTGCACAGCCCCATAGAAATGAATGGGTCCGGATTCAGTGCGGGTGCAATCTGGCCCGTGTGAAAGGGGCCTTACAAGGGGAGTACGTGTTTATTAACTAAAATCAGGAAAATTGCTAAAATAATGACCAGCAATAAAAAATAGCAATCAATAAAAAATAGCAATAAATTTAAAATAGTGATAGATCCAGGAGCATACACAAACAAATAAATTAATGTCCTATAAATATCATAGTTTATGTAGCAGCACCTGAGTTAGATAGTGTTCCAATTCACAGAGGGGAATAAGACAAGTTCAGTTCACTTCCATATTCTAATATAATTGTAGCAGCATAGAATAGGAGAATAGAGAATATATATATATATGTATCCAAGTTCACAGCAATTTGTTGCAGTATAGACAAGGTGGCAGTAGTTGGTAAGTAACTATCAATGTCAGCGCTTCGATCTTTTAATGGAATTTGCCATATAACAGAGACAGCAGGCAGTTAGTGAAGGACCTATTTTTGGGATATTAATTTATGTGTTTGTGTATGCTCCTGGATCTATCACTATTTTATATGTATTGCTATTTTTTATTCATAGCTATTTTTTATTGCTGGTCATTATTTTAGCTATTGTCCTGATTTTAGTTAATAAACACGTACTCCACCAGAAGCGCAGTGAAAGGCACCAGCAGTGAAAGGCACCAGCAGTGAAAGGTTCTCCAGCAGGAAAATAACCTGCACGTTACCTGCACTACTGACTGAAGTTCCATGCGCCATCTGGTGTTCACAAACCAACATTGCACCCTGAATTTTCTCAATGGCTATTTACGCGATTCGGGTTTGCTAATTGAATTGGAAATCGCTTTGCGCTGCCGCGTTTCTGAAGGTAGCTCTAGCGATGCTATTTCTGTACATTTGTTCTGAATCGAAAGTGCTCAGATTGCCCTGCAAAGTTGTATTTGACACATGGGGTCTCCCAGGACTGTCTCCAACCCTAAAGCACAAACACACACACACCGCGCGCTCGTGTGTATGTATGTATATACAGTGCTGATCAAAAGTTTAAGACCACTTGAAAAATGGCAAAAAATCATATTTAGCATGGTTGGATATTAACAAGGTTCCAAGTAAAGCTTCAACATGCAACAAGAAGAAATGGGAGTGAGACAAAACATTTTTTGAGCATTCAATTTAATGAAAACAACGAATAAACTGAAACAGGCTGTTTTTCAGCTGATCAAAAGTTTAGGACCACACCTCCAAAAAAAAACTAACCCCCCCCCCCCCAAAACAGAAATCCAACTTCCAAACATGAACTCAGTAATAAGTAGCCCCTGCAGTTATTGTTTATCACTTCAAAAATTTGTTTCGGCATGCTTGATGCAAGCATTTCCATGAGTTGAGTGGGAACATTTCTCCAAGTGGTGAAGACGGCCGCACGAAGGCCATCTACTGTCTGGAACTGTTGTCCATTTTTGTAAACTTCCCTTGCCTTCAATCCACAAAGGTTCACAATTGGATTTAGATCAACCGAACACGCAGGATGTGCCAAAAGAGTGATGTTATTCTCCTGGAAGAAGTCCCTTGTCCTGCGGGCATTGTGTACTGTAGCGTTGTCCTGTTGAAAAACCCAGTCGTTACCACACAGACGAGGGCCCTCAGTCATGGGGAATGCTCTCTGCAACATCTGGACATAGCCAGCGGCCGTTTGACGCCCCTGCACTTCCTGAAGCTCCATTGTTCCACTGAAGGAAAAAGCACCCCAGACCATTATGGCGCCCCTCCACTGTGGCGCGTAGAAAACATCTCAGGTGGGATCTGCTTGTCATGCCAGTAACGTTGGAAACCATCAGGACCATCAAGGTTACATTTTTCTCATCAGAGAATAAAACTTTCTTCCACCTTTGAATGTCCCATGTTTGGTGCTCTCTTGCAAAGTCCAAACGAGCAGTTCTGTGGTGTTCAAGGAGACGAGGTCTTTGAAGTCTTTTTGTTTTTGAAGCCCTTCAGTCTCAGATGCCGTCTGATGGTTATGGGGCTGCAGTCAGCACCAGTAAGGGCCAGTAATTTGGGTCGAGGATCGTCCAGTGTCTTGACGGACAGCCAATTGGATCCTCCGGCTCAGTGCTGATGAAATTTTTTTGGGTCTTCCACTTGACTTTTTTGTTCCATAATCCTCAGGATCATTTAAGAAATTCCAAATGACTGTCTTACTGCGTCCCACCTCAGCAGCGATGGTGCGCTGTGAGGGACCCTGCTTATGCAGTTCAACAACCCGACCACGTTAAAAAAGGGAGAGTTTTTTTTCCTTTGCCATCAGAACGTGTGACTACCTGACAGAAAATGACAATGAATCCACATCTTTGCACAGATTTGGCCTTTTAAAGGCATGTGGTCCTAAAATTTGGATCAGCTGAAAAACAGCCTGTTTCAGTTTAATCGTTATTTTTAATTAATTGAATGCTCAAATTTTTTTTGTCTCACTCTCATTTCTTCTTGTTGCATGTTGAAGCTCTACTTGGAACCTTGTTAAGATCCAACAATGTAAAATATGATTTTTTGCCATTTTTCAAGTGGTCTTAAACTTTTGATCAGGACTGTATGTATATATATAGCCTTTATGCCATTAGCCAGCATTATAAGCCCTTTTGCCTCATTAGCCCCCATTATGCCTCATTGGCCCCCATTATGCCTCATTAGCCCCCATTATGCCTTTCATTAGCCCCCATTATGCCTCTCATTAGCCCCCATTATGCCTCATTAGCCCCCATTATGCCTCTCATTAGCCCCCATATGCCTCATTAGCCCCATATGCCTTATTAGCCCCCATATGCCTCATTAGCCCCCATTATGCCTCTCATTAGCCTCCATTATGCCCCCAACAGCCTCATGTTTATCAAATAAAAAACACTTACCTCTCTGCTCCTGGACGCCGCCGCTCCTCGCCGCCCGTGATCCTCTTCCTCCTGCTGTTGGCTGTGCTCTGAACTGACGTTCACAAAGCACCTCACGCTGTGCGCAGCCCTGCACAGCCGACAGCCGAGGACCAGTAAGGGGTATGTACAGAGCATTCACCGCTTGCTGGTCCTCCGGTACTAATGAGTATTCATTAGTATTCAAGAGAGAATAATTGAAAGTATGGTGGTTCACTCTGTATATGGTTGTGGAATGGGTGCTACTAAGTCTGGAATGACTCACCCAGTCATAAATGAAGATAAATGTAGAAAATATAGGAAGACTGAGCACTCACCAGCTGGACCAAATAGAGACTGAAAACAGATAATATATAACAATAATATTTAATACTTAATGGCCCTATATTTAATCTAAATAGGTAAAATATATAATAAAACAATAATAGAACAATGGAATAAAATAGCTAAATGAATGAAACAATCATGTACATTAAAGTGTAAAAGGACACAAAGTCTATAAATACACCTGATATATAAACAGTAGTAAAATACCTAGATGTTACAGGGACAATTATAAAAAGGGCAAATATTATCGATGAATAAAAAATATAAAAATATAATAAAATTATTCGATAGGTATTTGATAAATCGATAGTAAGTTCAATGAGGGATTCGCCAGAAGAAATGTTCGATAATTTAAACAGATAGATTGTATCCGTATTGGAAAAAATCAGTTCAATTATTCAAGATCAATCCGATAAGAAAGACCAGATAGGCATGCAGTCAGTTAGTGTATTACACCTGTTAATTAGCCGTCTGATGTGAGTGCACCGTGGCGTCCCACGTGGCTCACTGTATCAGATCTGGCGGTACCTGGTTCCAGTAGCTTGTCTGGGGTAATTCGGGCGATCGTATGGCCCCCAACGTAAGCGGTCTCCTGATGATATTCATCCAATGTTACAAGCCTGGACCTGGTTTGTAGTTAACAGGGTGTTCCCTCCACATTGGAAAAAGTCATAATTCCGACAAGGTAAAAATCCAATTATCAGAGTGTTGGGGTCTCGTAGATATTCATCAGCTGATGTCCGAGGTGTACAGAAAACAAACGCGTTTCGGGGTCCTTTCCTGGCCCCTTCCTCAGTGGTGATCTGTAAGGGGGTTTGATCCCCTTTTTATACCCAACATCCTTTAGGATAAGGTGGAGTGCAAGTGTGGTTTTGGATCCGGTCACACGTAAACTCTGGCATGGAGCAGTCTAGATAATTATTCTTATTGAAAAAAAGTACTTTCAAATATTATGCTGATGTAATCGATTTTGGCAGTCATATTGTCTAGCGCAGTGATGGTGAACCTTTTAGAGACCAAGTGCCCAAAACTGCAACCAAATACCCACTTATTTATCGCAAAGTGCCGACACAGCAATTTAACCTAAATACCAATATAATATATCTTTCATGTCCTTTATCATTTATCTATAATAGATTAATAGCCTGCATTTAATGCGCTGCCTGTGCTGTTTATAGTGTGTCCTGGGGATGATGAATGGCATGAAAAGTCTAAGCATATTGCTATGCCATAGACTTTTTCCAGGGCGTGGGTGCCCACATAGAGGGCTCTGAGTGCCGCCTCTGGCACCCGTGCCATAGGTTCGCCATCACTGGTCTAGCGTCTCTCATTCAAATCCCATTCTCATTATGCAACAATTTTCATGTGCGTTATTGATGCGTTTTTTTAAAAATTTATTTATAAAACGCAGATGCGTTTCTTTCAATGCATATGCGTTTTATTGTCCCTTATATATATAAGCACAAGTCATGTTAGTTTTCATTAGTTCTACATTTTAAAATACAATATATAACATTGCTAAAAATATAACAGTAAAATTATAGCGATAAAATCTATGTATGATTAGGATAATAAAAATATATATGCATTATTTCTATCTTAGTCATGGCATTATAAAACGCAGATGCGATTCTTTCAATGCATATGCGTTTTGTTGTCCCTTATATAGATACAAGTCATGTCGGTTTTCGTTAGTTCTACATTTTAAAATACAATATATAACATTGCAAAAAGTATAACAATAAGATTATAACAATAAAATCTATGCTTCATTAAAATAATTAAAATATATATTCATTATTTCTATCTTAGTCATGGCATCATTGGAGTGGAGAGTATAAGAGTGGGGGCCGCCCACCCAAGGGGGACCAGAGTGGGTATTAAATCCACCTCTGGGCCACGTCGGGAGGGGGGCCCCCACCCCACAGGTTATAAGAAGCCGAAGAGTTCAGATTCAGCATTCAAGCCCATGGGTATAATTGAATCAAAATTGAATATAAATCGTGACTCAACACGGGACATATGCTTGATATTATCTCCTCCTCTCCAATGAGGTTTGACTTTTTCGATGGCAGCAAAGGAGAGACAGCCTGGATCTTGGTCATGATGCAATTTAAAATGTCTCGACACAGTATGTTTATCTGATCCACCTCTAATTTTATAAAAATGCTCAGAAATTCTTTCTTTTAAGGTTCTTTTCGTGCGTCCTATATATTGTTTATTGCACGGACATTGAAGAATATAAATTACATTTTTACTGTTACATGTTAAAAAATCTTGTATTTCGTGTTTAAAACCATTAGAGGTGGATATGACATTCATTGTTTTTTTATTGAAACGTGTCTTTTTACAATTAGGACAAGAGTTGCACCTAAAGAAACCTTTCAAATGGAGCCATCCATGTACAGATGGATCCGGGATGGAAGTTCCAGATTTTACAGTAGGAGCAATTTTTAAACCCAAGTTTGAGGCCTTCGTGTAAATTATGGTTGGTTTACTCGGTAATAGTGCTCCGATGGTTTTGTCTTTCTGGATGAAATGCCAGTGTTTATTTATGATTTTTTCAATTTTTTTTATATTGTATATTAAAGGGAAGAACTATATTTGTACGTTCCAATCCTGGCATTTTATCTTGTTCTATCGGGTTTTCCATCTCTTTGGAGATTTTATTAAAGAAAGACTGTCTGTCTAATTGTTTAATCTTATTTAGTGATTCTTCAATACATTTTGTGGGGTAATTTCTCTCCACGAACTGTGATTTTAGAGTTTCAGCTTCTTGCTCAAAGGTTTCATTATGGGTGCAGTTCCTCTTCAGACGTCTGAATTGGCTGCTTGGAATGTTGAGCAGCCACCTAGGCAAATGACAGCTAGAATAGAGAATAAAACTATTCCTAGCTGTGGGTTTTTGGTATGTTGAGCATATTAGTTTGTCTTGTTCAACTTTAATATTAAGATCCAAAAATTCTAGGTGTATTTTGCTGATATTGGAGGAGAAGCGGAGATTCCATTCATTTATATTAATATGATCCAAGAAGGAAGTTAGTGTCGTTTCATTTCCCCTCCAAATAAAAATCACATCATCAATGTAACGGTACCACAGCACCAGGTCCGACCCCAGCTTATGACTTATATTTGATTCTTCCCACTCAGCCATAAATAGATTGGCGTAGCTGATGTGATTTTTATTTGGAGGGGAAATGAAACGACACTAACTTCCTTCTTGGATCAGATTAATATAAATGAATGGAATCTCCGCATCAATAACGCACATGAAAATTGTTGCATAATGAGAATGGGATTTGAATGAGAGACGCTAGACAATATGACTGCCAAAATCGATTACATCAGCATAATATTTGAAAGTACTTTTTTTCAATAAGAATAATTATCTAGACTGCTCCATGCCAGAGTTTACGTGTGACCGGATCCAAAACCACACTTTCACTCCACCTTATCCTAAAGGATGTTGGGTATAAAAAGGGGATCAAACCCCCTTACAGATCACCACTGAGGAAGGGGCCAGGAAAGGACCTCGAAACGCGTTTGTTTTCTGTACACCTCGGACATCAGCTGATGAATATCTACGAGACCCCAACACTCTGATAATTGGATTTTTACCTTGTCGGAATTACGACTTTTTCCAATGTGGAGGGAACACCCTGTTAACTACAAACTAGGTCCAGGCTTGTAACATTGGTGAATATCATCAGGAGACCGCTTACGTTGGGGGCCATACGATCGCCCGAATTACCCCAGACAAGCTACTGGAACCAGGTACCGCCAGATCTGATACAGTGAGCCACGTGGGACGCCACGGTGCACTCACATCAGACGGCTAATTAACAGGTGTAATACACTAACTGACTGCATGCCTATCTGGTCTTTCTTATCGGATTGATCTTGAATAATTGAACTGATTTTTTCCAATACGGATACAATCTATCTGTTTAAATTATCGAACATTTCTTCTGGCGAATCCCTCATTGAACTTACTATCGATTTATCAAATACCTATCGAATAATTTTAATATATTTTTATATTTTTTATTCATCGATAATATTTGCCCTTTTATAATTGTCCCTGTAACATCTAGGTATTTTACTACTGTTTATATATCAGGTGTATTTATAGACTTTGTGTCCTTTTACACTTTAATGTACATGATTGTTTCATTCATTTAGCTATTTTATTCCATTGTTCTATTATTGTTTTATTATATATTTTACCTATTTAGATTAAATATAGGGCCATTAAGTATTAAATATTATTGTTATATATTATCTGTTTTCAGTCTCTATTTGGTCCAGCTGGTGAGTGCTCAGTCTTCCTATATTCATTAGTATTCGCTGGCCAGAAGGCTTGATTAGGGTGTGCCCAGGCACACCTGGCACACCCCGTGAGCCTGCCTATGGAATCTACCCAGGCTATGATCTCTTCCTCTTCCTCTGAGGAAATAATGGGACTCTTCCCATTTTTAGTGATTGCCAGCTTTGTGGCTAGTATTAAATAAGCTATTGGTATACGCAAATGCATACATCCCCATGAAAAATAATCCCCCAGTATGGTGACTTGCCAATAATTATTCCACTGAATTGTAAAGCTAGGCGGAAGGTATCCAAGGTATACCACAAGGTATCCAACTTAGGGCATGTCCACAATAGGTTTGTCACGATACCAAAATTTTCATTCGAATACAATACTATAAAAAAAATTGCGATATTCTATATCATTCAATACCATGCGAAAAATAAAACACCAAAAAAGCCGTGTGCATTTCACATTTTATGGAACGTCCGACCCATAATAGAACAGTCCTATGCTATTTTTTGGGGGGACAAGGTGACTAAAAAATTGTAAATTGCGTGTGTTAAATTTTTTTTTTTCTGTTACGGTGTTCACCGCACAGGAGATATTTTGCAATATTTTAAAGTTTGGACTTTTTCAGATGTGGTGATAAGTAATATGTTTATTTTTTTATTGTTTATATATTTTATATGTAAAATTGGGAATGGGGGTGATTTAAACTTTTAATATTTTGGTGTGTTTTTTAAACTTTTATATTTAATTTTTACTTAATAACAATTAGCCCCTTAGGGTGCCAGAACCCTTGTCCTATTCACCCTAATAGAGATAGGATGTTACACTGACCTTACCATGGCAGCCATGGAAGGCTTCAGTAGCATCCTGGCTGCCATGGTAACCGATCGGAGCCCCACGATTTCACTGCCGGGGCTCCGATCGGCAGCTACCACTGCCACCAATGAAGGTACTGAGGAGGAGGAGACCCTGTGGCCACTGCCACCAATGAATATAATACTAATACAAATGTACGCGGCAGGTGCCGGCTCTATCACACAGCCGGCTCCGCCGCCCTTAATGGCAGGGTGTGACAATCTGCCAAACCAGGTCTATTAACCTCTCGGGTGCCTCACTTGAGAGGTTAATAGACATGGTTCAGCAGATCGCCGTGCCCTGTCATTGAGGGTGGGTTCCGGCTGTGTGATAGAGCCGGCACCCGCTGCGCACATTTGATTAAGAGGTTAATCCTACAGTATGCATTAGTGGCGCAGTGGCCTCCCCCACCCTCCGCTTAATCCTTTCATTAGTGGTGCAGTGGCCGAAGCCCCTACCCTCCTCCTCAGTGCTACTGTCATTGGTGGCCAGCAGCAGCCCCGTCACAGTGGGGAGAGAGGGACTCTCTCCTTCTCCACTGTGCTGGCTCAGGAGAATGTAGTGCGCACTGAGAGCGGAGCTTGCCATGCGCAGTAGTGCAGCTTAGTATCGGAAACTAGCAAATCCTGGTATCGTATTGATCCGTGTATAAAAGTATAGATTGGGTATCGAAAATTCGATACCCGGTGCAACCCTAGTCCACAATATACAGAGTAAGCTCCACAATCTCACCAACACAAAGGAGATGGGTAAATATAGCAAATCTGTCCGGTGTAAAGTACCACCTCAGACAGGTTTTGCTTGCCGCTTCATAATGTGTTGTGCAGTGGAATGTGCTGGAAAGTAAATGTAGCGAAAGACCCCAGATAGCAGCAGGGATGACAGTATCTAATTCCTGTTTACTTGGACCCCAAGGCCATATATAGTAGTTTAACTCCCGATGCTGCTTTAGATAGATGCAGTTGAACCCAGAGTCCAAATAGACCGTTATGTGCTGTCACCTGATATGGGCTGGTATATTGTATCAGATGTCTCAGTTGTAGGTATTTACTAAAATCTGCACGTGGTATATCAAACTCCTGCTGAAGAATGGTAAATGATTTAAAAACAACTGGGATACTAATCGAAGGCCATTATTTTGCCACAGGGCAAAATCTGTACTCGGGATTCCCAGTTCTAACAACTGAAATGGGGCCACTGTCAATAGAGAAATCGGAACCGGGTTGCACTGGGTATAGTAGAGTCTCCAATGGTGCAGAGATGTCGCTATCAGATATAGCACAGAGGTAGTTGCTAGTGGATATTTGCTTAGGCAATTATTTAAAAGAGCTGGCAAGTGTTGAGTAGGGGCTAAAGAACTCTCAATGTGCAACCAGGGAAAATCCACTAACCCTTTAACTGCTGAATCTAAGTGGCTAAAAAATTGTCTGCCAAGTTTGGAAGACCTAAGCCACTAGATTGTTTATATCAATTAAGGATAGTGGAGGAAATGAAAGGCTTATGGTCCGCCCATATGAAAGTGTTAAGTATTCCGTGAGATCTAGTGAAGAAGGATTTAGGGACCCTTATAGGAACAGTGTGAAAAAGAAAGAATAATTTGGGCAAAATCAACATCTGTAAGGCAGCTATGCGGCCTAGCCAAGAAACCTCATACTTGGTGTACTGGGAGACATCCTGTTTGTAAAGTATTAAGTAGAGGAAGATAATTATATCTTTATAGATGGGACATTGAGGTCATGATAAAAATGCCTAGTTATTTAATTCTGGTAGTTTCCCAATCTAACAGACATTTTGATTGTAGGGAATGTACTAACGTGGATGACAGATAAAGGGAAGGATTGGAGACCTAGTCTCATTAACTTTACAAAAGAATAGCTTGCCAAATTCAGAAATCAGGGCTAGTGCAGTACTAAGGGAACTCTCATGTTTGGAAAAAGTCAGTAAAACATAATTAGCATATAGCAAGATACGATGTTACTTTGACTCAATTTGAATCCATGAGATATCTGGGTTAGACCATATAGTTTGCGCCAAGGGTTCTATAGGAAGTAGAAAGATTAATGGAGATAAGGGGAAGCTCTGTCGTGTTCCGTTGTTAATCAGGAATTCATTAGACAGTGCTCCATTGACAAAGACCTTTGCTGTTTGGAGAAGAATATAATGCCTTAACCGCTGTTAGGAAAGCACCACTAATTCCCATAGTTTCTAAAACCAAAAAGGCTCAAGTCCAGTTTAGGTAGTCGAAGGCCTTTTCGGCTTCCATTGTGACCATAATGGCTTTCCTTTTATTCATCTCCATAAAATCAACAATATTAAAGAGGACCTTTCACCAGAATAAAACCTCTAAACTGACTATACAGACGTGTAGAGTGGCGCCCAGGGATCCCCCTGCACTTACTGTTATCCCCGGGTGCCGCTCCGTTCTCCGGTTATAGCCTCCGGTATCTTCATAGTTAGGCTCCACCCAGGGGAACCTGACAGCGTCTCTTTCTCCTATGCTGTAGTGCTGGCCAATCACAGCGCTCAGCTCATAGCCTGGCTATGAGCTGAGCGCTGCGATTGGTCAGCGCTACATACAGCATAGGAGAAAGAGACGCCGGCAGGTTCCCCTGGGTGGAGCCTAACTATGAAGATTCCGGAGGCTATAACGGGAGAACGGAGCGGCACCCGGGGATAACAGTAAGTGCAGGGGGATCCCTGGGCGCCGCTTTACACGTCTGTATAGTCAGTTTAGAGGTTTTATTCTGGTGAAAGGTCCTCTTTAAGGACTCTCCTTGTGTTGTCTGCGATCTGTCTACCCTTAACAAAGCTGGCATGATCTGTCCTTATCAAGAAGAGGAGCATAGTCAAGACTTGAGAGCCTAAGTGCTAGAGATTTGGCCTATATTTTAAGGTTAGTATTCAACAATGATATGGGCCTGAAATTTTGTGGCCTATCTGAATGCTTGCCTGATTTAGGCAACGCAACTATGGTGGTGGAGAACATCTCTTTAGGAAAAGAAACGTCTTGAAAATCTTGACTCAGAACTTTAAATCCCTAGTTACAAACCTATTTTGAGCTTTACTGACCAAGCGTATTTCTTTATTTTCTCATCGTCTCCTTCCAAGAGCTATAACGTTTTTATTTTTCCATCTATGTAGCTGTATGATTTGATGCTTGTTTTTAATGGTGCCATTTTGAAGTACACATAACTTTCTGATTAACTTTTATAAACTCTTTTTGGAAGGAAGATGGAAAAAAACAGCAATACTGTCATTGAGTTTTTACGTTATAAATTTTGCAGCATTCATTTTTCGGCATAAATAACATAATATCTTTATCTTATTTTTTTATGTTTTACTACTTTTTTGCAATAAAATAGCTTTTTTTTAAAAAGAAGAAAATATTTTTGCATTACCGTATCCCAAGACCCATAACTTATTTTTTTTTTTCTTTCTTTGGAGTTGTGTGAGGGCTTGATTCTTGCTGGATGTCTTGTAACTTTCATTGGTATCCTTTTGAGGTGAAAATTTGATCGCTTGTTATTAAATTTTTTCGGTGGCGACTATGAATAAATTAGCAATTTTGGCATTTTTTTTTTTTTTTATTCCTACAGTGTTCACCATAGGGTATAACCTGTATGATATTTGTGTAGTGTAGGTCGTTACAGACGCATCGATACCAAACGTGGGGGAGATTTTATTTTTGCAATTTTTTTTAAAATTTAAAAACGCATTTTCAATGGAAAAAAAGTGCATTTTTTAATTGGAATTTTTTATTTAATACATTTTTTTAAAAAAATTAGGCACTTAATAGTCTTTTGATACAAAGCACTATCCCTATAGTGACTTGCATTTTAATGTCAGTGCTATACTGACATTGACCAGAAGGCTGCGTCAGAGAGACGCAGCCTGTTTGAGAACACTCAAGGCAGGCTTGGCGCCTACACCAGGTTACAGCCTGTCTTTACACACATCGGCATCCCGTAATCACATTTGATGGGATAGAGAGGGAGTCCGCTAGCTCTGTCACCACTTACATGTGGCAGGCGCCATTGCTCATGTCATGTGCTCACAAACAGGAGAACATCCCTCGGCACAAGGAACCAGCCAGCGGATCCAGGTTGATTCAGGTTACTGATGATTTATTGAGCAGAATAAAACAACGCGTTTCGGGGAGTTATCTCCCCTTCATCAGGTAAAAACTGCATATATCCATGATGAAGGGGAGATAACTCCACGAAACGTGTTTTTATTCTGCTCAATAAATCATCAATAACCTGCATCAACTTGGATCCTCTGGCTGGTTCCTTGCGCTGAGGGATGTTCTCATGTTTGTGAGCACTTCCGAATCTTCTTGGGGAATTAGGCATCCCCATTAAGAAGAACGACATCCGTGGCTGCATACCACTATTCCTGGGATCCACCCTAAACCATTGAGACAAGCTTCTTCTAGAGTTGTGCCTAAGATTTGCACAACCCCTTAAGGTGAGCCACCCATTTTGGAGCACAATACTTACCTTTATAGAACATTATCACCCTATGCTGTGCCTCTTTTCTTCTGTTTACTAACAGGCAACGCCTGTACTACTGATTGCTCATGTCATGTAAGGGGTTAAACAGTGTGTACCGGCACTTCTGCAGGTCAATGCTGTTAGAGCAGGAGAGCGGCTCTCATGTGAGAGCCGAGCTACCGATCTCCGCTGCATGGGAGACTCGTGCAGTGCATAGACCGGGCAGCCACGAAAAGGCAGAGGCCCAGCCTAAGGCCCCTTGGTGGTCACTAAAGGGTTAAGCAGAGAAGGGAGAAGCACTTCCTGAAATGTCCTATAGTGGATGTTCGATAGGCCTTCGGGGCCTAGAGATTTGTTTACAGGTAGGGACTGAATAATCTTAGAGAATTCTGTCAGTGATAGAGGAAGGGACAATTGGTCACATTGCTGTTGAGTCAGGGAGAGTAGGTGTAATTTAGAGAGGTATTCATTAATATGGGAGGCCGGGGCTTCATGAAGCTGAGTGGATTGGTTCAGGTTATACAGAGAAGAGTAGTACTCCATAAACTGATTAGAAATAGCTTTTGGATCATAAATCGTACTGTTTGTACATGGATTAGATGGGGGATCCTAGCCTTAACTGTTCAGGCTTTAAGAAGGTGGTCCAATAACCTTCCTACTTCATTGTCCTGAGAATAGTATCAGGCTTTTATGGACTTCAGGTTCTTTTCATACCTAAAGGCATTCTTTTTTTTTTTTTATAATTTATCTTTATTTTTATTTTAAGAAAATGCCATAACATTAATACATGACCAATATTAATCATATTAGTATATAATATATATAATACATCAGATACCAAATCACGATCATGAAAATTATATAGAAATCATACATATCCTTATAAACCCCCCCCCCCCCCCCCCCCCCCGTCAGTTCCCCTCAGTTCAATCAAGAAAAGCATAAAACGCAATTACTTATTTCTACCTATTTCTACGTGGCTCTGCGTGCAACTCTCCGATTCCTTTCAATCTCTTAATATATTTTAATTTGCTGATAGTATAGAGACCACTCCCTTGACGAAGGCTGAGAGGCAGAGCCCCAATACCTGACCACTTTTGAGTTCGCTACCATCAATCCTCTCAACCAAATCCGTCTAACATGAGGGGGAACTTCTATTTCTGTCCCATAATCTCCAAAGATCACTATCAAGATCCCCGGATTATAATTCATTGTGGATTCCTTTTGTAAAGCAAAAAAGACCTCATCCCAAAATTTCCTTAGTTTGCTACAGCTCCAAAGCAAATGGCCATAATTCGCATTCACATATCCACATTTTGGGCAACAGCAGTCCCGATCCCTATTCTGGGGGAACTTTCCCTGGGTTTTGGGCTTATAATAGAGTCTATGGAGGATCTTAAATTGAATTAATCTATGAGCTCTGGAAACTGTCGCCTTTCTCACATTCTTATAAATAGTAGGCCACTGTAAAGGAGGGCAATTCAGCTCTTGCTCCCATTTACTTGGGCTTTTGAAAGGTGTTACAGTAGCCAGTGCCCTACGAAGTTTAGCATATACACTAGATAACTTCACCCTCTCGTCCTTCTGAGCGTCACAATAGTCAAAAAATATATTCTCTTGTGGAAAAATACGTCCCCTATTCCTAGAGGCTTCAAATATATGTTTCAAACGTGCATACATGAATAAATCTAATGGTGAAATATTAGTTAAACCAAATTCCAAAAGTGATTTAAAGCGACCTAAGTAAAATAGGTGAGACACCCTGTTGATGCCTTTACGTGACCAATAACCGAAGTCTGTAATTTTACAAAATTCCTCTAGCCCCCTGTTCCCCCACAGCGGGGTGAAGACAAACGGGCCGGGGACTTTAAGGATCTCCTTCAACCTATTCCACACCCTCTGTAGTGAATAAGGGATCAACAACGACTTCCTCATTCCCATAATCCCTGTTTCCAAACATGCAAAAATATTATCTATTGGCTTATTAATAACAATATTCAAATAACATGTGAGTAAACTCTCTTCCCAATTACAGCAGCGCTGAATCTGTGCACAAAAATAATAACCCTGAAAAAAAGGTAGTGACAGCCCACCATCTTCCTCCGACAACCATAGATATCTCTGCTTTATACGCACCCTCTTCCTGCCCCAAATTAGATCATTAATCAAGGTCTCCAATCTATGAAAAAAGATATCCTCAATCCAAATAGGGGAACCACACATTGGGAACAGAACCATAGGCAAAATAATCATCCTGATCAATGCGATTCTATCTATCTGTGCCAGCATCAATTTGCGCCAAGCACCAACTTTGATCCTGACTTTATCCAGCACTGGGGCCAGGTTGAGCTCATAAAACCTACTTATCGGAATCCCAATCTTAACCCCCAAATAATCTAAGGCATCATCAGGGGCCAAAACGCGGACTCGGGTCCCTACATCTACAGCTTTCCTGTTCAGCGGGAGGAGCGATGACTTCATCCAGTTAATCATATAGCCTGACAATTTACCGTAGTATTCTATTACCTCTATAACATACGGGAGAATTTTACAACCCTGGTCCAAAAACAGAATCACATCATCTGCATATAGGCTTATTTTGTCGCTCACTCCTGCGACCCCAAAGCCCTCTATGCGCTTATCAAGACGGATCCGACAAGCCAGCGGTTCTATAAAAAGAGCGAAGAGGAGAGGAGACAGGGGACAACCCTGTCTCATCCCTCTCCGCATCATAGCAGGAGAAGTACCAATACCATTGATATTAATATATGCAACCGGCTGTTGATATAACATTTGAGTCATTTCCAAAAAGAGTTTCCCAAAACCAAAATAAGACATTGTAGCCCACAAAAAAGACCACTCCATCCTGTCAAACGCCTTTGCGGCGTCTAGTGACAGGACGGAGTGGTCCACACTGCCCCCTACAGACAGGTTCAGATAGACCCTATATATACTCGTATGCATTTGGCGACCCGGGATAAAGCCCGTCTGGTCAGGATGTACCAGACCGGCCATAACCCGCTTCAAGCGACCAGCCAAAATTTTTGCGAAAAACTTATAGTCGGTATTTAGGAGCGATATAGGTCTATTTGACCCCATATCGCATGGATCCTTATCCTTCTTCAAGACCAAAACAATCACTGCCTCTCTAAAAGATGGTGGTAAAGAACCAACTGAGCAGGATTCATTAAAAACCCGAAGAAGGATTGGGAGAAGTGATTTGGCATGGTACCTATAGATTTCAAACGGCAAACCATCTAAGCCGGGAGATGAACTATACTTTAGGGACGGGAGGGTCGCCTGAAGTTCCTCCAAAAGAATAGGGGAATCCAACATTTTTCTGGCTTCAATAGATAACTGGGGAAGCGCCAGTTGTTGAAGATAGTAATCCATGTCAGAACGACTAACCATAGACTCAGATTTGTATAGAGTAGAATAATAATGTACAAATTCCTCTCTAATCTCCTCTGCTGATCTCACTCCAGTTCCCTGTGGATCCCTAATTTCTTTTATACTGATATCCTCTCTCTGATTGGCCACCAAACGAGCCAAAAACCCGCCTGTTTTTCCCGACTCGCAAAAACGATTTTGGCCCTGAAATAAAAGCTTGTGTTGTGCTTTTTTATATAAAAGTGTCTTAAGCTGAGAATTAGCCTCCTTTATTTGTGTAATAAGTTGCTCACTATGGCAACCAATCAATGCGGCACGCAAACTCCTTATTGAATCTGTCAGTTCTTTCTCCCTTCGTCGCGCTTCCTTTCTGAATCCATGAATTTTATTAAAGTACAGACCCCTAATATGGGCCTTCAACGCGTCCCACACATAATGTATGTGTGTCGAGCCAACGTTGAAGCCCCAAAATTCCTGAATATCCTGATCTAAAGGCATTCTTTAAATTGTAATCTGGGGGATTTAATTTGGGCAGTGCGGTCAGGATCCACTGTAGCTTTATTGAGTGCTTCTAGGGTGGTGAGTTGGAAAAAAATAGTCTGCATTCGATGGGCGGAAAATTCCGCTAATAAAGCGATTTGATAAGTTCAGTAGAAGAATTAGTAGCCACTTGTAGAAGGTATCTACTGAATAGATCAATGCAGGAATAGGTGTGATACACTGAAGAAGAAATGGAGTAGCCACATTCTACATTATAGTGCATCCTCCAAATGTCATACAGTTCCTCATGCAGCAGCAAAGAATTCAGGGTTTGGCACGTATGTCTGTTAGAAGGAGTGGCATCCATTGAGGTATCTGGCACAGTATTAAAGTCCCCGCACATAATTAACTGCCCCTGCTTTACCTTAGATATCTTAGCAAGGAGCCTATTAAGAAAGTGTTTTTGATAACCATTGGGTGCATATAGTGCCACTATAGTTTTGACAGAACGCAGGCACATATTAACCTGCTATATAACCTGGTAGAGGACCAGGATAATTGTGCCAGCCGAAACAATCTGCGGTTAAAAGGCCTGCCAGAATCTATTGGGGTGGACGGCTTGGGCAACTCGGTTGGTAAACTGTTCACCATGGTTTTAGGCCCTGACTCTGAGGTGGACTTAACTATGGACAGAGTACACAGAGCTCTAAGGCCACCCCCAAAGCAAGGAGACCTGCCAAGAGATGTGATATGCCGCCTCTCTAGTTTCCAAGCCAAGGAACAAATACTGAAGGCTTCTAGGGCCAAACAATCCATCACATTTGGAAATTCTGATATCTCACTTTTTCAAGACCTGTCACCCATCACCCTACAAAAGCGCAGAATATTAAAACCACTGTTGGATATACTAAGGGGTAAAAATATAACCTATCGGTGGCTGCATCCTTTTGGCCTACTCATCAACGCACCAGGCTGCAAACTGGTTGTACGTGTCTCAGCAGACCTACCCACAGTATATGATATGTTAGAGATCACTTCCCTGGATATCTCGGATTGGAACTCAGCAAAGGACAGATTTACCTGCACTACCAGTTGTTGTTCCGTGGACACCCGTCAGCCTTTCTGCTGAACAGCGTGGAAAGAAGAAAGCGGGAGGAATTACACCCAAGCACCTAGCTAATGACATGGAGTGACTCTGAACACCTCTGCTTCTTTAATACCTATGCATCATCCCTGGGACTCTCACCCTGCATCTATTGCCCCGCTTCGATATGGGCCCTGAGGAACCTGAGCTAGTTAGTTCTATGGACATTCACATATTATGATAACCGAATGTTACTGTTGATTCTCAAATTGACAACCTTTTTCTTTTACTTTCTTTTTTTCTATTTAGATTTTTCTAAATTTTCTACTTAGAAGTTCTATTTTTAGTAAGATGGATACAATGTGATCATATATATGATATTAGGGACCCTTATGCCGACACCCATCTTTGGTATATTTGCTCGTTACCCATGTTACGGACCCTGGATATGCTTCTCCATGGCTCTTTTCCGGAGCTTATCAGGACCCTGCTCTACACAGGCTTTTGTTTGCACTTTCTTTCCCTTTCTTCTCCCCTCCCCCACTCCCAATGAGGTTGAAAAAAAAGAGGAATTACAATGTCACGGCCATGCAATTCATGAGTCCATACTACCATGGCTGCCTTAAAGAGGACCTTTCACAGGAATTTTCTAGTTTAATTAAATACCTTTCTTTGCGGGGTACCCACTGCTGATGCTGACACCCTGTTTGTTTTTTTAAAATACCACTGGTAAGCCCTGCTGTGCCCCCTGCAGTTTTCCAGCTCAGTATGTTAATCCTAAGCATTGGTACAGGGAGGAGGAGACGCCATGGTTTTTCAATGGGCATCTCCTTCTCCCTGTGCTGCGGTCCAATCATAGCGGAGAGCCAGGGAGAAAAAAAAGCTCACCTTCTCCCTGGGTGTGACGCTCTCCACTGTGATTGGACCGCAGCTGTCACGGATGGTGTTGCAGAAAACAAGTAGTAACAAATAAAGATCCGACTGACTTGATCGCAAACTAAGGAACATATGGGTGAGCCCTATAATAGCCCTAGAGCTCTCCCTGACTGCTCAGCCCATGAAAAGATCTCTATGATAGAAAATTGCATGTTCACATACCTCGACTGAGTGACACCTGAAAACCCTATAATAGTGAGGGGACACGGCCACCGGCTCCCTGCACTGAATACGGAGGGAGTCAGGGTCACCTAGGATCAAGCCAACAGGAAAACACAAATAAAGGAATAGACTTATCTGAGGCACCAGCAGTTGCAACTTCTAGCAATGAGCACAATCCAGGAAGTAGTATAAACCGCAAAGTGAGGCAGTATGGGAGGGGATATAAAAGGGAGGCAATCACTGCTAATAGATGACAGCTGGGAGAGGGAGAAGAGATGTCAAAGTGAAACCAAAACAAAAGAACATCATGCAGGAGGTACTGAAGAACGTCTGTCAGAACTTCTCAGAGATCTGGCGGTGACAGCAGCACAGCCAGGAAGAAGGAGACACTCATTGAAAAACCCTGGCATCTCCTCCTCCCTGTACTAATGCTCAGGATTAACATACTGAGCGGGAAAACTGCAGGGGGGCACAGCGGGGCGTACCAGCGGAATTTTAAAAAAACAACCAGGGTGTCAGCATCAGAGGGGGGTACACCGCAAAGAAAGATTTAATTGGAGGTTGAATGCACCACCCAAGCGTTCTCAGATATGTCGATTTCGAAAGAAACAGAAAGTGAATATAGCTTTCCTGCAGGAAACTCACTTTAGAAAGGGAAACGTCCCGCGCCTGTCAAACCTGCTATATAACCAGAGGCTTCATAGCACATCGCCATCAGGCGCTTCCAAGGGAGTGTCAAAGGCGATTCAGAAAAACACCCCTCTGGTGGTGCATTGGACCCTCATGGACGAGGAAGGACGTTATTTGTTCATTAAGGGGACTCTGGGCACACAACAAATAACACTGAGCAACATATATGCTTCTAATGTAATTCAAACTGTTTGGGTGGAACGCATTTTGTCACTGTTCCAATCATTCGCAGAGGGAGTAGTAATATTAGGAGGGGACATCAATGTTGCTCTAGACATGTCAGTAAGTTCCTCCTCTGTATCCCAGATGGCTCTGCGAAATATTAAGATGCAACAAGCTAAGTACAGGCCTTGTTGATGTCTGGAGAGCACTACATCCAATGGCTAGTGACTATACGTTCTATTCGGTAGCCCATATAACTTATCTGAGGTTGGACTACTTATTTGTTCCTCCCCAACCAAAGTGCTCTCGGACTTCAATAGGCAACATACTGTTGTCTGACCACACACCAGTGTTCCTGATGATTGAGGCGGCATCCCTTCCTAAGCCTCATTTTACTTGGAGGCTGGATGAGACTATGCTTAGTAACCCAGAGCATGTTAAAGTCATACAGAAGCACCTGGAAGAATTCTTCCTTTACAACAAGAGTGCTTCCATGTCTTTGGGTCTGGTCTGGAAGGCACATAAAGCTGTTATCCAAGGCCACCATATTTCTCTAAGTTCCCACCTTAAAATACAAAGGGAAGCCACAGTGATAACCCTACAGAGACAGATACAAGACCTAGAGCTGCTCCATAAGAGGCGTCTCTCCCCCGAGGTGCTGGAACATAAGTTGAGATCAGAATTGTAAAATATATTAAACTCTTGCACGGCTAAAGTATACCTATCTGCTCAATACAGATACTACGCTCATGGGGACAAGGCCTTAAAATTTATGATGGCCAGTTTAAAAAAAAAGCAAAATGTGTTTATATATCCACTCCATCAAAAGTGCCTCTTCCCAGACATTACTGTCTACAGAACAAATAGCTGCGTGTTACAGTGAATATTACCACTCATTGTGCAATCTCAGACATCCCAAAGGCCCCCAGGAAACTGAGGAAAGAAAGGAGACAATAGAGAATTCGCTATCCCAGATCCGCCTCCCTTCCCTCTCTCCTACACAGGCTACATCCCTCACACAGCCTTTTTCTATACACCAGCTGGAAAAAGCTCTCAGATCAACCCCCCCTCCCCAAAAAGGCCCAGGACCAGACAGTCTGCCCTCTACTTATTATAGTACCTTCTCCTCTCTGCTACTGCTGAAACTACTGGCGGTTTGCAATGGGGTGCTAAACAATAATCAACTACCCACACAAATATTATCGGCCCTAATCAATATATCACCAAAACAGGGGAAGGACCCTACCTCCTGTGCCAGCTACAGGCCCATCTCCTTACTAAAAGCCGACTTGAAGTTACGGTATATGCCTTAATGCTAGCGTTGAAACTCCAACAGCTCTTTCCACAGCTTATACATACGGAACAGGTGGGCTTTGTGGCTGGCAGGGAGGGAAGGATGAACACTACCCAATTGGTGAGCCTCATAGATCATGCCAGAAAACACTCTGTACCATTAGTCCTTCTTGGCACAGATGCCGAAAAAGGCATTCGATCGTATTGACTGGGTATTTATGCAGCAAGCCCTGCTTAAATTTGGAGTGCCATCTCAGTTTATAAGGGCCATTATGGCTATGTACGACACCCCTACTGCTCAAGTGATGGTAGATAGGACTTTATCTCCATATTTCTCTATAAGACATGGAACACAACATGGTTGTCCCCTGTCCCCTTTACTATTTATTATTATGACAGTGGAATGCCCTTTCCAGGTGATATGCCAGGATGAGAGGATCGAGGGTCTGAACTTGCGGGCGTCATGTCATCAATTAGCAGCATTTGCTGATGATCTTCTGGTCATTATTACAAATCCTGAAGAGGCCTTCCCGGCGATCCAAGCACTATTTCAAAAATGTGATTACTTGTCGAACTTTTTGATTAATCCCACCAAATCACAGGTATTGAATGTCACGTTAAATCCACAAACACAAAAACTGTTAGAACTGCACACCCCGTATCAATGGTTCTCTAGGTCAATAAAATTCTTGGGGGTGAATATTACTTCAGATCGCATGAACCTACTTGTATATAAAGAAAACTTCTAATCTCTCCTGAAAACCATAAAAAAATCTATAGATGCCTCGGAAATCCCATTCACATCCTGGTTTGGGAGAACCACGCTAATTAAATCCATATTGGTACCCAAAATACTATACTACATGCAAGCCCTGCCTATCCCCTTGCCAAGAACCTTTTTTGCACAGCTAAAACACTACTTTTCTAGATTCCTTTGGAGTAAGACCAGTCAGCATCTACCTCACTCTACACTGATTCAGCCGAAAAGATCAGGAGGCCAGGCCCTCCCAGATCTGACGCTTTATTACAGGGCAGTACTTGGGATGAGATGTTTGGAATGGCTCAGGTCCACGGAGGGAAGATTAGATGTACAGGCCGAGGCGGGAGAGGCGAAACCACCCCTACGATCTTTTCTGTTCTCCGCCCCAAAGGATATGACCCATTACACTAGTACGCTGAACAATATGACAAGGACTACTATTAAGATTTGGCATACCAACCTGTCCAAGGAAATGCTTTCCTCAAAGACAGTGCCCCCTGTGCTGCAAGTAGGAGATGTTTTATGGAGCTCTTCCACAACTTTTAGCTCTACACTGTCTGAAGAGAGCTCACGGATATCACTACCATTGGTGGATCTATTAGACACAACAGGGTCCCTCCAAGAGGACTGAAAATCCCACCCCAGACTCCACCCACTTACCTTTTTGCATTAAATGCATCTTAAATGTCATGTAGGGAAGGGGAAACCCTCGCCCCACACTTCCAAGACACAGTTTAAAACAATGGTTCTGTGTAGCACAATACCGAAAAAGAAAATTGCTGTTATATACACCAGCTTATACACCAGAATTTTATTTTAGGCCATGGGAGTCCGGGCCCCAAAAATTAGGCATTCACCTGACAGAAAAGAACTTGTGATTATGTGGCTGGAGGTACATTAGGCGGTCACTGGATAAAAATTTTACTGTAGGCCAGTACAGACCGCAAAAATTATGCATTCACCTGACAGAAAAGAACAATTGATTATGTGGCTGGAGGTATATTAGGCGGTCACTGGATAAAATTTTTACTGTAGGCCAGGGAAGTAAAAGCCCCAAACATTAGGCATTCACCTGACAGAAAAGAACTTGTGATTATGTGGCTGGAGGTACATTAGGCGGTCACTGGATAAAAATTTTACTGTAGGCCAGTACAGACCCCAAAAATTATGCATTCACCTGACAGAAAAGAACAATTGATTATGTGGCTGGAGGTATATTAGGCGGTCACTGGATAAAATTTTTACTGTAGGCCACTGGAGTAGAGGCCCCAAACATTAGGCATTCACCTGACAAAAAAGAACTTGTGATTATGTGGCTGGAGATACATTAGGCGGTCACTGGATAAAATTTTTACTGTAGGCCAGTACAGGCCCCAAACATTAGGCATTCACCTGACAGAAAAGAACTTGTGATTATGTGGCTGGAGGTACATTAGGCGGTCACTGGATAAAATTTTTACTGTAGGCCACTGGAGTGGAGGCTCACTGCAGAATTAATCAACTATACTTAGTCACGTCACTAATTGGATATCTCGTATAGGCTCATAGGATGCTAAAACAAAAACAAAAAAACTTTTATTGTAATAATATTTTTAAAAGAACTTGGTGGAACACAATGACATAAATATATTATTCACAAATATGAACGACAAAGGCATATAGTTATGACTCCTTGAGAGCATTAGAGCAAGGTTGGGAAAAATAATCCCCATACCCAGTACATATCAATGAAGAATACAGCCGAGGGGTCATATGTAAAAGATGCCTAAATCTCCACACCATCAAACAGTGAGAAACACTGCGGTCATCAATATCCCCCACATATGCACCACCTCATTAATGATGTTCCTGCAAGAATCTATATGCAGATGCACATCATTATATCTAGTACGCAGAATGTCACAGTCTGGAGTAGAGTAGAAGCCCCAAACATTAGGCATTCACCTGACAGAAAATAACTTGTGATTATGTGGCTGGAGGTACATTAGGCGGTCACTGGATAAAAATTTTACTGTAGGCCAGTACAGGCCCCAAAAATTAGGCATTCACCTGACAGAAAAGAACTTGTGATTATGTGGCTGGAGGTACATTAGGTGGTCACTGGATAAAAATTTGACTGTAGGCCAGTACAGGCCTTATGGATGCACACAGCAGAGAGTGAGGAGGGTGCAGATACAGAGGATGAGGAGGGTGCAGAAGTGGAAAGCTGAGTGAGCCACTCAACCAACTCTGGTGCGTCTTTTGAAATTATCGCACGCAACTTCCCACTTAGGCTTCGGCCTGGTGCACCTGCCCGACCCCTACCACCCCTGTGGAACGGCCTAGCTCTTCCTCTGCCTGTCATTTTCAAAATGACCCTGTGCCAAAGTCCCTAGAGAAGAGCAGTATTTGTGGAAGCAGGTATATCGCAGGCCTCAATCAAAATTTGGTGGAAGCAGGTATATCAATCCCCTTAATCAGTATTTTCTGGAAGCAGGTATATAGAACCCCTTAATAAATATTTGTTGGAAGCAGGTATATCGCACCCCTCAATCAGTATTTTGTGGAAGCAGGTATATCAAACACCTTAATCAGTATTTTGTGGAAGCAGGTATATCGCACCCCTCAATCAGTATTATGTGGAAGCAGGTGTATCGCAGGCCTCAATCAGTATTTAGTGGAAGCTGGTATATAAAACCCCCTAACCAGTATTTTGTGGAAGCAAGTATATCGCACATCTCAAACAGTATTTTGTGTAAGGAGGTATATGGAACCTCTTAATCAATATTTGGTGGAAGCAGGTATATCGCACCCCTCAATCAGTATTTTGTGGAAGCAGGTATATAGAACCCCTTAATCAATATTTTGTGGCAGCTGGTATTTTAAACCCCTTAATCAGTATTTTGTGGAAGCAGGTATATCGTACCCCTCAATCAGTATTTTGTGGAAGCAGGTGTATCGCAGGCCTCAATCAATATTTGGTGGAAGCAGGTATATAAATCCCCTTAATCAGTATTTTGTAGAAGCAGGTGTATCGCAGTCTTGATTTAATATTTGGTGGAAGCAGGTATATCAATCACTTTAATCAGTATTTTGTGGAAGCAGGTGTATCGCAGGTCTCAATCAATATTTGGTGGAAGCAGGAATATCAATTTCCTTAATCAGTATTTTGTGGAGGCAGGTATATAGAACCCCTTAATCAATATTTGGTGGAAGCATGTATATCGCACCCCTCAATCAGTATTTTGTGGAAGCAGGTATATAGAACCCATTAATATCGCACCCCTCAATCTGTATTTTGTGGAAGCAGGTATATCAAACCCCTTAATCAGTACTTTGTGGAAGAAGGTATATCGCACCCCTTAATCAGTATATGGTGGAAGCAGGTATATCACACCCCTCAATCATTATTTGGTGGAAGCTGGTATATCAAACCCCTTAATCAGTATTTTCTGGAAGCAGGTATACCGCACCCCTCAATCAGTATTTTGTGGAAGCAGGTATATGAACTCCTTAATCAGTATTTTGTGGAAGCAGGTGTATCTCAGGCCTCAATTAATATTTAGTGGAAGCAGGTATATAAATCCCCTTAATCAGTATTTTGTGGAAGCAGGTGTATCGTAGGCTTCAATCGATATTTGGTGGAAGCAGGAATATCAATCCCCTAATAAGTATTTTGTGGAAGCAGGTATATAGAACCCCTTAATCAATATTTGGTGGAAGCAGGTATATCGCACCCCTCAATCAGTTTTTGGTGGAAGCTGGTATATGAAACCACTTAATCAGTATTTTGTGGAAGCAGGTATATTGCACCCCTCAATCAGTATTTTGTGGAAACAGGTATATAGAACCCCTTAATCAATATTTGGTGGAAGCAGGTATATCGCACCCCTCAATCAGTATTTTGTGGAAGTAGGTGTATCGCACGCCTCAATCAGTATTTGGTGGAAGCAGGTATATCAAACCCCTTAATCAGTATTTTGTGGAAGCAGGTATATCGCACCCATCAATCAGTATTTTGTGGAAGCAGGTATATAGAACCACTTAATCAATATTTGGTGGAAGCAAGTATATCGCACCCCTCAATCAGTATTTTGTGGAAGCAGGTATATCGCAACCCTCAATCAGTATTTTGTGGAAGCAGGTATATAGAACCCCTTAATCGATATTTGTTGCAAGCAGGTATATCAAACGCCTTAATCAATATTTGGTTGAAGCAGGTATATTGCACCCCTCAATCAGTATTTTGTGGAAGCCGGTATATCGCAGGCCTCAATCAATATTTGGTGGAAGCAGGTATATCGCACCCCTCAATCAGTATTTTGTGGAAGCAGGTATATTGCACCCCTCAATCAGTATTTTGTGGAAGCAGGTATATAGAACCCCATAATCAATATTTGTTGGAAGCAGGTATATTAAACCCCTTAATCAGTATTTTGTGGAATCAGGTATATTGCACCCCTCAATTAATTTTTTTTTGGGGGGGGGCAACAGGTATATACAACCCGTTGCAAATAGTTATTCTATAGCGCTGGTCCATCTATATAACTGCGGTATCGCAGCAGAACTTCACACAACTGCTGCACAATACAAATGCACTATATACTTTCTATGTTAGAAAGTACTGTATATTATAGGTATATCACACCCCTCAGTATATCACACCTATCGATAGCACACCTATACCAGTCCTTAAAAGGACTTTTGCAGACCTATTAGCTAGCTTTTGGTGTCCCTAACAGTCTCTACTCAACAAAGCAACCTCTCCCTACACTGGCAAAACACAGAATGTAAAATGGCTGCCAGATCAGGTTCTGTCCTTTTCTTGAAACGTCTCAAGTGGCTGTCCTGTCCCACCTGATGTGTGTGTCATGGGTCAAAGTTCTGCACAATGCAAAAGAGTATGGCGCCTGCGGACATTGCCATATGTTCGCATGTTCGGCGAATCTCGAGCGTGCAAAGTTCGCCGCGAAACGACCGCCGGGCGAACAGCAAGGCCATCTCTAACTACCATTGCTACAACCTGCTACTGTCTCTAATGTCTCTAATGCCTAACCAATGTGTGACATCACTATGCATTTTGTTTCCAGGTCTGTTCAGAAAGTGCTATGTAACTGCTATGTAACTGTTATTTATTGTATTTCATGCACTCTGCCTGGTTTACCAGCAGGTGGCAGTGTGTCTGGCAGTGAGCTAAAGGTAGTATGGAACTAACCATTCCATTCTCTCCCCCTCCTTGGAGAAGTGGGCTCGTCCAGATCTTCCAAGGGTAGGTGTGTCTTTCCTGTTAAGAGTTAGTTGTTGCTGAGTTTTGGTCCTAGCCAGAGGCTAGAGAAGTAGTGCAGTAGAGCCCTGGCCTAGAAGCCTGACTGGGAGCACCGCAGTCAATCTGCAGCCAGAGTCAAGTCAGCCCTAACCTAGGGGTTGTAACAGCTGCAACTGAGACCTGACAGTCTATCAAAGTATGGTCAGAAGCCCACCGAGCACTGAGCCTGCTATCAGTGGCATGTAGGCCAGATGAAAGAGGCCCCTTACAAGATACCACACACTAGGAAGAGTTCAGCAAAGCGGTAATAGAGGAAAAAACCAGTTCACCTACTATACACTGTTGTATACTGCTGTATACTATTATAAACTGTAATATAATATAACTGTAATAAATAAGTTTATACTATTATACACTTATATAGTGCTGTTTCCCACTATACACAGTTATATCTACTCCTGTATACTACCATAGTCTGTTATATACAGCCTTATGTATATGCTGTTATATACTGCAGTATACTGCTATGCACTGTTATATACTGATGTACACTGCTATGCACTGTTTTATACCTCTGTATACCACTATACATTGTTATATACTGCTGTATACTACTATACAGTATTATATACTGCCATATACTACTATACTATTACACACTGTTGTGTAGTGCTGTATATTAGTATACACTTTTATATACTGCTGTATACTATTATACACTGCTATGTACTGCCGTATATGATTATACACTGCTATGTACTGCCGTATACTATTTTACACTATTATATATTGCCTTATACTGCTATAAGCTGTTATTTACTGCTGTATACTGCTATACACTTTATATACTGATGTATACTGCTATGCACTGTTATATACAGCTGTAAAATATACATTGCTATATACTTCTGTGTACTACTGTACATTGCTATATACTACTGTACACTGCTATATACCGGTTTACTGCTTTATACTGGCATATACTGATATATACCACTATACACTGTTATATACTGCTGTATACTGCTAATACTTATATACTGCTGTATACTATTATAAAAAGGTCTATACTGCTGTATACTATTATACACTTATATACTGCTGTATATCACTATACACTGTTTTATACGGCTGTATACTACTATACAGTATTATATACTGCCGTTAACTAGTACACACTATTATATTCTGCTGTATACTAGTATACACTGTTATATAATGCTGTATAGTATTATACAATGTTATATACTGCTGTATACGATTATACGCTGTTATGTACTGCCATATATATTATACACTGTTATATACTGCTGTATATTATTATACACTGTTATATACTGCCATATACTAGTATACAAAGTTATATACTACCGTATACTATTAAACACTGTTATATACAGCAGCATACTATTATACACTGTTATATACTGCTATATACCATTATACACTGTTATATAATGCAGTATATTATTATACAATGCTATATACTGCTGTACACTATTATACACTGTTATATACTGCTGTATACAGCTATACACTGTTATATAGCCTTTGTTAAAAAAAATATAAATATATACAGTATATATACACTGCTCAAAAAAATAAAGGGAACACAAAAATAACATCCTAGATCTGAATTAATTAAATATTCTTCTGAAATACTTTGTTCTTTACATAGTTGAATGTGCTGACAACAAAATCACACAAAAATTAAAAAATGGAAATCAAATTTTTCAACCCATGGAGGTCTGGATTTGGAGTCACACTCAAAATTGAAGTGGAAAAACACACTACAGGCTGATCCAACTTTGATGTAATGTCCTTAAAACAAGTCAAAATGAGGCTCAGTAGTGTGTGTGGCCTCCACGTGCCTGTATGACCTCCCTACAACGCCTGTGCATGCTCCTGATGAGGTGGCGGACGGTCTCCTGAGGGATCTCCTCCCAGACCTGGACTAAAGCATCTGCCAACTCCTGGACAGTCTGTGGTGCAACGTGACGTTGGTGGATAGAGCGAGACATGATGTCCCAGATGTGCTCAATTGGATTCAGGTCTGGGGAACGGGCGGGCCAGTCCATAGCATCAATGCCTTCGTCTTGCAGGAACTGCTGACACACTCCAGCCACATGAGGTCTAGCATTGTCTTGCATTAGGAGGAACCCAGGGTCAACCGCACCAGCATATGGTCTCACAAGGGGTCTGAGGATCTCATCTCGGTACCTAATGGCAGTCAGGCTACCTCTGGCGAGCACATGGAGGGCTGTGCGGCCCTCCAAAGAAATGCCACCCACACCATTACTGACCCAATGCCAAACCGGTCATGCCGGAGGATGTTGCAGGCAGCAGAACATTCTCCACGGCGTCTCCAGACTCTGTCACGTCTGTCACATGTGCTCAGTGTGAACCTGCTTTTATCTGTGAAGAGCACAGGGTGCCAGTGGCGAATTTGCCAATCTTGGTGTTCTCTGGCAAATGCCAAACGTCCTGCACGGTGTTGGGCTGTAAGCACAACCCCCACCTGTGGACGTCGGGCCCTCATATCACCCTCATGGAGTCTGTTACTGACTGTTTGAGCAGACACATGCACATTTGTGACCTGCTGGAGGTCATTTTGCAGGGCTCTGGCAGTGCTCCTCCTGTTCCTCCTTGCACAAAGGCGGAGGTAGCGGTCCTGCTGCTGGGTTGTTGCCCTCCTACGGCCTCCTCCACGTCTCCGGATGTACTGGCCTGTCTCCTGGTAGCGCCTCCATGCTCTGGACACTACGCTGACAGACACAGCAAACCTTCTTGCCACAGCTCGCATTGATGTGCCATCCTGGATAAGCTGCACTACCTGAGCCACTTGTGTGGGTTGTAGACTCCGTCTCATGCTACCACTAGAGTGAAAGCACCGCCAGCATTCAAAAGTGACCAAAACATCAGCCAGGAAGCATAGGAACTGAGAAGCGGTCTGTGGTCACCACCTGCAGAACCACTCCTTTATTGGGGGTGTCTTGCTAATTGCCTATAATTTCCACCTGTTCTCTATCCCATTTGCACAACAGCATGTGAAATTGATTGTCACTCAGTGTTGCTTTCTAAGTGGACAGTTTGATTTCACAGAAGTGTGATTGACTTGGAGTTACATTGTGTTGTTTAAGTGTTCCCTTTATTTTTTTGAGCAGTGTATATATATATACCAAGTTTTTGGTGGAATCTGCAGAGAGGTTCTGTCCATAAACTGGCTGCTGATGGGGGCAACACATCAGACTCAGGTCAAGCAGGTTAAAGACACACCCTTTAGGACCTCCACCATACATGAACTGCGGTACTCAGGGGTTTAAACATGGCACTTGCTCAGAAGCTGAGCATGCACTGTAGCCGCCAGGTTCCTGCTGTTTTACAGGAGGCAATGTCTTAACATTTAACCCCTCAGACGCCATGGTCAATAGGTCGACCGCAAGGTCGAGGAAGCCATGGTCTGCCAAAGCTATGTTCCTATGGAGACCTCCTGTGACAGATAGCAACACAGTGAATCTCCCATAGGCTGCAATGGTAAATCATTGCAGTCTATGGGAGAAGTAGTCAGACTAGCGCATGTTAAAGTTCCCTAAAGGAAAAAAAAAGTTTAAAAGTTTTTTTTTATTTATCCACCTTTCCCCATATAAAAATAAATAAATAAAGATCATTGGTATTGACCATATCACAAAAAGTCCAAACTATTATGGAGGGCACTGATACTAATGGGGCACTCTTAGGGGGCATTATTGCTATTGGGGGTACTGTAGGTGGCACTATTACAATTGAGAGTAGTTGGGGAGCAATATTACTATGGGGGAAAAATCAATACTGCGCTATTATTTTTTAAAGACACCAGGAAAGGGGAGGATGATAGAAAAGCGAGGAATCTAAGATGTCTGTGTGCCAAACTCTGCCAAAATGAGATGTGGCTTAAAAAAGTCACCAAGGAGATCTGATTTATGAATGGAGAAGATGAGGAAATAGAACATCTACTGTACATCAGAGGAGACATCACTAGATGTAAGGGAAATGTATTGCTGTATTACCCAGTATGTTTTGTACCGCTGAATGTAAGGTTTTTCAAGTGTATGTCTTTAACAGTAGGGCTGGAGGGGATAGATTGAGAATTTGGCATAGGGTGGAGTGGGTCCCTTTTCAATTTTCGCCTCAGGCAGCAGAAAGGCAAGGTGCACCCCTGACTGTTAGCATGTAGTCTGTTGGTCTTCGTCACATGAAGGTTCGCCGAAACACGCGACGGGGTTGGCGCCATCCCGGAAGAGACACATTATAGGTAACTGATTTTGTCCTTTGTATAGACTTCTGCTACTTTTTGCACTTGCACTTCACTTAGGTTTTTACTTTTCAGACTATTATGAGTTGTTGCCACTGTGTCTTCCTCCGGTTGATGTCGACATTTCCCTGCACTTGTTTTAAAATACTATATTCATATGAATTTCGAAAAATAAAGATTATTATTCATTTCATGCGGTCTGGCAACTTCTTATAGGTGTTTGTATTGGTTTTTTTTTGCCATAGGCATGTGCCAACTTGAGTAATATATGGTAGTCAAGTAATATGAGATATTTTTCTCATTTCTTGTTATAAGTGGGCTGACCTTTTTCTTTATTTGGTGTATAATCTATAATGGTACAGTTAATCAGCACAGAGGAAATGCACTGATGGTTCTCATACACTATAACAATGATTTTAATACACTAATTTGCTGCATAAATAAATGTTTGTTTAGCTTGTGAACAAGGTCTGTGGGAAGACTCAAACACTGGCCTTAAAGGGGCTGTGCAAGAATTAAAGTTTTTTGGCAAAGTAGCCTTACCTGCTTCCTGGTGCTGTCTCCCCACTCCTTCTCCTCCAGACTTGTGATGCTCTGTTGGGGCTTCCTTGATGTAAACATCAGGTTTTTTTTTCATTGCCGCAACCAATCCCTGAGTCATGGGACCATTTGAAATAACGTAAGGGGTCACGGCAATGTCAAACTAAATGTTTAAATCAAGGAAGCCCAGTGGAGCTTCACGGGCCTGGAAGAGAAGGAGCCAGCACCAGGAAGCAGGTAAGTAAGGCTTCCCTTTACAGGTGTATTGGGGGGTTGCCACCCCCCCCATTCTTGCACATTTTGTTTTGAGCTAGAAGGAAATCTAAAAGAAGCCATGATTTAACTGCATATACTATTGAAGTGCTGAGTTCTCTTTTCAATATTGTATTTGGGAAAAGCTTCCTATCACTCTGTACAAATATTTGGGTGCAAACCAGTTATTATACAAAGCAGAAAAACTATGTTAATGTTTATGCAGATTGCATGACCGACAAATCCATGTCCTATGTCCACGTCGAAAGAGTCCTAGGGGATGTCGCCTTCGTGTGCATTGTCCCAGGCTTTCTGCACTAAATGCTTCCCAGCTCCTTTAGCATTAGCAGTCTGGAAACTAGTTCAGTTACTGTTTTTTTGGAAACTAGTTTAGTAATCAAGATCAGAGGGGAGGTATCATTGTAGGGATACACAGCAACGTGTCGTATGACAGCAAGTCAAAAGTAATGCGTCACAAAACTATGTGCGACTTGTCTGCGACTTGATGTTACGTGACTATTTTGGATCTGTGACTTGGCAATGAAAACACAGGCAAGTCGCAGATAAGGTGTCTCACGTGACTTATATTGATGCCTATGGATGAAAAGTTGTTCACAACATGTGCAACGTGCCACCCACTAGGGCCTATAGTGTCCCAGGTTTATCGAAATGCCGAGTGTTGTGGTGCGGCCTCAATAGTTTTCTATGTGTGTCACGGTTCTCCTGCCTGGATACCGTCGCTCCCCAGGATTAGGCTCCGAAGCAATAAAGGGGAGAGTAATGGTGGAGGTGGAGAAATACTCGAGTCCAGAGTTTTATAAAGTTCAACAGCTTTACTTGAATCAACTTGCATCCATACAAGAAGTGGTGTTTCACTTGGCTCCAGCAGGTTTTGGCATAAATTGACAGGCAAACTTAAATATTCTGCTTTATCTCTCTGCTATGCTAAACTCAGTTTTAGTCTGGTCACTGAACTTTAAGGTTGTTCTGGTACCTCTGGAGTGTGGTGCCTTTGGCTGTTGACCCCCTTGGTTAATCTGTAAGGAGTCAGGGTTATTCTCCTCTCCTACCAACTCTAGACTACACTAAGACTGAAAACTTCCTGCAGCACCTCCCTTGGTAGAAAACAGGACTGGCCCACTTCTGCCCAAAAAAGGGGGAGAATGGAATGGTAAGTTCCATTCTATCTAAAGATCTCTCTGCCATATACGCTGCCACCTGCTGATGAACCAGGCATATAACATGTAATACAACAAGTAACAATTACATAGCAGAACAATTAATGCACAGTGAAAAAGGACCTGGAATAAATACACAGATGCCATTATGGTTAGCCCATTAGAGACAGTAGCAGGGGTGTAGGAATGGTAATAGCACTCTGGGGTATTACACATGCAACCTGCAACATAAAATCCAGCAGGTCTTCATTGTTGTAACTGCTGCAGCGCAGTTGCAGCATGTCACATTGCCATACCATTGAATATCCTTACAAGAAATGTTGTGCGACACATGTAGCTGTACCCTTAAGGAGCATTCAGTGCAGAGGACACAGGACACTGCACATGAAGAGAACGCCCCTGGGAAACTTGTGATTACTCTTCTCCAACAGCAGATGTATGGTATTAGAAGAGTCAGGCATACTTGATTTCAATTTTCCCAATCTGCTGTCCTCATGGGAGATAAGTAGCTGCCAGAGGTGGCTTCATATTAAGAACACATGCACTCCTGGCCAAGCTGAGCATGCATGTGTATAGAAAAGTCAGGAGTAGAGTTGAGCGGACACCTGGATGTTCGGGTTCGACGGGTTCGGCCGAACTTCGGAAAAAAGTTCGAGTTCGGGACCCGAACTTGACCCCGAACCCAAACCCTATTGAAGTCAATGGGGACCCGAACTTTTGAGCACTAAAATGGCTGTAAAAATGTCATGGAAAGGGCCAGAGGGCTGCAAATGGTGTCAAAATGTGATTAAGAGCATGGCAAGTGCTCTGCAAACAAAAGTGGATAGGGAAATTACTTTAAATAAAATACGTAAAAAAATAAATAATAATCTTGATCTAGGAGGACCAGGTCCATATGGAGTAGGAGGTTGAGGAGGCGGTGGATGTGGCGGTGTCGGTGGAAGCGGCGGTGGAGGAGGAGGTAGCCTACACTGGTTTTTGGTTTTAAATTTTATTTTTAAAATTAGGGTACAGCCCAAAACAGGGAAATATAACCTGTGATAACCCCCTCCAGTCTTGCTAAACACACGTTCAGATAATACACTGGCTGCAGGGCAGGCCAGCACCTCCAAGGCGTAAAGGGCAAGCTCAGGCCATGTGCCCAATTTGGAGACCCAGAAGTTGAATGGGGCAGACCCGTCATTCAGTACGTGTAGACGTGTGCACACATACTGCTCCACCATGTTGGTGAAAGGCTGCCTCCTGCTAAGACGTTCCATATCAGCTGGTGGTGCTGGTTGTTGTGGCGTGCTGACAAAGTTTTTCCACATTTCGGCCATGCTAACCCTGCCTTCTGAGCTGCTGGCAGTGCCCCAGCTGCGTTGGCGACCTCTTCCTCGTCCTCTGCCTTCGCCTTGTGCTTCCACTGTGTCCCGCTGTCAGGTGGGAATGCCAACAGCAGCGCGTCTACCAGCGTGCGCTTGTACTCACGCATCTTACAATCACGCTCCAGTGATGGAATTAAGGACGGTACGTTGCCCTTGTAACGGGGATCCAGCAGCGTCGCCACCCAGTAATCAGCACAAGTTAGAACGTGGGAGACTCGGCAGTCGTTGCGGAGACACTGCAGCATGTAATCGCTCATGTGTGCCAGGCTGCCCAGAGGCAATGAAAAGCTGTCCTCTGTGGGAGGTGTATCGTCTGTATCCTCTGTATCCCCCCAGCCACGCACCAGTGATGGCCATGAGCTGGTCTGGGTGCCACCCTGCTGTGAACATGGTTCCTCCTCCTCCTCATCCTCCACCTCGTCATCCTCCAGAACTGTGCCCTGGCTGGACAATTGTGTACCTTGGGTTTGTGGGTGCAGGAACCCACCCTCGGAGCCACTTGGGAATGACTGGCCGAAAACCCTACGAAATGATCCCTCTTCCTCCTCCTCCTCCTGTGCCACATCCGCTTCCATCATCGCCAGGAGCGTTTTTTCAAGGAGGCATAGAAGTCGGATAGTAACGCTGAGAACGGCGTTATCGGCACTGGCCATCTTTGTGGAGTACTCGGAACAGCACAACAAGGAACACAGGTCTCACATGGAGGCCCAGTCATTGGTGGTGAAGTGGTGCTGTTCCACCGAGTGACTCACTCGTGCGTGCTGCAGCTGAAACTCCACTATCGCCTGCTGCTGCTCGCACAGTCTGGCCAGCATGTGCAAGGTGGAGGTCCACCTTGTGGGCACGTCGCATATGAGGCGGTGAACGTGAAGGCCGAAGTTACACTGCAGCGCTGACAGGCGAGCAGCAGCAGGGTGAGAACACCGGGCTTGAGGCTGACTGGCACAAACCCCTCATCGGTCTGTTGTTCAAGGCCCGTCCACAGCTCCTGCGCGGTGTGGGGTTTGTCCCCCAAACAGATAAGTCTTAAAACTGCCTGCTGTCATTTACCCCTGGCTGTGCTGAAGTTGGTGGTGAAGGTGTTACGCTGACCGGATGAGGAGCTGGTAGAGGATGAGGAAGCAGAGTAGGAGGAGGAAGCAACAGTAAGCAAACTGAAGCGTCCTGCAATCCTCGGTGGTGGAAGGACATGCGCCAAACTGCTATCCGCCTCAGGCCCAGCCGCCAGTGTGCTGTTATGGAGATATAACGCGTCTGACCGTGCTTACTGGTCCACGTATCCGTAGTCAGGTGCACCTTGCCACGGATGGTGTTGCGCAGTGCACACCTGATTTTGTCCCCTACTTGGTTGTGAAGGGAAGGGATGGCTCGCCTTGAAAAGTAGTGGCGGCTGGGCACGACGTACTGTGGGACAGCCACCGCCATAAGGCCTTTAAAAATATCCATCTCCACCAGACGGAATGACAGCATTTCAAAGGCAAGTAATTTAGAAATGCTGGCATTCAGGGCTAGGGATCGCAGGTGGGTAGGGGGGTACTTCCTCTTCCTCTCCAGCGTTTGGGATATGGAGAGCTGAACTCTTCCGTGTGACATTGTGGAGATGCTTGGTGACCCAGGTGTTGGTGTTGCTGGCAGATCCTCTGTTTGTGGGGTGCCAGGTGGCACTGTCACTCCAGAGGTGGACGAAGAGGCTGCAGCAGAAGAGGAAGCAGGAGGAGCCAGAGATCTTTCTTGGTTTTTGAGGTGTCTACTCCACTGCAGCTCGTACTTTGCACTTAAATGCCTGGTCATGCAGGTTGTGCTCAGGTTGAGAACGTTTATGCCTCGCTTCAGGCTCTGATTGCACAGCGTGCAAACCACTTGTGTCTTGTCGTCAGCACATTGTCTGAAGAACTGCCACGCCAGGGAACTCCTTGGAGCTGGCTTTGGTGTGCTCGGTCCCTTGCTGCGGTGGGCAGTAGGAGGCGTACTGTCTAGAGGACGGCTGCTCCGCTTTTGCACCCTGCTCCCTCTTCTGCTGTGCTGGTGGCTCTGTGCGACCACCGCCTCTTCCTCCGAACTACATCGGTCACTCGCATGACCTTGATTCAATGTGGGGTCAAGGACCTCATCGTCCTCCACATCATCTTCTACCCAGTTTTCACCACCTGACTTCCTTGTCGGTCTGCACACTTTCGAAAGCCCCAGCAGTTGCACCTGTGTTTCGTCATCATCCGAGACGTTCTGCGATGGTCCTCCCATGTACTCATCTTGAAAAATAAGTGGTTGGGCATCGGTGCACTCAATCTCTTCCACTTCTGGGGCAGGGCTAGGTGGATGGCCCTGGGAAACCCTGCTAACAGAGTCATCAAAAAGCAGAAGAGACTGCTGCATGACTTGGGGCTCAGACTGCTTGGCTGATTTGCAAGGGGGTGAGGTGAAAGACTGATGGACATCGGCTGCAGGTGCCAACTGTGGTCTTTCAGCAGGAGACTGGGTAGGAGACAATGTGAAGGAACTGGATCCACTGTCAGCAACCCAATCTACTATCACCTGTACTTGTTCAGGCCTCACCATTGGTACAGCAGCATTAGGCCTGACCAAATACCGCTGCAGGTTTTGCTGCCTACTCGCACCTGAGGAATAGTGTTGATCACGAATATTCGAATTGCAAATTTTAAATCGCGAATATCGGCACTTCGAGAATTCGCGAATATTTAGAATATCGCAAAATATATTTGTAATCGTGAATATTCAATTTTTTTTTTAAATACCAGTTCATGCGAATTTTATGCGAATTTTCGCAATCAAGAAAATAATGCCTGATCATGAATTCGCGAATTCTCGAATATATGGTGAATATTCGCCCAAATATTTGCGAAATATTGCGAATTCGAATATTGCCCCTGCCGCTCATAACTACTGAGGAAGGGGTTTCACTTGTGAGTGTAGCTGGCACAGATCGAACACGTCCTCTCCCTGTAACAGGAGCTCCACCAGCAGCACCACGACCTGGGCCACGTCCCTTATTTGACGCTCTCCTCATATTTTTTAAATTTAGGATCTTGCCCTAAATGGGTGTTTAATTAATAGTAGAATAGAACGAAAGTATATAAAGAGTGTATCTCACACGGCCTGAAGCAGACTAGGCCTCAATAATAGATTTTTTTGCCCAAAATGGCTGTATTTCAAATGGCTGTATTTCAAATGTCTAATTCAAACCCCTGTATGTAAAGGTGGTATCTCACAGGGCCTGAACCTCTGTAGGCCTGAAGTAAATATATCTTTGCACAAAAAGGCTGTATTTCAAATGCCTAATTCAAATCCCTGTATGTAGAGGTAGTATCTCAGAGGGCCTAAACCTCTGTAGGCCTGAAGTAAATATATCTTTGCACAAAATGGCTGTATTTCAAATGCCTAATTCAAACCCCTGTATGTAGAGGTAGTATCTCAGAGGGCCTGAACCTCTGTAGGCCTGCAGTAAATATATCTTTGCACAAAATGGCTGTATTTCAAATGGCTGTATTTTAAATGCCTAATTCAAACCCCTGTATGTAGAGGAGGTATCTCACAGGGCCTGAACCAGTGTAGGCCTGAATTCAATATTGGTGCACCAAATGGCGGTATTTAAAATCTCTGAATGTAACCCAAATGTATTAAGGGTGTATCTCACAATGACATCTGCATCAAAGGCTGCCAACTAAATTTTTTGTGCCCAAATGAGTGTTTGTTTAAAAACTGAATTTGACAGTATATAAGCCTGTAATTTCACACAAGGCCTGAAAATAGTGTTTTTTGTCAAAAGAGTGTGTTTTTCAAACCCCAGAAAATGATGGGTGTATTTCTACCTTAAATTGCAAACTGACTAATCCAGATGTTGTAGATTGCCCAAAAAGTCTTTTTTTGCTAACAGAATATGAAAGCTGTATATATTAAACTTGAATTTAACACTTGCAGATCTGGAAAATACTGTTTTTTAAAAAAAACTGAGCATGCGTAAAATGGCCGCCGCCACCACCCACCTAACTAACAGAATTATAAGGCCCCTTTCACACGGGCGAGTATTCCGCGCGGATGCGATGCGTGAGGTGAACGCATTGAACCCGCACTGAATACCGACCCATTCATTTCTATGGGGCTGTTCACATGAGCGGTGATTTTCACGCATCACTTGTGCGTTGCATGAAAATCGCAGCATGCTCTATATTCTGCGTTTTTCACGCAACGCAGGCCCCATAGAAGTGAATGGGGTTGCGTGAAAATCACAAGCAAGTGCGGATGCGGTGCGATTTTCTCGCATGGTTGCTAGGTGACAGTCTATTCACTGTATTATTTTCCCTTATAACATGGTTATAAGGGAAAATAATAGCATTCTGAATACAGAATGCTTAGTAGGTGATCAATTGAAAAAAATAAAAAAATTAACTCACCTTCTCCTCTTGTTCGCATAGTTCCCGGTCTCTTCTTTACTTCTTTAATGATGAACTACTGGCTAGGACCTGTGGTGACGTCAGATCACATGCTCCAATCACATTCTCCAATCACATGGTGATGGACCATGTGATTGGAGCATGTGATCTGACGTCGCCAAAGGTCCTTTAGCCCACAGCTCATCATTAAAGAAGTAAAGAAGAGACCGGGAACTACGCGAACAAGAGGAGAAGGTGAGTTAATTTTTTTAAAAAAATTTAACCCTCAGAATGCTATTATTTTCCCTTATAACCATGTTATAAGGGAAAATAGTACAATCTACACAACACCGATCCCAAGCCCGAACGTCTGTGAAGAAGTTCGGGTTTGGGTACCAAACATGCGCGATTTTTCTCACGCGAGTGCAAAACGCATTACAATGTTTTGCACTCGCGCGGAAAAATCGCGGGTGTTCCCGCAACGCACCCGCACCTTTTCCCGCAATGCCCGTGTGAAAGAGGCCTAAAAGTTAGTATTTTAATGAGCTCAGGCAGGGTAAAACGATAGTGCCCTGCACCCACACAACTATTTGTCTGTAGATCGCTGAGTTAGATTCTCTCCTATTCTCTCCCTGAAATTACAAGTCCAGCAGCATCCTCTCCCTACACTTGTAACAGCAGAGTGACGTGCAGCGCTGCGTGACTCAAGCTTATATAGAGCCTGGGTCACATGCTGCTCTGGCCAATCACAGCCATGCCATTAGTAGTATGATGCTTGTTGATTGGCTGCTGTGCAGCCTTTAAAAAAGCACCAAGAAACCGCCGAACACCGAACCCGAACCCAAACTTTTACGGAAATGTTCTGGTCCGGGGTCCAAAAATCCTAAAGTTCGGTACGAACCCGAACATTACAGTTTGGGTTTGCTCAACCCTAGTCAGGAGGAATAGCTGTTGGCCAGTTGAGCATTTGATTAACAGTTATCTCAAGTGTAAAGTCAGCTTTAATTTACCTTACTTTATAAATGTCTAAATTGAGATTGTGGATGTTACAACAGAGGAAATGAAAGGAGTTTTTGGTGTTTATGTGAAGAAAGCTTAATTACTAGATAAATAAAATGTCAGTTAGTGAAAGGAAATGATTTATATCTAAAGTCTAAAGACTCTTCTTGGTTATGTCCAACTGACAGAAGAGTACATGGAGTAAGGGGTGCATATACAATAGTCATTTTTAGACATTGTAGGGGTTGTCCAAGATTACTCAGACAACATGTTTAAAGGACAGGGAGTATCATTTACCTTTTTCATTTCTTCAAATGTAATTGCCATCATAGTCTTGTCATCGAAGTGTTTCTCCCAGGTCGCAACATAATCAAAATACTGTCCAAAAACCACTACAGAAGAAATATCAAAAAGTATGTTATTCCTGAGATAAGAGTTTTAAAGCACAGAAAAAATATATATATATATTAAATGCGATCTGCACTCAAGACTGTTTAAGATGATTGATAGTAAAGTTGGAATATTTCATTAAAAACAACCTTCAAATCTGAAATCATATTTTATAAAATGACAGGGGCTCAAAAAAAATACATTACAATACAAAAACATTAGGTGCCAGAAGCGGGGGGGGGGGGGGGGGGGGGGGAAAGCGCAGCAAGTGCTTCTGGCACTCACCCTCCTTGGTCTTCTTTGATGGGGCCAGCGCTGCACTGTCCTGACGTAGTGGGACAGTAATTTATTTTTATTTTATTCTGATCTGAGGTCTGATGGGGGTTATTAATAAATGGCTGATCTGAGGTCTGATAGGGGTTAATATTAAAGGGCTGATCTGAGGTCTGATTTGGGTTAATAATAAAGGGCTGATGTGAGGTCTGATAGGGGTTATAATAAAGGGCTGATCTGAGGTCTGATGGGGGTTACAAATAAAGGGCTGATTTGAGGTCTAATGGGGTTCTAACATGAAGGGCTGATATGGGGGTTCTGATATGATGTCCTTATATGAGGTCTGATGAAAAATATTTTTTTCCTATTTTCCTCCTCTAAAATCATATGGTGCATCTTATAAAGCGAAAAATACAGTAAATAAAGATTATTAGTATTATATTATTATTATTATTATTATTATTATTCCTACAGAATGTGATGCAGTTTCAGTCTGCTCCTCCCACCTCCTGCTTGTCATAAGTTTTTCCATGTCAGATCTTACAAAAATGAAACCAAAAGAGCAATGTAGCTGCATCTCAAAAAAGCTAACTGGAGACTCTGCACACAGATTATATAGATGGGTAGTGTAAGTCGGGAGGAGTTGTTTATAACTCTGCCGCTAATTATTGTTTGGACTCTCCTACTATATCACTGCACTCAAGGTCTCGTAGATAAAGCAGAAATTATATCTTCAGCAGTACTTTGTGCATACAGAGGAACAGGCAACAAGGAAATTGGAGCTTGATGGGAAGCAGGGTGTCTGAAAGCAGTGATTAACCTGTTGCAGACATAAGGCGTACCGGTATGCCCTGATATCCCGGTACTTAAGGACACAGGGCGTACTGGTACGTCCTATGTATTTCCAATTACCGCCGCTCGGCGGGCGGTGATCGGAACCCGTTGCCTGCTCAAATCATTGAGCAGGTACCTGAGGACAATGCGCCAGTGGGCCTGTGACCCCCCCCCCCCCATGTAGGCGATCGTAGCAAACCGCAGGTCAATTCGGACCTGCGGTTTGCTGCGTTTCCGGGTTATTCGGGTCTCTGGGGACCCGATAACTCGAAATAGGATGGTGATCGGTGGTGTGATAATACACCACCAATCACCATCCTGCGATCCTAAGAGGTGATGTGACATCACCTCCCAGGATCGCCTCTCATTGGTTGGCTGGGCGGGCATTTCAAATTGCATCAGCGCTGAGTCGGATCTCCAGCCAGCACCCCCATCTGTAAAAAGCTCAGGATTGTCAGCCAGCACCCCATCTGTGCCCCAGCACCACCAGGTATTTAGGGAAAGGTAAAGGAAAGTTTAGGTTAGGCAGGGATATTTAGGGAAAGTTAGTGGAAGGGAAAAAAAAAAAACTTTACTGATTGCATCACCCTAAATCGGGTGTCTGGGGTCCACAGCACAGCTGTGTGACCCTAGACCCCCCAGGGGTGCTGCAGCTTGCCCCCCCCACAACTTTTTGGGGGCGCACGCTGACTGTGGCCGGCACTCTTAGCGTCCAGCCACTGTTAGCGCATCGCAAACCCCACCGCTGATCAACTTCGGACGGTTGATCAGCGATTTTTAATTTTACATTTTTTTTTTCACATTTTTTGCCCTTTTTTTAGTTAGTCATTATTATTTTTTTCGTATGTTAGGTTTAGGGTAAGTTTGAGAACACCCGTGCCCCTACAGACACGCACACCAAATAAAGTTTAGCACGCACGCACACACACACGCACACACACACTCCCCTATGGCCGGCCGGATGTTCTCGGTCGAGGAGGCATACGCCCAGCTTGCCTCCGACTCCGAGAGTCCCAGTGAGGACGAGGATGACCCCACTTTCCTTTTGTCATCTGCGTCCTCCTCATCATCTAGCTATGATGATGAGCCCCCAAGGTGGCGGATACGCCGCTAGGCGGAGCAAGGGGACCGCCATGCTAGGGACCCTGTGGCCCCCCCTAGTACGAGCAGCTCTGGGGCTCATACTAGTTTTCCGGCCCACCAGTTAAGTCCACCGGAGCCCCCTGCCGTTGAACTTGTCTGGTATACCCCAGAGCGTTTTGAGCCCGTGATTACTGATTTTGTAGGCCAACCAGGAATCCAGATTTCTACAGTGGGCTTCACTGTCTTTTTTTCAGTGACCACTTTGTAAATCTAATGGTGGAGCAAACAAACCTGTACGCCCAACAGTTTGTTGCTCAACACCCGGGCTACTTTTTGGCTAGGCCCGGTGGCTGGACCCGGGTCAGTGCAGCTCAGATGAGGACATTTTGGGGCCTCGTGCTGCACATGGGCCTAGTCAAGAAACCTAGTGTCCGGCATTACTGGAGTGGGGACGTCCTCTACCAGACCCCACTTTACAGTACGACCATGACACGCTCCCGGTTTGAGGCCATCCGGAATTCCCTGCATTATTTAGATAATGCAGCATGTCCCCCCCAAGGTGATCCTGCCTATGACCGCCTGTACAAAATCAGGCCGGTCATCGATCACTTTGGGGCCAAATTTGTACAGGCCTATGTACCTGGAAGGGAGGTCGCGGTTGATGAGTCTCTCATTGCTTTCAAGTGGAGACTCCTTTTCCACCAGTAGGTTCTCTCTAAGCGGGCGAGGTATGGCATGAAGCTGTACAAACTTTGTGAGAGTACCTCAGGGTACACTTACAAGTTTTCGGTGTACGAGGGGCGAAATTCCCGTATTCAAATTCCCGTATTCAACTCTGGGTGTTAGCGGGAAACTTGTGTGGGACCTTATGCACCCACTGCTAGATAAGGGTTACCACCTGTACGTGGATAACTTTTATACTAGTATCCCCTTGTTCCAGTCCCTCGCCGCCAGATCTACGTCCGCTTGTGGGACCGTGCGGAAAAATCAACGTGGCCTCCCTACCTACCCCCTCCAGGTACCTATCCCCAGGGGTGTGACCCGTGCCCTTACCAGTGGAAACCTGTTGCTGGTCAGATATAAGGACAAGAGGGATGTCCTTGTACTGTCCACAATTCATGGTAACGGCATCACCCCTGTCCCTGTGCGAGGTACCACGGCAACGGTCCTCAAGCCCGATTGTATCATAGACTACAATCGGTATATGGGAGGAGTTGATCTCTCTGATCAAGTCCTCAAGCCATATAATGCCATGCGCAAAACCCAGGCATGGTACAAAAAAGTTGCGATCTACTTGGTACAGGTTGCCTTGTACAACACTTTTGTGCTGTCCCGGAGCGCTCGCAACACAGGGACATTCCTTCAGTTCTATGAGGCAGTCCTCAAGACTCTGATCTTTTCTGAACGGGAAAGAGCAGGCCGGAGTACCTCGGGAACTGGAGGCGCCCGGATCGTCTCTGGCAAACATTTTCCAGGTGTGGTCCCCCATACTGGAAAGAAGGGATGGACCAAAAAAAAGTGCAGAGTGTGTCACAGGAGGGGGATACGGAGGGACACCACCACTCAGTGTGACACGTGCCCTGATCATCCGGGCCTCTGCATTATTGGTTGATTCAGGGAGTACCACACTTCCATGGAGTACTAAATTTATATCCCAATTTAGTCACTGACAATCGGATAAAAACTATGGTTCTCAGACTTGAGACACTAAAACAACAAAAAAAAAATGTTCTAAAATATTATTTAGTAAAACTAAAATAAATAAAAAAAAGTAGACATATTAGGTATCGCCGCATCCGTAAGAATCTGCTCTATAAAAATACCCCATGACCTAACCCCTCAGATGAACACGGTAAAAAAATAAAAATTAAAATGGTGCAAAAAAAAGTATTTTTCTTGTCACCTTACATCACAAAAATTGTAATAGCAAGCGATCAAAAAGTCATATGCCCCCCAAAATAGTGCCAACAAAACCGTCCTCTCATCCCGCAAAAAATGAGCCCCTTCCTAAGATAATCGACTAAAAACAAAAAAAATATGACTCTTAGACTATGGAGATACAAAATTATTTTTTTTGGTTTATAAAATGATAATATAGTGTAAAACATAAATAAAAATAAAAAAAGGTAGACATATTAGGTATCGCCGTGTCCGTAAGAATCTGCTCTATAAATATACCCCATGACCTAACCCCTCAGATGAACACGGTCAAAAAAATAGAATAAAAACAGAGCCAAAACAGCAATTTTTTGGGAAATTTTCTATTTTAATCCGTTTTTTTCCAATAACAAAGCAAGGGTTAACAGCGAAACAAAACTTAATATTTATTAACCTGATTCTACAGTATTTCTGGGGGCAGGAGGTGGAAAGAACCAGTGAGTGCCGTCCTCTGCAGTGAATGAAAGCACTCATTTGTGAATAGGAGGCAGGAAGGAAATGTCGCCACTTAACCCCTTAAGGACACAGCCATATTTCACCTTAAGGACCAGGCTATTTTTTGCAAATCTGACCAGTGTCACTTTATGTGGTGATAACTTTAACGCTTTGACTTATCCATGCCACTCTGAGATGTTTGGATCATTTTGGGAATGATATTTAATATTTTGGGGATGTCACAAGGCTTAGAAGTTTAGAAGCAAATCTTGAAATTTTTCAGAAATTTTCAAAAACCCACCCTCAGGTCTGAAGTCACTTTGTGAGGCTTACATAATAAAAACCACCTAAAAATGACCCCCTTCTAGAAACTACACCCCTCAAGGTATTTAAAACTGATTTTACAAACGTCGTTAAACCTTTAGGTCTTCCACAAGAGTTAATGGCAAATGGAGATAACATTTCAGAATTTAGATTTTTTGGCAAATGTTCCATTTTAATCAATTTTTTCCAATAATAAAGCAAGGGTTAACAGCCAAACAAAATGCTATATTTATTGCCCCGATTCTGTAGTTTGCAGAAACACCCCATATGTGGCCGTAAACTACTGTACGGGCACACAGTAGGGCGTAGAGGGAAAGGTGCGCCGTATGGTTTTTGGAAGGCAGATTTTGCTGGACTGGTTTATTTACACCATGTCCCATTTGAAGCCCCCCTGATGCACCCCTAGAGTAGAAACTCCATAAAAGCAACCCCATCTAAGAAACTACACCTGAAATTTCATCTCCATTTGCCAAAAACTGTTGAGCAACACCTAAAGGGTTAAAAAGTTTGTAAAATTAGTTTTGAATACCTTGAGGAGTGTTGTTTCAGAATGGCATGGATAAGTCAAAGTGTTAAAGTTATCACCACATAAAGTGACACTGGTCAGATTTGCAAAAAATAGCCGGGTCCTTAAGGTGAAATATGGCCGTGTCCTTAAGGGGTTAAGTGGCAACATTTCCTTCCTGCCTCCTATTCACAAATGAGCGCTTTCATTCACTGCAGAGGACAGCACTCACTGGTTCTTTCCACCTCCTGCCCCCAGAAATACTGTAGATGCCCTGCAATAACCAGTAAGCTCTTTACTTTACTGCAGAACACGGAGCTCACTGGTTCTTACCGCCTCCTGCACCCCCAGATATACTGAAGGTGCCCTGCATTAACCAGTAAGCTCTTTACTTCACTGCAGAACACGGAGCTCACTGGTTCTTACTGCTTTCTGTGCCCCCAGATATACTGTAGGTGCCCTGCAATAACCAGTAAGCTCTTTACTTCACTGCAGAGGACGGAGCTCACTGAACGGGGGCCGCAAACCATGGCTCTGGGGGTGGGCCATGGGTTGTGCACCCCTGATATAGAGGATGGAATTAATAATACAGTTTTTTTTTTTTTTTTTGCAGGTAACACAAAGCTATTTAGTAACGTGCAGTTTATGGAAGATGTCCAAAAACTAGAAGGTGACTGTTTGACAAGCTCTGAGTGTTTGGGCATCCACTTCGCAAATGAGGTACAATGTTGATAAATGGGGGGCTCTTATTACTTACACATGATGGGGGGCTCTTATTACTTACACATGATGGGGGGCTCTTATTACTGGCACATGATTGGGGGGCATCTATGGGGGCACATTTTACTGGCACATGATTGGGGGCACTTATTACTGGCACATGATTGGGGGCACTTATTACTGGCACATTATTGGTAGGCACTATAGGGGCATCTACTGAAGCCACAAAGAAGGGATATTTTATATAGGGGGCTCTGTACAGTAGCATTTTATACTGGGACACATTATGGTGGGTACTATGGGGAAGGGGGAGAGGAGTACTATGGGGTCATCTACGGGGGGCACTAAGAAGGGGTATTTTATACTTGCAAATTATGGGGGACACTGAGGGCATCTACTGGGGCACTATATAGGGTCATTTTATACTGGCACATTATGGGGGGGCACTAGAAGGAAGGGGGAGAGGAGCACTATGGGGGCATTTACTGGGGGCACTATATAGGGGTATTTTATACTGGCACATTATAGGGGCACTATGGGCACATTAGCTCAACTGGGGGCATTACAAGGGGGTATTTTTATAAGCAGAATGTTTTCTACTGGTATGAGCTCCCTAGTAGCAGCACCAGCCTCTCCCTGCTCTGCTATCCCTCTGCCCCTTCTCCAAATCCTGATTATGAAATCTTTCTCATTAGGATAAAACACAACATCAGCTCAACCGAGCCCCCCCAGCCAAAGTTTTGAAGTGGTGTCCAAGATCCCCAAGGGCCAAGCCAAGTAATTGTAAGTTTTCATGTTAAGTATGTTTGTTATACACATATAGCATACACTGTGCCACACAATATACAGTATACCGCTACACTGTGTAGTCTGTTCTATAAGCACCATTGTTTTGTAGCGGCGGACAGAAAATAATCTGGAAGTGCCCCTCCCGAGACCAGGCTCTGGATCTGCCACTGCTCACACAGCAAGAAGATGCTACAAGATGATTGAATCTGGTGGTCCCTGCAGCAACTTTGAGAAGGTAGGTCCTGGGGAAAAGAGGACACTCGCTAGTTTTCCTCTATACCTAGAAGTTACCTCAGCTATCTAATTGTGTGTATAATAATACACTGGGGAGTTTCATTAATAATCTATCAAGTTTTTTTTATGTGAACATAGGCTGGTTGAGGTGCTGTACATTAAATATATGTATGTAGTACAGTAAGTCTACTGTGTTATGTGCCACTTGTGCAGAGGGTGGTAGACTAGGGACCCACCTTGCTTAGGGGCCCACCAGGGGATTCACCTGTACCCCTGGGGGCCAGTCCAAGCCTGTGTAGAGAAGGATCTGTATGTACTTGTGGACCAAGGATTAAATAAGGGCATACAATGGCAATCAGCAGCTTCCGCCCGGGGTGCTGTCAGAAGGGGGGCGCCGGCAGGGGCGCCCTCTTGTCGTTTCTCTGCCTGTTTTTACTCTCGTGCCGTGCGCCCCCCTGGCTCCCCCCCTCTGAGATCTCGCCTGACCTGCGCCCGAGTGCCGAGTCCTCTGTCCGTACGTACCGAGTCCAGTCACTCAGCTCCGGTACGTGCGGTGCGGGCGGCACTTACTGACGTCACGCGCCTGCTCCTCCCACTAGGCGGCGCAGGCGCGTGACGTACAGTGAGTGAGTGAGCGCCGCTCATGAAAATAAGCCTGCTGTGAGGATCCGGGACAGTAGGTCGACTCGGGTGCAATGTGGTTAAATTAAACAAACAATTTTTTTACAATGGGGACAGTGACACTGTGGATGGTCAGTAGGGGGGTGGGCATTAATTACAATGGGGGGCGGGGCCACTGTCACTGTGGGAGACATAAAAATGGGGGCCACTGTCACTGTGGGGGACATTAAGTTTAATAAGAATCACTATGGACATTATTTAGAATGGAGGCTGCTGTGGGTGTCATTATAACTGTATAATGTCTGATAGGCCTAGTCCTGAGCTGAGTTATATTACCCTGCCCATGCCCTGTATAATAATGTACCCATCCCTGATACCCCTTAGTTATATTACCCCGCTGGGGTAATATAACTAAGGGGTATCAGGGTACATTATTATACAGGGCAGGGTAATATAACTCAGGACTAGGCCTATCAGACATTATACAGTTATAATGACACCCACAGCAGCCTCCATTCTAAATAATGTCCATAGTGATCCTTATTAAAAATAATGTCCCCCCACAGGCAGGCTCTGCGGGCGGCTGTACGTCACGCGCCACATGACGTACAGTGAGTGAGGTGAGCACCGCCGCCCGCACTGCCTGCCTGTTACCGCCCGCCTGGAGCAGTGCTGAAAAAGAAGCCTGCTGTGAGTGAGAGCCTGAGTCTGTGGGACAGTGCGTCACTGTGACCGTCCGTGCAATGTGGTTACACATTTTTTACAATGGGGAGACACTTATTTCATCGAGCAGTTTTAAGGGGGGGGAGAGTTTTTTTGACAGGGGGGGGGGGGGGTTTGACACTCGCCCTGAGAGAAATTTTACCTAGAAACTGCACTGTATTAAACACGGCATGGACTTGTGGGACAGGAATGTAATAATACCACTTTACAAAGCTTTGGTGTGGCCTCATCTGGAATATGCAGTTCAGTAAAAGGTACAAATTAGAGCAACTAAACTGATACAGGGCAAAAGGGTCTTAGTTATGTGGAAAGTTAAATTGATTTAGTCTTGAGAAGAGGCATATAAAGTGGTGGTGGTGGAGGTGGTGGTGGGGGGGGGGGGTTGATTAACCTATACAAATATATAAATAGGCACTTACAAAAATATATGGTGAAAAGATGTTCCATGTAAAATCCCCTCAAAGGACAAGGGGGCACTGCCTCTGTCTGGAGAAGAAAAAGTTCAGTCTCCAAAGGCTTTTATACAGTAATAACTGTAAATCTCTGGAATTGTCTACCTCAAGAGGTGGTCACAGTAGGAATAGTGGACAATTTAAAAAAAAGGCTTAGATGAATTCTTAAAATTAAATAACAATGTTTATAAAAATGTGTAGAAGTCTGTAGAACTTCACATGATTATAAGATTTTGGCCAAGGGAGACAGTATTTCTTAAACTGCCCAGTTTGTGAACTGTTTGTGTGCTGCTACGGTGAAAGTGTATTGAGAGCACCATTGCAAATAAGCGACATGGAATAACTGCTACGAAGGTGCATGAGGGTGGACTGACATGCTACAGTAGAGCAGCTCACCGGCAAAATGAAAGAGGGGGCTACTGTGTATAGTAACATAGTACATAAGGCCGAAAAAAGACATTTGTCCATCCAGTTCGGACTGTCATCCTGCAAGTTGATCCAGAGGAAGGCAAAAAAAAACATGAGGTAGAAGCCAATTTTCCTCACTTTAGGGGAATAAAAAATTCCTTCCCGACTCCAAACAGGCAATCAGAATAACTCCCTGGATCAACGACCCCTCTCTAGTAGCTATATCCTGTAATATTATTACACTCCAGAAATACATCCAGGCCCCTCTTGAATTCCCTCATTGTACTCACCATCACCACCTCCTCAGGCAGAGAGTTCCATAGTCTCACTGCTCTTACCGTAAGGAATCCTTTTCTATGTTTGTGCACAAACCTTCTTTCCTCCAGACGCAAAGGATGTCCCCTCGTCACAGTCACAGTCCTGGGGATAAATAGATGATGGGAGAGATCTCTATACTGACCCCTGATATATTTATACATAGTAATTAGATCTCCCACAGTCGTCTTTTTTCTAACGTGAATAACCCTAATTTTGATAATCTTTGGGTACTGTAGTTGCCCCATTCCAGTTATTACTTTAGTTGCCCTCCTCTGGACCCTCTCCAGCTCTGCTATGTCTGCCTTGTTCACTGGAGCCCAGAACTGTACACAGTACTCCATGTGTGGTCTGACTAATGATTTGTAAAGTGGTAGGACTATGTTCTCATCACGGGCATCTATGCCCCTTTTGATGCAACCCATTATCTTATTGGCCTTGGCAGCAGCTGCCTGACACTGGTTTTTACTGCTTAGTTTGCTGTTTATTAAAATTCCTAGGTCCTTTTCCATGTCAGTGTTACCGAGTGTTTTACCATTTAGTATGTACGGGTGACTTGCATTATTCCTTCCCATGTGCATAACTTTACATTTGTCAGTGTTAAACCTCATCTGCCACTTATCTGCCCAAGCCTGCAATCTACCCAGATCCCTCTGTAGTAGTATACTGTCCTCTTCAGTGTTAATTGATATTAACTGCGAAAATTTATATTTTACTGTGCAAGCCTTCTACGACATCATTAATAAATATATTGAAGAGAATAGGGCCCAATACTGACCGCTGAGGTACTCCACTAGTGACAGTGACCCAATCTGAGTATGTACCGTTAATAACCACCCTTTGTTTTCTATCATTGAACCAGTTACTTACCCACTTACAGACGTTTTCTCCCAGTCCGAGCATTCTCATTTTATATACTAACCTTTTATGTGGTACAGTGTCAAATGCTTTGGAGAAGTCCAGATACACGACATCCATTGATGTCAAGTCTAGAACTTACCTCCTCATAGAAACGGATTAAATTAGTTTGACATGACCGATCCCTCACGAAGCCATGCTGATATGGCGTTATTTGCTTATTTCCGTTAAGATGCTCTAACATAGCATCTCTCAGAAAACCTTCAAACAGATGTTAAACTTACCGGCCTATAGTTTCCAGGCTCTGTTTTTGGACCCTTTTTGAATATTGGCACCACATTTGCCATGCGCCAATCCTGTGGGACATTCCCTGTCAGTATAGAGTCTGCAAATATCAGAAATAAGGGTCTGGCTATGACATTACTTAATTCCCTTAGGATACGGGGGTGTATGCCATCCGGTCCTGGCGATTTGTCTACTCTAATCTTTTTAAGTCGCTGTTGTACTTCTTCCTGGGTCAGACAGGACACTTTTAATGGGGAATTTATTTCAACATTCAACATTTCATCTGACAGTTTATTTTCCTCAGTGAATACATTGGAGAAAAAAATATTTAACAGCTTTGCTTTCTCCTCGTCGCTCTCTGCGACTCCCCCCTCATTACTCTTTAAAGGGCCGACACCTTCAGATTTATACTTTTTAACATTTATATAATTGAAGAACATTTTAGGGTTAGTTTTAAAGGGTTAGTTTTTTACATGTTCTATTTTTTTCCTTATAGTTTTTCAGTGCTTCCGTGCTACCTTCCTGTTTTAGTGTTTTATATGCTTTCTTTTTGTCATTTATTGCTTTCTTTACAGTTCTGTTTATCCACATTGGTTTCTTTTTGTTCCTTAACCTTTTATTCCCATATGGTATGTACCTCTCACAATTAGATTTTAGGATGCTTTTAAAGATATCCCATTTTGTGGCTGCATTTTTATTTGTGAGGACTTTATCCCATTTAGTTAGGCCTATGCCCTCTCTTAGTTGGCTAAATTTAGCTTTTTTGAAGTTTGGGATTTTTGTTCCTCCCTGTAGAAACGCTCTTTTGAATGATAATTGGAAGGTTATTACTTTATGGTCACTATTTCCCAGGTGTCCCCCAACCTGCACGTCTGTTGTTCTGTCAAGCCTATTGGTTAATACTAAGTCCAGTATGGCCGTCCCTCTAGTCGGGTCCTGAACCAGTTGGGAGAGGTAATTGTCTTTGGTTATTGCCAAGAACCTGTTTCCTTTATGCGATATACAAGTTTCAGTTTCCCAGTCTATAACTGGGTAGTTGAAGTCCCCCATAATAACCACCTCATTATGATTTGCCGCCTTGTCTATCTGTCACAACCAGACAGCTGAGAAGCTCTGACAGGAGCCGTCCAGATCCTCCTCCTTGAGTTTCTTTGTTTTGATTTCTGTTCCTCACCTCGTTACTCTATCTCAGCTGTCATGCAGTCGGACTGATCACTTCCCTTTAAATTCCTCCCCATAAGGCAGTTGGGTGCGGCTGATACAACTTCCTGGAGTGTGTGTGCATGCTGTTCCCAGTTCCCAGCTCCCAGTTCCCAGTTCCCTGTCTACAGTCGTTTGCAAGATAAGTTCTGTTTATGTATTTATGATTTTCTGTTTTCTGGATCCAGGTGACCCTGACTCCCTCCGTGTCTGTGTAGGGAGCCGGTGGTCGTGTCCCCTCACTATTGTAGGGCCTTCAGGTCTAAAGATAGCCGAGGCACGTGGATATGCGCCCATCCACCTTTGGGGTGGTCGCATAGGCTGAGCAATAAGGGAGAGCGGCAGGTCGATTGCAGGGGTCTCCCTTTTGTTCCTTAGTTGTGGATCCAGTGTGTCATTGTTTGTATTGTTTTATCTTGTTTCCTGTACACCATCCGTGACATTATCAGCCGCCAAAACCGTCTCAAGCATGGATCCGGTTTCACTTTTGGCTGAACGTTTTCAGGGTCTTTCTTTGGAGGTAGCTGATCTCCGTAAGACTTTTTCTCAGTTTCAAGTGACCGGTTCAGCTTGCGTTCATGGAGTTTGTGATGAGCCTAAGATCTCGCTCCCGGATACGTTCTCCGGGGGTAGTGAGAATTTTGTGCGTTTTAGAGAGGCTTGCAAACTCCATTTTCGCCTTCTTCCCCATTCTTCTGGTAATGAAGAACGAAGGGTGGGTATCATTATATCGCTGCTCAGGGGTAACGCTCAGTCCTGGGCCTTTTCGCTGCCGGAGGGGGCACGGCCCCTCTGTTCAGTGGATGAATTATTTTTAGCCCTGGGTCAGATATATGATGATCCGGATCGTATTGCTCTGGCTGAGTCTAGACTACGTCTGTTATGCCAGGGTAAACAATCCGCAGAGATATACTGTTCAGAATTTCGGAGATGGGCAGCAGATACGGGTTGGAATGATGCTGCACTCCGAAGTCAATTTTGCTATGGTCTTTCAGAGGGATTGAAAGATGCATTTGCTTTTCATGAAAGACCTACCTCCTTGAATTCTGCTATGTCTCAGGCTGTTCGTATTGACAGGCGTCTTAGAGAGAGAGGAGAGATCTCTCCTTCCTGTCATACTCAGTCCCGGGACAGTGCAGTGGTGTCATTCTGTGCACAGGGGTCTCAGTCGCTGTCAGCCCCTTCTGAGCAGGAGCCCATGCAGCTGGGGTTGATTGCCTCTGACAATAGAAGATTCAGCCCGCAGGGGAGGGTTTGCTTTTGTTGTGGAGGTATAAATCATCTGGCAAATGTTTGTCCCTCTAGGAGATTCAGGCAGTTTTCTGGGAGTAATAAAGAGACAAAAAGGAAGAAATCTTTTAAGAATGTTCCGTCTGTTACTATTGGCAGGGTTGAGGCGGAAATTGAAGGTTTTCCTTTTGCTTGTAGTTCCCGTTTTGTCCTGCCTGCTAGGGTGGCGCTAGAGAGCAAGAGCATTTTTTGTGCGATTTTTGTGGATAGTGGAGCAGCTGTCAACCTCATTGATAATCAATTTGCAATAACTCATGGTTTCCAGGTATGCACTTTGGGAAGAGATATTCCTGTTTTTGCTATTGATTCAGCTCCACTTTCTCAGAAATCATTAAAGGTCATAGTTCACAATATCCGTTTAATTGTGAATGATGCTCATGTTGAGGATGTGTCATGTTTCGTCCTTAGCGGTTTGCCTACTCCTTTAGTGTTGGGGCTACCCTGGCTCACTAAACATAACCCCACCATTGATTGGCAAGCGAGGCAAATAAATGGTTGGAGTAACTTTTGCAGAGAGAATTGCCTCATAACATCTATTTCTGAGGTTTCTACTAAAACTGTACCACCTTTCCTCTCTGAATTTTTGGATGTTTTCTCTGAGAGTGGAGTTCAGGGTTTACCTCCGCACAGGGAGTATGATTGCCCTATTGATCTCATCCCAGGCGCCAAGCTGCCTAAATCTCGTTTATACAATCTTTCCCAACCTGAGAGGGTCGCTATGCGTGCTTATATCTCTGAGAGTCTGAGAAAAGGACACATATGACCCTCGAAGTCACCTGTTGCCGCTGGTTTTTTCTTTGTTAAGAAAAAAGATGGTTCTTTAAGACCTTGTCTGGATTTCAGGGAGCTGAACAGTATCACTATTCGTGATCCTTATCCGCTTCCTCTGATCCCGGATTTGTTTAACCAGGTTGTTGGGGCGAAAGTCTTTTCCAAATTAGACCTAAGAGGGGCATACAACCTGGTTAGGGTCAGAGAAGGAGACGAATGGAAGACGGCTTTCAATACCCCTGAGGGCCATTTTGAGAATTTAGTTATGCCTTTTGGTTTGATGAATGCCCCAGCCGTTTTTCAGCATTTCGTCAACAGCATTTTTTATCATTTAATGGGAAAATTTGTATTAGTGTATTTGGATGACATTTTGATTTTTTCTCCTGATTTCAAGACTCATAAGGAACACTTATGTCAGGTCTTACTCATCCTGCGGGAGAATAAATTATACGCGAAACTGGAAAAATGTGTGTTTGCGGTTCCAGAGATCCAATTTCTGGGGTTTCTTGTCTCCGCTTCTGGTTTTCGCATGGACCCCGAGAAGGTTCGCGCTGTGCTTGAGTGGGAGCTTCCTGAGAATCAGAAGGCGCTGATGCGTTTTTTGGGCTTTGCTAATTATTACAGGAAATTTATTTTGAATTATTCCTCTGTTGTTAAACCACTCACTGATATGACCAGAAAGGGGGTAGATTTTTCTTCCTGGTCGGTAGAGGCGCGTAAGGCCTTTTCTAAGATCAAGGAGAGTTTTGCTTCCGCTCCCATCCTAGTACAACCTGATGTTTCGTTACCCTTCATAGTTGAGGTTGATGCTTCTGAGGTAGGGGTGGGTGCGGTCTTGTCTCAGGGTTCCTCTCCTGCCAAATGGCAACCGTGTGCCTTTTTCTCAAAGAAGCTCTCCTCCGCAGAGAGAAATTATGATGTGGGAGATAGGGAATTGTTGGCCATCAAGTTGGCTTTTGAGGAATGGCGCCATTGGCTAGAGGGAGCCAGACACCCTATTACCGTGTTTACTTACCATAAAAATCTGGCCTACTTGGAGTCAGCCAAGCGTCTGAACCCGAGACAGGCCAGATGGTCTTTGTTCTTTTCAAGGTTTAATTTTGTTGTTACGTTCCGCCCTGGGGTTAAGAATGTGAAGGCAGATGCCCTGTCACGTTGTTTCCCGGGAGGTGGGAATTTTGAAGACCCGGGTCCCATTTTAGCTGAAGGTGTGGTGGTCTCTGCTCTTTTTCCTGAATTGGAGGCAGAGGTGCAGGCAGCCCAGTCAGAAGCTCCTGATCTTTGTCCTCCTGGGAGGTTGTTTGTGCCTCTCGCTTTGAGACACAAGATTTTTAAAGAACACCACGATACGGTCCTTGCTGGGCACCCGGGGACAAGAGCCACACTGGATCTCATTTCTCAGAGATTCTGGTGGCCTGCGCTTCGTAAGTCGGTTGAGGGTTTTGTGGCAGCTTGCGAGACTTGCGCTCGTGCCAAGGTCCCTCATTCACGGCCATCAGGTCCTCTCCTTCCTTTGCCCATTCCTTCCCGTCCTTGGACACATCTGTCCATGGACTTCATAACGGACTTGCCTCGTTCCTCGGGGAAGTCTGTGATTCTGGTGGTGGCGGACCGTTTTAGCAAAATGGTGCATTTTATCCCTTTTCCTGGTTTGCCCAATGCTAAGACGCTGGCGCAGGCATTTGTTGACCACATTGTCAAATTGCAGGGGATTCCTTCAGACATAGTCTCTGATAGGGGCACGCAGTTTGTTTCCAGATTCTGGAAGGCTTTCTGTTCTCGCTTGGGGGTTCGCTTGTCATTCTCTTCTGCTTTCCATCCGCAGTCGAATGGCCAGACAGAGCGTGTCAATCAGAATCTGGAGACATATCTGCGCTGTTTTGTGGCGGAGAATCAGGAGGATTGGTGTTCTTTTTTGTCCCTTGCTGAGTTTGCTTTAAATAACCGTCGTCAGGAGTCCTCTGATAAGTCTCCATTTTTTGGTGCATATGGGTTTCATCCGCAGTTTGGGACTTTCTCTGGAGAGGGCTCTTCTGGTTTGCCTGATGAGGACAGATTCTCCTCGTCTTTGTCATCTATTTGGCAAAAGATTCAGGATAATCTAAAGAACATGAGTGAGAGATATAAGCGTGTGGCGGATAAGAGACGTGTGCCTGGTCCGGACCTGAATGTTGATGATTTGGTGTGGCTGTCTACCAAGAATATCAAATTGAAGGTTCCCTCCTGGAAGTTGGGTCCTAGGTTTATTGGGCCTTACAAGATCCTCTTTGTCATCAATCCTGTTGCCTACCGTCTTGATCTTCCTCAGACTTGGAAGATCCATAATGTTTTTCATAAGTCCTTATTGAAACCTTATGTTCAACCTATTGTACCCTCGCCTTTGCCTCCTCCTCCCATTATTGTTGATGGAAATCTTGAATTTCAGGTCTCTAGGATTGTGGATTCTCGTCTTGTCCTCGGTTCCCTCCAGTACCTCATTCATTGGGAGGGTTATGGTCCTGAGGAGAGGATGTGGGTCCCAGTGACGGACATTAAGGCCTTTCGTCTCATCAGGGCTTTCCATAGGTCCCATCCTGAGAAGGTGGGCCCTGAGTGTCCGGAGTCCACTCCTAGAGGGAGGGGTACTGTCACAACCAGACAGCTGAGAAGCTCTGACAGGAGCCGTCCAGATCCTCCTCCTTGAGTTTCTTTGTTTTGATTTCTGTTCCTCACCTTGTTACTCTATCTCAGCTGTCATGCAGTCGGACTGATCACTTCCCTTTAAATTCCTCCCCATAAGGCAGTTGGGTGCGGCTGATACAACTTCCTGGAGTGTGTGTGCATGCTGTTCCCAGTTCCCAGCTCCCAGTTCCCAGTTCCCTGTCTACAGTCGTTTGCAAGATAAGTTCTGTTTATGTATTTATGATTTTCTGTTTTCTGAATCCAGGTGACCCTGACTCCCTCCGTGTCTGTGTAGGGAGCCGGTGGTCGTGTCCCCTCACTATTGTAGGGCCTTCAGGTCTAAAGATAGCCGAGGCACGTGGATATGCGCCCATCCACCTTTGGGGTGGTCGCATAGGCTGAGCAATAAGGGAGAGCGGCAGGTCGATTGCAGGGGTCTCCCTTTTGTTCCTTAGTTGTGGATCCAGTGTGTCATTGTTTGTATTGTTTTATCTTGTTTCCTGTACACCATCCGTGACACTATCTCGTTTAGTAGTAGATTTTCTGTGGACTCTGGTATATTAGGTGGTTTATAGTAAACTCCTATTAGTAATTTATTATTGTTTTTGCCTCCATGTATTTCTACCCACAGTGACTCCACATGTTCATGTCCCTCACTTATATCTTCCTGGAGTGTGGGCTTTAGACAGGACTTTACATAAAGGCAAACCCCTCCCCCTCTCCGGTTTTGACAATCCTTTCTAAACAGACTGTAACCTTGTACATTAACTGCCCAGTCATAGCTATCATCCAGCCATGTCTCAGTTATTCCCACTATGTCAAAGTCCTCCTCACACATCACTAATTCCAGTTCACCAGGCTTCTGGCATTAGTATACATACATTTGAGAGGTTTATGTATATTTTTTACCCTACACCTTTCCTTCTGAATGGGGCTCTAAAGCAGATGGATGGTCAATACACCTTTGCTAACAAGAATACTAAAGACTTTGATCAGAGAAAGCAGTATGAGAGAGTGGGGAAGGGGGACTAATGGGCTGTTCTGCACTACAAAACCAGTCATCTGCGAGAAAAGAATATTCTTTTTTCTCATTTGAACAGAGAGACAGCTGTTTTTTCCCGCCAAAACCGACCCTTCCTACATTGTTATATTGTTGGTGTGGTATGGGAGAACAATCACAATGTTTCCAATGTGTGTTTTACAGTAGAGAAAAGTATTTTCTGAAACTGCGTTTATAAACTCAAATAATCCAATAGTCAAATAATACACTGGCCTTTTCTACATCTTTATATTGGTATTGGGAGGGGGAATAATACCATCACAAGTTTGCAGCATATGTTTTACAGTAGAGAAACATATTTTCTGAAACTGCATTTTTTAAAATAACAGTAGGCAGAAATTTTACTGGCGTCAATATTGCATTATTCCCAAAGTAAATTTTCAATAGCAGTATTCAGTGTGTTTGTAGAAGGAAAAGGACAGTAATTTGCACCTCTGTCTTTAAATTACAGAAAACACACTTGCAATTTTGCTATAAACGTTTCATAATTTGTGTGACTGTGTACCAAAGCTGTGACTTTCCATTTAGGAGAACAATGAGTTTACATAAGGCCTCATATTAAAATGTGTGCAATACTGAGGGGTTCAAAACAAAAGACCCAGGATTTGTCCTCCCAGAGCCAGAATGTCGGTAGTAGCAGTATCAGTTATCTGGACAGAAAAGACACAACATTATCATTGAGAAGAAAGAGGATGAGATTAGGTTGGCTCACTTCTCCTCTCAGTCACAGCAGGATAACGTGGAGGTCAATTCTTAGTCTGACTCCATGACACCTACACTTGCTCCTGAGGAAGGGGAACTTATATCCCCGAAACGCGTTGAGCCATATATTTCACCGAATAAAGTGTTTGACCTGAAGCCCTCCTGTGGTGCTGCCGTCTGTCACTACCATTTTACATGCGATCCTGGCCGGGGGGGGTTTTGGCCACAGGTGTCATATGCTTATCCTGACTACCACCCCCCCTAGTGAAGTGAGTGAATTTTATATATTATATTATCTATTATTTATTATTTTTTATTCATTATATATATATATATATATATATATTTATTTATTTATTTTTCTAATATTGTAATATTATTACTTATTTTTAATTCATTTTAGATTTTCTAAAAGTTTATTCTGTAACAGTATCTTGTCAGCATCATTGGATGTTTTAACGTATTACCGTCCTAGTGCACGGAAACTTATTCATTATATAGTAATTACTAACGGAGTGGCGCTCATCATTTCTTCACCCTTTTTTTCTTTCCTTTTTTCATGCAATGGGTGATAGTACGTGGTGAGAATTCTTTCCCATTGACATCACCCCTTGCCTCTACACTTTTGATATTGCCATTTGAGAGTGTTCTGGGTCTCTCCAAACACTTTATATACAGGGAGTGCAGAATTATTAGGCAAGTTGTATTTTTGAGGATTCATTTTATTATTGAACAACAACCATGTTCTCAATGAACCCAAAAAACTCATTAATATCAAAGCTGAATATTTTTGGAAGTAGTTTTTAGTTTGTTTTTAGTTTTAGCTATTTTAGGGGGATATCTGTGTGTGCAGGTGACTATTACTGTGCAAAATTATTAGGCAACTTAACAAAAAACAAATATATACCCATTTAAATTATTTATTTTTACCAGTGAAACCAATATAACATCTCAACATTCACAAATATACATTTCTGACATTCAAAAACAAAACAAAAACAAATCAGTGACCAATATAGCCACCTTTCTTTGCAAGGACACTCAAAAGCCTGCCATCCATGGATTCTGTCAGTGTTTTGATCTGTTCACCATCAACATTGCGTGCAGCAGCAACCACAGCCTCCCAGACACTGTTCAGAGAGGTGTACTGTTTTCCCTCCTTGTAAATCTCACATTTGATGATGGACCACAGGTTCTCAATGGGGTTCAGATCAGGTGAACAAGGAGGCCATGTCATTAGATTTTCTTCTTTTATACCCTTTCTTGCCAGCCACGCTGTGGAGTACTTGGACGCGTGTGATGGAGCATTGTCCTGCATGAAAATCATGTTTTTCTTGAAGGATGCAGACTTCTTCCTGTACCACTGCTTGAAGAAGGTGTCTTCCAGAAACTGGCAGTAGGACTGGGAGTTGAGCTTGACTCCATCCTCAACCCGAAAAGGCCCCACAAGCTCATCTTTGATGATACCAGCCCAAACCAGTACTCCACCTCCACCTTGCTGGCATCTGAGTCGGACTGGAGCTCTCTGCCCTTTACCAATCCAGCCACGGGCCCATCCATCTGGCCCATCAAGACTCACTCTCATTTCATCAGTCCATAAAACCTTAGAAAAATCAGTCTTGAGATATTTCTTGGCCCAGTCTTGACGTTTCAGCTTGTGTGTCTTGTTCAGTGGTGGTCGTCTTTCAGCCTTTCTTACCTTGGCCATGTCTCTGAGTATTGCACACCTTGTGCTTTTGGGCACTTCAGTGATGTTGCAGCTCTGAAATATGGCCAAACTGGTGGCAAGTGGCATCTTGGCAGCTGCACGCTTGACTTTTCTCAGTTCATGGGCAGTTATTTTGCGCCTTGGTTTTTCCACACGCTTCTTGCGACCCTGTTGACTATTTTGAATGAAACGCTTGATTGTTCGATGATCACGCTTCAGAAGCTTTGCAATTTTAAGAGTGCTGCATCCCTCTGAAAGATATCTCACTATTTTTGACTTTTCTGAGCCTGTCAAGTCCTTCTTTTGATCCATTTTGCCAGAAGAAAGGAAGTTGCCTAATAATTATGCACACCTAATATAGGGTGTTGATGTCATTAGACCACACCCCTTCTCATTACAGAGATGCACATCACCTAATATGCTTAATTGGTAGTAGGCTTTCGAGCCTATACAGCTTGGAGTAAGACAACATGCATAAAGAGGATGATGTGGTCAAAATACTCATTTGCCTAATAATTCTGCACGCAGTGTAGAGCTGCCTTCCACTACTCCGCTATTCTTTTTATATATTCTTTTTATACATGTTAGTCCTTATCCCTGTCGGCGCCTAATTTTATTTCATACTGTGGTGGGATTCATTGATCCCTCCAGGTTTGAAGTAACTTCCAAAAATTTTTGTTTCTCTCTTTATTGCTACCATGACTTGGAGCCAGGGGCCACAGCATTCCTCCTGCTCTTCCTCCTCACAGCCCCAGAGCAGCCTTTCATTGTATCATCTCTGTCTTCACTGCCCCCCTCCTAGAGGCAACAAAACCCCACAACTCACTCTGGCAGATAAAAAAAAGTCTCCCTGTTGACTTGTGTGAGAGCAGTTAGCGTTTGGATTGCTGTGAAAAGCTGTGTTGGTAGTAGTTTTGATGGCACAGTGATGGTGGTAGGGGTAGTGGTAGTGACAGTGACACTCTGGGAAAAAACTGATCAGGGAATAGGGAGAGGGCCAAGGAGCCCACCATGAGATATCGCAGTCTGATAAAAGTGGCGGGGAGGGTGAGGACTATGACGATGATTATGTGTTAGATGGGACCTGGGAGCCAGATCAGGGTGCTGAGGAGAAGGAGACATCGTAGGAGAAGGGTGATGGCTGAAATGGCAATAAAGAGTGGAGACAATGTATGACCAAAACCTCCAAAAGAACTGGCAAGGTCAGAACTACTACTACTGTACGGTACCCCCTGACGAAGGCACGCCGATGTCGGAGTACCGCCATCCTGTTTGTGGACATACAGCATTTTACCTGGTAGGTCTCCTCTCATTTTCTTTGTACATTGGGTTTATGGGTCGAAATCACGGTGCACTTTCTGTGGTTTCGCAGTATCATTGATAACAACTGGCCCTGGTAGTGTGCTGGGACTGACTATTGGCCAGGCAAGCACGAGTACCACTGCTATATGGAAATTTTGAGTTGTCTGTCTGCAAATGTGGCGCACTTCCATGCCTTCACCTAAATTAGATTTTGATAGTCCCAGCACACTGCCCAGGCCACATCCTATCAAAATATAATTTAGGTGAAGGCATGGAAGTGCGCCACATTTGCAGACAGACAAGTCAAAATTTCCATATAGCAGTGGTACTCGTGCTTGCCTGGCCAATAGTCAGTCCCAGCACACTGCCCAGGCCACATCCTGGCTCTTGACCAGACAAGCAAGTGTACCAGTGCTATATGGAAAATTTAACTCGATGTTCCACCAATGTGGTGCACTTTCACACCTGCGCCTACATTTAGTTTTTCTGGGTTGTAGCCTGGGAAGTGTGCTGGGACTCTTGACATGTATGTGTCATATGAGCAGGCATAATTTATGGACACATGGTCTCCCAACAGTTTTTTTTTTTCAATAACACCCTGTGTGTTTAAATACTATCTGCCCCCAATAAGGGACAATTTTTGGAAGCTTTGCAATATGAAAAAGCATGACACATGTGACAGTGCAGTATGTTTTTAAACACGCTGTTTGTTAATACCGTCAAACACGCGTTTACCTATATCTATGTATGCTAGCATCACTATGACATTGTTATTGCTGTCATTGCAATCAAGAGTTTAGAGAAAGGGGTAAGTGAGGATTGAAAAAAAAAAAAATCATAAAATGAATGACAAAAAGAGATAACATCTTTTTCTAAAAAATTCTGTGTGCTATGATACTAGAGGGTGTTATATATCAATTTTCAGGGCTATTGGAGTAACTTTGGTTTGGATACAATCCATTTGGGTCTGAACAAATTAAGAGAACTTTAAACAAACTAAATCTCAAAAGGCTCACTCATATCTAATTCCTCATTTCTTCTGTAACTGGGGCTGACATATTAGCCTAATTTACAGGGAAAATGCTGATCAGCTCCTGCAGTGAGCAAGGACTGGCGATCACACAATCGCTGTGAGTGAAGCAATGTCGGACTGGGGTATCTCAGGCCCACTAGAGGAAATTATTCTTCGCCCAAGCCATATATCATTAATAAACTCTAATGGTGAAATAGACCCTAGTGGCAAGTAATGGAATACAAAGGTAGCTCCAAATTGGATTTTTTTTACCTGGATTCTCTGGGCCCACTATGACTTCAGAGACTGGGGGTCAGTCTGACCCTCAACTGGAGACGGAAGCAACATGGCTGCAACAATAGGGAGGCATGAACAGTAAAAAAAAAACATCACTGCCTTCTCTATTGGGAGCCTGTCTGGGACAACCAGCTCTTCACTTCTACAGACTGATTGTGCAACTTGAGCTTTTATCATTTATGGTTTTAGCAAGTGCAGTATAAATACCTTTTCCATCCTTGAAATTCTTAAAAAACGAGTCCCAAGAGTTATTGGAAGGAAGAGCAGGCAGGCTATTATGGAAATTATAATAGGAGACAGCCGTGTCTTTTGGGTTTCGAACAATCAGCAATATCTGTCAAAATAGCAAAACATTAAACATTACAATTTTTTTGTCAAATGTAGCAGCATATTTCATGAGGTCTTGTGATCACAAAGTTATTTTGCTTAGTTCTGAAATGTTTTGTACTGATGTTGGACATACAATGTCTGTGCTTTGCAGTGTACTTTTAACATCTAGCACCATCGGCAGCCTTCCCCTTGTCTGTCCTTAGATGTCCTCCTCTTATTCCCAAATCTGTGTCAATATTGTGTGTGTAATGTATAACTGCACCTCATTTACATATAAATGCACATCGTTCATTGTATTCAGATGTAATTTTCTCTTCAGTAGGCTCGCTTCCTCTTTGATAAATCACAGTTCTGGTCAATAAGGATATTGGTAATCCAAGTCAGTCACTAGTGTAAATAAAATTATATATATATTCACAGAGCACCTTCACCAATGTGAAAAAAAAAAAAAATGTGCCAATAAAAAACTTTTGACTGGTAGGCCGGGTTGGCTGAGGAAAAAAAAATATATCTTGCCCTCACACTTGCCCTATGTCCCTGCCTACAAAGACAGAATGGCCACCCCGATAAGGGCGATCCTGTATCAGGAGCCTCCTATTATCCCTATGTGTCCCTGACAAGGGATAGTTACCACCACCCAATGAGAGACGTACTGTATCTATTTGTCCAGTATATAATGTCAGTGGTCAAGATACATATCAAAAACAAAAAATGTATATGTGGTAATCAGTGGTTGGCGCTGGGGTCCTGGGTTCGAATCCGACCAAGACAACATCTGATAGGGAACTTAGATTGTGAGCCCCATTGGGGACAGCTTGATGCTAATCTCTGTACAGCGCTGCTGAATATAGTAGTGCTATATAAGAGTGTAAAATAAATAAATGCTGTGCTGCCATTAACTTGTTTGCTATCAGCACTGTACATGTATGGCGCTGGAGCGAAGTGCAAACATGGTGCCTGCTCGCATGTGCAGCAGGCGTCATGGCCGGGGGGTCTCTGCTGTTTCAAATGTTGATTGTGCCGATCGTGGCCATTAAAGCCTTTAGATGCCGTTATCGAAAAATAAATATATAAATAACAAAAAATATAAACATCATGGGTATCACCGTGACCGAAAACGCCCATACTATTAAAATATATTTTTCCAATACGGCGTATAACGTAACGGAAAAAAGGGTCAAAATGGCCAATTTGCCATTTTTTCATCACTTCTCTTACCCCAAAAAATGTAATAAAAGTGATCAAAAAGTCACACACACTCCAAAATCAAAATGGTATTAATTGTTACGCGAAAAATTGTGGCTATAGGAAGTACAACTTGTCCCGCAAAAAATAAGCCCTCCTACAGCTATGTGAACGGAAAAATCAAAAAGTTATTTCTCAAGGAAGATAGGGGAAAAAAATTAAAATGCAAAAACGAAAAAATCTCCGGAATCGTAAGAGTTAATGGACCTGGAAGACTTGTACAGGATAAGGCCTCATGCACACAAACGTATTTTCCTTCCATGTCCGTTCCGTTTTTTTTCAATGGGTCCGCAAAAAAAAACATAAGTTACTCCGTGTGCATTCCTTTTCCGGATATCCATTCTGCAAAAGAATAGAACATGTCCTATTATTGTCCGCATTACTAACAAGGATAGGACTGTTCTATTAGGGGCCAGCTGTTCCATTCTGCAAAATACGGAATGCACACGGACGTCATCCGTATATTTTGAAGATCCGCAAAATACATCTGGTCGTGTGCATGAGGCCTAAGGCCTATTACTATTACGGGACGCCTTCCCCAATCTCAACAAGGGAAAGGAGTTCCGAACTGGGAAGCACACAGCTCCCAGTTTTAGCACTCTCAGATGACGGTGTCACATTTGGCACTAAAAATGCAAAAGCACAGAAAAACACCAGCAAAAACATATGTGTAGAAGCACACTTAGTAAGCCTCCTGCACATTATCGTGTCCATTCTGCGGTCTGCAAAATACGGATGCGGTCCCCGCGCATCCTGCACTTTCTACTGGCCCCAATGTAAAAATGCCTATTCTTGTCGACAAAAAGGAAAAGAATAGGACATAATTTGCAGCATGGCCACATTTTATCTGTGTGATCTCCTCACGCGGCCACTTAGAAATCAATAGATCCGCATTTGAACTGCAAAAAATGCGGATCTGATGCAGACTAAAAATACGGTCATATGCATGAGGTCTTAATTGAAGACATAATGTAGGGCACATGTTGACTATGTGAGATATGTGGATTACTTAGGGCTCATTCAGACAAGCAATGTTCATGTGGGGTGTGGATCAGAAAGCAACCGGATTGAACTGACCCATTATAATTGGCCATAGAGATTTTTCTCAGGGACCATCTCAACATGCACCATTTAGGTCTGATTTTCCTGTGAGACTCGACCACCCTAGAGAATGTGTGCATGAGAAAAAGGGGACAATATTCCAAGATGAGTGATGGGGCATAACCAGCTTTGAAACCAGTGGTGTGTGAATAAGCCCTAACTTTTGATTTGAACATTATTTAAAAACTACAAATTGGCGTGGTATTAAAAAGCAGGAAGTGCTCAACCCCATATGCAGTGGTGCATCCATACCGGGGGGGGGGGGGGGGGGCAGATCCTGCACTTGTGGTCCGCTGCTAATGGCAATCCCCAGCAAAAATGCATACAATGGAGGATTATACAGTACTTTAAAAAAATTATACTTTAAGAACGGTGGCTCACTCTAGGCGGAATTACTGATTAGGTGCTGCAAACCCAAGGAGGGACACCCACCCTCTAATTGCAATTTTTAAAAGAACCAAAGTAATGGGTGAGCACTCTGCATGTGGTCTTGGTAATACAAATTTAATTGAACTCAAATTAAAATATTTATAGCATAAAATTGACACGTGTATGACATAAATCACAAAATAATATACACCATAAAATGTGTAAGAATAAAACAATTCACATAAAATCACAAAATTCACAGATGGGGATGATCCCTTGTGTCCGCAGTAATTCACAGAAAATTCTATATTGCTGCAAAATATTACAGTGCTCTGCAGTTATTCAGACTCACATGTGTATGTGTATGAATATACACACACTAGGGATATATAGTCTGATCTCTAGTTTGTAGACAGTCTTAGATGGTAGTCTTGCTTCACACAATATTATACATATCATTGAGTTCCTTTTGGTGGATAGCACAATGGTCTTGTATTGCGTTTGTTTTAATATTGTGCCGGTAGTATGCAGGTTTTATGCAGGTTTTATGCCGGTAATATGTAGGTTTTTATAGGTAAACTCTTCTTACCTTCCTTTTTGTTCTTTTGTTCTTTCGTGCCTTTCTTAAGTTTTTGGCGAGGATCGAGCTGCGCGGGACAGAGCCGGCGTCTCGCTGCGTACTCCTCAAGCCAACTTACCCGAGATGTCGCGGGAATTGAAGCGATAGTTCGGCTTTATCTGACCCACGTGACTTCCGTCTAGCGCAATATGGAAAGATAATGTCTATCTTGATTTTTGTTGTCCGTTATGATCATTCAAACATTCGCATGGCCATGCTTATTGTTGCGGAGATACTTCTTCTCCAGTATGTGCGATCCAACCAGACGCGTTTCGGGAACTCTCCTTCCCTTCATCAGTGGTACCGCACTACCTGTTTGCCTCCGCCTTTTATTTCGAAGTTCAACACCAAACTATGGATCGCTGGATTTCCTTAATTGATGAAAATCCATGTGCGTTTTTTGTGCGTTTCTTGTGCGTCTTTTTTGTATGTATGCGTTTTTTGCAATATAGACTCCCTTAGTCCTTCTAAGTCTCTTGTATAGAGGGAATTCATATTCAAAATTACGTGTGTGAGTTATTAATGTTACAAATAGTTAATATTTGAAGGGAGAGCCAAAAGTGATATATACAGTGGGATGCGAAAGTTTGGGCAACCTTGTTAATCGTCATGATTTTCCTGTATAAATCGTTGGTTGTTACAAAAAAAAAATGTCAGTTAAATATATCATATAGGAAACACACACAGTAATATTTGAGAAGTGAAATGAAGTTTATTGGATTTACAGAAAGTGTGCTATAATTGTTTAAACAAAATTAGGCAGGTGCATAAATTTGGGCACCACAAAAAAGAAATGAAATCAATATTTAGTAGATCCTCCTTTTGCAGAAATTAGAGCCTCTAAACGCTTCCTGTAGGTTCCAATGAGAGTCTGGATTCTGGTTGAAGGTATTTTGGACCATTCCTCTTTACAAAACATCTTTAGTTCATTCAGGTTTGATGGCTTCCGAGCATGGACAGCTCTCTTTAAGTCACACCACAGATTTTCAATTATATTCAGGTCTGGGGACTGAGATGGCCATTCAAGAACGTTGTACTTGTTCCTCTGCATAAATGCCTTAGTCGATTTTGAGCAGTGTTTAGGGTCGTGGTCTTGTTGAAAGATCCAGCCCCGACGCAGCTTCAGCTTTGTCACTGATTCCTGGACATTGGTCTCCAGAATCTGCTGATACTGAGTGGAATCCATGCGTCCCTCAACTTTGACAAGATTCCCAGTCCCTACACTGGCCACACAGCCCCACAGCATAATGGAACTACCACCATATTTTACTGTAGGTAGCAGGTGTTTTTCTTGGAATGCTGTGTCCTTCTTCCTCCATGCATAACACCCCTTGTTATGGCCAAATAACTCAATTTTAGTTTCATCAGTCCACAGCACCTTATTCCAAAATGAAGCTGGCTTGTTCAAATGTGCTTTAGCCCACCTCAACGGCACTTTTTGTGCTGTGGGCGGAGAAAAGGCTTCCTCTGCACCACTCTTGCATACAGCATCTCCTTGTGTAAAGTGCGCCGAATGGTTGAACGATGCACAGTGACTCCATCTGCAGCAAGATGATGTTGTAGGTCTTTGGTGCTGGTCTGTGGGTTGACTCTGACTGTTCTCACCATTCGTCGCTTCTGTCTATCCGAGATTTTTCTTGGTCTGCCACTTCGAGCCTTAACTTGAACTGAGCCTGTGGTCTTCCATTTCCTCAATATGTTCCTAACTGTGGAAACAGACAGCTGAAATCTCTGAGACAGTTTTCTGTATCCTTCCCCTAAACCATGATGGTGAACAATCTTTGTCTTCAGGTCATTTGAGAGTTGTTTTGAGACCCCCATGTTGCTACTCTTCAGAGAAAATTAAAAGAGGAGGGAAACTTACAATTGACCCCCTTAAATACTCTTTCTCATAATTGGATTCACCTGTGTATGTGAGTCAGGGGTCACTGAGCTTACCAAGCCAATTTGAGTTCCAATAATTAGTTCTAAAGGTTTTGGAATCAATAAAATGACAACAGTGCCCAAATTTATGCACCTGCCTAATTTTGTTTCAACAATTATAGCACACTTTCTGTAAATCCAATAAACTTCATTTCACTTCTCAAATATCACTGTGTGTGTCTCCTATATGATATATTTAACTGACATTTTTTATCGTAACAACCAACGATTTATACAGGAAAATCATGACGATTAACAAGGTTGCCCAAACTTTCGCATCCCACTGTAGTATCTACAATGATCCTAGACACCACAGATCGCTCATTTGAGAATACCTTAAGCAGATAATAAAATATACAAGTATATTACATTATTAAAACATACTGATAAAATGTATAAAATGAGAATAAGAGTGTCCAATCAGGTATATTTCTTTAATAGTAGATGTTCTGGCTATAAATGTAGCTTTATACTTTTCCTAAAGATGTTCATTATATAGTGTTTCGAATCGGGACAATGACCGAAAGGAGTGCCACTAATAATCAGTGCCATTTTGATAATAATTTTTTGACATTAATTTTTTAATAGTATTTTTTAATAGTGATTTTTGTGGTGATCTCTAATGGACTTGATCTCGTTGTGATATGGTGGGGCCCCCCGCTCGAGTCAACGACGCAGTGCCGATGAACGGCCAGACTGCGGTGTAAGAGTCGAATCGGGTCCACCCAACCTACAAGAACCCAAAGAGCTCCAACTCTGTATTTAGTCCAGCTGGTAACAACGATCCAAACTCATATATGCGGCGAGACTCTATTTTAGACATCTGTTTGATATAGTTGCCTCCTCGCCAGTGTCTATCTACCTTTTCCAATGCCATGAAGATCAACTTGGATGGGTCTTTATTGTGCACCTCTCTATAGTGTTTAGATAGACAATGTTTGTCATATCCTTTTCTTATGTTGGCTATATGTTCAGCCAGTCTCGTTTTCATTAGGCGTTTAGTTCTACCTATATATTGTCTCTTACATGGACATTGGATCAGGTAGATGACTCCGGCGGTGTTACAGGTTAGACAATCTTTAATCTCTCATGTATGGGTGTTCTGAGTGGAAGAAATTGATGTTGTTTTCCTAGGTGTAGAGTTGATCTTACACGCCATGCATTTTCCACACTTAAAGAAACCCTTGAGGTTTATCCATGTACCCAAAGTGGTCTTTTTATTATTATTTTTTTTGGGTGTCCAAACCTAAATTAGGTGCTTTTGTAAATGATATTGATGGAATGGATGGTAGGAGATGGCCTATCTTCTTGTCACTCAAAATGTGGAGCCAATGGGTCCCTATAATTTTTGTATTCTCTTGTAGTTGTCATTGAATGGGAGAATAATTCTAGTATTTATAACCTCACTTTTTTGTTTTGTTTCGGTTATTGGTTCCTTATTTATGAAACAAGTTTGTCTGTCCAATTTTCTGGTTCTTTCTAAGGCTGCTTCCACAATTTTTCCGGGATATTCCTTCTCTAGAAACTGATTCTTCATTTTTACTGCTTCTACCTCGAAGTCTTGATCTTGTGTACAGTTCCTTCTTATTCTGCGAAACTGGCCGAATGGGACATTAATCAGCCAATTTGGCAGATGACAACTCGAGAACTGTATGAAACTGTTCTTGGATATAGATTTGGAAAATGTATTACATATATATCTTTTTCCTTTTTTTCTTATCTTTAAATCCAAGAACTCAGCTTCTTCTGTAACATTCGAGGTGAACCTTAGGTTCAACTGGTTCTGATTAATTTCTTTGAGAAATGAATCTAGGTCTTCCCTACCTCGTTTCCAAATAAAAATGATATCATCTAAATCGTCGCCATAGGGCCAGATCCGCCCCTAGCCTGGGTATAATATGATGGTGTTCCCATTCTGCCAGAAATAAATTGGCATAGCTTGGGGCGAATCTGGTCCCCATGGCAGTCCCACATTTCTGTAGATAGTAATCAGCCTCAAAGTAAAAATAATTGTGGGTGAGGATGTAGTTAATGCCCTCTATAATGAATTCGACATGTGGTTCATCTAACATTCCATCTCTCGTTAGTTGTTCCCTCACCGCTGACATACCCTGTTGATGATCAATCACTGTGTATTGGGACTGCACATCGAGTGTACCCATAATCCACCCTGGTTCGACTTCTAAATCCTCCAATACTTGTATGATGTGAGTTGTGTCTTTGATGTACGACTTAGTTCTTTTTACAACAGGTTGTATTTGTACATCTATATATTTGGACAGATTTGAAGAGATTGACCCTATACCCGAAACTATCGTTTGGCCAGATGGTTTTATAAGACATTTATGGATCTTGGGGAGACAGAAAAAAACAGGCAGTCTCCTCTGTGTCCCCAAGATAAAGTCATGCTCCTGTTTGGAGACTATCAATGATCAATTTTTGATCGAAACCCTCCAATGGATCATTCTTCAACCTAGTATAAGTCTCGACATCTGTTAATTGTCGTAGACACTCCTCATTATAGTCAGCTGTGTTTAGAATGACCACTGTGCCCCCCTTGTCCGCGGGGCGTATAGTGATGGCTTCATTCTTTTGTAGCTGTTTTATAGCGTGGCACTCCTGTCTGGTCAAATTATCTCGACTCGAAAATCCTATTTTTATCTTCCGTATATGCACTTCCACATTTTTTTGGAAAGTGGCCATTTCCATACTAATTTCATTCCTAGGGAACATTGCTGACTTATTTTTAAGTATGAGTTTCCCGGATTGGTCTCTTTCCTCAATCCTCCCTAGTGGATTTTTTAGGAAATTTTTTTTAGACATAAATTTCTTATATATTTTTGTATTCCTATGTATACAGAAAACTTGTCCAATTTTTCAGTGGGTGCAAATTTTAGACTTTTTTCTAATAATCGAGTTTGTGAATTTGTGAGATTAGCTGAACTTAAATTTATTATTGCTGTGTCATTTTTGATCAGTGTCTCCTGTGTTGTCTGTCTCTTCCTATTACTTCTTCTTGTCTTTTTTGTCCCTCTATGTGATCTTGGTGATAGTGTTTTCGGGGGTCCCTGTGACTCCTTAGTGGATATGTGTCGTGTTTTCTTGCTTGTGGATTGTGATAGTGGTGATTCTCTGTAGTCTGTTGTTGGTGATAATTTTTGTGCCTCAAATTGTACTGGTGTGTTGCCGATTCCCGATTGCGGGTGGGGAGTATGTGTTCTTTGTGTCTCGTCCGTGTCCTGTGATGTGCTGGGGTGTGGTCTAAAAAATGTTGATTGGACAGCTGATCATATCTGTTATTCACTGTTACCGTATATTTATTCTGTATATCCTCTTCTCTTATGTCTTTATTTTTAGAAAGATTATCTTTAAATGTGTTTGTGTTCTCTAGGGTCTTTTCTGTCTGATAATTTTTTGTGGGAATTTGCATGTTTTCTCCCTTTCTTACTTATTATTTCATTTTCAACTCTATCCAATCCTTTACATAATCTCTCCTGCCAATTTTCAAATTCCTCATTTTTGGGGAGTTTATCTATCTGTTTATCTATTGTTATTTTCCCATTCAAGTCACCTAGCATCTCCGTTCTTCTTTTAATAATCAGTTTGATCAATGACACTGAGTGAGCAAACAGTAATGTGTTTAAAACAAACGCAATACAAGACTCATTGTGCTATCCACCAAAAGGAACTCAATGATATGTATAATATTGTGTGAAGCAAGACTACCATCTAAGGCTACTTTCACACGAGCGTTCGGAGCGGATCCGTCTGATGTTTCATCAGACGGATCCGCTCCGATAATGCAGACGTTTGCATCCGTTCAGAACGGATCCGTCTGCATTATTACTTAGAAAATTTTCTAAATCAGAAAGTAGCCTGAGCGGATCCGTTCAGACTTTACATTGAAAGTCAATGGGGAACGGATCCGCTTGAAGATTGAGCCATATGGTGTCATCTTCAAGCGGATCCGTCCCCATTGACTTCCATTATAAGTCTGGACGGATCCGCTCGCCTCCGCACGGCCAGGCGGACACCCGAACGCTGCAAGCAGCGTTCAGGTGTCCGCTCACTGAGCGGAGCGGAGGCTGAGCGCTGGCAGGCGGATGCATTCTCAGTGGATCCGCCTCCACTGAGAATGCATTAGGGCCAGACGGATGCGTTCGGGGCCGCTCGTGAGCCCCTTCAAACGGAGCGCACGAGCGGACACCCGAACGCTCGTGTGAAAGTAGCCTAAGACTGTCTACAAACTAGAGATCAGACTATATATCCCTAGTGTGTGTATATTCATTCACATACACATGTGAGTCTGAATAACTGCAGAGCACTGTAATATTTAGCAGCAATATAGAATTTTTTGTGAATTACTGCGGACACGAGGGATCATCCCCATCTGTGAATTTTGTGATTTTATGTGAATAGTTTTATTCTTACACATTTTATGGTGTATATTATTTTGTGATTTATGTCATACACGTGTCAATTTTATGCTATAAATATTTTCATTTGAGTTCAATTAAATATGTATTACCAAGACCACATGCAGAGTGCTCACCCATTACTTTGATACAATGGAGGATGCCTGCAGCGGACCACAAGTACCACAATGGACATCCTACACAGGATAGCAAGTGTGTGGATGTGATAAATAGTATATATAATATAACAAAAACAAAGACAGGTGCACTCTGCGGTCTTACTAAGCCCTCAAACTGGTGTTAAAATTGAGAGATTAGCCAACATGTCCTACGTGAGGACATGTCTGAGCCTGAGCACCGCGCCAAGGTTTCTCAAGTAGCTCGGGACCTAACGCTAAACCTACCTGGGCCGTATGGGCAATACCTGGAGCCAGTGGGCAAATTACAGGAGCGCAAGGTCCGACTCAAAGCAGTCTCCCAGTAACCTCCAGCATGTGACCATGCATACAATGGGAGGAGGCAGAGAGCTCTGAGCCCCACCCAAGACTGGCTGATATAGCCCGGGCCTCACATGTGCACCAGAATGCTGCCTGTAGATGGAAATAAAGGCACATTCAGACTAGGAGTTTCTACACTCCAAAAAATTCAAAATACAGACTACAAATTGGCGTGGTATTAGGAAGTGCTCAACCCCATATGCAGTGGTGCATCTATACCGGGGGGGGCAGATCCTGCACTTGTGGTCCGCTGCTAATAACAATCCCCAGCAAAAATGCATACAATGGAGGATGCCTGCAGCGGACCACAAGTACCACAATGGACATCCTGCACAGGATAGCAAGTGTGTGGATGTGATAAACAGTATATATAATATAACAAAAACATTGCTTTGAGTCGGACCTTGCACTCCTGTAATTTGCCCACTGGCTCCTGGTATTGCCCATACGGCCCAGGTAGGTTTACCGTTAGGTCCCGAGCTACTTGAGAAACCTTGGCGCGGTGCTCGGGCTCAGACATGTCTTCACGTAGGACATGTTGGCTAATCTCTCAATTTTAACACCAGTTTGAGGGCTTAGTAAGACCGCAGAGTGCACCGGTCTTTGTTTTTGTTATATTATTTGAACATTATTTATATAAAACGGGAACACAACTTTAACTGTTGTCCAAATGAAAAAGAAAAAAGGCTCCAAGACCAATTGTAGACGTTTTTCCTGTCCTGATCTTTATTCACCAGGGCAGGATTATAATAATTTTTAACATATAAGGCTGGTTTCATATGTTAAATTAGCTATGGACCCAAGCTCGGTTTCCTTCAACCTGATCCACATTATGCGGCTTTGCTGATAATAGATGGAACCAGACACACAAGTATGTTTTGTTTTGTTGTGTTATGATATTGCTAAACCGAAGCATGAACCTGGTACCTCTATGGATTTTTCACATTACAATGATATGGGTATGGTATCCACATTTATCCATATAGGATTTAACCCCAGTATTTTAGGATTGTAGGATGTAATGTGTCCGTATTATAGGGGCTACCTGAGATAACATGTGTGTTTTTTATGTGGCTTTCTTGATTGCGCTAATTTGCAGGATTTATTTTATTGTAATACTAAAATGGATATTATATGTCACGGGTGTGTATGTCTGTTTGAACAGGTGTTTCACGTGCTGCTGATCGAGTCCACCCCAACCTGTTTTCTCCCAAACCCCTCCCTTGTGGGTTGGGAAAACCTGGATGGACCCTATTTAAGATCATAGCAGGTCAAATACCTTTGATTATGACTAAGAACATCATTGTTCGAAACGCGTAAATCAACTGGGGAAGAGTGGGAATTAGTGCCACCGTATTTTGTATCTATTCTGAACAATTTTGGTGAATAAAGATCAGGACCGGAAAAACGTCTACAATTGGTGCTGGAGCCTTTTTTCTTTTTCATTTGGATATACATCAGGACTGACTTGGGTCCGTTCCGCGCACCGCTCCACAGGATTATCACGGGTGAGCGGGATTTAACCTTTTCTTTTATTTAACTGTTGTCATACAATAAGAACTTTTATTGTGGACAAAAAACAGTCCTGATCACGTGACGGACACACAGGTGAACAGTTCATTGCAATTACAAAGCAGCTGATCTCCCGTGTGATCATCACATAAGTTGAATTGGTATCCACGAGAAGTAAATCCATGAAGGTTCCTACTGAATGTCAACAAGATCTTGAAATGGAGGAACTGATACCAAAAGTATATTAGAAAACTGTATAACCTTTGGCACTCCAGGGATCAGCAAACTCTGGCACTCCTGCTGTGATGAAACTACAAGTCCCAGCATGCACAATTGCTTGGCTGTTCTCAGAATTGCCATACAAGTGAAAGGAGCATGCTGGGAGTTGTAGTTTCGCAACAGCTGTAGTGTCAAAGGTTGTTGACCCGATCTAAGGAATAACCAACATTTGCTTTTACTATACATTCACACAACTGTAAGTGTTTTGCAGTCCGCAAATCCTCAGATCTGCAACACACTGATACCAGCCATATTCTCACACAATCACAGTGCAGACTTCAATGGGTCCATGGCCCGCATGATACAGTGAAGTATAGGATATGTCCTATCTTTTGCGGCATGGCCACATGGACCCAGAAGCACACGGGAGGGCTTGGAGTCCGCACTGTGATGCGGCAAGCACACGCCAGGTATCTGTGAATACCCCCTTATCAGCAAATTCTGTATTAAAGAAGAACTGGATGGCTCACCTACCTTAACCTTCTTTTCAGAAATAGACTTTGGAATATTTTTGAAGTTCAAATGTGTTGACAGGATCCTTGGTGAAGGGCGGTCTTTAAATCTCTATTCAAAAAAATAAATACAATTAAATTAAAGAAACACTGGGAAATATGTACTATTCCAAATGTGTCAAATTTATTTTGCAATCTGCATGCAAGGGATGGGAGAAGGATACAGTAGATGAGGGTAAATCTGGTCATATGGCAGTATAGTGGCAGCAGGGTTACTGTAGGTTGTCGGTTTGTCTGAAGAATTTCCACTGTAGGTGAGCGTGTGATATGATGGGATAGGGAGTTCCAGACAATAGGCAATGCACAGGTGAAATTTTGTAGGAGATTTGCGGAAGAGGTGATAAGAGGAGAAAAGAGGAGAGAAGGAAGTCTTGTGAGGATTGGAGATTACGCATGGGCGTAGCTATAGGGGGTGCAGAGGTAGCAGTCGCTACCGGGCCCAGGAGCCTGAGGGGGCCCAAAGACCCTTGTGCCACATAAGAAGACACAACGCACTGAGGGAAGGGGGGCCCAAGCTGAACTCTTGCACCAGGGCCCATGAGCCGTTAGCTACGCCCCTGAGATTACGTGTGGGGATGTATCGGAAAAGTAGCTCAGAGATGTACAGAGGGAACAAGTTGTGGACAGCCTTAGGCCTCATGCACACGACCGTTGTGTGCATCCGCGTCCGTTCCGTCATTTTTCACAGTTTAGCGGAGGTCCCATTAATTTCTATGGAGCTGTGAAAAAAAAATGATAGTTCTCCGTTTTTTCTCCGCCTCCGTGATTCCAGTCCGTCAAAAAAATATAACCTGTCCTATTCTTGTCAGTGGAAAACGGAGGACGGACCCATTCAAGTCAATGGGTCTGTCAAAAAAAACGGATGCACAACTGGTATGTCATCCGTGTCCATGTCCGCGTCCGTGTCCGTTTTTTTCTACAAGACCTTGGTGCAATAAAATTACACTTTTAATGTATTAAGATATCCAGCAAGTGGCGGCAGCAGCGCGCCACCGGCCGGGGCACGAGGCAGCACGCCGACCCATCCTGCAGCTGGATTACCCTATCTGATTCAGAGCATAAAGAAAAAGCGAATTGACAACCAAAGTAAAAAAAGAAGAAGAAAGAAAAAAGAAAGAAGAAAAAATCGCCTTACCAAACTACAGGGACGCAGACAGAAGCACGCAAACTGAAGCCTTCACTACAGGTAAACGGTTTTAAACCAGCTTAACACCTGCATAGTGATATATCTTCGCGTGCCAGTCTTTATTTAGTTGCAACACCTGTACAGTAATATCCACTACCATAAAATGTCCTTCAGCGCAGTATCTTAATACATTACATTGTCTTCCCTGTGCGGCAGATTTTTGTGGTTCTGCCGCGATACCGCTGCTTCTTACATATAGCACCCACTGAGCGCCACCTCTGCAACTCCTTATCCCAAAATTACACTTTTCATTAACCTTCCTTTTTTTTTGTCAGACAAAAAAAAAAGAAAGACACAAGGAAACACAACTGAAGCAAAATCAGACACGGACCACTGAAGCCAAATCACTGACAGTGAAAAAACACTGTCGTGTGCATGAGGCCTTATATGTATTTGCTAGTTTTTACACTCGGTTATGTAGGCAGTAGGGAGCCAGTGAAGGGATTGGCAGAGGGGAGAGGCAGAGGGGAGAAATTAATTAGTTGGGCAGCATAGTTGAAAATAGATTAGAGGGTTGCAAGGGTGCTAGATGTGCAGCGTCCCACTAGTGACTGTGAGCACTGCCAAATTGTTGTATTGTATTTTGCATTACATGTTAGCTGAGTTTTATATATTTGCTTCTTAATCCCTGTTAACAGGCTGGTAGGGTGCACTACATCAAATCCACAACTAGATGGCGATAGCTCCATAGGTTATTCATGCCTAGTGTTAGAAAGAGAAAAAAAAAAGTTAGTAGAGAGGAGAGGAGACATGTAGTAGCTGGAGTGAGGAGCAGAGGGAAGGCCCCCCTCCTCCCAGCTCCCTCTCTGAGGCCCCCACGGTCCAGAGGAGCCAAGTGAACTTTTCGCAAGTTTTGGGCCAAGAAGCAAGGCTGAGGTGAGACCTCCTTCTGCAGTCTATCCCCCCAAGTGGAAAATTGTGTTTTGACAACGGAAAAGACAAAGGAAGATAACAGCCATCTTATCAGGCTTAAGGGCTCCTTTGAATTTGGTGTAGGACAATCTAGCTAGAGGCAGCCTCACTGGTATATAGAAGACAGAAAGGCCAATCTGTTATGTCACTTATGTGGAAGGAAGGATCAGAAACCGCCGTTACTGGGATTAGAATAAGGCAAGGAGCTAGATTTTCACTAACGTAACTGAACTTTAATCTGAAATTTATATCTACAAAAAGCCTGTTACCTCAGATAACAATTTAATACCTCTGCATACAAGAGAGACTGTATTATCTGTGAATGTCATTGCTACAGAGAATGGAAAGCGCCTGACTGTATAGGGAGGGTGCTTAGGGACTGATGGTCCTCCCCCTTCCCCCCTTTTCCCCTTAGGGGCATTTAGGAATCTGGCCCCGTCTCAGTAATGGTTAAGTAGGTTGCAGATTAGGGTCATTGAGGGTTAATCCCTGGGGAACCTCCTTAGACAGGATGGGGGCGGTGCAGGAAATCCTGAAGGTCACATATACCTCCTCTCTGTCCTGGTCACTTCCTCTTGCAAGTGGAAGCAGATTGGTATGGACATACCCCTTTGCTCTGTCCACACCAGGAGTCCACAGGTGGTTCTGCCCTTTGGGCTGCTTCCTGGTGAGTTACATGAGGAGGGGAGGGTTAGCTGTGCTCTGTTAGAGCAGCTTGAGCTCTACCCTGCCATCCTCCTCCCCTGTGCCTGCTTCTGGGGCTTTGTGCAGCTGCTGCTGCGGTATACATGCAGCTCCAGCGCTTCAGCGAAGGTCCGGCGGTCTGCTCGCCGTTCCTCCTAACCCCCCCGACTTTTATTATCCCCCAGCTTCCCGCGTGTGTGCGCCGTTTCTTTCGACCCATCCTGTGATGTCTGTGGCGCTGCGCTGTGTCTCCGCCCCCCCCCCCCCCTTCCCAGCTTCTGTTCCATGGCGTTAGGGCTAAGCAAGCCGGGCGGGATTGTTGGTCTCCCCGGTAATGTAGGGCAATATGGGGTCCTCACCCCTCCCCCTGCTGCTTTGGACGGCCTCCTTTAGCTCCCATGGCGCAAGCTAGGTCGCTTCGCCTAAGCCCCGCCCCCTTCCCCTGCAGCGTTTACCGGGTCCCGTACCGGGCACCGCTGGGCAGGCGAGTTTTCATATGTAATTTATAAAACTAAAAAGGATCCGCTCACCTATGTTTCCCTCAGGATATTTCATATGTGCTGCTTGTTTTAGCTTCCCCCAGTCTCCTGTCCAGTATTATAGATTAACCCCTCGTGCTTGCCATGTCCGATTTCGGTGCACCTGTGCCTATGGCTTCTAATGGGTATTCCTATTGTCCCAGCGTTGCAATCAGAGCCCCTTCCGTACAATGAGACTCTCTGGGTCTTATTTGTAGCCATTATGGTGACACCCCCCTCTCCTTCCTCCCCTTCACGCAGGCACAGGTGCGGTTTTTTTCTTCCCTTAGGTTGCCTGGAGGCATGGCCGTAATGGATTCCACATGCACCAGTCCTGTCGCCGTTCCTGGGTTTCAGGGAGAAATGGGCGCTCCAGATCCTCAGGTGGCGCTTATCATCGTTTTTAGGACGGATGTCAGGCGCATCGGAGGAGTCTGGTTATACAATCACCGTATCGAGGCTGTTGCCTGACCGTCACTCCAGGGCTCGGCCTGGTCGCTGCAGCCCGTACCCGCTCCTTTGGACTGGTGAGTACTGCGGGGAGGATGGTTCTTGTGCAGAGTTAGAATCACTGGTAGAGGCGGTGTCCCTGCCTTAATAAATAAAAAATAAAAAATAAAAAAAATCTCGATGGTCGCTTAATGGCTTCAGGGTGGATTTACAGAGCCTGTAGGTTACCCGCACATATTTTCCTGGAAATTGGGCAACTCAGGTGCAGCCCTAAGCAACGGGATATCATTAGCATATATGGAGGTTTTTTCTGTCTATAAGTTTAAAAAAAAATGAAAATTACTAACCGAATTAATATATTATAGGCATTAAAATATACAAATGAATAATAAAGGGTATTATATAAGAAAAAAATTAATAAAATGGAACTGAGTATATATATATATCTAGGTATTATAAAAAAAATAAAAAAAAACATGATTAAAAAGAATGAAATGATACTAATAATAAATGATTTAACAATGTAATTTTATGGATAAAAAAAAAAAATTTGAATATATATATTACGATTAATGTATATAAAAAAAATAATAATAATAATAAAAAAGATAAAAATAAAATAATAAATACATATATAAATAAATAAACAGGTTTGAGCTATGTATATATTTATTATGTATGTTTAGATTCTCCTGCATGAGAAGCCTTGCTTCTACCTTGTGTCTTGTTTATTGGCTGGCCTTTTTTGCGGATGTTTTTCAGGATAGATCAGTCCTGCCGGGTGTTCTCCCAATTTCCCTTTCAGCATGGAGTGTAGTATTAAAAAAAAAAAAAAAAAGTAGTACTGCCTGTTATGCTCCTATCTGCGGGCACTAGGCCGTGTGTATATAAAAAATTAAAATAAAATAAAAAATAAAATAAAATAATATATAAGCGTTTTATTTGCCTTTCAACAATGACATACAGGGCATAGTTAGTACATATATACGGAGGCGAGACGCAGAAGTAGTAATCCCTCTAGCATTCAGCTCTATAGCTCGTGGCTATGAACCTTCCTTTAATGTAAATGGTTGTGAGTTCATATCATCACAGCCGCAATTTCGGTTTTCTCTTTCTGCAGTCTACGGTACGGGTCACCGGCCCAAGGTTCCGTTGGTATGGCTGATACCTGGGCACTGCTGCTGAGCTTCTAGCATGTCTGTGCAGGCGGGCAGCTTGGTGGTGATGCACTTGCCTCATGTCCAGTGTTGCAGGAGTTACAGTGCGGTGGGATCCAGTAGGGTCGAATCCAGGGGAGATGTACACGATGTTAGCAGTTCATGAGACTTTCTTCTAGTCCAGCTGGGTTGGTTGCCGTGAGGGCGGTATTAGTATACTGGTGCAGCATGGTTTGTACGAAGCAGGGCTGCCCCTAGTTGAGTGGATATGGCGAAATCAGTAGTCGCAGGTATAACTAGATGGTAAGCCAGTAGCGGATAAACAGGTCCGTTCGTAGACGTTGCTCAGGGTGGAGTCTTGATATAACACCATTCATGGAGTTACACTGTTAAACTGCAGCCTTTCATTCCCCGTTCGGATCTATGTTTTGATGCGGGTCAGACACACTGACGGGTCCTCTTGACAGGACTTCACAGGTCGCCATGGTGACCCTCCAAGCATTATTTGCATGTATCATTCCATTGTACGGTAGGCGATACAGGTATAGTTAGGGAGTATTTAGTTTGGATAGTCACGTCCCGTCTCCTTCAGCCTTCTGTTCTGGCTGATTGAGATTTTCTCCAAGGTGTTTGTCTCTTCATTCAAGGCCGCACTGCGCGGGGGGTTGTTATTCCAGAATTTTTGTATGGGGTAATAGTACTCGGGATTGGGGTCCGTCTATACCTGTCGATCCAGTTAATATAAAGGGGTGTGTACCTCCCCTCCACCTGGTTTCGGTCCGGCTGGTCGGTTTGTTTGGTATTCTGTAATGACTTCACGCATGGTGGGGCTCCAATTGATTTTCCCTTTAGGTTAGGTTCCCCCCGGGCGGTTTGACAATTTGTGGGTGATTTGGGCCGGCGCTCGGGGGTGTGTGTACCCGGACTGGTTTGTTCGGGTACGGTAAAATAAAATAAATCTGGTTGCATTTATTATCTAGGCCAGCCTGGATAGGCACAACCCTGTTCTCTATATAGAGCTTTGAGGATACAATTCTGATTACTCCTACTGGGACACAGTTTTTATCATCTCCACTGGGACTCACCCATATGATATGGGCTTATTACACTAGGACTTTAATTGTGAGAAACATCTAGGTCTCCAGAAAAATCGAGTATTCATTGATTAAGGATATTGTTTTGTTAGTTGCTTTTTAATTTTATGCATGTATCTTACCTTCTCCAGAGCAAGGGGTGTCTCTCTTCGTCCAGAGCACCTAGCGTGATCACTCACAGTGAGCCATCCGTTTACTCTTTCCAAGTGCACTATGGTTTGACAATTTACCTTGGTCTTTAAAAAAAAAAAATAATAATAATAATAATAATAACAAAAAAGAAAATACTTTTTGGATGAAATATAACTATTCTGTGTCTAGTTGTGCGATCCTCTCTTGCGTGTTGTGGCTCGGGCTAATTGTTTTTTCTTTCAGATTTGTGGCGTTTAGCGGTTCGATGGCTGGCTTTCGTATACCTTCTGTGCGGTGCGGAGAGAGGAACAGAGGCTGGTGGGCGCTCTTTGGTTTTTCGAGAGGTGGAAGTCTTTTGGACAGGGATCCTGGAATTCAGGTGGTCATAACTCCTTCCGGAGGTGGTTGGTATAGAGTTCCACCGGAGGCGCGGTGATGCTGGTGACCCGCGCTGTGGTAATGCGCCTTTGTCTATTCCAGAGCTCTGGACCTCATGTGTCCTGACATATGATTATCCCTTTCTCATCCACCTCCTCAGGCAGAGTGTCCCATAGTCTCACTGCTCTTACCGTAAATAATCCTCTTCTATGTTGTGAAAATACATTCTTACCTCCAGACACAGAGAATGTTCCCCTTGTCACAGTTCTGGGGATGAATAGATGAGGGGAGTGATCTCTGTACTGACCCCTGATATATTTATACACAGTTATTAGATCTCCCCTCTGTCGTCTTTGTTCTACAGTGAATAAACCTTATTTTGCCAATCTTCCAGGGTACTGTAGTTGCCCCATTCCAGTCATTACTTTAGTTGCCCTCCTCTGAGCCCAGAGCTGTACACAGTACTCCATGTGTGGTCTGACTAGTGATTTGAAAAGTGGTTGGACTATGCTCTCATCACGGGCCTTATTGGCCTTGGTTTTTAATGGGACCTGATGGTGTCTTCCTTTTGGGTGTTAATTTGGACAATTCCTTTTCTGGCCTGTACGTGAGCTAAAACAGACTCGGTTATGCTGGGTGGTGGTCGGAGCCCCATTGGGAGAACGGGCCTCCTCCGTGGCGGCATTTGAGTACAGCGGAGATATGGTGGTAGCAGATGGAGTAACTGCCCGCTGGGAGTCCAGCGGTTGGCAGACAGCTCTGATGATTACGGTTTAACTTGCCCGCTGGGAGTCCAGCCTTTGGCATACCGTTCCGATATTATGGTTTATTAAGGTTTGCCGCTTTAATAAAGAAGCTGTGGCCGATCACCATCCAGCAATAAAGTGATACAGTTGTCGGTGTCTTTTGTTATGGGTCAAGGTTGGGTAAAGGGGCCAAGGGTGAGTTAAAGGTGGTATCCCCTCCCCCTGTTACCCTGAATACCAGCAGTCTGGAAAGCGCCTGACTGTATAGGGAGGGTGCTTAGGGACTGATGGTCCTCCCCCTTCCCCCCTTTTCCCCTTAGGGGCATTTAGGAATCTGGCCCCGTCTCAGTAATGGTTAAGTAGGTTGCAGATTAGGGTCATTGAGGGTTAATCCCTGGGGAACCTCCTTAGACAGGATGGGGGCGGTGCAGGAAATCCTGAAGGTCACATATACCTCCTCTCTGTCCTGGTCACTTCCTCTTGCAAGTGGTAGCAGATTGGCCCTCCCTCCCTTTGCGGTTATTCTTGGGAGGCGGGGAGAAGTGCACGGTTCTGTTCAGTTATGGATACTTGGTTATTCTGTTTTGTTTTTCTATTTTAAGAGACCCTGCTGGGAGTCCAGTGGTTTTGGATATTGCTCCGATGATTACGGCTTTGGAGAGCTGTGAATTTTGGTCGAGTTTATGAAGTCACAGCTGGCGGCATTTGAGTACAGCGGAGATATGGTGGTAGCAGATGGAGTAACTGCCCGCTGGGAGTCCAGCGGTTGGCAGACAGCTCTGATGATTACGGTTTAACTTGCCCGCTGGGAGTCCAGCCTTTGGCATACCGTTCCGATATTATGGTTTATTAAGGTTTGCCGCTTTAATAAAGAAGCTGTGGCCGATCACCATCCAGCAATAAAGTGATACAGTTGTCGGTGTCTTTTGTTATGGGTCAAGGTTGGGTAAAGGGGCCAAGGGTGAGTTAAAGGTGGTATCCCCTCCCCCTGTTACCCTGAATACCAGCAGTCCCAGAAAAACAGTAAAAGTTGTGAGTTGGATTCAACTGCTGTTTTACTGCTTAATTCAACTACTACTCTCACCATTGTTGTACCACAACGGTACTGGTATCACGACTAAAGGGACCTAGCCATAAGCACATAAAGCCAAATTACCACCAAGGGCACCTCAGCCACCATCTGGCCTGTGTCCCTCATATCAGAGTGTGTCCCGGAGAATTCCTGTGCTGTTTTCCCCTTCACTGCACTGCTGGCCCAGGGAGGCATCTGCTAACCGTGAGTACCCGATGAACTGTTTCACCCTTTCGGCCCACCATGAACCTCACGTGGTCTCTCCTGCGGACCGGCACGCTGCAGATGGAAGGCCACAGAGGAGGTTGTTACAATAGGCTTGGCGGGAGATGATGAGGACATGTGCAGTGCAAGTATTTTAGAAGACTCCTGGTTGAGGAATGTGCAGATCAGTGGCGTACCGCCCATAGAGGCAGACCACGCCATTGCTATGGGGCCCGCGGCACTGGTGGGCCCGGAGCGCAGAGAAGGCCCCGCCCACACTATTTGGCCCCGCCCACTCATGGCAGGCGCCTATAGCGCTATGCGGCTGCTCTGCTTTTATATGAGCTAACTATTCTTCCGCAATTGCAATCCCCCCCGCCCTCCCACCGAGGCGCCGAAGTTTGACCAGATCCTGACTGGCTGACCTCCTCCTGACCTGCTGATCCTGACTGCTGTCTGCTGCGGAATCAGACAGGATCAAACCAGCCTGCAACCAGCCTGGCCAATCAGCACAAGGCAATTCTGTTGAGGCAGCTGCTGATTGGCCAGTGGCAGTGTGCGCAAGGGAGGCGGGAGAATTGGTTCGCCGTCGGCCGTCGCCAGTGTGCCTGAGAGGAGACGAAGAAGGAAGAAGCAGAAGCACCCTCCCTGTCCCTGGCTGGCCTGAAGAACCGTTCATCCATCCTGACTCCTTCCTGAAGGCTGCCGTGTCACTGCCTGGCTCTGGCTGCCTGAGACGCTTGAGACAGAGAGAGAGAGCAGACTGACAGTCAGCACTCAGCACTGCAGAGACTAGGTATGATCGAGTCGATGTCTTGATAATGTCAGATACTCAGATTTGACCTGACAGCCTGACAGGCCAGGCAGCAAGAGAGAGGAGGGATGGGAGGGAGGGAGGGGGACAGCCAGGACAGGGTGGGACATGCTTCAATCCCACTCCAGTGAGTCCTGTTGTCCTCTATGAGCCCCAAAATGCCCATGGGAGAGAAGTAGGAAGAAAGCACACTGTCCTGAGATTTTTTGGGGGGCATTAGGGGTTGGTGGGGGGCTCATAGAGGACAGTGTGCTTTCCTCCTACACCTACTCCTTCCTAACAACCCCCCCCCCCCCGGGCATTTTGGAGGGCATTAGGCGGGGTTGGGTGGATATTAACCCCTCTAACTCCTTGCTGCTAATGCTGAGTGTGCACATAGCCACCAAATGATATTTCACCAACCAGCCAAATTCCCCCCCCACACACACACACAAACAAACACATGCGCAAATGTGCACACTCAGCATCAGCATTCAGCAGCAAGGAGTTAAAGGGGTTTGTGGTAAGAGAAGTGATGACAAAATGGCGCAGGTAGCAAGTTAGGTTAAGATGTGGGGGATGACTTACGTCCGGCTTTAGCACAGTGGACAGAGGCAGCAGGAGTGATGTGTATGCGCTCCTGCCCTGCACTCGCTCAGTTGTGTGGCATACATATTGCGCCCTGTGTCCACTGTCCTGTGCCCACTCTGCTAAAGCCTGGCAAGTGACATGGCCCATCTGTGTCCACTGTCCTGTGCCCACTCTGGCAAGCCTGGCAAGTGACACGCCCATTGTATGAAAATATAAAAAAAATATTCCCCATATGGCAAACAGCAAAACAGAAAAAAAGAGTCCAAAAGGCGGATTAGCTGTTTTTGGTCGCTTCCTTTTCCACAATAAATTAAATTAAAAGTGATCAAAAAGTCATAAACACCCCAAGATGGTATCAATGGAAAGTTCAGATCGCCCCGCAAAATTTGAGCCCCCATATAGTTCCGTATACATAATTACAAAAAAGTTATAGGGGTCCAAATATGGCGATAAAAAAGTAAAACTGATTTTTTTCCCCCAATTTAGCATTTTTTTCACTATCAAAACGCAATAAAACCTATACATATAGGGTATTGCCGGATTTATACTAACCTGTAGAATAAAATTAACTGGTCAGTTTTATCGCAAATTGAACATCACTATTTAAAAACTGTAAAACTGTAATGGAATTTTAATTTTTTTTTTGCAATTTCACTCCATTTGGAATTTTTTTACCGCTTTGTACTACATCATATGTAATATTAAATGGTGGCGTCCAAAAGTACAACTTGTCCCGCAAAAAACAAGCCCTCATATGGCTATAAAAACGGAAAAACTTTTTTTTTTTTAAGTTTAGGTACACTTCAACATCGGAGTGATGTCCAAACTTCAGACCTCCAGCTGGTGCAAAACTAACATCATTCCAGGACAGCCTACGGCTATCAGCCTACAGCAGGGCATGGTGGGATTTCTAGTTTTATAACAGCTGGAGGGCTGCGGTTTGCCCATCCCTGCAGACAGTAACACATCTTAACTTCCAGAGCTTCTCTTATTAGTGGTCAGTGAATAATGGACCAACGCAGTTGCAAGATGGATGTTGTGTATGTGTTTTCTTATGAACCCATATACTATAATGGGCATGCTAGATTCCCATTACAGACCAAAATAGTGCATGTCTCCATTATCTTTTACACTGACACCAGGTCAGTAAAAAGTAAAACTATTGTTTTGTTTTGTGAATAGACACGTAAGGGTACTTTCACACTTGCGGCAGGACGGCTCCGACATGCTGTTCACCATGTCGGATCCGTCCTGCGGCTATTTCGCCGTGCCGCCGGACCGCCGCTCCGTCCCCATGGACTATAATGGGGACGGGGGCGGAGCTCCGGCGCAGCACGGCGGTGCACGGCGAAAGGTCACCGGACTAAAATTACTGCATGTCAGGCTTTTTAGTCCGGCGGCTTTCGCCGTGCTGCGCCGGAGCTCCGCTCCCGTCCCCATTATAGTCCATGGGGACGGAGCGGCGGTCCAGCGGCACGCGAAATAGCCGCAGGATGGATCCGACATGGTGAACAGCATGTCGGATCCGTCCTGCCGCAAGTGTGAAAGTAGCCTTAAAAGTGGAAAATTGAAATGTGGCCACATAGTAAATATTTTACTGATTTGACTGTGTGTTTTAATCCTTCCTCAGAATTACATTTTGAATATACCCTTGAGTTGCACAGCACAGAGGAAGTTTGTCAGAAAAGCAAGAAGAGGAGAGGAGGACGCTAGTAGTGACCTCAGCACAGAAAGAAAAAGCTTGACCACGTAAGTACAGCTGACTGGGCAGTGCACCCACATGATCTGTCCTACTACAACTTGTTGGATAAGAGGTAGAGGGAAGACCATGACTTCCAGAACGGGGAATAATTGAATTCTCAATTAAGTCGTTCTGGATCATCTTTTCCCATAATTCACTATGACTTGTGTGGTTCCTCTGTTATTTCTATTAGACGGTTGTCGGTTCAATGCCAACTGTATGTTACTGACCCCAGGGAGGGTCCTTACACAGCATACCACTGGCAGCACTGATTGGAGAATGTCAACCTGTAAAGGGAAACACCACTAGCTGATAACAACCAGTTGGCATTAAATTTACTAACTTTTAATAGGAATAATAGAGGCACAGCAAAACATAGAGTAAAAGAAGTTCCAGAGTTATTTAATGGAAAATACATTTATTATAACAGACAAGTTAGGAGTGATGACTGGCTGATTGCCTTCTTTGCTGGCTGGATTCATTTTTCCATGACAGTATACACTGCTCTTATCCAGGGGTTATGACCACCCTGCAATACAGCCACGGTGGACATACTTGCACACTATAGGGAAAAAATGGTGGGCAATGTCTGCTGCCTCAGTTCTGGGAAGCTGGTGCTTTTTCCTGTATTGTGCAAGCACGGCCACCGCTGCTGGAATGCAGGGTGGTCATAACCATGGAAGCAAAGTCCAGCCAGCAAAGGAAGCAATATGAACAATCACAATATATTGGTAAGTGTCATGTATTAACTTTACATGATAAATGCCATTTGCTAAAGTGAGACAACCCCTTTAAAATTACTTTTCTGAGAAGCCTAGTAATGATTTTGTGTCCGAACATTATATGTCTTGTATATGGCATTTATTTATCATCCCTTCGGCAGTCTCTATGTCAGATTATGTGATGTACCTGATCTGCTATATACATAACCACACACACAGAAGGTAGGAGAAATAGACTTCCTAAGGCTACTTTCACACTTGCAGCAGTGTGATCCGGCGGGCAGTTCCGTCGTCGGAACTGCCCGCCGGATCTGCCGCTGACTGAAAGCATTTGTGAGACGGATCCGGATGCGGATCCGTCTTACAAATGCATTGCAAGGACGGATCCGTCTCTCCGCTTGTCATGCGGACAGACGGATCCGTCTTGTACATTTTTTCACATTTTTACCAGTCTGCACATGTGCAGGCCGGAAGGACGGATCCGGCATTCAGGCAAGTCTTCAGTTTTTTTCGCCGGAGAGAAAACCGTAGCATGCTGCGGTTTTCTCTTTTGCCTGATCAGTCAAAACGAATGAACTGAAGACATCCTGATGCAAACTGAACGGATTACTCTCCATTCAGAATGCATGGGGATAAAACTGATCAGTTCTTTTCCGGTATAGAGCCCCTGTGACGGAACTCTATGCCGGAAAAGAAAAACGCAAGTGTGAAAGTACCCTAAGGCTACTTTCATATGTGTGGCACAGCCACCTGCAGGCTCAGGCTATTCTGGCAGATAATGCCGGGAATCGGCCAGTCAAAAACCGTTGCATGTAGCATGGAAGTTGAACCATTTTAATTAAAATAACTTGGCAGCAAGATATAACACTATTTCTTGCTGTAGCGTGTGTGTCTTGCTCTGCCTATGACTGTTCACTCTCTAGTTCACTCATCATGCCCCCTCACCTCTCCATAGACCTCTGTTACCTGTAATATGACAACTCAATATCCCTCCCAGATGCCTTTGCAGAATAAAAACCTAATTAGGACTTGAGGGATGGAAGAAAGGAGTGTAAAATTGGAAATAGGGTCATTTTCTCATGATTATACTGAGTATATATTACACAGTGTCCTTTATTTGCCTGTTCTATCACATTTACAAAAGTTATGAGATAGTTAGTAAACATTAAAGATTATTTATACTGTTTCTACAGAGTGTCCTGATGTCAAGTTACCAACATCCCAGTGGCGCTCAGAAGCGCAAAAAAAAGAGAGAGGAAAGCCAAAAAACTGGAAAACTTCCAAAAATTACTAGTTTCTTTAATGTTCCTAGCTGTGGTGAAAGTTCTTCTGTTACTGAACCCACCCAGAATGTAGAAGGCATGCCAGAAAGTCTTACCCCCTCAGCTGCCATAGTGCAGGAGTCTGTACAGGTCGGCGACCTCAGTACTGTAGCTGACTTGCACAGTATCCCTGAATTAAGTACTATAGAACCAGGTGAAAGTGAGCCAAGTTGCTCTGATGCTGAATTATCTAGCAGTGATTTAGCCACTGGTGCTGATGCCACTGGTATGAATATAGATTTGGCTTCTGAAAAATATGTGACGGACAGAGCAAACTTCCCAGTAACTATTACTGATGCCAGTGTGAAGAGATTTGTTATTGCCAATGGTCCTTGTAGACCTCCAGGACCTTTCCCAAGAGATAAAGATGAGCAAAAAAGGTGCTTTTCTGAGACCTACTATGAAAGAGTAACTAAGACTGGCCACACATTTCCAATTACTTGGCTATGTTACTCTCCAAAATTAAATGCCGTATACTGTGAGCCATGTTGGCTGTTTGGAGATCGAAAGAAATTGGGGTTAAACCCAGCTTGGGTCAAAGGCATACAAAATTGGAAAGGCTTATCCACCAAAATACAGATTCATGAAAGTTCACAGACTCATATTGACGCTTGTGTGATTTATGATCAGTGGCGACGGGAGGGAACAATTGACCAGGAAACTGAAAGCCAAATTAGAAAAGAAAAAAACTTCTGGAGGCAAGTTTTAAAACGCACTGTTAATGTCACCTTGACAATGGCAATGGCAAATATGGCGTTTCGTGGTCACAGAGAAAAAGTTGGAAAAAGAAACAGTGGTAATTTCCTTGCAATCATAGAGTTGCTAGCGGTGTATGATCCTCTCCTAAAACAATTGCTACAATTACCAGAGTGCACTGCAAAATACATAAGCCCCCGAATTCAAAATGAATTAATAGATATTTTATCCAAAACGGTTCAACATCAGATTTTATCAGATGTGAAGCAATCGCATTTTTATTCCCTGATTATTGACACACCTCAAGACATTGCAAAGATAGACCAGATGAGTCAGGTGGTGAGATATGTATCTATAGAGAGAGATAAAAACATGAGAGCCACAGAAGTTTGTATTCACGAGAGTTTTCTTGGCTTTCAGGCAGTGCATGACCAGAGTGCTGCTGGTATAGAAAAAGAAATCTTGGAATTGATTGATGGGCATGGTCTGTCTTTAGATAAGTGTCGTGGTCAGAGATATCATGGAGCGGCCACAATGAGTGGGGTCTACTCTGGTGTGCAGACTCGCATTTTACAAAGCGAAAAAAAATGCTCTCTATGTTCATTGTGCAGCCCATAATTTGAATTTAGTCCTGCAGGATGCCGTTTCTGACAGCACAGAAATGTCCAACTTTAATGATATGGTACAAACATTGTACAAATTTTTTGGGGAAAGTATAAGGCGTTGGGAGATTCTTTCTTCGTTCCAAAGCCAGTCTTCTATAACTTTAAAGAAATTATGCCCAACACGATGGTCATCTCGGTATGAAGCATTGCTTGCCCTTCGTTTTCGCTTTCCAGACGTTTTGAAATCCCTGTCAAAACTTATTCTTACTTCCTCCAAAAAAAGTGAAAGAGATGAGGCAATGAGACTTAAAAAGAAAATGGAGTCATTTAACTTTGTTTTCCTAATTGTCCTTCAAACAAAAATATTTCAGAGTGTTAATGCTCTGTCTATCATGCTCCAGGCTAAAAGCATGGATTTATCGAAAGCAACTAATTTGATAAAGAATGTAGCTGATGAACTTTCAAGCTACAGAAACAATTTTGAAATGGCCAAAGAAAGTGCTGTCTCACTAGCAAGCACTTGGAACATTTCTCCACATTTTCACAACAAACACACTCCCAAGGTGAAAAGTCATTTTGATGAGATTTGTGTTGATCACAGATTGCGAAATCCGGAAGAAAGGTTCAAAGTCACAGTTTTTTACAACTGCTTAGACATAATCAGAAATCAACTAAATAACAGATTTACAGGAATGAATCAGGTTGTGGAGCGTTTTCATATCATTCAGCCAGCAGCTCTGGCTGCCGTATCAGATGACACTTTGTTTAAAGCCGCGTCAAATCTGCAGAAAAAATATGAAAAAGATCTGTCGCCAGAATTTCCAGGGGAGCTCCTTAGCTTTAGGTCTGCACTTAAACCTGAAATTGCAAAGTCATCTTCTGTGAAAGACCTTGCAGATTTGCTTTTCGTGGAGAACAATGCAATTTCATCCCATCTGCCAGATGTGTGCATAGCTTTCCTGTTGTTCCTAACTCTACCAGTTACTGTGGCTTCTGCTGAAAGGTCCTTCTCAAAACTGAAGTTGATAAAGAATTATTTGAGAAGTACAATGTCTGAGCAAAGACTTTCTGGCCTTGCTATCCTAAGCATTGAAAATGCCAGGGCAAAACAGCTAGACATAGACCATATAATCAACACTTTTGCAAAAAGCAAAGCACGTAGACAACCGTTCTAAAATTGAAGGTACACCGTAAGTATGCAGGTTGGAAAAGTTTTCTTACAGAAATGGGTGACTAAGTGGTTCTACTAAGTATTTTCCAGGATTTGAATCAGTTATAGATCAAACCTGGCAGAGTGGTTCAATTATGTTATGCATTCCAAATTGTGTTTTTTCATTATTTAAGATGCATACCAACCCAGATTACCTGTAAATGTTAACTATTTTCATCACTTCACCCATTTCTGTTTATGAAAGTTTATTCGTTTTCGTTATATCAGTTGTGTGATGTTTTCATGAAGTTGTTCTTTATCATATTACTTTTAGGGCTTCTTTATGTCTGCGTTGGAGGCCTCATTTGGGGCCTTCCAGACAGACACATAGTAAGTTAGACACAGTGGAAAGAAAAATCCTGCATGCAGGACTTTTTTCTCCAGTAGAATACAGGATACTGACTGGAAACGGTAGTCAGTGGAATCTGTTCAGCTTTGTTTGGGTCAGTTATGTGCCCTATGCAGCTTTTCCATTATTTTCGTTGTTCTGCTCCTTGCAGCCCTTAAATGTTATATTTTTCAAGTTATGTATACAGCTGATGTATGCCCTATTTCATATAACTATATGCCCTTGCTTGTAAGCATGTGAAATAACAATTTAAAAATAAATAATTCACATAAATCTAGCTCTTAAATTTATGATTCTGTAGATACCACTAATTACATTGATTAGTACCATTTTTTCGATTGGTATATTACACAGAAAAATTACAGGCCTGTTAATTAAAAATGAGTTCTTGGTTTTCAGGCCTGACTAAAATGTATTCACAAATTTATCAATACAAGATCTAAAAGAATACATTGGCAATAATACCTATCAATAATAAGGACTTTCATTATAGGGTATAAAGCAGCCGTACATATAACATTGGAACAGAAATACCAACCTGAGAAAAGAACCTAATATATCTTAATTATGTTACAGGTTGGCACATCGTTTTACTGTTTGAAAGTTTGAAAGCTTGAAAGTTATCAAAGTTTGTTGAATTTGGAAAATCTGAAGCTGTATAGTTGCTTCAAGTTCTGGATGAAATATGTCACCTGGTTTATACATGGAAATTCACCAGTAAATACTGTAAGTATTCTGAGTGTAGGGTGCATTCATACAAACCCTATGTATTTTGCAGTCTATTTGGCATCCACATTTTGATGTGGACCCATTGACAAGTTCTATCCTTTGTGGAACGGATATATAGATGTGGACAGCACACATATAGCATTCATCCTGTGTAAAATTTGTGTGTTAAGTGTTTTGGCTAATATAACAGGAGTTAAATGCAATATTACTATTGACAACAGATGTATTGAATAAGTTGTAACAGCTCAACTTAACATGTGATATGCATTATGTTTTACTCTTTCAGGTTTATTTTTCTGATCCCCGCCATGCTACCATACTTCTTTTAACTTGGACTTTCAGAGGCAGACACGTCATCTTCAAAGTAAGTTAATATTTTTTTATTTATTTTTTTGGTAAATATTTTAAATGTAGCTTATCTATAATATTTCATTTGTTTTATTTCACAGAACAAATCCTTATTGGAAAATACATGCACATTTTATACGTTACTGCAACAAAGTTGGTTAATAATAAAATAAAAATGTTTATCCCTAACAGTTTCTGTAGGTCATGTATAAATGTATTTAATGGGGGTGTGGCATGGGAGGAGCCAGGTCAGGAAGTGGGAGAGGCCATGGTGGGTAGTGGGCGGGGTTAAGGGGCCCAATTAAGATTTTTGCTATGGGGCCCAGTGATTTCGATGTACGCCCCTGGTGCAGATCCAAGAGATATTTTGAGTTTGAGGCGGCAGGTGATGAAAAAAGCTTGGATGTGTGGTTTGAAGGACAGGGCATAATCCAAGGTTACTCCAAGGCAGCAGAGTTCGTTAAAGGGCTTCTGTCACCCCCCAAAAGTCATTTTTCATTTTTGGGCTAATCCTTATAGTGCTATTATTCAATATATAGTGCTCTTACCTTTTTCTGTGGCTTAGTTTCTTTAAAAACCGCACTTTTATAATATGTTAATTACCTCGCTACCAGCAAGTAGGGCAGTTACTTGCTGGTAGCCGCCGCATCCTCCTTTCAAAAAAACGCCCCCTCCTCCTGTTGATTGACAGGGCCAGCGAGCGCTCTCCTCCTCCGGCTGGCCCTGTCTGCAATTCAAATCCCGCGCCTGCGCCTTACGTGTCTTCATTCGGCGCAGGCGCAAATTTTCACGATTGCTTAATCGTGAAAATCGCAAATTTTTATCTTGAATATCGGCACTTTGAGAATTCGCGAAGATGTAGAATATAGTGCTATATATTCGTAATCACGAATATTCTAGATTTTATTTTCATCAGTAACCTCCCTTTTTGCTTGTGGGCCAATGAGAAGGCTGCAATATCTCTGTCAGAGCTTAGCAACATCCCTAGCAACCAATAGGAAAGTTGCCTACTCCTTTACTATATAAGTAACTCCCCGGCAGCCATTTTCTACAGTTTTTTGCAGTTCTGAGAGAGAGAGCAGTGACATTGCTGTGCTCTGTGCTTTCATCTGGATCCTATTCCTTATCCAATTACATTAGATAGTTAGTTAGCTCATATATATAATAAAGATCGTTAGTGGGAGATAGTCAATGTAGGTTAGATAGTGATATAGTGTCGCTGATGTAGTGATGTGTGTTAGGTATTGTGATAGGAATTACTGTTTCTCTGCCGTCCATACATACATGCTACAGACATAGTGCTGTGATATCACAACAATACTTAGTGCACCTATCAGTAGTATCTACTTAGTCCTGATAAAATGTGAAGTTGCATGTATTGCGCAAAAAATATGCGCATCATTAGTGCCGATTTGAGCAATCGTGAAAATAATGAGTGGAGATCACAAATTCTAGTATTCGCAAATTTATTGCGAATATTATGTGAAAAATTTGGGAAATATCGCGAAAACTAATATTGCCTATGCCGCTCATCACTAATGATAGATAGGTTTGTTGAGGGAGTTGAGTGAGATGAGGGAAAGATTATAAATTATGTTTTATCCATGTTAAGTTTTAGAAAGTGAGAGAGAAGGAGGATATAGTAAATAGACATTACGGAATTCTGGATAGTAACAAGGTGATATATGGACCAGAGAGGTAAATTTGTGTGTCCTCAGCATAGAAGTAATATTGAAATCCATGGGACTATATGAGTTGTCCCAGGCCGAAGGTGTATAGTAATGATGTGATCCAAGAGAGGGCCAAGTCAGTGATGCCAAGAGATGAGAGATTTTGTAACAGAAGGGAGTGGTTGATGGGGTCAAAGGCAGAGGAAAGGTTGAGGAGGAAGAGGACAAAGTAATTTAATTTGACAGTTAGCAGGTTGGTGGCTTTGGTAAGGGCAGTTTCAGTCGAGTGGTGGGGTTGGAAGCTGGATTGTAGGCGGTCAAATAGGGAGCATAAAGAGAGATAGGAGGACAGTTCAAAGTGGACATGTTGTTCAAGTAGCTCTGAGAAATATGGAAGAAGTGATATGGGGCTATAGCCAGACAAAGAAGATGGTTCATGGGATATTTTTTTAGGATGGGTGTGATGGTAGCATGTTCAAAACAGGAGGGGAAGTGGTTATTGATAGGTTGAAGAGATGAGTTAGGTCAAGGGTATACACTGTGCTGAGGTTGGGGATAAGGTGGGATGTGATTGGGTCAAGTGCAGAGGTGGTGAGATGTGATCTGGAGAGTAGGGTGGAAAGGTTTTCCTCTGTAATGGTGGAGAAGCGGCTTTTGGGGGAAGACTGAAACATTATGTAGAAGGGCTGCGAGGACTGTAGGCTGAAGCTTTCTCTGATGTTGTATTTTAGCCTTGTGGCACACTGTTGTAGTGCTGGGAGTAGGGTTTCCACCCCATAGTTAAACGATTAAATTACTCCAGCACATGAAATGAGATAATGATTATTTTTATTCAAGTCAGTTGCGGCTGAGTACATTAAAGTGACTAATGCCGCTGGTGGTCAGGATCCAAGAAAGATATAGGTAAGAGCGCTTGTGGATCTGTGTGTTCCACTGCAGGTATTTGCACTTTCTCTGATGTTGTCAATCTTTTGTTTGAAGTTAGTATCAAAGTCCTCAGCTGAGATGAGGGGTGAGGGAGGGGGCACAGGGGGACAGAGCAGAGAGTTAAAAGTGCTAAAAAGTTGTTTAAGGTTGTGAGACAGGGAATATATGAGAAATGTGAAATTGAGAAGGAATTGATAAAGTGCACTTAGAATAGGATATCTTCCATCCGCTCTGCAACCCTGGAAGCTTGTCCCAGTTCTTTGGTCAGACTGGAGTGACAGGGTTGCCTGTTGATTTTTTTGGGTTGTATTGTATATGAGGAGGGGGGAATCAAGACCTGTAGTTTTTGTGGTGTTATACAAAGTGACTGCAGCATCTGCATCATGGAGAGAACAAATGAGAGCGTGCCAGAAGGGAGTCAGAAAGCAAGCAAAAGTAAATATGTTTAAGGTTCCTGCGAGGGTGTGCTAGTGTGTGGACTAACGGGCGCAACTGAAGATAGCAATGAAGAGATTGTAAGTACTGTAGATTGTGACAGGGGGAGAGGGGAGTTAAGGTGCCTTTGCACGGGACACTTCAGCAGGTGATTGTGGGGAAGCAAGTGTTCCTTCCCCGCAAGCGCCTGCTTGTCAGTGGAGGAGACTGCTGTATTTACATGTGCAGTGTCCCACTCAGTGACTTTAAACTTTTGATACGTGTAGTTAATGTTTTGTGGTATAAAGCTGTAATTCCTATTACCAGGCTGTTAGTGTGTCATTACATTTATTCGCCCCTAGGTAGTGCTGGCACCACTTACATATATATATATATATATATATATATATAGTCAGGGGTATGCTAATGGTAGGAGATTAAATTCAGTTGGTTTTTGAGAGGAAAATAGAGGAGAAGGTAGAAAGTGAATGGAGGAGCAGAACAGGCCTAGTCCACAATGTAGCTGCTATTTTAGCCCCTTGGCTCTGGCCAGGCTAAGGGAGTATAGAGAACAGTATTACAGCAGCACAGCACAGACCAGTAAGTTTACGTCTGGATTTAGAGAAAGTCTAGTCGAGGTTAGAGTTACATTAGCCAATGGACTTCGCAAGCACCAGTGACCAGCAGGAACCTAAAAGTACCTGGACACAGCCGGATGATTAATGCGCAAAATTATCCTTTACCACATGCCTCTACGGACAAAGTGGACCGTAATTCTTTAGTGAGCAGTAGAGTTGAGCAGACACCTGGATGTTCGGGTTCGGTAGGTTCGGCCGAACTTGAAAAAAAAGTTCGGGTTCGGGACCCGAACTTGACCCCGAACCCGAACCCCATTGAAGTCAATGGGGACCCGAACTTTTGGGCACTAAAATGGCTCTAAAATAGTCCTGGAAAGTGCTAGAGGGCTGCAAAAGGCATCAAAATGTGCTTAAGAGCATGGCAACTGTTCTGCAACCAAATGTGGATAGGGAAATGACAAAATAACATAAACTACTGAAAAATTAAAAATAACAATCTGGATCTAGGAGTAGGAGGTTGAGGAGGCGGTGGATGTGGCGGTGTAGGTTGACGTGGCGGTGTATGTGGAAGCGGCGGTGAAAGAGGAATAGGTAGCCAACACTGATTTGTGTTATTTTTTATTTTTAAATTGGGGTATCCCCCAGAAAATTGGTACATATAACAAAATAAAACAAAGAATAAGTGCACTTGAGTACAAGAATGGATGAGGCTGGTATAAACGTCTATTCTGCACAAGGTACGGACAAGTCCTGTGGGATCCATGCCTGGTTCATTTTAATAAACGTGAGCTTGTCCACATTGGCTGTGGCCTGTGATAATGCTCTCTGCCGTGCTAAACACACGTTCACACTATACACTGGCTGCAGGGCAGGTCAGCACCTCTAAGGCTGACAAAGCTTTTCCACATTTGGGCCATGCTAACCCTGCCTTATCAGGTGCTGGCGGTGCCCCAGCTGCTTTGGCGACCTCTTCCTCCTCCTGTGCCTTCGCCTTGTGCTTCCACTGTGCCCCCGCTGTCAGGTGGGAATGCCATCAGCAGCGTGCGCTTGTAGTCGCGCATCTTCCGATCAGTAACAGATGTTTTCACTAAATTTAGTTCCCTGTCAGCAATGCAGAGCAGGGGTTCATTCACTGCAAAAGGGGGTTCTTGTCACCCAGCAATAGAACAGAAGATTTTGAGAGATTTAGGCCCCTGTCACCCAGGCACAGCAGGGGTTCATTTACGGCAAAAGAGGGTTCATGTCACCCAGCAATGGAACAGAGGATTTTGAGAGATTTAGGCCCCTGTCACCCAGGCACAGCAGGGGTTCATTCACGGCAAAAGGGGTTCATGTCACCCATCAATAGAACAGAGGATTTTGAGAGATTTAGGCCCCTGTCACCCAGGCACAGCAGGGGTTCATTCACGGCAAAAGGAGGTTCATGTCACCCAGCAATAGAACAGAGGATTTTGAGAGATTTAGGCCCCTGTCACCCAGGCACAGCAGGGGTTCATTCACGGCAAAAGGGGGTTCATGTCACCTAGCAATAGAACAGAGGATTTTGAGAGATTTAGGCCCCTGTCACCCAGGCACAGCAGGGGTTCATTCATGGCAAAAAGGGGTTCATGTCACCCAGCAATAGAACAGATGATTTTGAGAAATTTAGGCCCCTGTCACCCAGGCACAGCAGGGGTTCATTCACGGCAAAAGGGGGTTCATGTCACCCAGCAATACAACAGAGGATTTTGAGAGATTTAGGCCCCTGTCACCCAGGCACAGCAGGGGTTTGTATACGCCAAAAATGGTAAAATGTCACCCGACAATTGAAAATAAGATTTTTTTCAATTTAGGGCACTTAAGAGCATGGCAACTGCTCTGCAAACAAATTTGGATAGGGAAATAACTTAAAATAAAATAAAATAACAAAAAATTACAAAATATTAACCTGCAACTCAGAGAAGGAGGTGGATATGGAGTCGGAGGTTGAGGAGGCGGTGAATGTGGTATTGTAGGTGGAGGCAGCAATGGAGGAGGAGGAGGTAGCCAACAATGTTTTTTTTTTTCCATTTTTTATTGGGGTAGGTAGCCCCCAAAATATTGGGACAAATAAAAAAAGAAAACAAAGAATCATTGCACTTGACTTGAGTACAAGAATGTATGTTTGATGGTGGTATAAATGTCTATTCTGCACAAGGTACAGACAAGTCTTGTGGGATCCAAGCCTGGGTAATTTTAATGAACGTGAGCTTGTCCACGTTGGCTGTCCTCTGTGGGAGGCGTATCGTCTGCGTCTTCCGTATCCCCCCAGCCACGCATCAGTGGTGGGCCCGAGCTGCGTTGGATGCCACCCCTCTGTGAACATGCTTCATCCCAATCCTCCTCCTCCTCCTCCTCGTCCTCCAGTAGAGGGCCTTGGCTGGCCAAATTTGTACCTGGCCTCTGCTGTTGCAAAAATCCTCTTTCTGAGCCACTTCTAAAAGATTTGCCTGAAAGTGTTAGAGATGACCCCTCTTCCTCCTCCTCGTCCTGGGCCACATCCTCTTCCATCATCGCCCTAAGTGTTTTCTCAAGGAGACATAGAAGTGGTATTGTAACGCTGATAACGGAGTCATCGCCACTGGCCATGTTGGTGGAGTACTCGAAACAGCGCAACAGGGCACATAGGTCTCGCATGGAGGCCCAGTCATTGGTGGTGAAGTGGTGCTGTTCCGCAGTGCAACTCACCTGTGCGTGCTGCAGCTGAAACTCCACTATGGCCTGCTGCTGCTCGCACAGTCTCTCCAGCATGTGAAAGGTGGAGTTCCACCTGGTGGGCACGTCGCATAAGAGGCGGTAAGCGGGAAGGCCGAAGTTACGCTGTAGAGCAGACAGCCGAGCGGCGGCAGGATGAGAACGCCGGAAGCGCGCACAGACGGCCCGCACTTTATGCAGCAGCTCTGACATGTCGGGGTAGTTGTAAATGAATTTCTGCACCACCAAATTCAGCACATGCGCCAGGCAAGGGATGTGCGTCAAACCGGCTAGTCCCAGAGCTGCAACCAAATTTCGCCCATTATCGCACACCACCAGGCTGGGCTTGAGGCCCACTGGCAGCAACCACTCGTCGGTCTGTTGTTCTATACCCCGCCACAACTCCTGCACGGTGTGGGGCCTGTCCCCCAAACACATCAATTTCAGAATGGCCTGCTGACGTTTACCCCTGGCTGTGCTGAAGTTGGTGGTGAAGGTCTGTCGCTGACCGGATGAGGAGGTGGAAGAAGAGGAGGAGGAAGACGAGTGGAAAGAGGAGACAACAGGAGGCAAAGAATGATGCCCTGTGATCCTTGGCGGCGGAAGGACGTGCGCCAAACAGCTCTCCGCTTGGGGCCCAGCCGCCACTACATTTGCCAGTGTGCAGTTAGGGAGATATAGCGTCCCTGGCCGTGCTTACTGGTCCGCGTATCTGTGGTTAGATGGACCTTGCCACAGATGGAGTTGCGCAGTGCACACTTGATTTTATCCGATACTTGGTTGTGCAGGGAGGGCACGGCTCTCCTGGAGAAGTAGTGGCGGCTGGGAACGACGTACTGTGGGACAGCAAGCGACATGAGCTGTTTGAAGCTGTCCGTCTCCACCAGCCTGAATGACAGCATTTTTAAAGGCCAGTAGTTTAGAAATGCTGGCATTCAGGGCCAGGGATCGAGGGTGGCTAGGTGGGAATTTACGCTTTTTCTCAAAGGTTTGTGAGATGAGAGCTGAATGCTTCCGTGTGACATGGTGGAGATGCTTGGTGATGGAGGTGCTGTTGTTGGTGGCACATCCTCTGTTGGCTGGGCGGCAGGTGCCAACGTTCCTCCAGAGGCGGAGGAAGAGGCCGAGGCAGCAGCAGAAGAGGGAGCCCTTTCTTGGTTTTGAAGGTGCTTACTCCACTGCAGCCCATATCTCGCATGTAGATGCCTGGTCATGCAGGTTGTGCTAAGGTTCAGAACGTTAATGCCTCGCTTCAGGCTCTGATGGCACAGCGTGCAAACCACTCAGGTCTTGTCGTCAGCACATTGTGTTAAGAAGTGCCATTTCAGGGAACTCCTTGAAGCTGCCTTTGGTGTGCTCGGTCCCTGGTGACGGTGGCCAGTAGCAGGCGAACTGTTTTGGCGACGGCTGCTCTGCTTTTGCACCCTGCTCCCGCTTTTGCTACGCTGTTGGCTCGGTCTCACCACTGCCTCTTCCTCCGAACTCTGAAAGTCAGTGGCATGACCTTCGTTCCATGTGGGGTCTAGGACCTCATCGTCCCCTGCATCGTCTTCCACCCAGTCTTCCTCCCTGACCTCCTTTTCGGTCTGCACACTGCAGAAAGACGCAGCAGTTGCCACCTGTGTTTTCGTCATCATCAGAGGAGTGCTGAGGTGGTATTCCCATGTCCTCATCAGGAAACATAAGTTGTAGTGCGTCAGTGCATTCTATGTCTTCCACACCTGGGGAAGGGCTAGGTGGATGCCCTTGGGAAACCCTGCCAGCAGAGTCTTCAAACAGCATAAGAGACTGCTGCACGACTTGAGGCTCAGACAGGTTCCCCGATATGCACAGGGGTGATGTGACAGCCTGATGGGCATGGGTTTCAGGTGCCACCTGTGCGCTTTCTGCAGAAGATTGGGAGATAATGTAAACGTGCTGGATCCACTGTCGGCCACCCAATTGACTAGCGCCTGTACTTGCTCAGGCCTTACCATCCTTAGAACGGCATTAGGCCCGACCAAATATCGCTGCAGATTCTGGCGGCTACTGGGACCTGAGATAGTAGGTTCAGTAGGACGTTTAGCTGAGGCAGAACGGCCACGTCCTCTCCCTGCACCAGAGGCTCCACCAACACCACCACCACGACCATGACCACGTCCCTTATTAGATGTTTGCCTCATAGTTAGCGTTTACAAAGCAAAGTAAGTCTGTTAAAAATAATTAACCGCCAATAAAAACCCCGATCTAGGGTATTGCACTAAAAAAATAAATTTTAACTCTATATGACAGCGGTATTTGTGGCCTAAATGTGACACTCACTTATGCACGTCTTATCCCAGATGTGCAGTATATCAGAGGTTTTTTTCACCCCAGTAACCAAAAAGCCGTATTTTTGGCCTAAATGTGACAGTCACTGATGCACGTGTAATCCCAGATGTGCAGTATATCAGAGGCTTTTTTCACCCCAGTATGCCAAAGCCGTATTTCTGGCCTAAATGTGACACTCACTTATGCACGTCTTATCCCAGATGTGCAGTATATCAGAGGGTTTTTTCACCCCAGTAACCAAAAAGCCGTATTTCTGGCCTAAATGTGACAGTCACTTATGCTCGTCTAATCCCAGATGTGCAGTATATTAGAGGGTTTTTTCACCCCAGTAACCAAAAAGCCATATTTCTGGCCTAAATGTGACAGTCACTTATGCTTGTCTAATCCCAGGTGTGCAGTATATCAAAGGCTTCTTTCACCCCAGTAACCAAAAAGCCGTATTTCTGGCCTAAATGTGACAGTCACTTATGCTTGTCTAATCCCAGATGTGCAGTATATTAGAGGGTTTTTTCACCCCAGTAACCAAAAAGCCGTATTTCTGGCCTAAATGTGACAGTCACTTATGCTTGTCTAATCCCAGATGTGCCGTATATTAAAGGGTTTTTTCACTCCAGTAACCAAAAAGCCACATTTCTGGCCTAAATGTGACAGTCACTTATGCTTGTCTAATCCCAGATGTGCAGTATATCAGAGACTTTTATCACCCCAGTATGCCAAAGCCGTATTTCTGGCCTAAATGTGACAGTCACTTATCCTTGTCTAATCCCAAATGTGCAGTATATTAGAGGGTTTTTTCACCCCAGTAACCAAAAAGCCGTATTTCTGGCCTAAATGTGACAGTCACTTATGCTTGTCTAATCCCAGATGTGCAGTATATTAGAGGGTTTTTTCACCCCAGTAACCAAAAAGCCGTATTTCTGGCCTAAATGTGACAGTCACTTATGCACGTGTAATCCCAGATGTGCAGTATATCAAAGGCTTTTTTCACCCCAATAACCAAAAATCCGTATTTCTGGCCTAAATGTGACAGTCACTTATGCACGTGTAATCCCAGATGTGCAGTATATCAGAGGCTTTTTTCACCCCAGTATGCCAAAGCCGTATTTATGGCCTACATGTGACAGTCACTTATGCACGTGTAATCCCAGATGTGCAATATATTAGAGGCTTTTTTCGCCACAGTATGCCAAAGCCGTATTTCTGGCCTAAATGTGACAGTCACTTATGCTTGTCTAATCCCAAATGTGCAGTATATTAGAGGGTTTTTTCACCCCAGTAACCAAAAAGCCGTATTTCTGGCCTAAATGTGACAGTCACTTATGCACGTGTAATCCCAGATGTGCAGTATATCAAAGGCTTTTTTCACCCCAGTAACCAAAAATCTGTATTTCTGGCCTAAATGTGACAGTCACTTATGCACGTGTAATCCCAGATGTGCAATATGTCAGAGGCTTTTTTCACCCCAGTATGCCAAAGCCATATTTATGGCCTAAATGTGACAGTCACTTATGTACGTGTAATGCCAGATGTGCAATATATTAGAGGCTTTTTTCACCACAGTAACCAAAAAGCCGTATTTCTGGCCTAAATGTGACACTCACTTATGCTTGTCTAATCCCAGATGTGCAGTATATTAGAGGGTTTTTTCACCCCAGTAACCAAAAAGCCGTATTTCTGGCCTAAATGTGACAGTCACTTATGCTTGTCTAATCCCAGATGTGCAGTATATTAGAGGGTTTTTTACCCCAGTAACCAAAAAGCCGTATTTCTGGCCTAAATGTGACAGTCACTTATGCTTGTCTAATCCCAGATGTGCAGTATATCAGAGGCTTTTTTCACCCCAGTATGCCAAAGCCGTATTTATGGCCTAAATGTGACAGTCACTTATGCACGTGTAATCCTAGTGTGTAGTATATCAGAGGCTTTTTTCACCCCAGTAACCAAAAAGCCGTATTTCTGGCCTAAATGTGACAGTCACTTATGCATGTGTAATCCCAGATGTGCAGTATATGAGAGTCTTTTTTCACCCCAGTATGCCAAAGCCGTATTTCTGGCCTAAATGTGACAGTCACTTATGCTTCTCTAATCCCAGATATGCAGTATATTAGAGGGTTTTTTCACCCCAGTAACCAAAAATCCGTATTTCTGGCCTAAATGTGACAGTCACTTATGCACGTGTAATCCCAGATGTGCAGTATATCAGAGGCTTTTTTCACCCCAGTATGCCAAAGCCGTATTTATGGCCTACATGTGACAGTCACTTATGCACGTGTAATCCCAGATGTGCAATATATTAGAGCCTTTTTTCGCCACAGTATGCCAAAGTCGTATTTCTGGCCTAAATGTGACAGTCACTTATGCTTGCCTAATCCCAAATGTGCAGTATATTAGAGGGTTTTTTCACCCCAGTAACCAAAAAGCCGTATTTCTGGCCTAAATGTGACAGTCACTTATGCACGTGTAATCCCAGATGTGCAGTATATCAAAGGCTTTTTTCACCCTAGTAACCAAAAATCCGTATTTCTGGCCTAAATGTGACAGTCACTTATGCACGTGTAATCCCAGATGTGCAATATATCAGAGGCTTTTTTCACCCCAGTATGCCAAAGCCGTATTTATGGCCTAAATGTGACAGTCACTTATGCACGTGTAATGCCAGATGTGCAATATATTGGAGGCTTTTTTCACCCCAGTAACCAAAAAGCCGTATTTCTGGCCTAAATGTGACACTCACTTATGCACGTCTTATCCCAGATGTGCAGTATATCAGAGGGTTTTTTCACCCCAGTAACCAAAAAGCCGTATTTCTGGCCTAAATGTGACACTCACTTATGCACGTCTTATCCCAGATGTGCAGTATATCAGAGGGTTTTTTCACCCCAGTAACCAAAAAGCCGTATTTCTGGCCTAAATGTGACAGTCACTTATGCTTGTCTAATCCCAGATGTGCAGTATATTAGAGGGTTTTTTCACCCCAGTAACCAAAAAGCTGTATTTCTGGCCTAAATGTGACAGTCACTTATGCTTGTCTAATCCCAGATGTGCAGTATATTAGAGGGTTTTTTCACCCCAGTAACCAAAAAGCCGTATTTCTGGCCTAAATGTGACAGTCACTTATGCTTGTCTAATCCCAGATGTGCAGTATATTAGAGGGTTTTTTCACCCAGTAACCAAAAAGCCGTATTTCTGGCCTAAATGTGACAGTCACTTATGCTTGTCTAATCCCAGATGTGCAGTATATCAGAGGCTTTTTTTACCCCAGTATGCCAAAGCCGTATTTATGGCCTAAATGTGACAGTCACTTATGCATGTGTAATCCCAGATGTGCAGTATATGAGAGGCTTTATTCACCCCAGTATGCCAAAGCCGTATTTATGGCCTACATGTGACAGTTACTTATGCACGTGTAATCCCAGATGTGCAATATATTAGAGGCTTTTTTCACTCCAGTAACCAAAAAGCTGTATTTCTGGCCTAAATCTGACAGTCACTTATGCACGTGTAATCCTAGTGTGTAGTATATCAGAGGCTTTTTTCACCCCAGTAACCAAAAAGCCGTATTTCTGGCCTAAATGTGACAGTCACTTATGCACGTGTAATCCCAGATGTGCAGTATATGAGAGTCTTTTTTCACCCCAGTATGCCAAAGCCGTATTTATGGCCTAAATGTGACAGTCACTTATGCACGCGTAATCCCAGATGTGCAACATATTAGAGGCTTTTTTCACCCCAGTAACAAAAAATCTGTATTTCTGTCCTAAATGTGACAATCACTGTGGTGCACTATATTTAACAGATATATTTTTTTAACCCCAGTAAGCAATAAGCTGTATTTCTGGACTTGCAGACATGCAGATAGCCTGTGCTGGTGCACTATCGTTGCATAAAATGGCTGCCGATTATGTATTGATATTGACTAACTGAAGAAAAAAAAGTTTGTTTTCAGCAGCAGTTGGCTCAGGGAAGGCTTAAAAAAATTGTGCACTGCACCCACAGAACACATTTGCTGTAGATCGCTGAGTACAAAAAACTGTTCTTGAGAGGATTTCTCCCTGATCTCTCCCGCACAGCAGCTGCAGCCTCTCCCTACACTAATCCGAGCAGACTGACGGGCGGCGCTACGTGACTTCAGCTTAAATAGAGGCTGGGTCACATGCTGCAGTTGGCCAATCACAGCCATGCCAATAGTAGGCATGGCTGTGATGGCCTTTTGGGGCAAGTAGTATGACGCTTGTTGATTGGCTGCTGTGCAGCCTTTCAAAAAGCACTAAGAAAGCGCCGAACACCGAACCCGAACTTTTACGTAAATGTTCGGGTCCGGGTGCCGAAAAACCTAAAGTTCGGTACGAACCCGAACTTTACAGTTCGGGTTCGCTCAACTCTAGTGAGCAGCCTTTCCAAAGAATGGAGCAGAAGACTGATGCCTGCCATTATGGAGCCACCCTGTGGATTGCTACTGACCAGTAAGAGTTATTATATTCAGTACCTGAGTGCTAGAGAATGGACTTAGCGCAGACTTATATAAGAAAGAACCTTTTTCTTGCCTGTTAAAATAAAAGTCTTAGGAAAACTCCTTAACTGACAACTGTCCAGCCTGTTACAAGGATTACAGATAAAACCAATATCTGAGTCATATCTTTATGCCATATAGATGAACTGTACTTGCAATGAGCAGGACCGTGGTACGGTTAGGCGTATGCCAAAATATGCAGTGGGTCCGGATATGGGTATAATAGTCTATGTTTTTGTTTGTGGCGCCAATTGCAGCGTGCGCAGGGTACAATCTCAGTGCCCTTTAAGGTGTTGTAACTCACGTACCAGGTTAGGACTGCCAGAGTGGTGTAATGTCTCTGTGTAGTAGTAGGTATAGTGTCAACGGTCTCTCCTACCTTGGTACGGCTGGACTCCTGGATCCTGGCTCACTTGCAATAAATGAGTGTGTTGCTAGTAGGAGTAATGGAGGAACTTGGTAGTAATGAATGAGATCCAGACTTGGAATATAATTCAACTTATCTTTAATGGAGGCAGCATTAATCCATATGAGTTACAGCAATAGTCTTAGGTCCCAGCAGGTATTGGCAATGTATGGCAGGGATCAATATCTTCTATCTTCTGCTGTGTTGGGGACTGACTAGCTGATGAGGAATTTGGCTTCTCCTGGTCTCTGGATGTTACTCACAGTTATGCTCACAGGGAATGGTTCGTCCTGGAGTTCTGGAGATGGCTGCTTGCTTGTCACCAGTTGAGGCTGAAGGGCTCAGACTGGGGATGAAGATCTTTGGTCTCAACCGAGACAAGATCCTGGTTTGGGATCCCTATTTCTGGGAGCTCCTACCAGCACAGCCTTCCCCTAGCTGGGGTGGCTGGCACACTCAACTTAACTTCCTTTCCTCCCCATGAGACAGGACATGGGCCAGCCCACTCTGCTCATAGAGGGGGAGCTAAACCGGAATGTACTATTCCAGTCTAGATATGCTAAACTGACCTAAGACCTTGCTAGCACATTGCTGCCACCTGCTGGTGTACATGGAAATTAAAGCAAATACATGTAACAGGCTTAGAAAATGCATATTTGTGAGGAATATTATATGAAATCACATTAGATGATAAGGCACATGTTACCAACAAACAGTAGCGGGGAAAAAGAGTCTAGTAACATAACTCTGGGATGTTACATTCTGACTACCAGGAGACAAGTGATTTAAGTAAAAGTTCAACTGTTTTACTAAAACTGATTCCTCATCTTTTCCTCCACCAACCTTTGCACCTAATGGTGCTGGCATCATGAACAACCGGGGTCCCAGCCTCAAAAGCATCTAAACACCTATACCATCAAGGGTACCTCAACTACCATCTGGCTGGTGATCCCTGTACTAGAGAGTTCCCCGGAGGATTTAGTGCTGTCTTCCCCATCACTGCACGCTGGCCCAGGGAGCTACAAAAATCGTGAGTACGACTACTACCCCCATCCACCCACCATGCCCTCACAGATTGCCCCTGCGTTCCGGTTCGCTGCACATGCAGTATGGGGAGGAGCGATCGCTAATGCCATCGCTCGTCCCCATAAAGATTGTTTTCTGGCAGCAGAGATTGTTTAGACAGCATGATCTAACAAGCATTTTGCTTGTAACTAACAAGCATTTTGCTTGTTCAATGGCTAATCGGCAGCACCTGTACATCGCCAGATAGTCCCTAAGAGCATTCCTATGAACGCTCATTAGCAATTATCTAGCAGATTCTAGGTAAAAATAACATTCTGTGTGTGACCATTTCTGTGGGTGGCTACGGAGGACCATTGTGAGGTGGAAAGGAGGAAATGAGTGCTAGAAGTTTAGAGGCAGCTGAGTGGAAAGTGTCAATAGGGATGTTGAAGTCACCCATGATGATGGTGAGTTTGTCAGTGGAAAGAACGTATAGGTGTCAATATTCATAGATTTTAATTTTTCACTTCAGTGTTACTATACCATTGACATTTAAATACAAAACTTTGCCCTTGCCTAGCAGTCAGCACAAAGAGATATAAATCCTGTATAGATAAGGAACCCCTTGTGAAGGGTGTACTAGACACCCGAAACATGCAGACGATTGTCGGGAGGGAAGCGTTCCCTCCCAGCAATTGCCTGCTCGCTTGCTGAGGAGACCGCTGCTAATGCATGCAGTGATCTCCTCAGCAACATGGGGAGAGCATGCTGAAAGATCTGGATTACTCAATAAACGCGCGTTTGCTTCTTTATCGTGTAATTGGTGACAGTATTACACTGCAAGATGATGCTGGATCCAGACTACCTGAGTTCATGTTAACTTTCCTCATGCTACATACTGTATTTGCCCGTTGATTCCAGCATGACAGTATATGGAAGTGGTCCACTGAGATTACATTGCAACTAGAGATGAGGAAAAATTTTATTCGTCAAGAAATTCGATTCGTTACGATTGACTTTGTCACAAATTGCTTTTCATCGTATCGAGCGGGTGCAATGATGGGGAATGGCGATCGCGCCACCACCCCCCCCATCGTTTAACCCCTCAGATGTCGTGTTCAACGCTGACAGTGGCATCTGGGACTCACTTTTATCTCCTCCGGGGTTAATCTGCTCCTGTCTTGATTGAAGAAAACCTGCGAAAGGACCTGCAGCCAGCGTGATCACGCGGTGATGTCTTCACGCTTGCCACAGCTCCTTTGGCGGGTTTTCTTTAATCAAGATGGAAGCAGATGGCCTCTCTGTGATCAAGTGGATAAGCTTTTTTTTTTTTTTTCAACCACCATTTTAGGAAAAAATTATTCATTACCACAAATCATGAGGAAATTTGGCTTTGTGGCGAATCAAATTTTTCCTGAAAATCGGATCAAAGTCCACTTCGGATACTTCCATTCGCTCAAGAATAATTGAAACAGATGTTACCATAAGGCCTATTGCACACGACCATATGGCTTTTTCAGTGTTTTGCGGTCCGCCTGGTGGTGATTCATTGCCATTACATTATATATTACTCTTTTTGTGCTGACATTATATCAAACTAATATCGGCATTACAAAGCCTAGCATCAACATGACTGACTGATGTTTCACTCACCGCAAGTATTTCTGGATTTCCAAATTCAATACATGTTGTATCTAGCAATGGTTCTCTATTGTGAACTATGGACACCATTTCATACAGTATCTGGATCATCCAATTTGTTCCTGAAACAAATAACAATTAATGTAACATTGTAGTTTATAGATTTTCTCCTTCAAGTAAGTTTATATAGAACTGATATATTATACAGTATATATTGCTGTTTACTCAAGGGGCTGTGGATGCAGCCATCTGGTGCCTCTAGACTAAGAAGACCAAAAGACATATGGGGTCATTTATCAAACTGGTGTAAAGTAGAACTGGCTTAGTTGCCCATAGCAACAATTCAGATTGCACTTTCATTTTCTAAAGGAGCTGTCAAAAATGAAAGGTGGAATTTGATTGGTTGCTATGGGCAACTAAGCCAGTTCTACTTTACACCAGTTTGATAAATGACCCCAATAATTTATATCATATCCAATGCATTTATAGCACTGTTCACATCTACGTTGCTGTTTACATCTGCATTGCAGTTTTATTTATAATGGAAGCCATGAAGCTTGATCCACTGTACAATGTGTACCAACAGAGCCTGATGGACCCGATTGACTTACAGTAATGTTCATCTGGGATCTGTCATTTTGAGAGTGAGAATGGCATGGTATGCTGCTGTATGCGTGCTGTCAAATCTAGCGGAATTACCTATAAAATCTCTGATGAAAATGTGAACAGAACTTGTTTTAGGGTACGGCTACACAGTGACACTGGTCATGCGAAAGCTTTTGCAGGCAGGATTCCAGGGGCATCGCAGTGTAGTGGTGATCCCATAGAAATGAATGGGGTCACAGCGCAAGTCGCATGTGTGCTATGACTGTGACTGCTAAATCTCACAAAGTCCAGCAGTGTTAAATTCTTTGTGATTCATGGGTCGCAGTCACAGCTCACATGCGACCCCATTCATTTCCATGGGATCACAGCTGTAGTGTGATTCTCCTGCGATCCTGGCCACAACAGCTTAACCCTACACTAAAAGGGGAAATCTTATTTAAATATAATATTAAATTATTATAATCATAAATTTTATAATTTAAAATTAGAAACCTGAAACCCACGTACTGAGAGATTATTGCCAGTGCCATGACTGAAGCTTGGATTCAGATTACCCTCCATATCAATATCCAGACTTTTATACACATATCCAGGGATGGATTTAGGCAAACCAGGTCCATGCCACATCCGTCATGACTTCCAGTATCTTATAGTTTATGTTTCTCATAGCAATATGTGGGATTTCTTGTCTACTACTGCTATGTAATGTTACTACACTTTATACATATTATAATCCATACATATATGTGCTAGTGTGTGCTGTTGCCCCTGTCCTTTTTATGAAGATGGATGTACGGTTCCCCTTCTATTAAGGCACAGTCCAGCTCATTTTTAATACATGGTTACCTATTCTCACCTTTTACTTGCAACCCTAGGTTATCTAGATATATGGCATTAAGACCACCTAGTTGTATGAGGCATTGACCGGCGTCCACACTTTCGCCCTCTTCTCAGATGGCCGCCGGCATATGGCCCTCGTTCTGCACATGCGCATCCATGTGACGCTCACGTCACAGGCTAGATTTACATTTGCATCCTGAGAGCGCTCTTCTTGATCACAAGTGATAAATACCGGTTGTGTGTTCCACGCCTCATTTTCGGGCCCTCCCGCCCACAGGGGTGGACACGTGACCCCTGGCCACCAATCAGGGACCCCTTGCCGGTATTTATCATGGCGCTCCGCACCACAGGTTAGCGCCGGCTGTGTTTGACATGTGGTCTCGTTATTGGTGAGTTTTGAGCTCAGGGCTCCACTATATCAAGCATTGTTTCAGTATGGGATATGGTTTTACATTGTCCGCTCCCTTCCAAGGGCCTTATCTTTACACTCCCACTATCTTTACACTCCCACTATTGTCTTGTGTTGTTGCCTGTTCAGGTTTTCATGAGTTCAGCCTGCCTTTAGTCACCCAGTGCTTAGTATTGAACTCGGATCACATCCCTGATGATTGTTATGCCATCACGTATCTGATCTGACCTGGATACACCATCTACCTACCTTACTATTTGTATGGACTGTTTGTTGGTGTCACGGATGATGTTGCAGATAGCTGGAAGTTATGGATAAACATCCGACTGGCTTGATCCCAAACTAAGGAGCATAAAGGTGACCCCTATAAAACCCTAAGAGCTCACCCTGACTGCTAAGCACATACAAGGGTCTGAGAGGTAGACGATTGCATGCCCTCGTACCTAGACTGTGTGACACCTGAAAACCCTAGTGAGGGGACACAACCACCGGCTCCCTGCAATTAATACGGAGGGAGTCAGGGTCACCTAGAATCAAGCTAGCAAGGAACCACAAAACATGAAAGGACTTATCTGAACAAGCAGTCAACAGAAGTCTCCAGCAGTGAACACTTCAATCCAGGAAGTAGTATAAACCGCAAAGTGAGGCAGTATGGGAGGGAATATAAAGGAAAGAGGATTAGTCTAAATTGGTGACACCTGGAAGAAGGAAATGAGATGACAAAGTGAAACCAAAACAAAGAACATCATGCAAGACGTAGAAAAGGACGTCTGTCAGACCTTCTCACAGAAGTGGCGGTGACAGTACCCCTCCCTCTACGGGTGGACTCCGGACACTCAGAACTCAGCTTCTCAGGATGAGACCTATGGAAAGCCTTGATGAGACGAGTGGCCTTAATGTCCACCACTGGGACCCACATCCTCTCCTCAGGACCATAACCCTCCCAATGAACAAGGTATTGGAGAGAACCACGGATAATGCGAGAATCCACAATCCTAGAGACCTGGAATTCAAGATTACCATAAACAACAATCGGAGGAGGAGGCAAAGAGGAGGGTACAGTGGGTTGGACATAAGGTTTTTATAGGGACCTATGAAAAACATTATGGATCTTCCAAGTCTGAGGAAGATCAAGACGGAAGGCAACTGGATTGATGATGGACAAGATCTTGTAAGGCCCAATAAACTTAGGACCCAACTTCCAGGAGGGAACCTTCAGTTTGATATTCTTTGTAGACAACCACACCAGATCACCCACATTCAGGTCCAGACCAGGCACACGTCTCTTATCCGCCACACGCTTATATCTCTCACTCATCCTCTTCAGATTACCCTGAATCTTTTGCCAAATAAATGACAAAGACGGGGAAAATCTCTCCTCATCAGGTAAACCAGAAGACCCCTCTCCAGAGAATGTCCCAAACTGCGGATGAAACCCATATGCACCAAAAATGGTGACTTATCAGAGGACTCCTGGCGACGGTTATTTAAAGCAAACTCAGCAAGGGACAAAAAAGAATACCAATCCTCCTGATTCTCCGCCACAAAACAGCGCAGATATGTCTCCAGATTCTGATTGACGTGTTCGGTCTGAGGATTCGACTGCGGGTGAAAAGCAGAAGAAAATGACAACTAAATCCCCAAGCGAGAAAGGAAGGCCTTCCAGAATCTGGAAACAAATTGCGTGCCCCTATCAGAAACAATGTCTGAAGGAATGCCATGTAATTTAACAATGTGATCAACAAACACTTGCGCCAACGTGTTAGCATTGGGTAACCCAGGAAAGGGAATGAAATGCGCCATTTTGCTAAAACGACTACCACCAGAATCACAGTCTTCCCCGAGGAACGAGGTAGGTCCGTAATGAAGTCCATGGACAGATGCGTCCAAGGACGGGAAGGAATGGGTAACGGGAGGAGAGAACCCGATGGCCGTAAATGAGGGACCTTGGCACGAGCGCAGGTCTCGCAGGCTGCCACAAAACCCTCAACCGTCTTATGAAGAGCCGGCCACCAGAATCTCCGAGCAATGAGATCTACTGTGGCTCTACTCCCTGGGTGCCCAGCAAGGACAGTATCGTAGTGCTCCTTAAAAACCTTGTGTCGTAAAGCGAGAAACACAAACAACCTCCCAGGAGGACAAAGATCAGGAGCCTCTGCCTGGGCTGCCTGAACCTCTGCATCCAAATCAGGATAAAGAGCAGAGACGACCACCCCTTCAGCCAAAATGGGACCCGGGTCTTCAAAGTTCCCCCCTGCCGGAAAACAACGTGACAGGGCATCCGCCTTCACATTTTTAACCCCAGGGCGGAACGTGACAACAAAATTAAACCTAGAAAAGAATAAAGATCATCTGGCCTGTCTCGGGTTCAGACGCTTGGCTGATTCCAAGTAGGCCAGATTCTTATGGTTGGTAAACACTGTAATAGGGTGTCTGGCTCCCTCTAGCCAATGGCGCCATTCCTCAAAAGCTAATTTGATGGCCAACAACTCCCTATCTCCCACATCGTAATTTCTCTCTGCGGAGGAGAGTTTCCTTGAGAAAAAGGCACACGGTCGCCATTTGGCAGGAGAGGGACCCTGAGATAAGACCGCACCCACACCCACCTCAGAACCATCCACCTCAACAATAAAAGGTAGAGAGACATCAGGTTGTACCAAAATGGGAGCGGAAGCAAAACTTTCTTTGATACTAGAAAAGGCCTTAAGCGCATCTACCGACCAGGAGGAAAAATCTACCCCCTTTTTAGTCATATCAGTGAGTGGCTTAACAACAGAGGAATAATTCAAAATGAACTTTCTGTAATAATTGGCAAAACCCAAAAACCGCATCAGCGCCCTCTGATTCTCAGGAAGCTCCCAATCAAGCACAGCGCAGACCTTCTCAGGGTCCATGCAAAAACCAGAAGCGGAGAGAAGAAAACCAAGAAATTTAATCTCTGGAACCGCAAACACACATTTTTCCAGTTTAGCGTACAATTTATTCTCCCGCAGAATGAGCAAGACCTGACGTAGGTGGTCCCTATGAGTTTTGAAATCAATGCTGTTCACAAAATGTTGGAAGACGGCCGGAGCATTCATCAAACCAAAGGGCATAACCAAATTCTCGAAATGACCCTCAGGGGTATTGAAGGCCGTATTCCATTCGTCCTCTTCCCTGACCCTGACTAGGTTGTATGCCCCTCTTAAATCGAACTTAGAAAAAACTTTAGCCCCAACAATCTGGTTAAACAGGTCCGGGATCAGAGGAAGCGGATATGGGTCACGAATTGTGATACAGTTCAGCTCCCTGAAATCCAGACAAGGTCTTAAAGAACCATCTTTTTTCTTAACAAAAAAAAAACAGCGGCAACAGGTGACTTCGAGGGTCGGATGTGTCCCTTTCTCAGGCTCTCAGAGATATAAGTACGCATAGCGACTCTTTCAGGTTGGGAGAGATTGTATAAACGTGATTTTGGCAGCTTGGCGCCTGGGGTGAGATTAATAGGGCAATCGTACTCCCGGTGAGGGGCAGCTCCTGGACACCACTCTCAGAAAACACATCCGAAAATTCAGAGAGAAAAGATGGTACAGTCTTGGTAGAAACCTCTGAAAGAGACGACGTGAGGCAATTCTCTCTGCAAAAGTCACTCCAACCATTTATTTGCCTCGCTTGCCAATCAATGGTGGGGTTATGTTTAGTGAGCCAGGGTAGCCCCAACACTAGAGGAGTAGGTAATCCACTTAGGACGAAACATGACATATCCTCAACATGAGCATCACCCACAGTCAAACGGATATTGTGAACTATGCCCTTTAACGATTTTTGAGAAAGTGGAGTGGAATCGGTAGCAAAAACAGGTATATGCTTTTCCAAAGTGCATACCTGGAAACCATGTGTTATAGCAAATTGATTATCAATGAGATTGACAGCTGCTCCACTATCTACAAAAATCTCACAAACAATGTTCTTGCTATCTAGCGCCAGCCTGGCAGGTAGGAGAAAACGAGAACTACAAGCAAACGGCAAACCTTCAATTTCCGCATCAACCTTGCCAATAGTAGCAAATAGAAAGTTTTTAGATATTTTTTTTTTTGTTTCTTTATTACCCTCAGAAAACTCCTTGAATCTCCTAGAGGGGCAAACATTAGCCACATGATTTATACCCCCACAACAGTAACACACCCTCCTCTGAGAGCTGAATCCTCTACTATCAGAGGTAAGCAAACCCAGCTGCATGTCCTCCTGCTCAGAGGGGTTTGAGAGAGACTGAGGCCCCTGCGCACTAAATGAGACCGCCCCGCTGTCCTTGGACTGAATATGACAGAAAGGAGTGGTCTCTCCTCTCTCTCTAAGACGCCTGTCAATACGAACAGCTAGAGACATGGCAGACTCCAACGAGGCAGGTCTCTCATGAAAAGCAAATGCATCTTTCAATCCCTACGAAAGACCATGGCAAAATTTACTTCAGAGTGCAGCATCGTTCCAACCAGTCTTGGCTGCCCATCTCCGAAATTCAGAACAATATATCTCTGCAGACTGTTTACCCTGGCATAAAAGACGCAGTTTAGATTCAGCCAGAGCAATACGATCCGGGTCATCATATATCTGCCCCAGGGCTACAAAAAATTCATCCACTGATCGGAGGGGCCGTGCCCCCACGGGCAGCGAAAAGGCCCAAGACTGAGCGTTATCCCTGAGCAGCGAGATGATGATCCCCACCCTCTGCTCCTCATCACCAGAGGAATGGGGAAGTAGGCGAAAATGGAGTTTGCAAGCCTCTCTAAAGCAAACAAAATTATCACTACCCCCGGAGAAAGTTTCCGGAAGCGAGATCTTAGGCTCGATGAACGCAAGCAGAACCGGTCACCTGAAACTGAGACACAGTTTTACGGAGATCTGCTACCTCCAGTGAAAGACCTTGCATGCGGTCAATCAAGGCTGAAACCGGATCCATGCTTAAGACGGTAATGGTGGTATATAATGTCACGGATGATGTTGCAGATAGCTGGAAGTTATGGATAAACATCCGACTGGCTTGATCCCAAACTAAGGAGCATAAAGGTGACCCCTATAAAACCATAAGAGCTCACCCTGACTGCTAAGCACATACAAGGGTCTCAGAGGTAGACGATTGCATGCCCTCGTACCTAGACTGTGTGACACCTGAAAACCCTATAATAGTGAGGGGACACGACCACCGGCTCCCTGAACTTAATACGGAGGGAGTTAGGGTCACCTAGAATTAAGCCAACAAGGAAACACAAAACATGAAAGGACTTATCTGAACAAGCAGCAGCAGAAGTCTCCAGCAGTGAACACTTCAATCCAGGAAGTAGTATAAACCACAAAGTGAGGCAGTATGGGAGGGAATATAAAGAAAAGAGGATTAGTCTAAATAGGTGACACCTGGGAGAAGGAAATGAGATGACAAAGTGAAACCAAAACAAAGAACATCATGGAAGAGGTAGAAAAGGACGTCTGTCAGACCTTCTCACAGAAGTGGTGGTGACAGTTGGATATTAACACTTACCTGCTATCAACTCCAGTCCCACGTCTAATGTTCTGTCCAGATGTTATCAATCATGTCATCATGTTTTTTTTTACAAAAAATCATGTTTATTCAAACTAATCATTATTGTTAATTTTCATGTTTCTAAGAATCATGTCCATGCAGTATCCTTATACACAAATTATGTACATTTGCTGTTTTGTTGTGTATGCAATACTAGTGCACACCTTATAAATATGTTTTTGTCATTCTATTTTCTATCAGCCTGTAGAAGGGCTAATGTTAGCCCGAAACGTTGCGACTTGTGTACCACTGTGCCCGGCTGAAATGATATGAAATAAATATTCACTGATTATTATCATTACCATTGGAGTGCTGTCTAAATCTTTATGATTCAGGTCCATGCCACAGCCAGACTGAGAATAGCTATCCAGGCCAGGCTGACAAAAGACAGCCATCCACCAGAGCCGGAATGAGAATGAAATTCAGCCCTATTATTTTAAAACGGAGAGGCCCACTTACTGTGTGGTGAGTGTGAAATATGTCTGTGTGCCTCCCTCAATCCAACCACCTTTCCACCATAGTACTAATGGCATATTTAGATGGACATTATGTTCAGCACTACCAAGGGGAATAAAGCACTACATGCCTATTATATTAAGGGACGTCTTCTGTAATGTAGATTTTCTCTTTCTTCATCTTCTCCATTGGAAGCAAACCAAATTTGTAGTTAAGGTTTGTGAATGAAAAGAAAGGAAGCTACTCTAAGCAGTACTTTCTCCTTATGTGTGAAGAGTATTGTAGGCCAGGCTAAACCTATCTGATGCCAGCAGATTAAGTGTTATGGAACAGTGAATGTGGACCCACTGTGCAAACTAACTGGTTTTGGGATAAACCCTAAGGGAATTATTTACTATTTTACCCATATACAGGGATCTGGACTTTGTTGCAGGGAAGCAACCAGATCAATACCACTTGAGATAGTCCCAGTATAGTTGTCAGCTGACCCTCTGGGGTCATGGACTCTGGTGCAAGCACCATGAGCTCAGAATAACAAAAAATGCACCCAAAATGCAACCAAAAGCACAGGTACAGTTCCCTATCAATATGTCTTTGGAGTTACAAGGCAACAATGCTAACCACTGAGCTTTGGTTAGCATTGCAGACAGCTCTGCCAGATGCCACATTAACTTACTACATATAAACACAATAGTAGAAAATAGACACCATAGTATGGCAATAATGCAACACAAAGCTGCTAATCTACATAGGATATGAAAATGTTAAAGGAGGGGGCCCACTCACAAAATTTTTGCATTGCTTACACCAATGTGTTAAAATGGCTTTGGTGACCACTGCAACTGACAGGAATCAGTGGAAATGTTGCCATTAGAAACTGGCAGATAATGTAGCCTTAGATCATACAGTCATGAGACAGTAAAACATCAATATCCACTCTTTCCCCTCACTTTCCTTACCTCTTCATTCATTTATACCTTCCCTGCATTCCTCTGTAAAGGAATTGCCCCAGGAAAAATATTGTTTAAAATTCAATCCAGCCCAGTATTTACACCAGTCTAAATACCTCTGCACTGGTAGTGGATGCGCCTAAGTTATGTAGATTGTAGTAACAAATGGTCGGAACTCAGCCTCGTTGGACGCCCACATGGAAAAGAAGAAAATCCGAAACGCGTCCATTGTCATTGTTACGGATATTGTTACAGATGAAATAAAGAATACAGGAACTAAAGACTGAGTGCCTGCTGGAATTTCCTTATTAAGTTATGTAGAGGCATAAGCCTCTACACAACTTAGGTGCATGTCTTGGCGGTGTACAACAAGCTTAAACCTACACCAGCTCCCTTGCTAGCATAGATTTAAGCCATTTTCTACGCTGAAAACTGGTGAAGAAAATGATAAATGAGACAGGGATGCCAGCCCACCCATTTACATGCCCACACCACACCTCTTTTCTCGGCACTGGCTTGAGCGACGTAAAAGCAGGAAAAGTCAAAGATTTTGCGACAAAATCTGCTCCTAATATACGCCAAACAGTGGCGTATATTGGTTGATAAATGACCCCCATTGTTTGTATTTACATTTATTTAACCACCTCAGCTCCCCTAGCTTAAACCCGCTAAATGACCAGACCACTTTTTACAATTCTGCACTACACTACTATCACGGTTTATTGCTCGGTCATACAACTTACCACCCAAATGAATTTTACCTCCTTTTCTTCTCACTAATAGAGCTTTCATTTGGTGGTATTTCATTGCTGCTGACATTTTTACTTTTTGTGTCATTAATCGAAATTTACCGAAATTTTTGCAAAAAAATGAAATTTTTTACTTTCAGTTGTAATTGTTTTTAAAAAAAAATACATTTCTATATAAATTTTGTTCTACATGTCTTTGATTAAAAAAAATGATATTTCTCTCACCCAGCATGGGTATATGTAAAAATACACCCCAAAACGCATTGCCCTACTTCTCCTGAGTACGGCGATACCACATGAGTGGACACTTTTTTGCAGCCTAGGTGCGAAAAGGGGCCCAAATTCCTTTTAGGAGGGCATTTTTAGACATTTGGATTCCAGACTTCTTCTCACGCTTTAGGGCCCCTAAAATGCCAGGGCAGTATAAATACCCCACATGTGACCCCATTTTGGAAAGAAGACACCCCAAGATATTCCGTGAGGGGCATGGCGAGTTCATAGAAGTTTTTTTTTTTTTGGCACAAGTTAGCGGAAATTTTTTTTTGTTTTTTCTCACAAAGTCTCCCTTTCCGCTAACTTGTGACAAAAAGTTAAATCTTTCATGGACTCAATATGCCCCTTAGCGAATACCTTGGGGTGTCTTCTTTCCGAAATGGGGTCACTTGTGGGGTATTTATACTGCCCTGGCATTTAAATAAATAAATGTTCTATGAACTCGCCATGCCCCTCAAAAGTAATCTTTTTATAGCGCCGCAGCGATTTTACGGTGTTTTTCCAGTGATCAGAAAAAATACATTTCTGTCACTGCGGTGGGGCGGACTGAACGCAAGTGTGCGCACAAGATCAGGCCTGATCGTGCGAACACTGCGTTTTTTGTAGAGCCTATAGTACATGTCCTATTCTTGTCCGCAATTGCGGACAAGAAAAGGCATTTTCTATATAGTTCTGGCAGTGTGCAGATCCGCAAAATGCGGTAAGCACATTGCCGGTGTCCGTGTTTTGCGGATCCGCGGTGTCCGTGTTTTGCGGATCCGCGGTGTCCGTGTTTTGCGGATCACCCTGCTTCATAATGTTAGGTGTACATGTGTATTTCCATCTGATGTAATACAACCGTGCATTACCAATGTATGTATTTCTATGCCTGTATTTTATATATTTGCTGTAGTTCTCAATGTACACCAGCAGGTGGCAACAATATGTAGGCAGACCATAGCTAGTTGATAGACCTAGACTGGAATAGACCATTCCAGGCTAGCTTCCCCCTATCTGAGGAGGAGTGGAATGTTCCCACATCCTACTTCAGGGGGAGGAAAGAAAGTTCTAGGCAGTGTACCAGCCACCCCCTGTTGGGGTAGTCTGTGTTGATAGGAGCTCCCAGAAACAGGGACCCCAAGCAAGGATACAAGCCTCGGCTGAGGCCCCCCAAGATCACCCTTCCCAGCCTGAGTCCCTTACCTCAGCTGGTGGACAAAGAAAGCAGCCCTTCACAGAACTATCAGATCTCCAGGAAGCCACCATCATACCCTGCGAGCAGTCCTGTAAGTAAAGATCCCAAGATAAACAGAAGATAAGTACCTCTTCAGCTAGTCAGGCCCAAACTAAGCAGACTCAAGACAGAGCAGAAGATAGATACCTGCCAGATCAATAGGCGTATGTACCAGATGCAGAATAGATATAAAATTCCTGCCACATATTGCCAAAACCTGCTGGGACCCTAGACTAAAGCTGTATACTTGCATGGATCAAAAGCTGCATATCATAACACCAAGTAAAGACAAGTTGGACCCTATTATCTGTGTGGAATCCCATCATTCCACAATTACTCCAGCACATTAACAGCACTCATTTTGTTGCATGTGTGCCAGGATACAGGAGTCCAGCCATACCACAGGTAGGAGACACCGTTGACACTATACAGAGACAATATCCCCCTCTGGCATTCCTCACCTGGTATGTGAGCTCATACCATCTTAAAGGGCCCTGCTACAGTACCTGCGCAAGCTGCAACTGGCGTCACAAACTTATACATATATAAACTGACCCACTGCATAGCATCCCCACTGACCCAGTGTCCTGCTCATTGCACTTGTCAGGGATTATGATCCTAAATACAGCTGATAAGCTCTTCAGCATCAGCACTTGTATGCAGTCTCCATTACCACAACCCCACATTACCACAGTTTGTCCTGTCTGTACTTTATGTCTCCTCATGTACTCCATTCCTACAGAGATTCAGCTGAAAATCTTATCAGCTGCATTCAGGTCATAATCCCTGACAAGTAGAGCAGAGAGGAGGCTGAGACAGCTCTTTACCTCAGTGTTGTGAAGTAACTTGTCCTCCTGTGTGATTAGGACAGGTTTTGTGTGAACTAATTGTCACGGGGCGCCAAAGGCGCACTCGGTCTCCCATCAGCCGCAGACCTGCTGCTTAGCTTCGGGAGCGAGGATCTGTGTTTGGCCTCGTTCCCAGGGCGGCTTTGCTAGCTGGGAGGCTCCCTGCTCCTAGGTCTGCCTTGAGCGCCGAGCTGATCACTCGCTGCTCGACTTGTCTGTCTGTCGGTCATGTGACGCTGGCCACGTCATATGACCCTCAGACCCCACTAAAAATACAGGCAGCCTGCTGGCCACAGGTTGCCTATTAATTCTAGGTTCCTGGTTATTTGTTGGACTACTAATTACTCACCTGATCCTGTTCCCTGACAATCCTTTGCCTGCTCCTCCTGTACTGCGCATCCCTCCTGGTATTGTGACCTCGGCTCCCACCTGACTACTCTTTGCGGATTCCTCTGGTACTTCTCTACTCTCCTGGTATTTGACCCCGGCTTCTCCTGACCATTCTTTGCTTAACCCTTTGTACTGCGTAGCTCTCTTGGTTCTGACCCGTTCCGTTCACATTCCGTTATTTGTCTTGTCTGTCTTCCCAGCACGTATCGTAAGTTAGGGACTGCCGTCTAGTTGTCCCCTGTCATTAGGACTTGCGAGGCAAGTAGGCAGGGCCAGGGGTAAGGGTGGAGCGCAGTGGTCACTATCCTCCCCCTGTGTGTAGTGTACGTGACCATCACACTAATAGGACGGCAGGCATTATTTCTCCTAATGATTTCTCCCCAGGCAAAATGAGCCTTTATATCCAATGAAAGGTATTTGGGAATATATTTATAGTAAAGTAATATTTAAGTATTTTCATGTTCTTCATTTCTGGATAACCCCTTTAAGGCAGCATTACTGTAATTGCTTAGATGGACACAGAAAGGTAGCTCAACAGAAACAGCAGCTGGTGCTATTCTAGCATTCCTGCAATATCTGGGTATATGCAAGAGTAAATGCCACATATTTTCATGGGGTAACCTCTTTAACTCACTCCTTCTTTTTCCCTCTTCCTCTCAGTCCAGGGCTTCAGCCCAAACAAATGTTTATAATGTCTCTTCAACTGGAATCCCCAATATCTAAGGGTCCATTCACACGTCCGTGGAATGGGTCCGGATCCGTTCCACAACATTGCGGAACAAATCCGGACCCATTCATTCTCTATGGGGCCGCTAGAGATGAGGACAGCACACATTGTGCTGTCCGCATCCACATTTCTGGAGCGCGGCCCCGATCTTGTCCGCAATACTCCACGGACGTGTGAATGGACCCTAAGGCTGTGATGGCTAACCTCCGGCACTCCAGCTGTGGTAAAACTACAACTCCAAAGATGCACATTTGCTTGGTTGTTCTCAGAACTCCATAGAAATGAATAGAGCATGCTGGGAGGTTCACCACAGCTGGAGTGCTGGAGGTTAGCCATCACTGATCTATGGTAACAGCAGCAGAAAAAACTTAAGCACTTCAAGGTGTTAAACCTTATTGCAGAATTTATGTAAGGAGATTATACATTTAATCCTGTTGTTAAAGACACCTGTGCTAAAAGTGATCTCCTTAATTTCCACTGTTCCCAGTGTAGGTGGCCAGCTAAGACCTGTCCTAGGTTGCTAATATGGCTTACATGTTTATATGGCTAGACTTGCCAATAAGTTTAATGCATCTCCTATGTTTATATTAGAGACAGAAAGAGAGTTATGTACAGTCGTGGCCAAAAGTTTTGAGAATTACATAAATATTGGAAATTGGAAAAGTTGCTGCTTAAGTTTTTATAATAGCAATTTGCATTTACTCCAGAATGTTATGAAGAGTGATCAGATGAATTGCATAGTCCTTCTTTGCCATGAAAATTAACTTAATCCCAAAAAAACCTTTCCACTGCATTTCATTGCTGTCATTAAAGGACCTGCTGAGATCATTTCAGTAATCATCTTGTTAACTCAGGTGAGAATGTTGACGAGCACAAGGCTGGAGATCATTATGTCAGGCTGATTGGGTTAAAATGGCAGACTTGACATGTTAAAAGGAGGGTGATGCTTGAAATCATTGTTCTTCCATTGTTAACCATGGTGACCTGCAAAGAAACCCGTGCAGCCATCATTGTGTTGCATAAAAATGGCTTCACAGGCAAGGATATTGTGGCTACTAAGATTGCACCTCAATCAACAATTTTAGGATCATCAAGCACTTCAAGGAAAGAGGTTAAATTCTTGTTAAGAAGGCTTCAGGGCGTCCAAGAAAGTCCAGCAAGCGCCAGGATCGTCTCCTAAAGAGGATTCAGCTGCGGGATCGGAGTGCCACCAGTGCAGAGCTTGCTCAGGAATGGCAGCAGGCAGGTGTGAGCATCTGCACGCACAGTGAGGCGAAGACTTTTGGAAGATGGCCTGGTGTCAAGAAGGGCAGCAAAGAAGCCACTTCTCTCCAAAAAAAACATCAGGGACAGATTGATCTTCGGCAGAAAGTATGGTGAATGGACTGCTGAGGACTGGGGCAAAGTCATATTCTCTGATGAAGCCTCTTTCCGATTGTTTGGGGCATCTGGAAAAAGGCTTGTCCGGAGAAGAAAAGGTGAGCGCTACTGTCACGGCTGTATGTGAGCAACAATAGTATACACAGTAAAAGAGCTACTGACCGGACCCAAACTAGGGAGGATAAAGGGTGACCCCTGTCCGACCCTCAAAGCTCTCCCTATGCTGCTAAAGCACATGCCCGGATCCAAATGGCGGAACGAGGCATGCCCACGTGCCTAAGACTGATGACCACTGTAACCCCTACAATAGTGGAAGGGGCACGGCCACCGGTGCCCTACTCAGTATATGGAGGGAACCGTGGCCACCTCAGATCCAGTCAGAAAATAATCAGGTACACAACAATGTCTGTACACTTAGCTGAAGGTGTTGCAGCCGCAGAGAAGACGGATCCAAGGACAGCTGGCAATATCCGGAGTGCTTGCTGCAGCAGAACACAGGTCCAGTGAACTGATAGCTACAAGTGAAGATACTAAAGCAAGAGCTACAACTGAAATGAGAACTATAATCCACGCCCTACAATAGGAGGAGGGGTGATATAAAGAGAGGGAAATCAAACACATGAGGAACAGCTGGGAGGAAGGAAACCAAAAATAAACAGAGCAGTGAGAACTCCTCCCAGCTCTAGTAGTGACATCATCACAGGGGTGGAGAAACAGAGCTATGAGAACGTCCCAAAGCTCTGGTAGTGACAGTACCCCCCCCTCTACGGGTGGACTCCGGACACCCAGGACCCACCTTCTCAGGATGAGCCATATGAAATGCCCTGATGAGGCGAGTGGCTTTAATGTCCGACACCGGAACCCACATCCTCTCCTCAGGACCATAACCCTTCCAATGAACGAGGTACTGAAGAGAACCGCGGACAATGCGAGAGTCTACAATTCTGGAAACCTCAAACTCCAGATTGCCATCAACCAAAATCGGAGGAGGAGGCAAAGAGGAGGGTACCGTGGGCTGGACATATGGTTTTAAGAGAGATCTGTGAAATACATTATGTATCTTCCAAACCCGTGGAAGATCAAGACGGAAGGCAACAGGATTGATGACTGACAAGATTTTATAAGGCCCAATAAACTTGGGACCCAATTTCCAGGAGGGAACCTTCAGTTTAATGTTTCTTGTAGACAACCACACCAGATCACCCACATTCAGGTCCGGACCAGGCACGCGTCTCTTATCAGCCACACGCCTATACCTCTCACTCATCTTTTTAAGATTACTCTGAATCTTTTGCCAAATGGTAGACAAAGACGAGGAAAATCTCTCCTCCTCAGGTAAACCAGAAAGAGCCCCTCCCGAGAATGTCTCAAACTGCGGATGGAACCCATATGCACCAAAGAATGGTGACTTATCAGAAGATTCCTGACGACGGTTGTTCAGAGCAAACTCAGCAAGAGGGAGAAATGAACACCAATCCTCCTGGTTCTCTGCCACAAAACAGCGCAAATATGTCTCCAGATTCTGATTGAGGCGCTCAGTCTGACCATTCGACTGCGGGTGAAAAGCAGAAGAGAAGGACAGCCGAACCCCCAGGCGAGAACAGAAAGCCTTCCAGAACCTGGACACAAACTGCGTGCCTCTATCGGAAACAATATCAGAGGGAATGCCGTGCAATTTAACAATATGGTCGACAAAAGCTTGCGCCAATGTTTTAGCATTGGGTAAACCAGGGAAAGGTACGAAATGAGCCATCTTGCTAAAACGGTCCACCACCACCAGGATCACCGACTTCCCCGAGGAACGAGGAAGATCCGTGATAAAGTCCATGGACAGGTGTGTCCAAGGACGGGAAGGTATGGGTAACGGGAGAAGGGAACCTGAAGGCCGTGAACGAGGGACCTTAGCGCGAGCGCACGTCTCACAAGCAGCCACAAAACCCTCCACCGACTTACGAAGAGCCGGCCACCAAAATCTCCGAGCAATGAGATCTACCGTGGCTCTACTCCCGGGGTGACCAGCAAGAACCGTATCATGATGCTCCTTAAAGAGTTTGTGACGTAGCTCAGGAGGCACGAACAACTTCCCAGAAGGACAACGGGCAGGTGCCTCAGTCTGGGCAGCCTGGACCTCGGCCTCCAAATCGGAATATAGAGCAGAAACAACTACCCCCTCCGCCAAAATGGGACCCGGGTCCTCGGAGTTTCCTCCTCCCGGAAAACAGCGAGAGAGAGCATCAGCCTTCACATTTTTTATCCCAGGTCGGAATGTAACAACAAAATTGAATCTGGAGAAGAACAGAGACCATCTGGCCTGTCTCGGATTCATACGCCTGGCCGACTCCAAGTATGCCAGATTCTTATGGTCTGTAAAAACGGTGATAGGGTGCCTGGCCCCCTCCAACCAATGGCGCCATTCCTCGAAAGCCAACTTGATGGCCAACAACTCCCTATCTCCCACATCATAGTTTCTCTCTGCCGGGGAGAGTTTTTTAGAGAAAAAGGCACAGGGTCGCCATTTGGCAGGAGAAGGGCCCTGGGACAAAACCGCACCCACACCCACCTCGGAAGCATCCACCTCAACAATAAAAGGTAAGGAAACATCGGGATGCACCAAGACGGGAGCAGACGCAAAACTCTCTTTAATCTTAGAAAAGGCTGCAAGCGCCTCCTCCGACCAAGAGGAAAAATCCGCCCCCTTTTTTGTCATGTCAGTGAGGGGTTTGACAACAGAGGAATAATTCAAAATGAACTTTCTGTAATAGTTCGCAAAACCCAGAAAGCGCATCAATGCCTTCTGATTCTCAGGAAGCTCCCACTCAAGTACAGCACGGACCTTCTCCGGATCCATGCGAAAACCAGAAGCAGAGAGGAGAAAACCCAGAAATTGAATCTCCGATACCATAAAAAGACATTTCTCCAGCTTGGCGTACAATTTATTTTCCCGCAGAATCTGCAGAACCTGAAAAAGATGATCCTGATGGGTCTGAACATCAGGGGAAAAAATCAAAATATCATCAAGATACACCAATACAAATTTTCCCATTAAATGGTAGAAAATACTATTAACAAAATGCTGAAAGACGGCCGGAGCATTCATCAGGCCGACAGGCATAACGAGATTCTTGAAATGCCTGTTAGGGGTATTAAAGGCCGTTTTCCATTCATCCCCCTCTCTGACCCTGACCAGGTTGTACGCGCCTCTCAAATCCAATTTTGAAAACACCTTGGCCCCAACAATTTGGTTGAAGAGGTCCGGGATCAGAGGAAGGGGATAGGGATCGCGAATCGTGATACGGTTCAGCTCCCTAAAATCTAGGCAAGGTCTCAGAGAGCCATCTTTTTTTTTAACAAAAAAAAAACCCGCGGCCACAGGTGACTTTGAGGGACGAATATGCCCCTTCTCGAGACTCTCAGAGATATAAGTTCGCATTGCGATTCTTTCCGGTTGTGAGAGATTGTAGAGGCGTGCTTTTGGCAGCTTGGCGCCGGGAATGAGGTTAATGGGACAGTCAAACTCCCGGTGAGGAGGTAGCTCCTGAACACCGCTCTCGGAAAACACGTCCGAGAAATCAGAGAGAAATGATGGCACAGTTTTAGTAGACACCTCTGCAAAAGTTGCTGTGAGACAATTCTCTCTACAAAAGTCACTCCACTCATTTATTTGCCTTCCTTGCCAATCAATAGTGGGGTTATGTCTAGTGAGCCAGGGTAACCCCAAAACTAGAGGAGAAGGCAATCCGTTAAGGACAAAACAAGATATATCCTCCACATGAGTGTCACCTACAGCTAGCCGGATATTGTGAACAATGCCCTTCAGAGATCTCTGTGAGAGTGGAGCAGAGTCAATAGCAAAAACAGGTATATCCTTTTCTAATGTGCAAACCTGAAAACCATGCATGGCTACAAATTGAGTGTCAATAAGATTGACGGCCGCGCCACTATCGACAAAAATCTCACAATAAATGACTTTGCTCTCTAGCGCCACCCTGGCAGACAGGAGAAAACGGGAACTGCAGGTCAGAGGAAAAGCATCAATTCCTACATCAACTTTGCCCAAAGTAGCAGATGAAGCAGAGTTTGATGATTTACCTTTTGAGGTTTTTCTCTTATTATCACGCTTAGTACAGTTCAAGAATCTCCTAGACGGACAAACATTTGCCAAATGACCTATGCCCCCACAACAAAAACACACCATACTCTGAGGACTAAATCCTCTTTTATCAGGGGCAAGTCGACCTAGCTGCATGGGCTCCTCCTCAGAGGGGAGCGAGACAGGATGAGGCCCCTGCACACTGAATGAGTCCGCACCACTGCCCCTAGACTGACAATGGCTGGACAGAGAGGTCTCGTTTCTTTCTCTTAGACGCCTGTCAAGACGTACCGCCAATGACATGGCAGACTCTAAGGACGTTGGTCTCTCATGGAAAGCAAACGCATCTTTTAATCTCTCTGAGAGACCATGACAGAACTGACTCCGGAGTGCAGCATCATTCCAACCCGAATCAGCTGCCCATCTCTGAAATTCAGAACAATAAAGCTCCGCAGACAGTTTGTTCTGGCATAAAACACATAAGTTAGATTCGGCCAGAGCAACACGATCCGGGTCATCATAAATCTGCCCCAGGGCCACAAAAAATCTTTCCACGGATCGAAGGGAGGGATCCCCTGATGGCAGCGAAAAAGCCCAAGTCTGAGCATTACCCCTGAGCAGGGAGATGACAATCCTCACCCTCTGCTCCTGATTACCAGAGGAGTGGGGACACAAGCAAAAATGGAGTTTGCATGCCTCTCTGAAGCGAACAAAATTCTCACTGCCCCCGGAGAACGTTTCCGGAAGTGAGACCTTTGGCTCGCAACAGACTCCATGAGCCGGAGCAGAGCCCAATGCTTGAAGCTGAGTCATAGATTGACGGAGATCCGCTACTTCCAAAGAAAGACCCTGCATGCGGTCAACCAGGCCAGAAAGCGGATCCATGTCAAAAAAGGACGGTTTTGGTGGATTATAATGTCACGGCTGTATGTGAGCAACAATAGTATACACAGTAAAAGAGCTACTGACCGGACCCAAACTAGGGAGGATAAAGGGTGACCCCTGTCCGACCCTCAAAGCTCTCCCTATGCTGCTAAAGCACATGCCCGGATCCAAATGGCGGAACGAGGCATGCCCACGTGCCTAAGACTGATGACCACTGTGACCCCTACAATAGTGGAAGGGGCACGGCCACCGGTGCCCTACTCAGTATATGGAGGGAACCGTGGCCACCTCAGATCCAGTCAGAAAATAATCAGGTACACAACAATGTCTGTACACTTAGCTGAAGGTGTTGCAGCCGCAGAGAAGATGGATCCAAGGACAGCTGGCAATATCCGGAGTGCTTGCTGCAGCAGAACACAGGTCCAGTGAACTGATAGCTACAAGTGAAGATACTAAAGCAAGAGCTACAACTGAAATGAGAACTATAATCCACGCCCTACAATAGGAGGAGGGGTGATATAAAGAGAGGGAAATTAAACGCATGAGGAACAGCTGGGAGGAAGGAAACCAAAAGTAAACAGAGCAGTGAGAACTCCTCCCAGCTCTAGTAGTGACATCATCACAGGGGTGGAGAAACAGAGCTGTGAGAACGTCCCAAAGCTCTGGTAGTGACAGCTACCATCAGTCCTGTGTCATGCCAACAGTAAAGCATCCTGAGACCATTCATGTGTGGGGTTGCTTTTTTTTTCTTACAGCAATCAGTATCCGGGAGGCTCAAAAGTTCTGATCTAATGAATATCCAAACTCATTGGCTTACACTGGGTACTGAACAGTTTCAGCACTGTTCAATACAAGATTTTAACAACATGACTGGGTAAATTAAAGCATACCTAACCTTCCAGCACATTGCATTACAGCAATACAGTATGCTACGTGAAAAATAACACTATTCCTGGCTGTTGTATGGCTTATATCCAGGGGCGTTGCTAGGGTCTCAAAAGATCCGGGGCCCAAGCCCCGATGAATATGGCCCAATTCTCTAAGTCGTCCCTCCCCTCACCCCGCACACTACATTTTGCTGTACTTGCTATACAGCAGCACATACCTCTCACATCCAGGGCCTCCCAGGTGACGTCTCCTCTGAGGTAGATCTTCTGTGTCATCATCTTCTCCATTCAGTCTGGATAACTTCTCTCAGCCGCCTCATCTCTGCAGAGTGTAACACACAGACGTCTTAACCACCTCCGGACCGCTGTACGCACAGACGCGTCCTGGAGGTGGTTGATTCATTCCTCCTGGACGCGCCGGCGCGTCCTCTCGCGAGACGCGAGATTTCCTATGAACGCGCGCACACAGGCGCGCGCGCTCACAGGAACGGAAGGTAAGAGAGTTGATCTCCAGCCTGCCAGTGGCGATCGTTCGCTGGCAGGCTGGAGATGTGTTTTTTTTAACCCCTAACAGGTATATTAGACGCTGTTTTGATAACAGCGTCTAATATACCTGCTACCTGGTCCTCTGGTGGTCCCCTTTGTTTGGATCGACCACCAGAGGACACAGGTAGCTCAGTAAAGTAGCACCAAGCACCACTACACTACACTACACCCCCCCCCCCGTCACTTATTAACCCAGGATCAGTCAGGAATAGAGTGCAAGCCGCCTGTACTGCAAGTCCTGTGTTTAACACTCTGAAGTCACCTTGCTATATATATTGCCTGCATCAAATGTACTGCAACCAACTGTCAGCAAAGGAACTGCGTTTCCAGCTATGCCCATGTATGATGACTACTAAAGTTTGAGTTCTGCTTTAACATCACGTGGTTCCTCAATTATTCCTGCTATCAGCAAACGGCGTGCCACCGTTTAATTGGCACTGGCGTCACGAACATTACCTATCATCCCCTGCCCTTGCAGAGAGTCAGCCGTCTCAGGTTAGTGTCTATTGCACTACAACATCCAGGAACATTTCTACACCTAACTTGAGTACGCTGCACCTCTCTTTTGGCGTCACGAACAGGATACGCACGCTTTCTAGTGCAAGAAGCGTGAACTTTGTGACTTATACAGTTGCCCTGTGACCAAAATGACAAATTGCCTGTTTTATTAAAGTGGACTTTGTGGACTGAAAAACATACTAAAAGTGTCCCAAAAACCTCCAAAAAGCGCTGTGCAGTGTTGCGCTATCAAGAGGAAGAAAATCGCCACATTGGAGTGTGGTTTTGTGGACTTTTCATCATCCTGCTTGCTGTCAGTGAATAGACAGCGTTTATACCCAAAGATGGCCGCTGAGGCTACTGAAATAGCTGCTGCGTCATCTTCATCCCGAAAAGGCGGGAAAAATTGGCGCCTTTTTGAGGAAATAGCGGGAAGGAGTTCAAGGTCAGGCGCCACTGCTTATCTGGACATTTGCATGTCGGCCAGCATGGACTCCGCCTTCCATATACTGGAATACCTGGGGGGCGGCCTCCCAGTGCAATGGGAGGAGCTGGCTGATCTGATTGACGCGACCCTATCGCTCTCCAGAGAAGGATCGAGCATGTTGGAGAGTGAACAGAGCTTTGCTGCAACGTCCGCGCCTGAGATACCAAAGATGGATCATATTGGTGTAGAGCCAGAAGAGGCTCCACCGGCCTACTCTCCGGGACCGGAGAAACCCGCCTGCCCGCCACGGGAGAAAGAACCAGAGCCCTACTATGGCTCTTGGAGAGACTTCTTTCAGCCCTCTTTTAAGTGGTCCTCACTAATGGCAGAGATCCGGGAGGCCGCTATAAAGCGGAATACAAAGACTAAAATCTATTATGAGGAACTGACCAAGACTATCCATGAACGACACACCAACACCCAACCCCGCCTGGAAAGGAGAAAGGGGTTGGTGGTGTCCTTTGACAAAGCCCGTGGCTACGGGTTCATACAAGATTACCTGACTGGCAGAGACTTATATGTTAACAGAAGATCTGTCAAGAGAGACTACCTCCCTTCCTATCAGCACAGCCTCCGCGAGGGAGAGGAAGTGGAGTTCACCCCTGCCGAGAGCCTGAGAGGCTCTTATGCAGCTGCCGTGACCCGTCCCAAGCGAGAACCCGAGGACTGGGAGGCAGAAGAAGACTACTCTGGCTGCGAGCGGGAATCGGAACGCTCTCCAGAGCCGGCCCATCACGCCTTCCAGGAGCGGAGCTCCTTCATTGGGCCTAACGTCTTCTGGCAGCCAACCGTGTTGGAAAAATGGGTGAGCCCCTATCCTTCCCCCGAGCTGCCTCGTCGGGAGAAGACCATACAAGATATGGAAAACTTAAAAGGACTTCGCAATACCTTTGAGAACATCCGGAGGGGTCGGAGACCCGATGCACCACCAGAACCTGCAGAGGCCGAGTCCGCGCCATCGTTGACTGTACCTGTGCCGGCGGCGCCAGCAGATGACAGCGACTCCGACACGGAGAGCATCGGTGACCAGATTGTCCGGCTGGAGGAGAAGTTGCGGGAGCTGCACAAGATCGCGACCGCCAGGATCCAGACGCCGCCAAAGAAGGACGAGGTAAGGGTGCCTGTCACCACCCGTAAACCACCGTCTGCTAATGTTGCTCCGTCAAGGCCCCAAGGAAGACCCGTTATTCCTGTGAGTTGCTGCCCCGAGCCCACCGGACCGCTTGCGGCGGCGGTACCAAATGCCTTACATCCCACAATTATCATGCCGGGACCAGTACGGTCCACCCAAGGGTTTACCCCTAGGCCCATGGGGCCAATACCTATTAGGGGCCCCCTTACCTTGCAGCTGCCCCCTAACACAGTTATGTGGGCACATCCTCCTGTAGAGGACTACTACAGGCCGTACTTGCCAGCAGAGCCGGGTAATTATGACATACCCCTGTGAATCAGCCTGCTAGGCCTTTGACTTATGTTTCCAAAGAATTATGTTGTTAACCCTTCCAGGACAGGAGTCCTATGTTTCCTGGTCGTTTGTTGCTGCTGCCAGTTTATCCACGGCTCAGTGGTAGGTGTTAATCACTGAAGTATTAAAGTCAACGAAGCCAAGTTTGTTTCCAGGACCTCCTGCCTGCTTTTGCTATCCCACGCCAAGTTGTGCCTGTTCCTTTGTTGCACCTTTTACCCTTAACCCCCTTTTCAGGTTGATCAGGGGTATTACAGCAGTTGTCTTTGCTGTCATTTTATTTTGCAACTTGATACTAAGGAACCGTGCCCGGAGACAGACTCAAAAGAACCTGAGCCTCTGAGATTTTTGCTCTTTTGAAAGGAAATGTGCCCAGAGATGGACTCCACCGCACGAGAGCCTCTGTGATTTAATAGGAAAATAATCTGGGTACGGACTCATGTTTGTTCTTTGAGCCTCCAAGAACTTTTATACTGTTTTATCCATTTTGCTGTTCAATTGTGGACTTATTCATTGTCATGGACTATCCTGGTTATAATGTCACGCTGTGCCAGGTTGGCGCCCCAGTTCCACTCACTGTCCTGAGAGAGGAGAGCGACGCCCCTTGTCACCACCCTTCACTTTCGCCAATTGGACCTGATATGAATGTAAATGCAGATGAATTACCTATATGTATGCCTGCATGTCTCTTTTTCTGTTTCAGGTAGAGATTCCAGTTGGGCGAGCCCTGATGGAGTACGAGGTCGTACTCAGCTTAAAGCAGTGGGGTATGTAGTGTACGGGGACTGTAATGCCCGTCACTACAAAAGGGTCACTTGTTGTGCTGTCGTGTCCCCTTATTTATGGGGAAGTTGGTATAAGTCATCTTTATAAAATGTAATGCTATGTATTTCCCTGTTACTGTGAAACTTGCATGTACAGGCCTGCTAGGGGTGTCATTTCAGCTCTTAGTCACTAGAGGGAGCTAGGGAGCCCTAGTTTATATAAGGCCCAGTCAGGGAAGGGAAAGGCAGTCTGCAGTCTAGTCTAAAGTCAGTCTACAGCAGTTGGAGACTAGACAATGTCAGAGTCAAGTCCAGGCCTGAAGCCTGCGGACCAGGAGAGGGTATTGCAGTCCCTGTAACCGGGTTCCAGATCTAAGGAGAAGATTCCCCTCCTAAATTTATATATGCAGAAGCAGAAAGACCACTGTTAAACAGCCTGGGAGTTCAGAAGTTTCTAGAGCCTGAGGAAGCTGAGAGAGAGACAGTGGCAAGCCCAGAAAAGCAAGAGGTACTAAAGACAACAGAGGAGGTACTTGATAATTATAAACCTAAGGATATACGCCAGTGCTAGGGCATCGGGCCTTGGAGAAGATTTTCTATGTTCCAGGATCAGTCAGGAATAGAGTGCAAGCCGCCTGTACTGCAAGTCCTGTGTTTAACACTCTGAAGTCACCTTGCTATATATATTGCCTGCATCAAATGTACTGCAACCAACTGTCAGCAAAGGAACTGCGTTTCCAGCTATGCCCATGTATGATGACTACTAAAATTTGAGTTCTGCTTTAACATCACGTGGTTCCTCAATTATTCCTGCTATCAGCAAACGGCGTGCCACCGTTTAATTGGCACTGGCGTCACGAACATTACCTATCATCCCCTGCCCTTGCAGAGAGTCAGCCGTCTCAGGTTAGTGTCTATTGCACTACAACATCCAGGAACATTTCTACACCTAACTTGAGTACGTTGCACATTCAGACGTCCGCATGATTTTTACGGATCCACTGATAGATGGATCGGATCCGCAAAACGCATCCGGACGTCTGAATGAAGCCTTACAGGGGCATGATCAATGACTGTGGTGATCACCCCATATAGACTCCCTGATCACCCCCCTGTCATTGATTACACCCCTGTCATTGATCACCCCCCTGTAAAGCTCCATTCAGATGTCTGCATGATTTTTACGGATGCACTGATAGATGGATCGGATCCGCAAAACGCATCCGGACGTCTGAATGAAGCCTTACAGGGGCATGATCAATGACTGTGGTGATCACCCCATATAGACTCCCTGATCACCCCCCTGTCATTGATTACACCCCTGTCATTGATCACCCCCCTGTAAAGCTCCATTCAGATGTCCGCATGATTTTTACGGATCCACTGATAGATGGATCCGATCCGCAAAACGCATACGGACGTCTGAATGAAGCCTTAGAGGGGCGTGATCAATGACTGTGGTTATCACCCCATATAGACTCCCTGATCACCCCCCTGTCATTGATTACACCCCTGTCATTGATCAACCCCCTGTAAAGCTCCATTCAGATGTCCGCATGATTTTTACGGATGCACTGATAGATGGATCGGATCCGCAAAACGCATCCGGACGTCTGAATGAAGCCTTACAGGGGCGTGATCAATGACTGTGGTGATCACCCCATATAGACTCCCTGATCACCCCCCTGTCATTGATTACCCCCCTGTCATTGATTACCCCCCTGTAAAGCTCCATTCAGACGTCCGCATGATTTTTACGGATCCACTGATAGATGGATCGGATCCGCAAAACGCATCCGGACGTCTGAATGAAGCCTTACAGGGGCGTGATCAATGACTGTGGTGATCACCCCATATAGACTCCCTGATCACCCCCCTGTCATTGATTACCCCCCTGTCATTGATTAACCCCCTGTAAAGCTCCATTCAGACGTCCGCATGATTTTTACGGATCCACTGATAGATGGATCGGATCCGCAAAACGCATCCGGACGTCTGAATGAAGCCTTACAGGGGCGTGATCAATGACTGTGGTGATCACCCCATATAGACTCCCTGATCACCCCCCTGTCATTGATTACCCCCCTGTCATTGATTACCCCCCTGTAAAGCTCCATTCAGACGTCCGCATGATTTTTACGGATCCACTGGTAGATGGATCGGATCCGCAAAACGCATCCGGACGTCTGAATGAAGCCTTACAGGGGCATGATCAATGACTGTGGTGATCACCCCATATAGACTCCCTGATCACCCCCCTGTCATTGATTACCCCCCTGTCATTGATTACCCCCCTGTAAAGCTCCATTCAGATGTCCGCATGATTTTTACGGATGCACTGATAGATGGATCGGATCCGCAAAACGCATCCGGACGTCTGAATGAAGCCTTACAGGGGCATGATCAATGACTGTGGTGATCACCCCATATAGACTCCCTGATCACCCCCCTGTAAAGCTCCATTCAGATGTCCGCATGATTTTTACGGATGCACTGATAGATGGATCGGATCCGCAAAACGCATCCGGACGTCTGAATGAAGCCTTACAGGGGCATGATCAATGACTGTGGTGATCACCCCATATAGACTCCCTGATCACCCCCCTGTAAAGCTCCATTCAGACGTCCGCATGATTTTTACGGATCCACTGATAGATGGATCGGATCCGCAAAACGCATCCGGACGTCTGAATGAAGCCTTACAGGGGCGTGATCAATGACTGTGGTGATCACCCCATATAGACTCCCTGATCACCCCCCTGTCATTGATTACCCCCCTGTAAAGCTCCATTCAGACGTCCGCATGATTTTTACGGATCCACTAATAGATGGATCGGATCCGCAAAACGCATCCGGACGTCTGAATGAAGCCTTACAGGGGCATGATCAATGACTGTGGTGATCACCCCATATAGACTCCCTGATCACCCCCCTGTCATTGATTACACCCCTGTCATTGATCACCCCCCTGTAAAGCTCCATTCAGATGTCCGCATGATTTTTACGGATGCACTGATAGATGGATCGGATCCGCAAAACGCATCCGGACGTCTGAATGAAGCCTTACAGGGGCATGATCAATGACTGTGGTGATCACCCCATATAGACTCCCTGATCACCCCCCTGTAAAGCTCCATTCAGATGTCCGCATGATTTTTACGGATGCACTGATAGATGGATCGGATCCGCAAAACGCATACGGACGTCTGAATGAAGCCTTAGAGGGACGTGATCAATGACTGTGGTTATCACCCCATATAGACTCCCTGATCACCCCCCTGTCATCGATTACACCCCTGTCATTGATCAACCCCCTGTAAAGCTCCATTCAGATGTCCGCATGATTTTTACGGATGCACTGATAGATGGATCGGATCCGCAAAACGCATCCGGACGTCTGAATGAAGCCTTACAGGGGCGTGATCAATGACTGTGGTGATCACCCCATATAGACTCCCTGATCACCCCCTGTCATTGATTATCCCCCTGTCATTGATTACCCCCCTGTAAAGCTCCATTCAGACGTCCGCATGATTTTTACGATTCCACTGATAGATGGATCGGATCCGCAAAACGCATCCGGACGTCTGAATGAAGCCTTACAGGGGCGTGATCAATGACTGTGGTGATCACCCCATATAGACTCCCTGATCACCCCCCTGTCATTGATTACCCCCCTGTCATTGATTACCCCCCTGTAAAGCTCCATTCAGACGTCCGCATGATTTTTACGGATCCACTGATAGATGGATCGGATCCGCAAAACGCATCCGGACGTCTGAATGAAGCCTTACAGGGGCATGATCAATGACTGTGGTGATCACCCCATATAGACTCCCTGATCACCCCCCTGTCATTGATTACCCCCCTGTAAAGCTCCATTCAGATGTCCGCATGATTTTTACGGATGCACTGATAGATGGATCGGATCCGCAAAACGCATCCGGACGTCTGAATGAAGCCTTACAGGGGCATGATCAATGACTGTGGTTATCACCCCATATAGACTCCCTGATCACCCCCCTGTCATTGATTACACCCCTGTCATTGATCACCCCCCTGTAAAGCTCCATTCAGATGTCCGCATGATTTTTACGGATGCACTGATAGATGGATCGGATCCGCAAAACGCATCCGGACGTCTGAATGAAGCCTTACAGGGGCATGATCAATGACTGTGGTTATCACCCCATATAGACTCCCTGATCACCCCCCTGTCATTGTTGGCATTTGACCAAGATATTTCTCTCACCCAGCATGGGTATACTGTATGTAAAAAGAAACCCCAAAACACATTCCTCAACTTCTCCTGAATACAGAGATACCAGATGTGTGACACTTTTTTGCAGCCTAGGTGGGCAAAGGGGCCCATATTCCAAAGAGCACCTTTCGGATTTCACAGGTCATTTTTTACAGAATTTGATTTCAAACTCCTTACCACACATTTGGGCCCCTAGAATGCCAGGGCAGTATAACTACCCCACAAGTGACCCCATTTTGGAAAGAAGACACCCCAAGGTATTCCGTGAGGGGCTTGGCAAGTTCCTAGAACTCACTATGCCCATCAGCGAATACCTTAGGGTGTGTAATTTCCGAAATGGGGTCATTTGTGGGGTGTTTGTACTGTCTGGGCATTGTAGAACCTCAGGAAACATGACAGGTGCTCAGAAAGTCAGAGCTGCTTCAAAAAGCGGAAATTCACATTTTTGTACCATAGTTTGTAAACGCTATAACTTTTACCCAAACCATTTTTTTTTTACCAAAACATTTTTTTTTATCAAAGACATGTAGAACAATAAATTTAGAGCAAAATTTATATATGGATGTCGTTTTTTTTTGCAAAATTTTACAACTGAAAGTGAAAAATGTCATTTTTTTGCAAAAAAATCGTTAAATTTCGATTAATAACAAAAAAAGTAAAAATGTCAGCAGCAATGAAATACTACCAAATGAAAGCTCTATTAGTGAGAAGAAAAGGAGGTAAAATTCATTTGGGTGGTAAGTTGCATGACCGAGCAATAAATGGTGAAAGTAGTGTAGGTCAGAAGTGTAAAAAGTGGCCTGGTCTTTCAGGGTGTTTAAGCACTGGGGGCTGAGGTGGTTAACATCCTCATATTTCTATCATCATCTCCCAACCTTGCGTCCCTACAGTGTTATCCAGCTGCTAGCTGTGCTCCCCAATACCCCCAAATACAATTCTGAAGAAATATGAGTGCTACCATAGTAATAGTGCTCCTCATAGTCCCACCAATAGTAATTCCCTTCTAGAATGCCCTCATTAGTAATACTGCCCCCTACAGTGCCCCCAACAGTGATAATGCACCCCAAGAATGCCTCCATTAGTAATACTGCCCCCTACAGTGCTCCCAACTGTTATAATGATCCCCAAGAGTGCCCCCATTCATAGAAGAGCCCTCCAGTAATAATAATAATCTCAAAGAGCCCCCAGTAGAAATAAGGCCCCATATTGATCCTCCAGTGGTAATAAAGCAATCTACAGACCTCTGAACTAGTAATAAGGGCCCCCATGGTGCTCTTAGTAGAAATAAAGCAGATCTAAAGTCCCTCCTCTAGAATCCCCAGTAGTTATAAGAACACCTATAATATCCCCTGGATTTATAATATCCCTACAGTGCCCCCAGTATTTATACTGCCCGCTACTGTTATAATGCTCACCCTCAAGTGCCCCCAGTATTTATAATGCCCCCTGCAGTTATATACCTCCCTCCACCATACAGTCCCATGTATATAACATCACACCATCTCTCCAGCCCCTCCAAAATACAGTCCTATGTAAATACACTATTTCCCTCCCTCCGCCATAGAGTCCCATGTAAATAACATCACACTATCTCTCTAGCCTCCTCCAATATACAGTCCCATGTAAATAACATTCCTCTATATCTACAGCCCCCTCCAAAATACAGTCCTATGTAAATAACATCACCTCCTCCCCAGCCGCCTTTAACATACAGTCCCAAGTAAATAATATCACCCCTCCCCAGCTGCCTCCAACATGCAATGCCATGTAAACATCACCCCCTCAACATTAAGTCCCATGTAAATAACATCACCCCCTTAACATTCAGTCCCATGTAAATAACATAATTTTCCCCCACCAGCCACCTTCAAAATACAGTCCCATGTAAATAACATTGCCCCCTCAACATTCAGTCCCATGTAAATAGCATCACTCCCTCCCACAGCCATCTCCGACATACAGTCCTATCTAAATAACATCACTCCCTCCCACAGCCACCTCCAACATACAGTCCCATGTAAGGGCAGGTTCACATGACTGTTATGGATTCCGTTTTTGTTTCCCGTTATAACATGGTTATAACGGAAAATAACGGAATCTATAAGACAGAAGTCAAAACGGAAGCCTTTAAGAGGCATTCCGTTTTGATCCGTCATAATAGAAGTCTATGGGCAATCATAACGGATATGTCTGGTTCCCGTTATGCAAGATGGAAAACAAAGCTCTGTTGACAGGATTTTTTTTTTTCTGTTCTGCACAACGGAAACCAGATGAATCCATTATTATTTCCATAGACTTCTATTATGACGGAAAGCAAAACGGAATACCTTTTAAAGGCTTCTGTTTTGCATTCCGTCATAATACAAGTATATGGGCAGCATAATAGATCCGTCTGGTTTCCATTATGCAGGACTGGACTCATGCATAATGGAAATCAGGGCGGATCCGTTATGCTGCCCATAGACTTGTATTATGAAGGATCAAATGGAATGCCTCTAAAAGGCTTCCATTTTGACTTCCGTCTTATGGATACTGTTATTTGAACCCGCCCTAAATAACATGATTCACCCTACCCTAGCCCCCTCCAACATTCAGTCCCATGTAAATAACATCACTCCCTCCCACAGCTGCCATCAACATACAGTCCCATGTAAATAACATGACTCCCTCCCCAGCCACCTCCAACACACAGTTCCATGTAAATAACATCCCTCCCTTCAGCCCTAACATACAGTCCCAGTTAAATAACCACAACTCCCAGCATTGCTCTGCCTCTCCCTTCAATTACCTCACCTCCTGTAGCAGACACCACAGCTTCTTCCCCCAGGTCTTCTTCTCTTCACTGCCGTCCTCTCCTGCACTGGTCACATGATGGTGACATCATCATAGGTCCTTCTCAACCACTGCCTGTTTTACTGGTCACATGACCTGTGATGTCATCACAGGTCCTTCAGCTCTTCCAGTGCATTAGATTCAATTGTATTGCCGTCGATACAGTTATACAATACAGTTGTATCTAGCTGGCAGGTAGGACATTCGGGGCCTGGGACAAAACATCAGGGGCCCAGGCCCCGAATGTTTTAACCTAGCAACGCCCCTGCCTGTATCTAACATTTTTAGCAGTTTTGTCATCTGTTTGATGTATCTTTAGCTTGCAGTTACTCTTTTTTAATTCTAACTTACTCAAACTTTCTTTCACTGACTCAGATGCAGCCCCAGGATCATGTAGGACATTATAGAGAAGTACTGACCAGTAATGATGCGAATAAAGCACTAGGGCTGAGATAGAAACTGGTTATTTACCTGATGCTGTCTCTCTGGCTCTCCTGTGTCATCTTGCTCTGGCTCACTTTTCCCCTCCCTTCACATAGACTTCTATTGAAATGTGTAATCTAATATGTCTTTGAGGTGCTTTATCTCAATATGGATTCAGTAGAAATTTCAGAGAGAAAGTGTTTAGGAAGGAGGGGGGAAGAAAACAGCTGAAAACAGTCAAATAATTATTTTTCTCTGCTAACATACAATACAAAGTTTTCTATAGTTGCTTGTACTATTGATTTATGAAAAGTTCTCTGAAAAATTAGTAACCATTTAAAAACGTGATCTAGCATTTTGCTAAGGGGATCCATCACTAATTTATGCTGCCCTTAGTTAGGGCAGTAAAAAAAATTATGACAGATTTTCCTGAAGTTTTATACTGGAAACAGGAGTCAGGTCCAGACTTCTATACATATACCTAACCATTAATATTATTTATTTTCTAAGAATTCATCTAAGCTTTTTTTTTTTTTCTTTCCACTGTTCCTGCTGTGACCACTTCCTGAGGTAGACTGTTCCACAGATTTACACTTCTTACTGTAAAGAAGCCTTGACTTCTCTGAACACTGAGCCTTCTCTTCTACAGACAGAGGCAGTGCCCCTTGACTTTTCAGGGGATTTTACATGGAACTGCTTTTCACCATATTTTTTGTACTGGCCATTTATATACTTGTATAGGTTAATCATACCCCCCTTCCTCTTCTCAAGACTACATAAATGTAACTCCTTTAATATCTCATCACCACTAAGGCTACTTTCACATTAGCGGCAGCCTTCTCCGGCAGGCTGTTCCGGTGGGTGAACAGCCTTCCGGATCCGTGCTGCAGCTAGTGCACTGTGCCGTCGGAGGTCCACATGGCAAACATGCCAAGAGGCAGCCGGAAGAAAACGATGACATGTCGTACTTTTATTCCGACCATTTCTCGGCATGTTGTAGTTTTATTCCGGGCACCTCTCGGCATGTTTGCCGTGCTGCCACCGGACCTCCGGCCCGCCCCCATTATAGTCGGCGGCAAGCATGCACTAGCGGAAGCACAGATCCGGCAAGCTGTTCACTTGCCGGGGCAGCCTGCCAGAGAAGGCTAACGCTAATGTGAAAGTAGCCTTAGATCATTTATGCCCCTTATCAGTTTAGTTGCTCTCCTTTGTACTTTTTCCAGCTCCAGAGAATCCTATCTTTGGACTGGTGCCCAGAACTAAACTGCATATTCCAGGTGAGGGTGCACGAAAGCTTTGTAAAGTAGTAATATTACATCCTTCTCCCATGAGTCCATGCCTTGTTTAATACATGAGAATATCCTGCTAGCCTTAGAGAGAGCTAATTGATATTGCATGTTAATTAGTCTATGATCAAGTACACCCAAATCCTTCTCGTTAGGGACTCTCCAAGTGTTAAATGTATGTAGGTTATTTGTACACAGATGCATAACTTTACATTTATCCACATTGAATATCATTTGCCTAGTGAATTTCTAAATACTAAGAGCGTCCAGGTCAGCTTGTAGTTTATGGACATCTTCCATACACTGCACAGTACTACATAGCTTGGTGTCATCTGCAAAATAGAAACAGTACTATTAATCCCCTCAACATCTTTAATTAAAAAAAATATATAATAATAATAATTAAAAGAAGTTAAATAATAGGTCGGCCCAGCACTAAACCTTGTGGAACACCACCATTTACCACAACTCTCTGGACACAGTCCTACACATTTGCATTGTGCCAGTCACTAGAAGATCGCTAACAATCATAGCAATAATTAAGAACTATTGGTGTAATCTATCTGGACCCAGAGCCTTGTTCACATTTACCATACTTAACTTAGCTTGGACCATATCTACAGTTAGCCAATTTTGTATATTACTGGATCATTTAACAGCCCTGGCACCACCAACATCAGCTTCTTCGTCTTCTTTTGTATATACAGAGCTAACAGTGAACATACCCTCCGATACCATTATTTAGGGGACCTATTGTAGCTACTGTGACCTTGTTTTTTTTAGCATTTTCATTTTAAGATATTTTTCTAATTTGTTTTGAGGTGTACCTCAGCTGCAAAGAAGTGAATAGAGCTGAGCTGCTATACAATGTATGGCGCCGTAATTGGTGAGCACAGAGAAGGTCGGGGTGCTCGAAGAAGAGCCACTGCCTTCTCAAACTGCTGACTGGCAGGGGTCCCGGGTGTTGGACCCCCCACAAATCATATACTGATGACCTATCCAGAGAATAGGTCATCAGTATTAAAATCTTGGAAAAACCTTTTAAGCCTGTTGTAAATTTCATTTAATCTGCCATATTTTAGCATTATTATAATTATATATACACTGCTCAAAAAAATAAAGGGAACACAAAAATAACACATCCTAGATCTGAATTAATTAAATATTCTTCTGAAATACTTTGTTCTTAACATAGTTGAATGTGCTGTCAACAAAATCACACAAAAATAAAAAAATGGAAATCAAATTTTTCAACCCATGGAGGTCTGGATTTGGAGTCACACTCAAAATTAAAGTGGAAAAACACACTAGAGGCTGATCCAACTTTGATGTAATGTCCTTAAAACAAGACAAAATGAGGCTCAGTAGTGTGTGTGGCCTCCACGTGCCTTTATGACCTCCCTACAACGCCTGTGCATGCTCCTGATGAGGTGGCGGACGGTCTCCTGAGGGATCTCCTCCCAGACCTGGACTAAAGCATCTGCCAACTCCTGGACAGTCTGTGGTGCAACGTGACGTTGGAGGATAGAGCGAGACATGATGTCCCAGATGTGCTCAATTGGATTCAGGTCTGGGGAACGGGCGGGCCAGTCCATAGCATCAATGCCTTCGTCTTGCAGGAACTGCTGACACACTCCGGCCACATGAGGTCTAGCATTGTCTTGCATTAGGAGGAACCCAGGGCCAACCGCACCAGCATATGGTCTCACAAGGGGTCTGAGGATCTCATCTCGGTACCTATTGGCAGTTAGGCTACCTCTGGTGAGCACATGGAGGGCTGTGCGGCCCTCCAAAGAAATGCCACCCCACACCATTACTGACCCAATGCCAAACCGGTCATGCTGGAGGATGTTGCAGGCAGCAGAACGTTCTCCACGGCGTCTCAAGACTCTGTCACGTCTGTCACATGTGCTCAGTGTGAACCTGCTTTCATCTGTGAAGAGCACAGGGCGCCAGTGGTGTTCTCTGGCAAATGCCAAACGTCCTGCACAGTGTTGGGCTGTAAGCACAACCCCCACCTGTGGACGTCGGGCCCTCATATCACCCTCATGGAGTCTGTTTCTGACCGTTTGAGCAGACACATGCACATTTGTGGCCTGCTGGAGGTCATTTTGCAGGGCTCTGGCAGTGCTCCTCCTGTTCCTCCTTGCACAAAGGCGGAGGTAGTGGTCCTGCTGCTGGGTTGTTGCCCTCCTACGGCCTCCTCCACGTCTCCTGATGTACTGGCCTGTCTCCTGGTAGCGCCTCCATGCTCTGGACACTACACTGACAGACACAGCAAACCTTCTTGCCACAGCTCGCATTGATGTGCCATCCTGGATAAACTGCACTACCTGAGCCACTTGTGTGGGTTGTAGACTCCGTCTCATGCTACCACTAGAGTGAAAGCACCGCCAGCATTCAAAAGTGACCAAAACATCAGCCAGGAAGCATAGGAACTGAGAAGTGGTCTGTGGTCACCACCTGCAGAACCACTTCTTTATTGGGGGTGTCTTGCTAATTGCCTATAATTTCCACCTGTTGTCTATCCCATTTGCACAACAGCATGTGAAATTGATTGTCACTCAGTGTTGCTTCCTAAGTGGACAGTTTGATTTCACAGAAGTGTGATTGACTTGGAGTTACATTGTGTTGTTTAAGTGTTCCCTTTATTTTTTTGAGCAGTGTATATATAAATGTACTACAAAGGTATGTGAAAAGGAAATGTTCAAATATGTTTACATATTTAGTGTCAATAGTGTCAATATATTGGACTTTTTGCTTATGTGACCTTATATAATACTATACAGGTTATTATCAGAAAATGCTCTTTAGCTGGAAACAAATTCCTAATATCACTATTATTCTAACACTACTTACCGTTTTTGGGATAGGTTGCAATCAATAAATCATCTTCTCTTGCTTCAAAAGTTTCCAGAGCTTGAAACATCTCCACACTGCAAAGAACACTTGGATACACCGTGCCCTTATAATTGAACAGCAAGTCTTCAGGTGAAGTTTTGGTAGTTGAATGTATGATTTCCATCAATACTTGACGATCATTTTTACCTGTTTGCTTAGAATCAGTCATCTTTTACTAGTGTGAAGTAAGGTCAGGTGAGGTGAGGACTGGCAGCTCTCTTCTGCTGTACCTTGCTTATATAGACAACTGTAGTGTTGCACAATGGGAACAAATCAGATGCCAGAAATGTTCATACACTTTACAATCGTAAGATTATATCCTAGGGATAAAGTCCTAGGAGTATTTCAATAACCTAGGATAACCCATGCTTTAAACGGAAAGGTCCCTGGCTCTGTCATTCTCTCTGCTCTACCCTCCCATCTGCATTGTGCTTTTCTTCTGTTCTTTCTCTGGAAAATGTATGAATAAATAGTTAACTTGGATGTTATCAAACAGATGTGTCCAAACAGCCCTTTTTCAGCATCCTCATTTGAGCGCTGGAGAGTTAGTCCGATAGGGGTGGTCACGGGCAAATTCAGTAAAAAAGAAAGGCTGATCTTTGATCTGTCAGCTCCTCACGGTGCACATGTTCCAAGCCTAAATTCCCTTATACCCGCCGAGGAAGTCAGTATGGTATATGCTTCCATTGATCAAGCGATTGCTCTCATTCTAGTAGCAGGTCCTGGCACAGCTCTGTCTAAAGCAGACATATCGGACGCTTTCAAATTAATTCCTATCAGGCCAAAGCTTTGGCAATGTAGGGGATAATGAGATCCGCACACCCTGTTAGGTAATGGGTGCCCACGGAGGACGAAGGATCGTCACGTAGCAAAGTGAAGAAATTCGTGGCACACCAGAGTTAGTTTGATGCAATTTAATTAGTTCATTCATGTTCTACATCATTTTATATATTCATGTATATACACAGGGCCGGCGCCACCACCCGGCAAACCCGGGCAAATGCCGGGGCCCCCTGCTCCTGGGGGGGCCCACTGTGCCCGCTCACTTCTGCAGCTGTGTCCTGCCTGTTTTGAATTTTAGGGCAGCTTACCCCAGCAATGCAGACAATTTTCGCCATGTGCACTGCTGGGGTAAGCAGCCCCAGAACTCAGAAGAGGGTAGATGGAGTTTCGGTAGATGATCGATCCAATGCTAGAATGTAGTTGTTAGAAGGAGTTCTGTGACATCACTGGTCACATGCTCCTTCATGGTCACGTGACAAACCCTGACGGCAGCAGCAGCTTGTTGAAGGAGGAGGGGCTGTGTGTGCCTGCAAGATGCAGAGTGTGGTAGGATGTGCTGCTGGAGAACCAGAACTTGTGAGGGGAAGCATATGGAGCTCATATATGAGGGGGCAGGTGGAGCACTCAGGGGCAGTGGGGTTCAAGTGGAGTGGAATCTGGTGCAATTAAGGGGTTTTATCATTCAGATCCAGGTGTATTCTGAGGGCCATAATGTGTGTGTCTGTCTGTCCCTGTGTGTGTGTCTGTCAGTCTGTCTGTCCCTGTGTGTGTGCCTCTTTCTGTGTCTATGGCCTCATGCACACCGGCCGTGTGCATCACGGATGCGGACCCATTCACTTGAAAATGTATTCACTTTCTACTGTATTATCTGTACTCAGAGAGTTACCACTGTGTAAGGGGGCCCACTGAGACTTTATTGCCCAAGGGCCCACATGATCCTGGAGCCGGCCCTGTCCAAACTAATTGGACAATGTCAGATTTAGTTATACTGTGGACTTAAAAATAAAAAAAATGACAAGTGGGCTTAAAAATAAGAAGCTGTGAGTAGCTACTGGGCATGTACTCCAGCTGCTACGTGGCATGGAGGGGAACCAACAAGCCATTCTGATTTGGCTCAGGTATATTGATATAGGGATAGGTCAGAAAACTTGTTCTAAGTTAGAGGTTAGAGGACCGAGTCAATACCAGGAAAGCTGCAAAGTACAAATGGAGCAAGCAGAGAATTGTCAGGAGAAGCCGGGGTCATAAATACCAGGAGAGCAGAGAAGTACAAGAGGAGTCCTAAGAGAGTAGTCAGGTGGGAGCCGAGGTCACAATACCAGGACGGAAGCGCAGTACAGGAGGAGCAGGCAAAAGGATGGTCAGGGAACAGGATCAGGTAAGTATTCAGCAGTCCAACAAATAGCCAGGAACCTAGAAATTAACAGGCAACCTGTAGCCAGCAGGCTGCCTGTATTTATAGTGGGGAGTGAGGGTCATGTGACGTGGCCAGCGTCACATGACCGACAGACCAACCAGTCGAGCACCGAGTGATCAGCTCGGCGCTCAAGGCAGACTAGGAGAAGGGAGCCACCCAGCTAGTAAAGCCGCCCTGGGAATGAGGTCAAACACAGAACCTCAGTCCAAAAGCTAAGCAACAGTTCTGCGGGCAATGGGGGACCGAGTGCACCTTCGGAACCCCGTGACAGTACCCCCCCTTTTACGAGGGGCCACCGGACCCAAGACTTTAGGCGATGGCTTTTCAGGGTGTTCTAAATGAAATTTACGAACAAGTCTAGGAGCATGAACCTCCCTGGCAGGTACCCAAGATCTCTCTTCAGGTCCATACCCCTTCCAGTGAATCAGGTACTGCAAGGAATTACGCACCTTCCTGACATCCACTATTTTAGACACCACATACTCGACAGCATCATTAACAAGAACCGGCGGAGGCGAGGTTTTTGATGGTACTACCGGTTCAAAATATTTTTTAAGCAGAGATTTATGGAACACATTATGAATGTGGAATGACTCAGGCAGCTCCAACCTAAAAGATACCGGGTTTATCACTTCCGTGATCTTATATGGTCCAATAAAGCGAGGAGCAAATTTTTTAGAAGTTACCTTGAGAGATAGATTCTTGGAGGACAACCATACTTTATCCCCAACCTGAAAGTTTACCCCCCTTGAACGTCTCCTATCGGCCTTGAGTTTTTGAGAACATTGAGCCTTTTCTAGGTTCGATTGAACCCGGGGCCAAACTGTGCACAGTTCGGAGGAGAGTTTATCCGCTTCAGGGTTAGAGGAGGAGACGGACGACCCAGAATGAAAACGGGGATGAAAACCATGGTTACAAAAGAAAGGGGAGACCCCAGCAGAAGAATTGACACGGTTATTCAAAGCAAATTCAGCCAACGGAAGGAATTTGACCCATAATTGCTGGTCATCAGCAACATACAACCTCAAGAATTGTTCCACAGACTGATTAAGGCGTTCAGTCTGCCCATTACTCTCAGGATGGTAGGCGGAAGAAAAAGACAATGAAATTTTACATCTTTGACAGAAGGCCCTCCAGAATTTGGACACAAGCTGCACACCCCTGTCAGAAACAATATTTTCCGGGATGCCATGTAAACGAACAATCTCTCTCACAAAAATAGACGCCAGGGTTTTAGCATTCGGAAGTTTAGACAGGGGAATGAAATGAACCATCTTGCTAAACCTATCGACCACTACCCAAACCACAGTCTTACCCTCCGCCAGCGGTAGGTCAGTTATAAAGTCCATCGAGATATGGGACCAGGGTCTACTGGGAATGGGTAGGGGTCGTAGGTTACCAGCAGGGCGAGTCCTAGGTGTCTTGGACCTGGCACAAACCTCACAGGCTGACACGTAGGACTTGACATCCCTAGTTAGAGTGGGCCACCAATAAGATCTAGAAACAATATCGTTAGTGCCCTCAACACCCGGATGTCCACAAAAGGCAGAATCGTGACACTCACCCAACAGCTGGAGACGAAATTGTACGGAAACAAACAACTTATCTGTTAGGGTGGATACCGGTGCCAGATGTTGTTCAGACCTAATGCGAGCCGAGATATCCTGGGTAAGAGCTGCTAAGAAGATTTTTGCTGGTAGGATGGATTCAGGTGGTACCTCAGTAGGTTGAAAAGCCTGGAAGCTCCGAGATAATGCGTCCGCCTTCACATTTTTACTTCCCGGCCTGAACGTGATGGAAAAATCAAAACGAGTAAAAAACAGAGCCCATCTGGCTTGACGGGGATTCAACCTCTTAGCAGACTCAAGAAACATAAGGTTTTTATGATCAGTGACAACAGTTACACAATGTCTTGCCCCCTCCAGGAAATGCCTCCACTCCTCAAATGCCCATTTAATGGCCAGCAGCTCCCTATTCCCTATGTCGTAGTTTCTCTCCGTGGGAGAGAATTTCCTGGAGAAGAAGGCACATGGTCTCAGATTAGTGAGGCTAGCAGGACCTTGTGAAAGGACTGCTCCTACGCCGTCCTCGGACGCATCCACCTCCACAATAAAAGGTTTCTCCTGATCAGGCTGGATCAGAATGGGAGCGCTACTAAATGCCTTTTTTAATTTTTCAAATGAAGAAATGGCCTCAGTAGACCAATTCTCCAAATCCGCCCCTTTCTTAGTAAGGTCGGTCAACGGTTTAGCAATTACGGAAAAATTCATAATAAATTTACGATAGTAATTGGCGAAACCTAAGAACCGTTGTAAGGCCTTTAAGGATGAAGGTCTTACCCATTCCTTAATTGCTAGTACCTTACCAGGATCCATCTTGAAGGCGTGAGGAGTCAGAACATGCCCTAGAAACAGAATCTCCTGTACACCAAAGACACATTTCTCTTGTTTAGCGGATAGCTGATTCTCCCTCAACACCTCTAATACTTGTTTAACATGAGACACATGGGATTCGAAGTCAGGAGAGAATATCAAAATGTCGTCAAGATAGACAATAACAAATTTACCTAAGTACTCCCTAAGAATGTCATTCATTAAGTTTTGGAACACAGCTGGGGCATTGCTGAGTCCAAAAGGCATCACTTGATATTCAAAGTGTCCTACCGGAGTATTGAACGCCGTCTACTAATTCGTCTCCCTCCTTGATTCGAAATAGATTGTATGCCCCTTTCAGGTACATTTTGGAAAACCAGGTTGCCCCCAGAACCTGGTTAAATAAATCCGGAATCAATGGGGGGGAGTATCTATTCTGGACAGTGATTTTATTTAATCTCCGGTAATCGATACATGGCCTAAGACCACCATCTTTTTTCTTAACGAAGAAAAACCCCGCCCCCATAGGAGAGAGAGAAGGTCTAATATGCCCTTTACCAAGGCTCTCCTTAATATAATCTTCCATGGCCTTGCGTTCGGGCATAGAAAGATTATAAATTCGTCCTTTAGGAAACTTGGCCCCCTCTACTAGCTCTATGGTACAATCATAAGGTCTATGGGGGGGTAGAACCTCCGGGGTTGGTGATGAGAATACATCAGAATATTCTCTAACAACAGAGGGTAAAGTATCAGACTTTACTGAGACCCCAGCCTGTACCACGGACAAGCACGAGTCACACTTAGGCCCCCATCTCACCAACTCCCCATTGGACCAATCTATAGTGGGGTTATGTAGTCGGAGCCAAGGCAACCCTAGTACCACCTCAGCAGGTAGGTTCTCCAGGACTACAAGCGAACATCTCTCTGAGTGGCACACACCCACGGTTAGAGAAATCTCCGAGGTACATAAGCTCACCGTACCACCAATAAGAGGAGTAGCATCAATAGCCATGACATGGATAGGAGTTGGTAAGGCAAACATAGGAATACCCAATCTTACAGCATACTCAGAGTCAATGAAGCAAGCCGCTGAGCCAGAATCAATAAAGGCCTTACCCGGCCATTTATCTACTCCCAGAGAAATCGTAATGGGTACCGAAAGCTTACATTTAGAAAATTCAGGGTGTACCTGGTCTTTAGGTTGCCTTGTCTTAGGAGACTTGACAGAGAGGACCTTCTTAGGACACTGGTTGATCCAATGGTCAGGATCTCCACAGTAAAAGCATTCTCCACGTCTGCGGCGAAGATTCCCTCGGGTCATGCCAACCTGCATGGGTTCCTCGGTGGAGACCTCAGCATTGTCTCTGGGATAGGCCTCTGGCTGGACCACCATCTGGGAAGAGAACTGTTGTTCCTGTCGTCTCTCTCTAACCCGTCGGTCAAGTCGGACAACAAGGGTCATCATCTCCTCTAAGGTCTCTGGAAGTTGATAACTGACCAGAAGATCCTTTAATTTATCAGACAGACCTGACCTGAACTGACTCTTCAGGGCTGGTTCGTTCCATCCTGAGGGGACACACCACCTTCTGAATTGGGTGCAATAATCCTCCGCTGGTAAATTGCCCTGAACCAGTGCCTTTAGAGCCATCTCGGCTACTAGAGCCCTGTCTGGTTCATCATAGAGGGTACCCAAGGCCTGAAAGAACCCCTCCACAGAATATAAACAACTGGTGCCAGCAGGTAAAGAGAACGCCCAGTCCTGGGGATCACCCTGTAATCGGGAAATGATAATGCCCACGCGTTGACTCTCGGGGCCAGAGGACACGGGGCGCAAACGGAAGTAAAGTTTGCAACTCTCCTTAAAAGAGAGAAACTTCCTCCGGTCTCCAGAAAAGGGTTCTGGGAGCTTAATCTGGGGCTCCAAATGCGGACTGGAGGCCTGAGGAGTGGAAGAACCTTGCCCTAACTCAAAAGAAGAGTTTTTCCCCTAACTCCTGCACCCTCTGCGTCAGATTAGAGACATGGTCAGTCAGGGTCACCAGAGGATTCATAATACAGTGGTTATTGGGCCTGTTAATCTGTAATGGTCGCGTACACACACACACAGGGGGGAGGGAAGTGACCACTGCGCTCCACCCTTACCCCTGGCCCTGCCTACTTGCCTCGCGAGTCCTAATGACAGGGGACAACTGGACGGCAATCCCTAACTTGGAGTAAGTGCAGGGATGACAGACAGACAAACAACAGGACGTGAACGGACCGAGTCAATACCAGGAAAGCTGCAAAGTACAAATGGAGCAAGCAGAGAATTTTCAGGAGAAGCCGGGGTCATAAATACCATGAGAGCAGAGAAGTACAAGAGGAGTCCTAAGAGAGTAGTCAGGTGGGAGCCGAGGTCACAATAACAGGACGGAAGCGCAGTACAGGAGGAGCAGGCAAAAGGATGGTCAGGGAACAGGATCAGGTAAGTATTCAGCAGTCCAACAAATAGCCAGGAACCTAGAAATTAACAGGCAACCTGTAGCCAGCAGGCTGCCTGTATTTATAGTGGGGAGTGAGGGTCATGTGACGTGGCCAGCGTCACATGACCGACAGACCAACCAGTCGAGCACCGAGTGATCAGCTCGGCGCTCAAGGCAGACTAGGAGCAGGGAGCCACCCAGCTAGTAAAGCCGCCCTGGGAATGAGGTCAAACACAGAACCTCATTCCAAAAGCTAAGCAACAGTTCTGCGGGCAATGGGGGACCGAGTGCACCTTCGGAACCCTGTGACAAGTATCACCGATACTGTGTAAGGCTGGGGTATCAACGTTGGTGCTAGTGGTGGGCTAGGCAAGAATAAAAACGTGAGGGATAGGGTGGGGTATTACCATGGTAGGTGCACTGACCCTAGTATATCCCTACTTGTCCTAGTCCTATTAGTGTATCCAAAGGACGGGGTCCAAAAAGCCCCGCAAGTGGTGGCCCAGACTGGAGCTCTGATCCTACACTGAAGGCCCTAATGCGGCCCTAACCAGTGAAAAAAAGACCAAGTATCCAATGGATAATACAGTTGTAACCACACATTGATGAGGGCTGTAGGAAAAAAGGAAACCCCAAACAAGCCCAGTCAAATGAAACAAGAAAATACTCAAGTGTCCTGACGTGTTTCCTCAACATAAGCCCCAAAATTCTTCAGGGGACACGGGGCGTTGTGATGGCCCAACGGCTAGGGAATAGCTGTATAATGGCTGCAGTCAGTGTGTGGCTGAGCCTGCAAAACAACAACAAAAGACAGAAAAAAAACACATAAGTATAAATAACCAATCGATCACCACCAAGCATCCAACAAAGGACGATGGGGGAAGTAACTTACTGTTTGGTGGCTGCGGTCAGCGTATATGGCTGTAGACCCCAGTGCAGGAAAAACCCAAAGTAATGGTGTCTGCAGGGGTAGATGAACCGGCAGCATATGGGGCTGAACTGTAGTGTACGGGAACTGTAATACCCGTCACTACCAAAGTGTCACTTGGTGTGCTGTCGTCCCTCCTTAGTTATGGAGAAGTTGGTATATGTCAGTTTTATAAAATGTCATGTAATGCAATGCTGTGTGTTTCCCTGTTACTATGACACTTGCATGTACAGGCCTGCTAGGGGTGTCATTCCAGCTTCTAGTCAATAGAGGGAGCTAGAGAGCCCTAGTTTATATAAAGCCCAGACAGGGAAGTAGAAGGCAGACGGAGTCTAGTGTCTGTAATCTACAGTTGGAGATTAGACAATGTCTGAGACAAGTCCAGGCCTGAAGCCTGCTGTCCAGGAGAAGATTCCCTCCTGAATTCCCATATGCAGAAACAGGAATATGTTAGCTCAAGAGCCTGAGGAAGTTTCCAGAAGCTGAGAGAGACAGAGGCAAAGATCAGGAAAGCAAGAGGTACTCAGAAAGACAGAGGAGGTACTTATTAAAGCTATAGCCAAGGATATAAAGCCAGAACTAGGTTAATGGGCCTTGGTGAAGATATGCTATGTTCCAGGATCAGACAGAATTAGAGTGCAAGCTCCTGTGCTGCAAGTCCTGTGTTCAACACTCTGTAATCACCTTGCTGTAACTGAATTGCCTGCATCAACCGAATTGCAAAATCGACTGTATGCCAAGGAACTGCGTTTCCAATATTGTCTCTGCTTGAAAACTACTAAAGTTGGAGTTCTGTTTTAAGACTACGTTTCCTCAATTTATTCCTGCATCCGCAAACGGCGTGCCACCGTTTACTTGGCACTGGCGTCACGAACTATTTCTACCTATACCTGCCCTTGCAGAGAGTCAGCTGTACCAGGTTAGTGTATATTGCACTACATCACCCAGAAACACCTACTGCACACAACTTGAGTACGCTGCAGAACTGCCCCATTATAAAGGCAGAGGGGCCAGGTGAGACGCATCTCTGGCAATCTCTGTCAGCTGACAGACGTCTACTGATGATGTCAGAAGATGCGCCTCTACCTAGCGGTCACGTGATCAAAACATCAGAGACCACGTCACCACGCATGCGCAAATAGATCCGGCCCCATGTGTGTACTGGGGCCTAGATGGAACGCAAACTGGCAAGGAACTTCCGCATCACGTGATCGGGCAGAAGGCGCCGACGTCACACCGGCGTCATACTACCAGTCACGTGATCGGAACAAAGCCAGCTGCGGTCGCGCATTGATGCGCTTGCAGACAGGTAATATATCAGCAGCCCTGTCAGGGCTAAATCTGTTTAGTCCGTCCAACTATAGCGCACATAACGCCATGCCCATCATCTCCTCAAGATCGCAGGGCATCATATGGGGACGCCCCCTGCTGGTCATACTGATAGAGATATGGCCACAGGGAGTAATCAAACCCAGTATAGATTTATGTAGGAGGAGGGAACAAGGAGGAGAAAAATTCTCACTGGTCCTGGGAGACCACAACCCCCAATTACCCTTCTACAAACATGCTGGGGATATAACAGTATGTGTAAAATACCCCTCTATGTAGACCAAAATTAAAGGGAATATTATTTAACAGGGAGAACGACCACGGGACCGGCAAGGAACAAATAGGGGTCACAGAAAGCAACCAAAATTCAATTGCTCGTTAAGGCCATAGGGGGTAACTGTATTCAAGGTAAATGTCCACCAACATTCTTTTTGCAGAATGTGTCTGTTCCAATCGCCACCTCGCACGGGTTTCTTAACATGTTCGATGGCCATTAAGCTGATGGAGGAAATACGTCCATTATGGGAAGCCTGCACATGGCGCGCTACGGGAGTATCCCTGCTGTTTCGGATATCACTAATGTGCTCACCCATGCGCTTACACAGTTCCCTGAAGGTCTTGCCGATATAGCGCAGACCACAAATACAGGTTATTAAGTAGACCACGCCGGTAGTGCGGCAGTTTATAAAATCCCGCACGTGGTAGACAGTGTCATTGGGTTCATCCGTGAAAATTTTTCCTTGTGACAAGAAGCTACAGAAGTTACAATAACCGCACCTATAGCACCCCGTCACAGGCACGTCCAACCACGTGTGGGACTTCCCAGGAGGGATAAAGTAGCTGTGTACCAACCTATCCTTTAAATTGTGGCCCCTCCTGAAGGTCACTGAGACAGAAGGATTAAGAACCTCTGGGTCCATCAATAGGGTGTCCCAATGACGTGCCAGAACCCCCCTAACTTGAGATGCCGCCGCATCAAAAGTGCCTATAACCCGGACAATATCTTGTGATTTGTGTGCCCTCCTAGTCGTGGGGTGGAGCAACTCCATACGTGTACGTGCCTTTGTTTTCTGTTAGGCCAGTCTGAGGGTCCCATCCGGGTACCCCCTCTCCTGAAACCTATTCCTTAGGTCCCTGGCCTGGCACTTAAAATCAGTTAGTTCTGAACAATTGCGTTTTAGTCTCAAGTATTGCCCGGTAGGTATCCCTCTCTTAAGAGGGACAGGATGACAGCTGTCCCACCTAAGGAGGGAGTTAGTGTAGGTGGGCTTCCGGTAGATGGACGTACTTAAACCACCCTTTTCGTCCTTGAAGATGACAACATCCAAGAATGGAAGACGGTCCTTGACAATGTCTGAGGTAAATCTCAGATTGAAGTTATTGACATTCAGCTCTGGAATACGCCTATCGAAATCGCTCTCTGGCCCGCTCCACAACAAAAAAATATTGTCAATGTAGCGGGACCAGAGAGCGATATAATCCACAAACCACAGTGATGGTTCCCCAAAAACCACAGATTCTTCCTACCAGCCCAGGAGCAAGTTTGCATATGAAGGTGCACACGAACTGCCCATGGCAGTGTTCCTGAGCTGGTGGTAGATCCGATTATCAAAAAGGAAGAAGTTGCTTGAGAGTATGAAATCCAACAGTTCAAGAGTAAAAGCATTATGCAATGTAAATTGTCGCCCCCTTGTTTTGAGGAAATGGTTGGTGGCCTCCAAGCCCCGATCATGTGGGATTGAGGAATAGAGAGCCTCCACATCTATGGAGGCCAAGAACCAGCGTGGTTCTACACAGATATCTTCAAGTTTACCCAACAGATCACCTGTGTCCCTCACATAGGAGGGCAATGACAAAACAAAGGGGCGCAGCACCTTGTCCACATAAATCCCACAATTTTGTGACAAGCTACCAACCCCCGAGATGATCGGTCGTCCCTTGGTGGGGGAGGTCCCTTTGTGGACTTTCGGTAAGCAATAAAAAGAGGCTGTTATTGGATGGCGTGGGTAGAGAAAATTAAATTCATTACTACTAATCAAATTGGCGGTTTTTGCTCGCTGTAAAATGTGTCTTGTAACCCAGTGGTGGGATTAGTGGGGAGTATCTCATATCCGGTTTCATCCATCAGGACAGCAAGACACATTTCTCTATATGAAGATGTATCCATCACAACTACATTGCCCCCCTTATCAGAGGGTTTTATTACAATACTCTTATCTGTCTCAAGAGTTTTTATGGCTAACCTCTCCTCTTTACTGCAGTTAAATCTGTGTGGGACCGCACGCAGGGTGGACAGGTCAGAGATAGTGTGTTGTAAAAAGACATCAACACCGGAAACATCACCCATAGGGGGCATTTTTATGCTCTTATTCTTAAGGGACGTGAAGGGACCCAACCCTTCAGCGTTGGATGGTAAGTGGTCTAGGTTAAAAAGTAAATGGACGTCCTTCAGGATTTCCACAGGGATACCCAATTCACGACTTTCCATTTTATCTTTCAGTTTATGTTTCAGTTTATGTTATGTTTCAGTTTATGGAACTTGTGCCACTTAAGCTTGCGGGCGAACAGATGGAGGTCTCTCGTCCAACGAAAAATATCAAACTTATTAGTTGGAACGAGAGAGAGTCCGCGTCTAAGTAGCCTTAGCTCAATCACCGACAAAGGGCGGGAAGATAAATTTATAACCCGTTTGTCCGTGGAAGCCGGACCTGCAGTATCTACTGTTAGGTGTTCCGGCTTCTCAGTGGGTAGTGCACCCCCTGATCTAAAAAAGGGGAGCCCAAGGAAGGTGCAGGTAAAGTCTGGGGGGGATTCTGTGAGTTATGTCTAGGGCGATTGCCCCGTCCCATGGATCTGTAAGATCCACGCCCGCGGCCCCTATTCTTAGGATACCTTTCCTTCTCTGTGTCCGAAGCTTCTGTATCTGTGGATGAGAGGTCAGTGTTCTGGGTAACGGGAGGGTTAGTCAAAAACTGATATACTTTATTATCTCTGAAGTCCTGAAAATCCCTATTGAACTGTTTGTGCTGACGATCTTTCAGCTGATACTGATAACGTTCCACAGTGTTTTGTAATTGCACCTCTTTCATAGGGAATTCAGGTTCTGAGTGAAATTTCTTTGTAGTTTCAATCTGCTCAGTTAGACCACGTTCTGCCCGTTCCAAGACCACCCTCTCCTCATCCAGGAGTAGCTGCATCAGCTTCAGAGAGCTAGATGTAGCCTCCTTTTCCCATTTTTTGAGAAACTCCGGATTCCTAATACGGTGTGCCGGGGTAAGGGTAATACGAAGGCCCCTAGGTACAATCCCCTGCTTAATATAATGCTCCAGCCCCTGCACCTCCCACCAAGAGCTAATATGTTCCTTGTACAATCTGGTTATTTTAGAAAAAGCACCATTAAGTGTTGGGTTGTATTTTTTCTGTACAAAAAAAATGTGGTTCTGAAAAAACCATGTTAGCCTCAGACATCCATATGTTCCTGTCTAGGCCCGTGGTCAAAAACCCTGACATACCCCTATATTTGAAGACAAAAGAAGAGGGTCAGACAGGATGGGCAGTGGAGCCCACCTGAATACTGCTCCAGAGGATGCAAAAAAACTAATTGTAAGGGGGAAGTAAACTTGTTGGTTCCCCTCCATGGCACGTAGCAGCCGGAGTACATGCCCAGTAGCTACTCACAGCTTCTTATTTTTAAGCCCACTTGTCATTGAAGAGTATTTTATAAAAAAAAAAAAATATGGGCATATACTGTATTATTATGTCATAAGTGGAGCTTGGGTGCAACAAATGTCATTGAACAAAATATGGTTTTAAAGGGGTTTTCCAGCTGATGACAGAAGGGTCAGGGTGCCTTAAAAACATAAAAGAAGCAATACCCACCTTCACCCGCTGCTCTCTTCTACCAGCTCGAGTCTTGAAATGTAGGAAATATCTTGAAATGCCCCGCTCAGCAAAGCACTGACTAGGGCGGGTGATCTCTGCAGCCAATGATTTTCTAAGAGGATATTTTGAGACATTTCCTGCGTGTTGAGACAGGAGTCAGAGGTAGAGAACAGTAAAGAAACTAAACACCAATGAAGCCGCAGCAACAGGGAATCAGTGGAGGTGAGTGTTATCTCTTCTATGTTTTAAGCTACCCTAATCCCCATGCCTCCAAGTTTTTGTTGCAATGGAAAAAAAAACTTGTTTTTTTCTTACAGATAAACTGGCATGGCCCCATAGAAGATGTTATACCTTCTTTCCCAATAGTTAAAGGATTGTCCATTTCAGAGAATTTCTCAGGCAGGCCACCATACATGAATGAAGCAGCTGACCAAACATGCGCACTGCTACTTCACTCATCTCTATGGAACTGCCGAAGATAGCTGAGTGCTGTACTCGGCTGTCTCCAACAGTCCTAAAGAGAAAGTAGAACAGCCACTCTATTCATTTATGAGTACAGGCAGCCAAATCTTGTGATTGGTTGGGGTCCCAGTGGTTAAACCTCCACTAACTAGTTTACTACTAGTTTTTCCAGTATCCTATGGATAAGGGATAACATCTTATAACCAAATTACCCCTCAACATGTACTCAACATCAGGATCAGGACTGGAAAATGGGTTTCTGAAATTAGCCTAGAATGTTAATTATTAATATTATACTTGTTTATGCAGTTCCAGTGTCTCAAAGTCAGACTGGATAGTTATTGAGCCACTGCTAAGTCGTAAAGGTTGTTTGTGCAGTGCCATGTGCAAAATATTAGCTTTGGCAGAAGTAACATAGTTGATACGGTTGAAAAAAGACATACATTAAGTCCATCAAGTTCAACCAAGGTTTAGGTGGGGACACGAATCCCAGAATGAAAATGAGACTCAGATTTATACACGTTTTGATAAGCATTAATGTTTACTTTTAATAATTCATCTAAACCCTTTTTAAAACTGTCCACTGTTCCTGCTGTGACCATGTCCTGAGGAAGTCTATTCCACAGATTCACAGTTCTTACAGTAAAGAAGCTTTGACGCTTCTAGAGACTGAACTTTTTTTTCTACAGTCATAGGCAGTGCCCCCTTGTCATTTGAGGGCATTTCACATGGAACAGTTTTTCACTGAATTATTCGTATGGCCCATTTATATATTTGTATAGGTTAATCATGTCCCCCCCTTAGACGTCTCTTCTCAAGACTAAATAAATTCAATTATTTTAATCTTTCTTCATAACTAAGATCCTCCATGCCCCTTATCAGTTTAGTCGCTCTCCTCTGTACTTTTTCCAGCTGCAGTGCGTCCTTTCTATGGACTGGTGCCCAGAACTGAACTGCATATGTAACACCCCAGAGTTGTGTTACTACACACCTCTTCCCCGCTACTATCTTTTAAGAGCTTTATACTGTCATCTGATGTGATTTTGCTTATGTCTTCCACAAATGTGCATAAAACTGTGTTAGATGTAATTGTTCCTGTAATTTGCCTGGTTACTAGAGTTGAGGGGACACCTGGATGTTCGGGTTCGGCTGATCTTCGCAAAAAAAGTTCGAGTTCGGGACCAGAACTTGACTCAAACTTGACCCTGAACCAGAACCCCGTTGAAGTCAATGGGGACCCGAACTTTTGAACACTAAAATGGCTGTAAAAATATCATGGAAAGTGCTAGAGGGCTGCAAATGGCGTCAAAATGTGGTTAAGAGCATGGCAAGTGCTCTGCAAACAAATGTGGATAAGGAAATGACTTTAAATAACATAAAATACGAAAAAATAAAAAATAATAATCTTGATCTAGGAGGACCAGGTCCATATGGAGTAGGAGGTTGAGGAGGCGGTGGATGTGGCGGTGTTGGTGGAAGCGGTGGTGAAGGAGGAGGTAGCCTACACTGGTTTTTGGTTTTAAATTTTATTTTTAAAATTAGGGTACACCCCAAAACATTGGGAAATATAACCTGTGATAACCCCCTCCAGTCATGCTAAACACACGTTCAGACAATACACTGGCTGCAGAACAGGCCAGCACCTCCAAGGGGTAAAGGGCAAGCTCAGGCCATGTGCCCAATTTGGAGACCCAGAAGTTGCAGGGGCTGACCCCTGTCAGTCAGTTCGTGTAGGCGTGTGCACACTTACTGCCCCACCATGTCGCACGTCCCTGTGATGTTCATGATCCAATTTGATATCTGCTCTATCAACTTTCGATGTTCTTTTATGCGCCTACCATGGTGATCATGGGTGGCAGAGAATCAGGGTTCTAGGCCGGAGAGGGAGCGTGAGAAAAAGAGACCAAATTTAAGGGAGTATCGATTTTTCAAATTTAAAATTAGAGTTGAAATATGGGAGAAATTATTAAAGCATAAAAGTGTGACAACTTTTCAAAGTTTAAGCATTGAATGTAAGGATGTGGTGCGCATTAATTACTGAATAATTTATAAAATGTTATTCCCTGTCACCTATGCATAGCAGGTGTTTATTCACGTCTAAAATTGTATAATGTCAACCCAAGAATGTAACAGAAAAATTATTGAAATTTATTAAGCTGTCAACTAGGTAGAGGAGGGTATATTACACCCAAAAATTGGTGAATTTCACCAAAAAATGTAACTGACAATTTATTTATTTTTTTCGGTCTACTAAGTATAGGAGTGGTACATCACACCCAAAAATTGGTGACTTTCACCAGAATATATAACTGACAATTTTTTTTTTAACCTGTCTACTAGGTATAGCAGTGGTACTATACACCCAAAAATTTGTTTATTTCGCCAGAAAATGTAACTGACAATTTTTTTTATTTTTTTTTACCGTTCCACTAGGTATAGCAGTGGTACTATACACACCAAAATTGGTGAATTTCACCCTAAAATGTAAATGACAATTAATTTATTTTTTAGAAGGTAAGCAGGCACACTCATATAAGGGTAGTATTATAGCTAATTTATTAATGGGAATAATATGGGTATATGGTATATGTGGAATTTCCTGGTGATGAAATTGATTCAATAAATATTCCAAAATATAAGTCAATAAAAATGTGCCTTGGAATAAAAGATCAAAAATCAAAATGAGGAATAAAAATAAAATACAATATGATAAAATTGCCACATATGCATATAAATATGATAAAAATAAGATAAAAATAATCCTCCGTGGAATAGTCCTTCACAAGTGAAGATGTGCAGTAATTAATCCAGGAACGATCTTCCTTAACCTAAGGCTGTATGTATGGATGCAATACAGTCAATTGCTGTGATGCTGCACGGTGCTGTGGGAAAAAAAGAGGTGCTCTGTGCCTGAGCGTGGCGTCCCACGCTGTCTGCTGCTGCAGAGATCACTTACCCACCCACCGGCGCTGTTGGAATAGGTCCTCCTATGGCGGTCAGCTCTTCCTGGGAGAATCTCGAGGTCTGACGCGATCTGATGGTAAGATCTTCAGAGTTCCTCGTGGGGCCCGGGGCGTGGTTCGCGCGTCTGTAGTATGACGCGGATGATCACGTGATGACAATCTTTGCAATTGTTTCGGAGCGCTCCTTGTGATGTAGAAAAATGATGCACCTAGGTTAGTCCTTGACAATCCTCTATAGGCTTCTGCTTAGACGCGTTTCGGGAGACTCTCCCTTCATCAGTAAGTACTTACAGTTACAAATACAAAAGTCTTGTCTACGCATTTCGGGATACCAGAGACAATTCCAGCCCTTACTCATGACACAGTAATGCAGCATACGGGTAGGTTACCCGACACTGCTAGATTGTAATGTGTATTTCCCTTTAAGCCAGTTAGGCCTGTTGCAGGCAATCCTTATTCCAGCCAGCAGAGGGAGCCCCCAGTTCAGTATAAATAGGCTAGGGCCTAGCCTAGGAAGTTAGTTAGAAGTTTCTAGAGTCAGTTCTGGAAGATTCAGGGCTCAGTCAAGAGTGCAGAGATTGCACTACTGGTGTGGAGGGTCATTCCCACCCAGTTTCCAGGTTAATTATACCTGAGGTACTCCAAAGATAGAGCCTGCCATCAGGAGGGAAGAAGACCTCTACCAAGTCCTTGCTCAAGGGTTATCACCAGGATTTAGGTGTCTGGACCTTGAGGGTATTGCTGCAAGTAGCATAAGAGGGAATCCCTGATCCTAGGAGGCCTGTCTGGAAGTTAGTCCTTTTGTAAGTAAAAACCTGAACCACTACTGTTAATTGTATGGTGAAGTGTGGAATAACTCTGGAACTGTATTCACTGGCTGTTCATTCTACTATAAATTCATCCAGTAAAGTTGACTTGTTATATGAATATCTGGACTGCTCTATTATTCCACCTATCACTACACGGTGTGTCACCGTTTAATTGGCACTGGCGTCACGACATTTATCAACTGCCTGTTCCAGTATTGACCCGGATTGAAGACGACAGTGAATCCCAGGTTAGTGGGTTGCCCTGCACTACGACTCCCCGCATACCTAAAGCTGCTCTACTGACCCCCTGGGATACTGCATCGCTCTTTTTGGCGTCACGAACAGGATCCGCATGCTTCTGGAGTGCAGAGAAGTGTGAACTGTGTGCTTTAACTATTCCACTACCGTATTGCAAGGACTGTACCCTTTATTTCCAAGTCGGTGGATTACAATTGTGCCTGGGAGGAATCGGAGGCGCTGTGCTGTGTTGCGCTACCCCCAGGAAAAGCAAATCGTGTTTGTGGATTACAATTTATTCACTTGTCAACAACCCTGCTTGCTGTCAGGGAATGGTGACCAAGATGGCCACCGGCCGCCTGGAGTAAAGTTTCCCGCGCTGCTGAGGACCTTCGTGGGCGGATCCCTTCAAAGACACAGAGGATCCCGCTCCTCTTCATCATCGCACCGCCGCGGCCCTGCTTCTTCTACGTCAGCAACGTCACCGCGTACTCAGGACGTCCGGAGTCTCTCGAGACTTGGCCTGCGCAAGCCCGGCGATACCGGTAAGGACTTGTAACCGGAGGGAAGGGGATTGTTCCGGCCCCTTTAGTCGCCAGCGGCCACATCTTAATAAACTAACATGTCAGAACCGGGAGTTCCCGAGCAGCCGGCCCCGGGAGAGCTTGCGGCTCCTAATCATCCTATAGCCCCCAGCATGATGCCCTTTACCATGCCTTACTATTTTGGGGCCCCATGGTTCCCCCGCTATAAAGGGGAGACCCATACCTTAAGGGACTTTAAAGAAAAGTTGCTGGCATTATTCAAACTGTACCCCATAAATGCCGAACAGCAGATGGAAATCCTGCTAGCACAACTGGAGGGAGCTGCCCGCAGAGAGGTATTATCCTGGCCTGCTGCTGAGCAGAGTACTCTAGAACAAATATTCACCCGCCCCAGGGCCACTTTTGAAACCAGGACTGCCTCAGAGATAAAGATGCACTTCTTTGGCAAGAAGCAGAAGTCCGGTGAGTCCCTCCGTGACTATGCCCTATCACTTCAGGAGGCTTTGGGGGCTGTAATTCAGATAGATCCCAAGGAGGCTGATAATCAGGACCAGACCCTGAGGGAACAATTTATCACAGGGGTGTCTAGTGAGCAAATAAGGACTCAATTAAAAATGCTATCAGCCCAGCACCCTAGCAGTACCTTTCTGGATTTTAAAGAGCTGGCCATAAGAATTCTGGGGTCAGCCGTATCTACTGAGTTGAGCACCCCACCTGAGTCATCAGCCTGCAGACCGAAACCGCTTAGCACTAACCAAGCTGAGGCCGGTCAAGCTGTTCAAGCTTCAGCTACCGATACTATTGCCATGCTGACAGAACAGGTAAATCACCTCACTAAAAGTCTGGAGAGAGTGTGCAGAAAGATAGAGGAATGGGAAAAACCCATAATGTCAGAGGAAGAGTTCCTGTCACCTCCTAGGCCGTTCCCACCTCCATACCAAGAGACTCACCCCAGGGATCCTGGGAGGCGTAATAGAGATCGTTCCAAAGATCGCAAACGGCCCGTGTGTAAATACTGTAAAAAGGTGGGACACACAGAATCCACGTGCTGGCAGTTAAACGGGCTACCCTCGAGGCTGAGGACCACCCCTCGGGAGGTAGAACATTAGGTCCAAAGGATCCAAGTTGGATGCCCCGGTATGTAGGATCCCATCCTAAAATCAATATAGAGATCAACGGGGTCCCCTTTGAAGCCCTATTAGATACTGGGTCCCAGGTCACTACCATTCAGCTGCCCGCATTTGAAAAGTTCTGGGACACCAACCAGTTAACCCAGCCGCCTGAATCCTGGGTAGAGATTATCGCCAGTAATGGCAAACCGGTAAAGATTCATGGATACTGGGAACCCACCCTGCAGGTGGGAGAAGTAACCTTGCCTCAACAGGGGGTGATAGTAGTACAGGCCGGCGACAGAGGAGGACATCCTGTCATTCTAGGCACCAATGTCTTCAAAAACTGTTATTCTGAAATACTTGCCGTATTACACCAGACTTTGCCCACTGCTTCCTCTGCATCCAAGAGGGTGATTCAGAAGACTATTACTGTGTTAAGTGCTCAGCAGAGGTTTGCTAATGGAAAAGGAGAAATTTGTACTGCCAGGATCCGTGATATTAAGCCTGTGACTTTGCCTCCTAATTCTCAAACTCTTTTATGGTGTCGTGCTATCCTGGGAGTCCAAGGCCAAGATTATCCAGCCCTGGTGGAACCAATTCAGATGGAGAACTACCCTTATGTGAGAGCTGCCAAGTGCCTGGTGAAGTACCTGTCCGTCTGATTAACCTGAGTGATCATCCTGTTGCGCTTACTAAGCATTGCCGTGTTGCCCAGCTTTCTCAGGTGTCCTTCCAAGACATCATTCGTCTTCCAGTGACAGAAAAGCCGCCAGCTGCAGGCAGTGGATGTCCGTCGGTGACCCAGCCACAAGTGCCCTGGTGGGAAGAGCTCCATGTAGGGGACGAGACTACCCCCCAACATCAACAAGAAGGGATCCTACAGCTTGTCAAAGAGCACCACCAGGCCTTCAGTAAAAATGCTACTGATTATGGAGAGGTTAGTGCCATACAACACACCATACCTACTGGCTCTCATCCTCCTATCAAGGAGAGATACAGACCCTTACCGCCTACTTCATATCAGACTGTAAAAGAAATGATCCAAGAGATGAAAGACTCTAATGTAATCCGGGACAGCCGTAGCCCGTGGGCTGCACCCCTGGTCCTTGTAAAGAAGAAGGATGGTGGTATCCGTTTCTGTGTGGATTATAGGAAAATTAATCAAATAACCCACAAAGATGCATACCCACTGCCCCGCATTGAGGAGTCACTAACTGCTCTGGGCTCCTCCGCCTATTTCTCCACATTGGACTTGAGCAGTGGCTACTGGCAAGTACCTATGGCCCCTGCAGATAGGGAAAAGACTGCTTTCACCACTCCCATGGGCCTGTTCGAATTCAATTGTATGCCGTTCGGGCTGTGTAATGCCCCAGGGACTTTCCAGAGACTAATGGAGCGGTGTTTGGGTCACAAAAACTTCGAAACAGTGCTGCTGTATCTAGATGATGTCATTGTGTACTCAAAAACATATGAGGACCATCTGAAACATTTAGCAGAAGTATTTGAAATCCTTATCAAATATGGCTTGAAAGTAAAGCCATCCAAGTGTCACTTGCTCAAACCTGCAGTAAAATACCTGGGGCAATTGGTAAGCGCAGAGGGCGTGCAGCCTGACCCTGATAAGCTAGCAGCTGTCCGTAATTGGCCGGTCCCCACTACCGTCAAAGAGGTGAGGAGTTTCCTTGGTTTTGCAGGCTACTATAGACGTTTTATCCCCCATTTTGCTCAAATAGCTGATCCTATCCAGGAACTCTTGAGGGGGCAACCCAAGAAAAGTCCTAGAACTCCTGTGCCCATTGAGTGGAATGAGGAAAGAGAGATAGCGTTCCAATTGTTAAAAAAGAAACTGACCGAGCCTCCTGTGTTAGGTTATCCAGACTACAGCAAGCCCTTCCATCTGTATACCGATGCTAGCAAACGAGGCCTGGGAGCTGTGTTAGCCCAGATCCAAGAGGGAAAAGAAAGAGTGATAGCTTATGCCAGCCGCTCCCTGAAAGGAGCTGAGAAAAATGACCAGAATTATAGTTCCTTCAAACTAGAGTTCCTGGCATTAGTGTGGGCAGTGACGGAGAAATTCAAAGATTATCTAGCCGCCACCCCGTTCGTTGCATTCACTGACAATAACCCTCTGGCGCATCTAAATACAGCTAAATTGGGGGCCTAGGAGCAGAGATGGGCCTCTCGCCTTGCCAACTATGATTTCTCTGTAAAATACCGTGCTGGACGTACTAATGACAATGCTGTTGCTTTATCCAGGCTTCCCACAGAGACAGCTCCTGATGATGGGCGGGATGCTTGGGAAGATGTAGAAATGCCGGCTTTCTATAACAAATTTGCTCAACAGGATCAGGCTCGAGCTACCAATGACAGAGCCGCAGCCCCTTCACCCTCCAGTAGGCCTGAGCCCAAAGAAGAAAGGTGGGTGAAATTACAGTCTGAAAGCAGAGTGCTGGGGGAGTTATTGGGTTTTATTACTAGTGGCAGAGCTCCTGAGAAAATCAGACGTAAGAGTGCCGATCCAGAGCTCATCAAACTGTGGAGACAGCGCCATCAGCTCTTCATACAAAAGGGCCTATTGCTACGGAGAAGCCTAGACCCAGTGTCCAACGAAAGAGTGCATCAGATTCTCATACCCCGACGAGATGCAGGTATGGTGTTGGAGATGTACCACAATCAATCCGGTCATTTTGGGGTCCAAAAGACTGAGGCTAATATCCGCCAGCGGTTTTATTGGGTGGGCATGAGAGAAGACATTGAGAGCTGGTGTCGGGAGTGTGTAGCCTGTGCCTTAAAACGAAGTGAGCACCATGACCAGAGGGCACCACTGAGACCCATTGTAAGTACCCGTCCTCTTGAACTTGTCGCCATCGACCATGTGAAGTTGGAGCCTAGTCGCTCAGGGTATGCTTATGCCATGACTATTATTGACCACTTCACTAAGTTTGTTGTAGCGGTGCCTGTGAAAGACCAGACGGCCAAGACTACAGCCGAACTGTTCTGGAAACACTTCCTCCTGCCCTACGGATGTCCAGAAAAGATCCTCACCGATCAAGGACCTGCTTTTGAGTCCCATCTGTTCCATGAACTGTGCCGCTTACACAACTGTAAGAAGATCCGGACAACAGCATACCATCCTCAAGGTAACGGATTGTGTGAAAAGATGAATCAGACCTTGATAGAGATGCTGAGGTCCGTGTCTCCTGAAACCAGAGGAGATTGGCCCAGTCTGTTGCCACAGCTCATGTACACGTACAACCATACCATCCATTGTTCCACTGGGTATACCCCTTTTTATTTGATGTTTGGGCGCCAAGGGACATTGCCTGCTGATCACTCATTGGACATACACGTACCTGATTGCATCAACCCATTACCTAATACCGACTGGATTGCTGAGCACCAAAGGCGATTGAATACGGCCAAAGCCATTGTTCAGGAACGTATGGATTATGCTAGAGACCGACAGCAGAGAGACTATGATCAAGCAGCCCATGCAGAACCCTTGACAATAGGGGCTGTGGTGTGGTTAAAAAATAACCGCCGTACAAGTAAACTGGACAGTAAATGGGAGCAGAGTCCCTATGTTGTCACTGCAATCCCAAATGTTGGGACTCACACTTATGAGATCACCCGGGAAGGCAGGGGATCCCAAATTGTGCACAGAAACCGGTTAAAGCTCTGCCTGACACAAGAACCCAGTGCTGAGAGTTCTAGATCTGAATCACCTGTGTCAGAGCCATCAATACAGCCCGAGGATCCTATGCAGGCTGTCAGTAATCTAAGGTATGACACTGATCCCATGCATTGGCTCCTGACACCATGGTTGAATTTGTTGGTGCCCGCTCCGGCCCCTACTGTATCTTCACCTCCAGAAGAGCCGGTTCAAGATGCCCCGGATCCAGTCCCCCTTCTAGGGGTTCCTGTTGTTCCTGTTGTTCCTGTTGTTCCTGACCAGGGTCTCACTGATGGAGACCCTCCTGTTGCTCCTCTCTCGTCTACCTCGATGCTAAGGGGAGAGGAGACCCCTGTGTTGAGAAGGTCTACCCGGATGAACAGGGGACGTCCGCCAGTCCGTTTAGGGGACTTTGACTATGCTGGTGGTGTCTCCTCCCGAGCAGTTGCTACTGGAAATAGCTTGCTTGACGTTTGTGCGCAAGAATGGACTCCTCCACGTGAGCCCTTGCCTGTTATACACCCGCAGGAAACCCCTGGGTAGTTCTGTTATTATACTGCAGTCAAGAAAAATGGACTAACCTGGTTCACCTTAAGTCCGCTGTGCCAGGTCAGCGGCCGTGTCTAAGAAGTAAGAAGACGCCCCTTTCCCTTGCGTCATTTGTTCATTGAGTTACAAATGTTACATCTTCTGTGTGAAATAATTATTTATCATATTTATAATGTAATGCTTAAGTTATGTACCATGTTATGCCGGTTCAGGAAGGTGTGTGTGAGTACGAGGCCTTACTCACGTTAAAGTCTGGGGGTGTGCAGCATACGGGTAGGTTACCCGACACTGCTAGATTGTAATGTGTATTTCCCTTTAAGCCAGTTAGGCCTGTTGCAGGCAATCCTTATTCCAGCCAGCAGAGGGAGCCCCCAGTTCAGTATAAATAGGCTAGGGCCTAGCCTAGGAAGTTAGTTAGAAGTTTCTAGAGTCAGTTCTGGAAGATTCAGGGCTCAGTCAAGAGTGCAGAGATTGCACTACTGGTGTGGAGGGTCATTCCCACCCAGTTTCCAGGTTAATTATACCTGAGGTACTCCAAAGATAGAGCCTGCCATCAGGAGGGAAGAAGACCTCTACCAAGTCCTTGCTCAAGGGTTATCACCAGGATTTACAGTCATGTGAAAAAATTAGGACACCCTTTGAAAGCATGTGGTTTTTTGTAACATTTTTAATAAATGGTTATTTCATCTCCGTTTCAACAATACAGAGAGATTAAAGTAATCCAACTAAACAAAGAAAACTGAAGAAAAGTCTTTTCAAGATCTTCTGTAAATGTCATTCTACAAAAATGCCTATTCTAACTGAGGAAAAAGATAGGACACCCTCACATGTATTCCCTCTTAAATTGGCTCAGATCTCACACAGGTATATCACACCAGGTGCACATAATTAGTAGATCGTTACTCTGCATGTTGAATGAGGCTTGCCCTATTTAAACCTCAGACATTTAGTTTGGTGTGCTCCTGACTGTTGAAGTGAGAGTGAGCACCATGGTGAGAGCAAAAGAGCTGTCAGAGGACTTCAGAAAAAAGATTGTAGCAGCCTATGAGTCTGGGAAGGGATTTAAAAAGATCTCAAAAGATTTTGAAATCAGCCATTCCACTGTCCGGAAGATAGTCTACAAGTGGAGGGCTTTCAAAACAACTGCCAACATGCCCAGGACTGGTCGCCCCAGCAAGTTCACCCCAAGAGCAGACCGCAAGATGCTAAAAGAGGTATCCAAAAACCCTAAAGTGTCATCTCGAGAACTACAGCAGGCTCTGGCTACTGTTGATGTAGAAGTACATGCCTCTACAATCAGAAAGAGACTGTACAAGTTTAACTTGCATGGGAGGTGTGCAAGGAGGAAACCTTTGCTTTCCAAGAGAAACATCGAGGCCAGACTGACATTTGCCAGCGATAAAGTTGACAAAGACCAGGACTTCTGGAATAATGTTCTTTGGACAGATGAGTCCAAAATTGAATTATTTGGACACAACAGCAGAGGACATGTTTGGCGTAAACCAAACACAGCATTCCAAGAAAAGAACCTCATACCAACTGTGAAGCATGGAGGTGGAAGTGTCATGGTTTGGGGCTGCTTTGCTGCAGCAGGACCTGGTCAGCTCACCATCATAGAATCCACGATGAATTCTACTGTGTATCAGAAGGTGCTTGAAGAACATGTGAGACCATCAGTTAGAAAATTAAAGCTGAAGCGGAACTGGACCATGCAACATGACAATGACCCAAAACATACTAGTAAATCAACCAAAGATTGGCTGAAAAAGAAGAAATGGAGAGTCCTGGAATGGCCAAGTCAAAGTCCAGATTTGAATCCCATTGAGATGCTGTGGGGTGACTTGAAAAGGGCTGTACGTGCAAGAAACCCCTCAAACATCTCACAGCTGAAAAAGTTCTGCATTGAGGAGTGGGGTAAAATTTCCTCAGACCGATGTCGAAGACTGGTAGATGGCTACAAGAACCATCTCACTGCAGTTATTTCAGCCAAAGGAGGTAACACTCGCTATTAGGGGCAAGGGTGTCCTATCTTTTTCCTCAGTTAGAATAGGCATTTTTGTAGAATGACATTTACAGAAGATCTTGAAAAGACTTTTCTTCAGTTTTCTTTGTTTAGTCGGATTACTTTAATCTCTCTGTATTGTTGAAACAGAGATGAAATAACCATTTATTAAAAATGTTACAAAAAACCACATGCTTTCAAAGGGTGTCCTAATTTTTTCACAAGACTGTAGGTGTCTGGACCTTGAGGGTATTGCTGCAAGTAGCATAAGAGGGAATCCCTGATCCTAGGAGGCCTGTCTGGAAGTTAGTCCTTTTGTAAGTAAAAACCTGAACCACTACTGTTAATTGTATGGTGAAGTGTGGAATAACTCTGGAACTGTATTCACTGGCTGTTCATTCTACTATAAATTCATCCAGTAAAGTTGACCTGTTATATGAATATCTGGACTGCTCTATTATTCCACCTATCACTACACGGTGTGTCACCGTTTAATTGGCACTGGCGTCACGACATTTATCAACTGCCTGTTCCAGTATTGACCCGGATTGAAGACGACAGTGAATCCCAGGTTAGTGGGTTGCCCTGCACTACGACTCCCCGCATACCTAAAGCTGCTCTACTGACCCCCTGGGATACTGCAGTAAGACATTAAAAGTGGCACTATTTATAGGAGAGACTGCACCTGTCTTCACTAATTGTGGTCACATGACTGCAAACACCCTCAAAAAAATGCCACGCCTTTGAACAACACTTCTCATGAGAAAAAGGAAAAAAAACATACAATAAGCAATAAAAGAACCTATGCAAAAATACATGAGATATATAATGGCTGTGGGACATAATAGAATAAAGGAAAATATTTTTTCATAAATTTGGAAGCTGCGGGGACTGAAAGTGTGGATTATTGTTGCAAGATTAAATCTAGGCGTTTGTTCAGACCATCCGGTTGACGCGTATTTAATGCGAAAATGCAAAAGGATTCTCTACTTAGTAATTTTCTTCTGTGGTCTCCTCCTCTTTTGAGCAATAAAACCCTTTCTATGCCCTGTACCACCAGATCCGATGTGTCCCCACCATGGCAAACAGCAAAATGCAGACTAGCTGCAGATATATTGCGGTTGCCATGGTGGGGCACATCAGAAATGTGTTTGCGTATTCTGGCTTTAATGGCATTAATGGTACACCCCACATATTGCAGTTTGCATTTCTTGCATGTAATTAAATAAACTGCATGAGTTGCATTACAATTGAGGTATGATTTCATTTGAAAAACCCTGCCATTTGAGGCTGAGACAAAAGTATTGGAAATCGACATATGGGTGCAACAGATGCATCTGTGATGCCCGCACCTGTAGCTCCCTTTAGTTGTAAGCCAGACTGGCTGCGATTTTTTCTTTTCCTGGTATAGACTCGGGCTGACATAGTTTGCGATGGTGGGCGCTCTTCTAGCTGCACATTTAACCCCATCCGCAACTATGTCAGTCCATTCCTTGTCATATGCCAAAACAGGAAAATGTTTTTTTATGATGCAGCAAATTTGTTTGAACTCCGTACTATATCGTGTAACAAACAAATAACTGTTTCTGTTACTGTTATTTTTAGAGTTTTTATTTTTGTTTTTGTTTGTGACTGTACTGCGGGGTTCATCCCCCTTCAACATATTTTCCTGTTTTGGATAAACCAGGGACCCTCTTTCAATGTCAAACACCTGCCGTATTGCATCCTCAACCTGTTTTGTGGCATAAGCTCTTTTGTATAATCTATGGGCGATATTTTCAGACTCATGAAGAGTCATGAAGCTTTTTTCATCCGTGCAGTTTCTTCTTGCACGTATTATCTCGCCCCTTGGTATATTTGCTATAACATGTCTGGGATGACAGGATGTAGCGTGTAGAGTGGTATTCCCTGCCAGGGGCTTTCTATAAGTACATATATAAACTTTTCTGGTGGAAGGATCCCCCCTCAGGCGCAAATCCAAAAATGAAACCTCTTGTATAGCATGGTGGACACTAAAGGAAATAGTGTCCACACAGGAGTTAATATAACAGCCAAAGGTTGGTATGGCCGCCACATCACCCGTCCAAACAAGGATCAGGTCATCAATGTAACGGCCATACCACCTGATGCAATGCCAGAACGGGTGGGTGTCGATGAGGAGAAAGCTCCTCTCCCACCATGCCATATGACAAGGAATGGACTGACATAGTTGCAGATGGGGTTAAATGTGCAGCTAGAAGAGCGCCCACCATCGCAAACTATGTCAGCCCTAGTCTATACCAGGAAAAGAAAAAATCGCAGCCATTCTGGCTTACGACTAAAGGGAGCTACAGGTGCGGGCATCACAGATGCATCTGTTGCACCCATATGTCGATTTCCAATACTTTTGTCTCAGCCTCAAATGGCAGGGTTTTTCAAATGAAATCATACCTCAATTGTAATACAACTCATGCAGTTTATTTAATTACATGCAAAAAATGCAAACTGCAATATGTGGGGTGTACCATTAATGCCATTAAAGCCAGAATACGCAAACACATTTCTGATGTGCCCCACCATGGCAACCGCAATATATCTGCAGCTAGTCTGCATTTTGCTGTTTGCCATGGTGGGGACACATCGGATCTGGTGGTACAGGGCATAGAAAGGGTTTTATTGCCCAAAAGAGGAGGAGACCACAGAAGAAAATTACTAAGTAGAGAATCCTTTTGGATTTTCGCATTAAATACGCGTCAACCGGATGGTCTGAACAAACGCCTAGATTTAATCTTGCAACAATAATCCACACTTTCAGAGTCCCCGCAGCTTCCAAATTTATGAAAAAATCTTTTCCTTTATTCTATTATCTCCCACAGCCATTATATATCTCATGCATTTTTGCATAGGTTCTTTTATTGCTTATTGTATGTTTTTTTTTCCTTTTTCTCATGAGAAGTGTTGTTCAAAGGCGTGGCATTTTTTTGAGGGTGTTTGCAGTCATGTGACCACAATTAGTGAAGACAGGTGCAGTCTCTCCTATAAATAGTACCACTTTTAATGTCTTACTGTGTCATGAGTAAGGGCTGGAATTGTCTCAGGTAGCCCGAAACGCGTAGACAAGACTTTTGTATTTGTAACTGTAACTGGATGTGATTTTACCGCAAGCAAAATAAATATTCCTTTACCGATGTGGAGCTGGATTCCTTGAAACTTTTTGCATAGTAATCTTGTGTATCATCTCATACTAGAAGGTGTATTGCAGGCTGTGAGCAGAAGTGTTGGTGGCGCTCCTGTCCTGTCCTGCGCTGCGCAGCTTCACCTGTCATCTGATTCAGACGTCAGTGGGCGGAGACTGCATTATGGGAGCCTGCATAGAGGAGCCGGGGTAGCCGCTGCGGGCAGCAATTGGTATGGAATCATGCTGGGGCAGGCGGACGCAGATTTTGCAGCGGTCAGCGCACATGACCGTTTCTATGATGTCACAAAATACAGCGGTAATTAGGAAACAGCGATAATGCCATATCGCTGTTTCCTTATACCGCGGTATACCACCAACACTGGTATATCGCCCAACCCTACACCCGTTGCAAATAGTTGTTCCAATAATGCTTGTCCCTCTATATAGCTGCGGTATCGCAGCAGAACCACACACAACTGCTGCACAATACAAATGCACTTTAATATACTTTCTATGTTAGGAAGTATATTATAATTATATCACACCCCTCAGTATATCACACCTATTGATAGCACACCTATACCCGTCCTTAAAAGGACATTTTTGGCCCTATTAGCTAGCGTTTGGTGTCCTTAACAGTCTGTCCCTGCTCCACAAAGCAACCTCTCCGTACACTGGCAAAACACAGAATGTAAAATGGCTGCCAGATCGGGTTCTGTTATAGGTGGGTGGTGTGTCCATGTGTGAAATGGGTCAAAGTTTGGCGCAATGCAAAAGAATATGGCACATGTGAACATCGCCATATGTTCGCATGTTCGGCGAATCGCGAACGAGCAAAGTTCGCCGCAAAACGACCGCCGGGGCAAACCGCAAGGCCATCTCTAATGATGAATGGCTTATTAGCCCTGATCTGGGGAATCCAGTCAGAATTTAGTCATTGGGGGGAATCCTCTGGATACCTAAGCAGGCGGTGTTCAAGAGGAGGGAGACACTTGCTCACCGGTGTCTCCTTCTCCTCCCAGGGGAGAACAGATCTAAGATCTGCATTGGTGATATAAGGTCCGACCTGAAGGGTACACTTCAGTTCATGGATTGCCTATAGGCCCTGGTTTAAACAATGTAGTCAATTAGGAAACTCTCTTTGAACAATTAGCAAATTATGTTCAAGAGGTGGAACATTTGAAAGAAATTAAGTGGTTAATGAACATGAATGGTGCTAATTATAAGTTAATTGTCAAATCTCCATTTTCTCAGTTTTATGCCTAAAACCTATGATAGAGAAATATGAGTCACAATATAGTCACTTGATTCGTTAAAGGAAGTTGGACGGACACCACAAATAGGGAACTTCTTGGCAAAATGTTATATACAGACAGGAGGACTTTTGCAGATAGATGACTCAGGCTCATGATATATATATGAGTAATGCCTGTGTGTGTCTACATGTCATTTTTCATACCATCATGTTTCTGATTGGTTGCTTTAATAAATACTTGTGATTGGACATATTAAAATGAATGGCTAAAGGGGGGTGGCTAGATGCACAATGTACATCTTATAAAATTGGCTCGTTGGGCGCTGCCCGGCAGAGAATCCTTTAACCAGCAAACCAGTCTGGCTGTTTGATTCTTTAAGTCAACCGCATCCCTGGCACATGGGGAAAACTTATTAACCAATTTGAGTCCCACAGACAAGTGAGTGTATTCCCCTCGTTTGGGACTTGTCCTAAATTGCAACGACATCTAGTTTATTTAATCATCCAAGATAAATTTCTCAACACATTGAAGCCCACTTTGATGCTAGAAATTAGCGCATACATTCATGATTATGACTAATATGTAATCCTCACTCCAGGTCATATCGCGCAGTCCCAGTGGCGTGCCTAGGGGGTTTGGCACCCGAGGCGGGTCCTTTCTCTGGCATCCCCCCCAATACTTTGTACAAATTGTACCCCCTCACAGTAGTATTGCTCTCATTGTACAACCTTCACAGTAGTTTTTACCAGATATGTACCCCCTTATGGTAGTTAGGACCATATTGTGCTCCCTCACGGTAATTATACCCACACTGTGCCCCCTAACAGTATTTATGCCCTCACTGTACAACTTTCACAGTAGTTATGTCCTCATTGTGCCCCCCTCACAGTAGTTAAGTCCTCTCCGTGCCCCTTTCACAGTAGTAATGCCCTCTCTGTGCCCTTTCCGAGTAGTTATGCCCTCATTGTGCCCACAAACTAGTAGTAATGTCCTCTGTGCCCCTTCACAGTAGTAGTGCCCATTGTGCCCCCCTTCACAGTAATAATGCCTACTCTGTGCCCCATAACAGTTATGCCCACCCCCTTCACAGGAGTAATGCCCTCTGTGCCCCTTTACAGTAATAATGCTTATTGTGCCCCCTTCATAGTAGTAATGCCCATTGTGTCCCATTCATAGTAGTAATGCCCATTGTGCCCCCTCCATAGTAGTAATGCTCATTGTGCCCCCTCCACAGTAGTAATGCCCATTGTGCCCCCTTCATAGTAGTAATGCTCATTGTGTCACCTTCATAATGCCATCTGTGCCCCTTTGTAGTAGTATTGCCCTCTGTTCTCCCATTGTAGTAGTATTTCTCTCTGTGTCCCCTTTGTAGTAGTATTGCCCTCTGTACCCCTTTGTAGTAGTATTGCCCTCTGTGCCCCCTTTGTAGTAGTATTGCCCCCTGTGCCTCCTTAGTAGTAGTATTGCCCTCTGTGCCCCCTTTGTAGTAGTAATGCCCTCTGCGCCCTCTTTGTAGTAGTATTGCCCTCTGTGCCCCCTTTGTAGTATTGCCCTCTGTGCCTCCTTAGTAGTAGTATTGCTCTCTGTGCCCCCTTTGTAGTAGTAATGCCCTCTGTGCCCTCTTTGTAGTAGCAATGCCCTCTGTGCCCCCTTTGTAGTAGTACTGCCCTTTGTGCCCCCTTAGTAGTAGTAGTATTGCCCTCTGTGCCCCCTTAGTAGTAGTATTGCCCTCTGTGCCCCCTTCACATTAGTAATGCCCTCTGTGCCCCACTTAGTATTAGCAATGCCCTCTGTGCCCCTTTGTAGTAGTATTGTCCTCGGTGCCCCCTTAGTCGTAATATTGCCCTCTGTGCCTCCTTAGTAGTAGTATTGCCCTCTGTGCCCCCTTTGTAGTAGTAATGCCCACTGTGCCCTTTTTGTAGTAGCAATGCCCTCTGTGCCCCCTTTGTAGTAGTATTGCCCTTTGTGCCCCCTTTGTAGTAGTATTGCCCTTTGTGCCCCCTTAGTAGTAGTATTGCCCTCTGTGCCCCTTCACATTAGTAATGCCCTCTGTGCCCCACTTAGTATTAGCAATGCCATCTGTGCCCCTTTGTAGTAGTATTGTCCTCTGTGCCACCTTAGTAGTAATATTGCCCTCTGTGCCCCCTTAGTAGCAGTAATGCCCTCTGTGCTCCTTTGTAGTAGTATTGCCCTCTGTGCCCCTTAGTAATAGTAATGCCCTCTGTGCCCCCTCTGTGTTAAAAAACCACTCACAGTAACCACTCACCTTGTCCCATTCCTGATGCTCACATCCAGCTCTCCCCTGCAGACACAGATCGCTCTGCAACTCTGTCTGGGAGGAGCTTAGGCAGATTCCTGGGCTGCAGGCTACTGCCACACAGGCCAGCAATCTGTGTCTGCAGGCTCAATGGTAGAGCAGGGCGAAGTCTTTCTGCTTCATCATTCAGTGTGGAAGAGATGGAGCGCGGGGAGCTGATCAGTCAGTGAGTGACAGGACCGCAGCTCCCCGTCACTCCAGCAATGAGTGCTTTCATCTGTATTGATGAAAGCGCTCAATGCTTCTGGCACCCCCCTGACAGTGGGCACCCGGGCGTAAAGCCTCCACATGGCCTCTAACTTAGCACGCCACTATGCAGTTCCCTGACTTGAATCTTTCAGGTGACTGGGAAGCTAGATTACATATTTCTGAAGAAAAAGATCAAGAAAATGGGCCAAGTTGCTGTTATGAATATTAAGTAGGTGGTAAAAGTAAGACTTCACCAGAAACAGTACACTAAGATATTGTTTTTCAACCTTGTTAAGAACCCCACTGATTTATGCCTCTCCAGTTTTCTAAAAACCTTTATAAGGGTGGAAAACACTAACAATAAGACCTACAACTCTGAGAGACTGTGATCGACAATACCCACAATTAACTGTCTAAAGGCACATTTACACACGCTGAGGAGCGGCCAATTGTCGGGAAGGAAGCGTTCCTTCCCGACAGTCAACTGCTCGCTCAGTGGAGGTGAAGCACTTTACATGCAGCAATTACCTCCACAGTATGAGAATGAGGAATCGCTATTGTGAACGCTCGTCCTAATATAGCTGCATGGTTTCTGGGCAGCAGATCGCTGTTTAGGCAGCATGATCTGCTGCCCAGAAACGATAATTTAGATGCCTGCACAAACAAAAAGATCATCCGATGAACGAGCATTGTGTGCCTTTATGCATCGTGATCGGTGCCACCATTACACAGGCAGATTGTCAGGAACGAACATTCGCAGGAATGTTTGTTCCTGATAGTCTGCCCGATTATCTAAACTTCCAAATCCACCTTAAAAGGCTTATTTGGAGTCAGTTGCTCACTAAGGCAACTGATGATAGTTTCCATCTCATTTCTCTAGAGTCCCTCAGTTAAGGCTACTTTCACACTTGCGGCAGGACGGATCCGACAGGCTGTTCACCCTGTCGGATCCGTCCTTCCGCTATTTCGCCGTGCTGGTGGACCGCCGCTCCGGCCCCATTGAGTATAATGGGGACGGGGCGGAGCTCCGGCACAGTACGGCAGTTCGTGGTGAGAGGCCGCCAAACTAAAAAGTCGGACATGCAGGACTTTTAGTCCGGCGGCCTTTAGCCGTGCACTGCCGTGCTGCGCCGGAGCTCCGCCCCCGTCCCCATTATAGTCAATGGGGACGGAGCGGGGGTCCAGCGGCACGGCGAAATAGCGGAAGGACGGATCGGACAGGGTGAACAGCCTGTCGGATCTGTCCTGCCGCAAGTGTGAAAGTAGCCTTACTCGGGCTCAATGCAGTGGCTGAAACTGTCCTGTGAATATAAAGACATCGCAGACCTCTTGTGGCCAGTTTTTGTATTGCATGTTCTCTCCACATGAGTAGAATAAATCAGCCTTAGATATAATTAATATGTTACAATTTATCAGGTCGTTCCCCTTGCATTTACCCTTTTAATTATTTATCTATTATTTTTACTATTTATTATCATATGTATTTTTGCACTTTTGGGTTAGTTTGGTTTATAATTTTTATGTTCATTCTGTGTGCCCCAATCTGTTTTTATTTAACATCGCCATCTTTTGAACAGTTTGTCTGACATTTCAAACTGTTCAAAGTCGATTGGGCCTGTAATTATTGCCTAAATGAGAGATCTGCAAATCCTCTACCCCTTCGGCTGTATTTTAAATGTTAGCTACTTGCAGCCATGTGTATTAGTTGTTTTTGCCTGACAAAGGGGCCTATATGGCCCTGAAACAGGTCTCCAGGACAACTCCAAATAAACTATTTGCTGCTATTGAGAAAAAGCCCTAACGGTTTACCTTGGTTGTACCACTACCATACTCCCGATCTCTTCTTTACTTAATCCTGTGACATTGGGGGCAGTGTTTACTTCTTTTACCAGCAGAGATGACCTTAGTTGCCCTGTGAGCTCCAGGGCCCTACTTGACCATCACAGGGATGAACTAAGTTAAGAAATATTCTACGTATGTATCATATATGTAGCCCCATAACTTACTTACTGAACAGAATAGTTCATAGCTTTCAATTTGCAATCAGTTACTTTTATTAATAGATTTTACCCAAGTTTCTAGGACCGATCACCCTTTAGGGATTAAAGAAGAACTTTTCCCCATGGCATAAATTAGCAAAATTTGTCTGGGTCTTTTTGTGCCTTGTTCTGGATAAATAGCTTTAGGAATAGGCATCGTATTTGAACAAATCATGTTAGAAAAAACAAATATGTCTCCTCATTATTTCTTGTTATACAGTAGTTAGATATTATGTAGTATATAATATGGTAAGATATCATGCTTAATTGGTTCTAAAATCCAAGCATAACCAAACACAACAAAGCAGCACAAAATACTGTCCCAGTGGTGGCCACTGGCCAATGTCAGCTATCACATTCTGTCCTACTCCCCCAGATGTCTCTACTTAAGATATGGAGGAGGTGAGATGCATGCCACAGAACTGAGCCAGTCCTACCTACAGCATGCTGCCTAGTCATACCAGAGAATACACCCCTACATACCACTTACATGACATCTTCTGTAATGTACTGTACATGTTATCTTTCCTCATCTTCTCCATTCTGACAAGACTGCCATGATGACTTAATTCAGCCACATCTCGTCTCATTGCTTCACGTCCATCTGCGCTGTTCTCCCGCCTCAAGGTTTCGGACTTAGTAGCCTTAGGCCTATGAGGGTGATCATCAGGGCAAGGAGCTGTGCCCTGCTGCAGTATTCAACTGTGTTGCTATCCCAAGGATGGCAATACAGCTAAATTTAGGAGGGCGTCTGCGGCCCCTGACCGTGTACCTGATGCTCCCAGTGTTGATTAACAGTGGGAGTAACGGAACATTATGAAGCCAGATGGCATGAGAAGGGCTGGGTTGCCTGGTCTATGGCCAGTCCACCCCGATGTTTACTGTACATCATAACAGCCATGTAAATAACCCTCCTTCTCATAATCCTCTGTCTGACTGTACAAGGAGCATTCACTCACTGATCTGTCTGTAATAGGAGGGTAGTTAGACCCTACCCCTCATTTATTTAGCAGCTGTAACCTGTGGAGGAGCCCAGCAGTAAGTGTTTGATTTCCACCCAGCACCAAGGGAAATGATGGATTATACAGTGATTAGGCTGTGTGTAATGTATGAACAAAAAAGGAACGTAAATTAATATAGATAAGATAGCGTGGTATCCCAGTGTAAATACAAATCAAAACGTTTATAGAAATAGGACCCGTAAAATGCATCACTTTATTTCTAATTAGATAAAAATATCTCCCAAGCCTAATATAGAGGCTAACTCTGATGTACACAAATAACAGATAAACAAAAATAACACAAAAACAAAATAACACACAACCACTATCATAGGGACAAATAGATTATTAAAGGTAAAAGAACATGGGGGAGTGACCGGCTGACCAGGGAAGGTAGAACTATCACTAACTGGGCATGGCCAGCCCGGCCATGCCCAGGGACAACTCCTGATGGTGGGGTTTCCCCGTACCTGTCCTAGTAACCCTAAGAAAGCCCTATGTGGTGGACCTATTTACCGGTTCACTCCAACGCGTTTCCCCCGGGATGGGTCCATCAGGGGGTATGTACAGGTAAAGAACGGTCCAAGAACCATAGATACATTAAATAATATACACAGATACAAAAGTGTTCCCATTAGGCGTATTAGGACAAGGGAAGAGGATACATCCTACCATGTACAGGTCACAGTGGTCAACTGGTAGAAGATGCGACCTGTAACAAAACACAATTAGAGAGCCTTAGTTCCCAGTTCCCAATCGGGACAAAGAGAAGGATCTGTGTTAGTGGTAGCAACAAGTGACTAAGGGCATGTGGGTTTAAATAATGTGTCTGGCCGCGCTCAGCCGACGTCGGGATGCCGACTTCCAGTCGGTGGACTGCACACTTCCAATAAATGGAACACATGCAACTTCCGGTCACATGACCAGTCTGGCATGCAGACAGGAAGTTGTGTTCCTCACAGCCCTAGCAACCAGGATGCGAGCACCCGCCACTAGGTAGGTGTCAGGCAGCAAGAAGAACTGCCCTAATAACAAAAGGAAGTGCCAAAAGTAAGGCATAAGCATATGCAAAGATATATAAGGAGGCAGGAGTTGTATCCCCAAAAAAGGGGCTCAGACTTTGCAGAAAAAGATCGATGCAGCGAGCCTATTACAGGGGACAAACACAGCCCACTTATTAAGACAAAGAAAAAAGGGGGAACACTACCATATTGATGAATGCAAGTCACATATTAACAGGCAACAAGCAGGATTTTTTTTTGCCATATCAGAGAAAACAAGAATGGTTAAAGCTACGATACTGATTAACACATGACGGTGGTATTGGTTACTTACCGTCCGACCCCTGTAACACCCCTTTTTCCCATTCCCCCGATAAGCTACCTCCACCTAGTATCTTATCCCTGACAACCCATAATGAAAAATACAGACACCGGGCTTGGAATAAATCGGCCACAGCAGCCGTCTTTTATTAACATACAAAAACATAATATATTAAATAACAATTCCCTCCGAGGGGAGGTCCTTGAAGCCCCCAAACAACTGCAAATACCCCACCAGGTGAGCCATCTTGCCTCCAGCCTTTGCCCACCAGCTCAGAAGCACCACTGAATGGCCCCTTTTAAATCCGCCACCACTGGGAGTCCAGCCCCAACCATGGAGCCCTCCCAGCATCCTCCTCTGTGAATATGACCAACTTCAAGGACCTCCCCCCGCCACTGACGCGAAGACTTGACCGCCTTAAGTCTGTGCGTCCCTCCACAACCTTAAAGCCACTTCAATCCCCTCCTGAATTGCTAGGTTCCACATGTCCAGACCGACTGCATTTAAGTGCACACCATCAGACCTCCAAAACCCCCCCACACCCTTCTCAAGCTCCATGTGTCTCACCGCCACCGCTCCATTACTGGCCATGAATCGACCCATTGCCAGGTTCACCTTGACTCTTGCCCTGTTCACACCCTCCACTGAACGGGCACCCCTCCACACCATCCTCGGGACTATATCGGACCAGACTGTCCCCATCCGCGGGAACAATGCCCATATCCTCAACAAATCAAATTTAATGCCCGGCAATAACTCACGGAACGGCCGCGCCGCCAGGTCATTACCGCCCACATGCAGTACTAACACCTCGGGTGCCCTATCCTGCCTCACAAACCTGTGAATCTCTGGCAACACCCCCGCCCAAACCTTACCCCTATGCCACAGCCATCTCACCACTGCCACGGACCTTGAAAACCCCAACTGCTGACCGTCCGGCTGAACCGCTGCCCGGACAGCCCCCCAGAAGACATAAGAATGTCTGAGGATCCATACTAGGGCTGGCACCGCATCTGTAACAAAACCAACCAAACAAAACCAAGAACAACCAGTAATAACATCTCAGACGCAACCGCCTTTCCACTAGCCCCCCCGGCCGTTCCCTTACAAACTATTCAAGCGAATGTAGGATCTAAACCGAATAGACTCCCATCGCCCAATCCTTTTTATGATCTCGTCGCCCAACCCCCACCTCGCTGCTTCCGTCGCCGCCCCGATTCTAAAGGAATGACTCGAGTACCCTTCAGGACCCAACCCCAGCCGAACGAAACATTTCGAAAAAATCGCAGAAAACTGAAAGCGCGATAAAAAGGAGTCATCCCTATGCACTAACAACTGCAACACCCCGCTCCTCTTATCCCCCCAGTAATCCTGCAGACTCCGCACCGGGCACATAGCGCAACCTGGAACGCCAAACAACACTACTCTCCGCCCCCGTCCCTCCGCATCTGTCTTAGAGCGGCGAATAATGAATTCCAACCTGTCTTGGAACAGCTCCACATCCGCCCTTTGCAACACCCTCGCCCGCCGGACCATCGGACAAACCAACTCCCCCACACGTAAAGCCCCAAAAAACGCCAATGAAAAAGGCCAACCTAAATAACCGCTCCTCCGAGGCGGAACTACAAACCTCCCCCAGCTTCAACAATAACCCAAAGGACACAGGTCTCCTGTTATTCCCCCGCCCCCCCCCGCCCCCCGCTCCCTGCACCACCCTTTCAACGCCCGCATCACCAAAAATGACTTTGTCACATCTGGCCACTGCCTACACTTAAACCCAAACGCCAGCCCGGCCATGCTATTGTTCATTTTTGCCACTGACCAACCTTACTCTCTACAGTGACCCACAAACAATAGCATCGGAACCTCCAACTCACCGTCCCCAACCCCCAACTTACTGCACCAATCCTCCCAATACTGCCACGCTTTCAAGTTGCTTTCAAGTCGCCCACGTGCCAGGCGCCACGATGCCTGAATAAGACCCGCCACAGTTCTTCCAGTACCTCCCATAGACAACTTGGGCACTCCCTCCCAAATTCTTCCGCGTCTGGGGCCAACTGCCGGAAACGGTCCCACTGTGAACGAGAAAGAGCATCAGCTATGCCGTTGTCAACCCCAGGCACATGAACCGCCACCACCCACGCAGTGATCAACAGACACTCCAACACCAACCGTTGCAGTAACTGTACCACCAACCCATTTATCGCCTGCACTACCCCCAGGTTATCACAGTGGAACCGCACCTTTCTGTCCCGGAAAACCTCTCCCCACAATATCACCGCAGCTACTATGGGAAAAAGTTCCAACAAAGCCACATTATTTACCCAACCTCTTTCAACCCAGCTATCCGGCAACCTTCCCGCACACCATTGCCCCCTGCAGTAAACCCCAAAACCCTTGCTCCCCGCCGCGTCCGAAAACAACTCAAAATCAAACGAGTTCACCACATCCCCCATGAATAGAGAGCGACCGTTATAATTTTCCAGAAAAGAACTCCACACTTTCAAGTCCGCTCTCAATTCCCTCCCTAAACGAATGTAATGATGTGGTGCAACCACTCCCGCCGTTGCCACTGCCAACCTTCTACAAAATACCCTCCCCATAGGCATAATCCGGCACGCGAAATTGAGCTTACCGAGCAGTGACTGAAGCTCCGCTTCTCCTCCTCCTCCTTCTTACCCTCATCCCTTCTTACCCTATCCAGGTTAAATTTATCCAGAGGGAGCAAAGAAAAAATTTCAACATATTCCCCCCTCCAAATCTTTTCCCTCACCCCCAGTTTTAAAAACAAATGTAGACCTTTCCTCTCGCCCTATCGTCCATCCGTACCGTCTCATCCTCCTCCGCGCCCCCCGCCTGAGTGTGCACCGACGACACTGCGGACCCCACCGCCGAACTGGTCCCCCCAGCCACGTCTGATCCACCCGAGGGCCCGGACACCCCCCACGCCGGCAACGGAGACGTCCCCCCTCATACCCCATCCTGCTAGCAAACCCGCCAGCCCCCCCAATAACTGCCCTAAACCCCTGCTAAGATCTAACAGGGGCCCCCCAACACCCCCAGCCCCCCAACTACCTGTGCTAACGTCCCCCATGAGGCCTCACCTGGCTGCCTGGGTGCTGTGTCCCCACCAGCCGCAGATCCTGACTCCAGCAGACCGATCCTCCGCGTCGTCGCCTCTTCAACCAGTCCCCTAGCCAGGCCCAGGCTAGAGACGTCAGGTCTTCCATCTTCCCGGGCTTGCTCAGAGGGGGCGGAGCTTCTTCCTCCCTGCAGCATGGATACTGAAGACAGGAGCCTGCGGCCGGATGCCATTGGAGCTGCAGCAGCCCGTTCCTCCCGACGTCCTGCACACGCTGGGGGGGTCTCAACCTCCGATCCTGGGCTGGAGACCCCCACACCTGGTCCAGCTCCCACGCATACCATCCCGTAAGACCGAGGTGACCGAGCCCGGCCACCTCGCAGGCTCCCCCTACTGTTCGGATTCCTCCCACGCCGGGGAGTACAGGAGGAATCGGTCCCCGCCGACCCCCGGCGTGGAGGGTCCCTGGAGGGGCTCCGTTTGCGGCGCTGAGCCCGGGGGGGGGGTTAGGATGCCTGTGGGCTGTAGCGCGCCGGCGGCCTGGCCCGCCACGGCCGGTTCAGTATTGGCTGAGGCACGGCTGGAGCCTCAGCTGCCCCCTGAAGCATCTGCTGCACCTGCTCCTGGATCCATTCCGCACCGCAGACCTCCGCTGCTGCCCTCAGCTGGCTAATGGTCGCTTCAAGCTGCTCCATTTCAGGTACCGCCTTAGCTCTTGGCTCTTTTCCAGCTACCCAAAATGGCCCCTTTCTCCTCCTAGCTCCAACTATTTAACCCCTTAACCACTCCCCCTAATCTTAAACCACCCAATCCCCCTTTACCACAGCCCCCTGAACCCACCCCCTTTAAACCCAACCTATCACCCACTACCTGGGGTCTCCCTGAACCAAACCCCCCGTCATGATGGCCTCCCCTAAAGGCTACGCCCCCCAGTCCGGCCATAACTTTAAGGGAATATGAATGGCGATACTATGTGAGCCACTTCTCATAAAGTTTCGGATGTTTCCCACACCCATGACAAGAACGATACCGCTAATATTCCGAGTCGGAGACGTGGTGCTGAAAACAGAGAGAGAAAGGGAGAAAAAAATCCCTAGATGAAACAATTAAAGGTCACTCTTTCATTCAGGCCAAAGGGTGACTGCGATTTACATCTGTAAATCCATTCCATTTCTCTCTGGAGATTTTTTTTATCCCAATGCCCCCTTCTGGGTGAGGGGGAATCAGCTCCAGTACAGAGAATCTTAGAGCCCCAGGACCCTCAGCATGTTTCTCAGCAAAGTGACAGGCAACTGAAGTAATTTCCTTCTTCCGTATCTCATTCACATGCTCGCACACCCTTCTTCTAAGTTCCCTATAAGTCTTACCGACATAGTTCATAGGGCAAGGGCACTGGAAGATATAAACCAACCCCTTGCTTTTGCAGTTGATAAAGTCACGTATCGGGAACGTCTTTTTCGTCACGGAGCATGTGACAGTTTTGGTCACATTGATGTACTCACACGCTTTGCACATGCCACAGCGGAACATCCCCAAAGGGCGACGCTCCAACCATGTCCCAGGAGCTGTGTGAGGACTCATTTTTGTGGGGCGATCTGTACTTTTCAATAATACTGGGGCTGTGTATGACTTTTCAATCACTTTTTATAAAAAAAAATGTGAAGCATTCAGTAAAGCCCATGATGTGTATTTATTTTATTGTTTACATATTTTTATTTACATTTTGTGGAAAGAGTGGTGATTTGATTTTTTATATTTTTTTTAACACTTTATTATAGTTCCCATAGGGAACTTTAACAAGCAATCATTAAATTGCTGCTCACATAGACTGTAATGCATTAGCATTGGAGTCTAAGAATTTTACTAATAAAACTAATATTTAGCACCCTCCTTTTACACAGGAGGACAGGGGTTGCCGCACACACACTCCGGCTACCCTAATCTCGGCCATCTGAAGGGTTAAAAGTATGCAACTGCCATTACCGCCAGTCACGGACATTAGTCTGCAGACACCCAGCACCTATAGTACCCACTGCACACGCCTGCGGGCTCCATTTTTTAATGCCCTGCTGCCACATATATTTACATGAGGAAGGGTTAAAGTATGGGACATCTTGCCTATTTAGGCTGGGCCCACCAATTATAAACACCGGGTAGTAATAAAGTAGAGAGAGCCTTACTATACTTTACAAAAATTGATACCCAAACAATTGAACTAAGGCTCCAGCTTATAATACGAAATAATCTTTATTAAATAAGCACAATCACATTATCATGTAAAAACAGCAGTAAACAGGCATGTTTTAGTGAGGAAAGACCCGAGGGGAACCGGGGGATCGACACACATGGGCATACATAAAATTATGTAGAGCGCCACAACGAGGCCAGAAAAAAGGAAAAGTAACCCTGGATAGTTGGATCCAATAGGGTATATATAGGCAGTGTGGAATTAAAAGAAGCTCAGAAAAAATACCCAATATTAGCTCGCCGATCCCTCGGTCTCCTTCTCCCAATGCTGTTTCGCTAGCAACCTGGCTTCTTCAGGGGATAAGAGACTAATGAGAACTCTACCTTCTTATATATCGCTCCCATAAATGTAATCAATACAATAATCCTCATTCAGTGTGTGATGGAGCTGAACTCACCAATGAGGGCTCACATCGTAGGTCAGGTGGTAAGAAAAGGGAAGGAAATCAATAGGGGTCATTGGAGTTCGGCGTGCAGTCATCATGACACTTAGGTCACGTGACTGCTACGTCAGCACGTCATCACAAGTGCCACCCATCAGTGTTCTAATGATACATGCTGATAAGCCGCTCAAATATCACATTAACATAGTTAGCATCGGCACTGATAATAATCGTAATATAAGTCCGGATCAAATCTCCCATCGTAGAAAAACAGGAGATTGGAACAGTCTCCAAATTACTATGATCCCTAAATGCACAAAAAGAGGGAAGGACGGGGAGAGAGAGGGAGGAGAAAAAGGGAAGAAAGGGAGAGGGGGGAGGGAAGGAAAATAGGTCACATGATTCATGACGTACCGGACCATTGGGTCACATGATCGGAACATTCCGCTTATATCAAGCAGCATAACAATACATGATTGCACAGAATAAATCAAGGGGCCAATGTTATCGAACATAAGTGAGGTGAATTAAGTGAAAGTGTGATAAGGGTAAATGGTGATAAGTAGAAAAAATAGAAAAACACAGAAAAAGTAAGAATTCATTTCATAATCGTATACATAATTTATATATAGTGAAATGCCAGTGGGTAATAATGCATCGAATTGATAATAAATAATACACTTATTAAAATTGCATTTCCGAATACGTGATCACTACACCTTATTAGAAGGGATGCATGTAATAACAATTATATAAAAACAATTACAGTATATAACATATATTGTGACTATAAAAAATATATATAGATACAAAAAAATGATTAGAAATTATACATATATAAAATGCATAGTGAAGTTAAGGGCCCTGAAGATGAACAGGAGTATCCGAATACATACAAAGGTGTACCACAATACATATATAAAAGTATTATCATAGGCATATCAAATAAATGCATCATAATAAATAAGAACAAAAAAGAAAAAAGAAAGAAAGAGGAAAATTATGTGTATTGTGTATATATATGTATTCCAGAATCCCGATTGTTCTGTCAGACGCAAAAAAACACACGAAGGGATCCTCCCAAGCAGTCCACCGCTCTTGATGGAACCAAATACAGCAATTGCCGCCCACCTGACCCATCTGAACACACCGCAAATACATGGATACTAGAACTAAGAAAAAAAGGAGAACACAACATTATCAAAAACATATAGAGTAATAAAAGAAATAAAAACAAGGGGCCGGACTAATCCAAAAGACCAAAGACCAAAAAAGACCCATACCTCATTTATAGATATGGGACAAAGGACATATCATCATTTAATCCTCTGGGGACCATACAATCCAACTCATGAATCCATCTTACCTCCTTTTGTGCCAGGGTTCTCCTCCAGTCACCACCGCGTGCTGTAATGTAGATACGGTCGATGCCTTTAACTCGGAAGGTCGTGCTGTCACAATTATGCAATTGTTTGAAGTGCCTGGGAATAGGTTTAAGCATAGTCACGTCATCTTCACCCTGAGCCGCTTCCATGCCAAGAACATGTTCCTGTGTGCGTCTCCTCAATTCTCTTGAAGTCATGCCAGCATAAACACGTTGGCATGGGCAAGTCGCCAGATAGATTACTCCAAAGGTGTTACACGTAATATTATGAGTAATCTTATACTGTTTGTCACTTTTTATGGGATTACTGAAGTGTGAGGCTCTGTCAATGTTCAGACAGGCCACACACTTACCGCACGGGGAACAGCCCCATTTGGGGCCCTTGGAACCAAAAATTCTCTGTGGATTAGGACCCGAGTGATAACTTCTGACCAACAGGCCATTAAATTTTTTTGTCCATCTATATGTAATAGAGGGACAAGGAGGAAGAATCTTAGTCAGAGTAGAATCTAGGTGTAATACCTCCCAATATTTTGTTATAGCGTCTTTCATCAGACGCCACTGAGAATTATAAGATGTGATGAAATGTACCTTGTCATCCGTATTGGCGCTATTTTCTTTCGGTCAATATACCAAAAGTTGATCTCTTTTCGACATTTTTGCTTTGTTATATCCCTGTCGTATCTTTGCTCCAGGATATCCACGATTTGAGGATCTGTTCCAAAGGTCCTGAGATTGTATCTCAAAAGCTTTTTTCGGTTGAGCAAATCCTTTTGGCTCTTAAGAATTGGCTATATGGTATGTTCTGAATGAGATTCGAAGGATGACATAAGTTTGCATGTAGAACCAGATTTGTGGAAGTCTCCTTGCGATATCTCGGCAGGGGCTTTGACTACTACACCAGAAAAAGAAGCAATAACAATTTTGGAGGAATTGATGGAGGAACAGGAACCAAACGTTTCAGTTGGCTGTGGTAAGTTTCCAAAATCATTACTACCAAAGTCTAAACGCTTTCCTGTGAGTATTGATTACATTTATGGGAGCGATTATATAAGAAGGTAGAGTTCTCATTCGTCTCTTATCCCCGGAAGAAGCCAGGTTGCTGGCGAAACGGCGTTGGGAGAAGGAGACTGAGGGAACGGTGCACTAATATTGGGTATGTTTTCTGAGCTTCTTTTAATTCCACACTGCCTATATATACCCCTATTGGATCCAACTGTCCAGGGTTACTTTTCCTTTTTTCTGGCCTCGTTGTGGGGCTCTCCATCATTTTATGTATGCCCATGTGTGTCGATCCCCCGGGCCCCCTCGGGTCTTTCCTCACTAAAACATGCCTGTTTACTGCTGTTTTTATATGATAATGTGATTGTGTTTATTTAATAAAGATTTTTTCGTATTATGAGCTGGAGCCTTAGTTCAATTGTTTGGGTATCTATTTAGGCTGGGTGCTGGATCTCCTTAACCACTTCCAGAGCGGGCCATTTACCCCCTTCCTGACCAGCCCTAATTTAGTGAATCTGACAATGTGTCACTTTATGTGGTAATAACTTTGGAACGCTTTTACTTATCCAAACCATTCAGAGATTGTTTTCTTGTGACACATTGTACTTCATCTTAATGGTAAATTTGAGTCAATATGTTCTACCTTTATTTATAAAAAAATCCAAAGGTTAATGAAAATTTGAAAAAACTCACTGTTTTCTAAATTTGAGTCTCTCTGCTTTTAAGACAGATAGTGATGCCTTTATAAAATATTCATTAATTAACATTCCCCATATATCTACTTTATGCGGGCATCATTTTTGTAATGTAATTTTATTTTTTTAGGACGCTAGAAGGTTTAGAATTTTAGAAGCAATTTTTGAAATTATTAAGAAAATTTCTAAAGTCAACTTTTTTAAGGACCAGTTCAGTTCTGAAGTCAATTTGTGGGGCTTACATAGTGGAAACCCCCCATAAATGACCCCCTTGTAGAAACTACACCCCTCAAGTTACTCAAAACTGATTTTACAAACTTTGTTAACCCTTTAGGAGTTCCACAAGAATTAAAGGAAAATGGAGATTACATTTCTAAATTTCTAATTTGTTGGCAGATTTTCCAGTTTAATCCAATTTTTTCTTTAACACATCGAGGGTTAACAGCCAAACAAAACTTAATATTTATTACCCTGATTCTGTGGTTTACATAAACACCCCACATGTGGTCATAAACTGATGTAAGGGCACACAGCAGGGTGCAGAAGAAAAGGAGCGCCATATGGTTTTTAGAAGGCGGATTTTACTGAACTGGTTTTTAGATGCCATGTCCCATTTGAAGCCCCCTGCCCATATAAACGTGCCATCAATCATCCGATGAATAAGAAAAACTCTTGTTTATTTATGCAGATGGGAGGTATGCTGAGCTACATGAATAGGAAGCCATGGTAATACTGTAGATGCAGATAAAACCATCTACAGTGCAGTCACAAAGTCTTCAGACCCATAAACTTTTTTTTTCACATTTTATTATGTTGCTACCTTGTGCTAAAATAAAAAAAAATAAATAAATCAATTATCCCCCCATCAATCTGCACTCAATCCCCCTTAGGCTACTTTCACATTAGCATTAATATTTTCTGGTATTGAAATCTGTCATAGGGTCTCAATACCGGGAAAAAAACGCTTCAGTTTTGTCCCCATTTATTGTCAATGAGGACAAAACGGAACTGAACAGAACGGAATGCTCCAAAATGCATTCCATTCCATTCTGATACCTGCATGCAGCAGTTTGCTTTCCATCCTGGGATGCGGAGCAAGACGGATCCGGCATGACCCACAATGCAAGTCAATGAGGACGTTTTCTCTAAAACTATCTGAAACAATAGAAAACTGATCCGTCCCCCATTGACTTTCAATGGAGTTCATGATGGATCCGTCTTGGCTATGTTAAAGATAATATAATCGGAACCATTCATAATGGATGCAGATGGTTGTATTATCAGTAACGGAAGTGTTTTTGCTGAACCCTGCCAGATCCAGCAAAAAAGCTAGTGTGAAAGTAGCCTTAATGACATAATGAAAACAGAATTTTAGAAATGTTTGCAAATGTATTAAAAAGGAAAAACTTTCAGACCCTTTGCTATGATTATCTTTGCGCTGTTTCTACTCCCACTGTCACATCCCTGCCTGAATAAGGTCTCACAGCTGATAATACATATCAAAGCAAAAACCAAGCCATGAGGAGGAAAGAACTGCCTGTAGAGCCCAGATACATGATTGTGTGGAGGCACAGTCCTGGAGAAGGGTATAAATAATTTCAGCTGCACTGAAAGTGCCAAATAGCACAGTGACCTCTATAATTCTTAAACGGAAGAAGTTTGGAACAAGCAGGACTCTTTCTACAGCTGGCCACCCCACCAAACAAACTAATCAGGGATAAAAGGGCCTTCATAACAGAGGTGACCAAGAACTCGTTGGTCACTCTGGCTGAGCTCCAAAGATCCTTTGTGCAGATGGGAGAAACATCCAGAAGGTCAATTCTCACTGCAGCATACTACCAATCTGGGTTTATTGCAGGGTAGCCAGAAAGAAGCCTCTTCTTAGTAAAAGGCACATGAAAGATATTCTTAACCCTTTCACAAGCAGAGCCGTACATGCAGCAGACCCAGGATATTAGAGCTGCAATTTTTATATTGGCCAGCAGGTGACAGGCCAACATAATAAATGAGCAAGTCACATATTACCATGCTCCTTAATGGAACATGGCAATATTGAATAAAAAAATTTATAATATGTAAGTGTTGTAGCCTCGAACACTGGCTACAAAAAACATTTAAAAAGGTTTTTTTTAAATGTAAAAAAAATATATAAAAGAAATCAAAAAAATGAAATCAGCCCCCTTTCCTTGGAATAAAAAAATAAATACAGGTAATACATTTACCTGTTCGGGCTGCAGCATGATACTCAGCCTCGGCATGGCTGTGCCAGGAGAGATGCACTGAGCCATGCCCCCTGATGACGCGAGTACATCCTTAGTAACAGAATGCAATGCTCTGTTTCTCCCCACAGCAGGCGTGTGCTGGGGGAGATTAGCAGTGAGCTGATTAGCTCAGCTACTCTATTACTATGTATAAGTGTTTCTGCCTAATGGAGCACCAAGTCATGGACCTATCAGGTTCTAATCCAGGGACTCGGCAATCTATTTAAATCCCTTCCTGACCATATACCATTGTCAGTGATAGTCTTTGTTGGCTCTAGCTGGTTCACTTGTTCGTGGTTCCTGTATTGCCATTTGTCCAGAACCTATACTAGCGTAGAGACTGTTGTCCAGTTGATGTCCATTTAGGGCTTACACTACATGTAGGTAGGGAAAGCGGGATGGGTTGTAGTTCAGGGACCCACTGTCCTCATCTGTTCCTACTTACAGCCCTAAAAATGTTAGTCCACCTTCACTGGAGGCCATGTTAGACTTAGCCTCACAGATGGAGGGTATTGCCCATTTGGTGCAGGATCTAGCTGTGAGAGTTTATCAGCAAAAGTCCTGTCAGACTAGTTCCTCTGCTTATGCATCCCCATCACTGGTGGAGCCTAAGATTAAAGGGGTATTATCATCTTTGTAATCATCTTTCATCCCACCCCCCTGAGGCTTTTCCTAAATATACTCCTTTTTCTAAATCATAGTTTTTTTTATAAAAATGAAAAATCATATATGGTTGTTTATACTCGCTGCCCATGGATACGGCCACCGATCGCCGGCCGCATCCATGGGCCGCGCCTGCGCACCGCTTACCCTGGTGATCTAGTGGCCGGCCTGCATTAGAAGATGTGAGCGCGCACGCATGCGCAGATAAAGTATACTTCGTGCCGCGGCTCCAAACAAATGAAGATACTTCTGCGCATGCGCGGGGGCGACCGAACACTTCGGTGGATGAAGAAAGGAGTCGGACGTCTTTAGAACAGCCAGCGCAGGACATGGGTAAGTATTATTTGTAAATGCCCCACCAATTCCACCAACGATTTAATAATAAGAGCATTATTTTACATGGGGGCATAACAGGAGGCATCATTCTAACTGGGGGGCACTAAAGGGGGCATTATTTTACATGGGGGCATAACAGGAGGCATCATTCTAACTGGGGGGGCACTAAAGGGGGCATTATTTTACATGGGGGCATAACAGGAGGCATCATTCTAACTGGGGGGGCACTAAAGGGGGCATTATTTTACATGGGGGCATAACTGGAGGCATCATTCTATCTGGGGGGCACTAAAGGGGGCATTATTTTACCTGGCACAACGGGAGGCATTATTCTAACTGGGGGGGCACTAATGAGGGCATTATTTTACATGGGGCCATAACTGGAGGCATCATTCTAACTGGGGGGGGGGGGGGGGCACTAAAGGGGGCATTATTTTACCTGGCACAACTGGAGGCATTATTCTAACTGGGGGGCACTAAAGGGGGCATTATTTTACATGGCACAACTGGAGGCATTATTCTAACAGGGGGGGCACTAAAGGGGGCATTATTTTACATGGGGCCATAACTGGAGGCATCATTCTAACTGGGGGGGCACTAAAGGGGGCATTATTTTACATGGGGGCATAACAGGAGGCATCATTCTAACTGGGGGGGCACTAAAGGGGGCATTATTTTACATGGGGCCATAACTGGAGGCATCATTCTAACTGTGGGGGCACTAAAGGGGGCATTATTTTACCTGGCACAACTGGATGCATTATTCTAACTGGGGGGGCACTAAAGGGAGCATTATTTTACATGGCACAACTGAAGGCATTATTCTAACTGGGGGGGCACTAAAGGGGGCATTATTTTACATGGGGGCATAACAGGAGGCATTATTCTAACTGGGGGGGGGACTAAAGGGGGCATTATTTTACATGGCACAACTGGAGGCATTATTCTAACTGGGGGGGGCACTAAAGGGGGCATTATTTTACATGGGGCCATAACTGAAGGCATCATTCTAACTGGGGGGGGCACTAAAGGGGGCATTATTTTACATGGCACAACTGGAGGCATTATTTTAACTGGGGGGGCACTAAAGGGGGCATTATTTTACATGGGGGCATAACAGGAGGTATAATTCTAACTGGGGGGCACTAAAGGGGGCATTATTTTACATGGGGGCATAACAGGAAGCATCATTCTTACTCGGGGGCATTAAAGGGGGCATTATTTTCCATGGGGGCATAACAGGAGGCATCATTCTAACTGGGGGGGCACTAAAGGGGGCATTATTTTACATGGGGGCATAACAGGAGGCATCATTCTAACTGGGGGGGCACTAAAGGGGGCATTATTTTACATGGGGGCATAACTGGAGGCATCATTCTATCTGGGGGGCACTAAAGGGGGCATTATTTTACCTGGCACAACGGGAGGCATTATTCTAACTGGGGGGGCACTAATGAGGGCATTATTTTACATGGGGCCATAACTGGAGGCATCATTCTAACTGGGGGGGCACTAAAGGGGGCATTATTTTACCTGGCACAACTGGAGGCATTATTCTAACTGGGGGGCACTAAAGGGGGCATTATTTTACATGGCACAACTGGAGGCATTATTCTAACTGGGGGGGCACTAAAGGGGGCATTATTTTACATGGGGCCATAACTGGAGGCATCATTCTAACTGGGGGGGCACTAAAGGGGGCATTATTTTACATGGGGGCATAACAGGAGGCATCATTCTAACTGGGGGGGCACTAAAGGGGGCATTATTTTACATGGGGCCATAACTGGAGGCATCATTCTAACTGGGGGGGTACTAAAGGGGGCATTATTTTACCTGGCACAACTGGATGCATTATTCTAACTGGGGGGGGGGGGGGGCACTAAAGGGAGCATTATTTTACATGGCACAACTGAAGGCATTATTCTAACTGGGGGGGCACTAAAGGGGGCATTATTTTACATGGGGGCATAACAGGAGGCATTATTCTAACTGGGGGGGGACTAAAGGGGGCATTATTTTACATGGCACAACTGGAGGCATTATTCTAACTGGGGGGGCACTAAAGGGGGCATTATTTTACATGTGGCCATAACTGAAGGCATCATTCTAACTGGGGGGGGGCACTAAAGGGGGCATTATTTTACATGGCACAACTGGAGGCATTATTTTAACTGGGGGGGCACTAAAGGGGGCATTATTTTACATGGGGGCATAACAGGAGGCATAATTCTAACTGGGGGGCACTAAAGGGGGCATTATTTTACATGGGGCCATAACTGGAGGCATCATTCTAACTGGGGGGGGGCACTAAAGGGGGCATTATTTTACATGGCACAACTGGAGGCATTATTTTAACTGGGGGGGCACTAAAGGGGGCATTATTTTACATGGGGGCATAACAGGAGGCATAATTCTAACTGGGGGGCACTAAAGGGGGCATTATTTTACATGGGGCCATAACTGGAGGCATCATTCTAACTGGGGGGGCACTAAAGGGGGCATTATTTTACATGGGGGCATAACAGGAGGCATCATTCTAACTGGGGGGGCACTAAAGGGGGCATTATTTTACATGGGGCCATAACTGGAGGCATCATTCTAACTGGGGGGGTACTAAAGGGGGCATTATTTTACCTGGCACAACTGGATGCATTATTCTAACTGGGGGGGGGGGGGCACTAAAGGGAGCATTATTTTACATGGCACAACTGAAGGCATTATTCTAACTGGGGGGGGCACTAAAGGGGGCATTATTTTACCTGGGGGCACTAATGAGGCAGTATTATTCTTAAGGGCACTAAAGGGGGCACTATTTTCTTATTTTATGCCTGTTGATTTGAAGTTTATTTTAAAATAAACATGTTAATTACGTTTACAATAAAGCTAAATTTCTTTACTAAATTTGGTTTTTCTGTATTTTTTAATGTCGTGTGGGTATGCCAACATGTGTGAAATCCATCGCATGCGCAGCTCCGTTTGGACGCAGCACAAAGAAATAAAGATCAGCGCCGGGCGGCCTCGCTATTCCTTTGTGCCTTCATCTGCAGGAGCAGAGAGGGGTAGGAGCAGAGGACATGAGGCAGGATGGGGTCAGACTCTGGACTACAGCAATGGAGCTGTGGGGGATTTATGGCTGCTCAGTTCTGGTTGTGTTCATAGTGGCTGCTGCATTATTGAATGGAGGGACACAGAGGGGTGACATTGAATGGAGGGAGATAGAGGGGGGTGACATTGAATGGAGGGAGATAGAGGGGGGTGACATTGAATGAAGGGACATAGAGGGGGTGACATTGAATGGAGGGACATAGAGGGGGGTGACATTGAATGGAGGGACATAGAGGGGGGTGACATTGAATGGAGGGACATAGAGGGGGGTGACATTGAATGGAGGGACATAGAGAGGGTGACATTGAATGGAGGGACATAGAGGGGGTGACATTGAATGGAGGGACATAGAGGGGATGACATTCTGAAGTGTAGTGATACATGGACGCCATTATGGAGTGAGGGGACACAGAGGGGAGGACATTATGATGTTGAGAGAATGGAGGGACATTGCGTCCCCTTTGTCCCTCTACTTCATAATGTCCTCCACTCTGTGTCCTTTCACTCCATAATGGTGTCCCCTGTATCTCTAGACTTCAGAATGTTATCCCCTCTGTGTCCCTCCATTCTATAATGGCGTCCCCTGTGTCCCTCCATTCTATAATGGCATCCCCTGTGTCCCTCCATTCTATAATGGCGTCCCCCCTGTGTCCCTCCATTCTATAATGGCATCCCCCCTGTGTCCCTCCATTCTATAATGGCGTCACCCCTGTGTCCCTCCATTCTATAATGGCGTCCCCCCTGTGTCCCTCCATTCTATAATGGCGTCCCCCCTGTGTCCCTCCATTCTATAATGGCGTCACCCCTGTGTCCCTCCATTCTATAATGGCGTCCCCCCTGTGTCCCTCCATTCTATAATGGCGTCCCCCCTGTGTCCCTCCATTCTATAATGGCATCCCCTGTGTCCCTCCATTCTCTAATGGTGTCCCCTTTGTGTCCTTCCATTCCATAACGTCTTCCCCCTATGTTGCTCCATTCCATAAAGGAGTTCATCCTGAATTCCATTATTGTAATCTAATGTAAAATCGTTGGTGGATTTGGTGGTGGATTTATTCAAATAAAAATGATACTCACCTATTTTGAAGTTGTCCTAGTCCTCCGATACTTCCCCGGCATGCCCTCTTTCTCAAATTCTGTTTGATCTTCATGTACGTTGATCTTCTTATACAGCTCTGCTACATCTGTCTTCATGTACACTATATTTCATTATAGGTGTCTAATTCATGAAACTCAGTATTCCATATTGGCGTCCCCTGTGTCCCTCCACAGGACATTATGAAGTGGAGGTCATGGTAGTGTAGAGGAAGACAGATGTAGAAGGGCTGTATAGGAAGCTTTTCATCCACAATGCTAGTGGTGGAGGGGGAGACAGATGTAGCAAAGCTGTATAAAAAGTTGTTCAGCAACAGTGCAAGTGTAGAAATAACTATATATATGTAGCAGAGCTGTATAAGCAGATGGTCAGCCTCAGTGATGGTGAAAGAGAGAGAGAGGAACTCGAACTGTATGAGGGTGTTCAGCAACAGTGCTAGTGTGGAAATGACTATATATATATATATATATATATATATATATATATATATATATATATATGTAGCAGAGCTGTATAAGCGGATGGTCAGCCTCAGTGATGGTGAAAGAGAGAGAGATGAACTAGAACTGTATGAGGCTGTTCAGCAACAGTGCTAGTGTGGAAGTGACTATATATACAGTACAGACCAAAAGTTTGGACACACCTTCTCATTCAAAGAGTTTTCTTTATTTTCATGACTATGAAGGCATCAAAACTATGAATTAACACATGTGGAATTATATACATAACAAACAAGTGTGAAACAACTGAAAATATGTAATATTCTAGGTTCTTCAAAGTAGCCACCTTTTGCTTTGATTACTGCTTTGCACACTCTTGGCATTCTCTTGATGAGCTTCAAGAGGTAGTCACCTGAAATGGTCTTCCAACAGTCTTGAAGGAATTCCCAGAGATGCTTAGCACTTGTTGGCCCTTTTGCCTTCACTCTGCAGTCCAGCTCACCCCAAACCATCTCGATTGGGTTCAGGTCCGGTGACTGTGGAGGCCAGGTCATCTGGCGCAGCACCACATCACTATCCTTCATGGTCAAATAGCCCTTACTTTCAAAGTTTTCCCAATTTTTCGGCTGACTGACTGACCTTCATTTCTTAAAGTAATGATGGCCACTCGTTTTTCTTTACTTAGCTGCTTTTTTCTTGCCATAATACAAATTCTAACAGTCTATTCAGTAGGACTATCAGCTGTGTATCCACCTGACTTCTCCTCAACGCAACTGATGGTCCCAACCCAATTTATAAGGCAAGAAATCCCACGTATTAAACCTGACAGGGCACACCTGTGAAGTGAAAACCATTTCAGGGGACTACCTCTTGAAGCTCCTCAAGAGAATGCCAAGAGTGTGCAAAGCAGTAATCAAAGCAAAAGGTGGCTACTTTGAAGAACCTAGAATATGACATATTTTCAGTTGTTTCACACTTGTTTGTTATGTATATAATTCCACATGTGTTAATTCATAGTTTTGATGCCTTCAGTGTGAATCTACAATTTTCATAGTCATGAAAATAAAGAAAACTCTTTGAATGAGAAGGTGTGTCCAAACTTTTGGTCTGTACTGTATATATATACGCAAAAACACAAATGCAATAGCACTCTGCAACCAGCACTCTGCCCTGCCTCTATGCTGGATGTTGAATGAGGCATTGGTGTACATTTTGGCCAAAGCGTAATAAGCCACTCACCCAGTCAAGGTCGCCTCTATGAGTGGTCCCTAACACTAGTTCCTACCTGTTTATGGGCCATGATAGCCACACAAAGTCCAGGGAGCGCAGGTACAGCATGCACGCCAGGCACACTCTGCTTTTAACCCCGTCCGGTGCCGTGACAGCTTTCAGCGGATCCAGGGATGCAAGTACCAACATGCATGCTGAGCCCACTATATACTTCTCCTGGAGCCAAATGGCTCTAAATATATATACACTGTGTACAGAATTATTAGGCAAATTAGTATTTTGACCACATCATCCTCTTTATGCATGTTGTCTTACTCCAAGCTGTATAGGCTCGAAAGCCTACTACCAATTAAGCATATTAGGTGATGTGCATCTCTGTAATGAGAAGGGGTGTGGTCTAATGACATCAACACCCTATATTAGGTGTGCATAATTATTAGGCAACTTCCTTTCCTATTCAGCTTTGATATTAATGAGTTTTTTGGGTTCATTGAGAACATGGTTGTTGTTCAATAATAAAATTAATCCTCAAAAATACAACTTGCCTAATAATTCTGCACTCCCTGTATGTAGCAGAGCTGTATAAGCGGATAGTCAGCCTCAGTGATGGTGAAAGAGAGAGAGATAAACTAGAACTATATGAGGCTGTTCAGCAACAGTGCTAGTGTGGAAGTGACTATATATATGTATGTAGCAGAGCTGTATAAGCGGATGGTCAGCCTCAGTGATTGTGGAATAAAGAGTTGTAGCAGAGCTTTATATGCGGACCGTCAACCTCAAGGATGGTGGGAGAGTATAATAAAGATGTAGCTGAGCTGTATAGGAAGCCCTTGAGCCAAACTAATGATAGGAGACTGGAGAAAAAACATGTTCCTGAGTTATATATGCATCTATACATATACATAGTGTAAGGTTTATACACAATTAAAGCACAGCTGTAATAGAAAGAAATCTGCATCAGTGCTGGGGGGTGGGGGATGGTCATGTTTTATGGGAATCAAATGCACAGATTATAAGTCTACTGGCTGACAATCTTTAGAGCTAAGGTATAATATGGAATTATAGTGTTTGCTGCACAGAATGGGTTTGTAAAAGATCAGACTGAGATTGTGTGTAAAACTGTGCAGGAAAGCCACATGTTACTGTACACTGAGCTCACTTATCACAGCTCTCTGATGATTCCCCAGCAGGGGGAGGGGCCTCAGACACTGCAGGCTGCCAGACTGATGACTCATTCTCTTCACATGAACTAGCACATAAGAACTCAGTGCTCAGTGTGATGTCATAAGGAGGTGTGGCTGGCCTTTACTCTAGCTGCCTAAGCCCGCCCAGCCGTATCTGCAGAAAACCAGGAAGTGAACAGCAGAGTGACTGCAGGTAAGGCTGAAAGAGCAAGATGATAATACCCCTTTAAGCTCCCTGACCACTTCTCTGATGACCTTTAAAGGGGTTCTGCACTTTGTTTTAACTGATGATCTATCCTCTGGATAGATCATCAGCTTCTGATCGGCGGGGGTCCGACACCCGGGCCCCCCGCCGATCAGCTGTTTGAGAAGACACACATAGAATTAGTACATAGACCATTGTCAATCACATTAGTGTATATAATATAGCAGTATATAACATATCCATCACATCCATGTATATAATATAGAAATCATAGACAACATTGTATCCCCCCCCCCCCCCCCCCATTGGCTGTCGTTCCCCTCAGTTCAATCAAGTACAACATACAGCAAAAACATTAGCTGTTTCTACGTGGTTCTGCGTGCAGCTCTCCGATTCCTTTCAATATCCTCATATATTTTAATTTGTTGAAGGTATAAACCCCACTCCCTTGATGAGGGCTGGGAGGCAGAGCCCCAGTGGCTGACCAATATAGCTTTCGCAACCATCAATCCTCTCATCCAGATCCGTCTAACCTGGGGGGGGACTTCCGTTTCTGAACCATAATCTCCAAAGATTACTATCAAGATCCCCGAGTTATAGTTCATTGAGGATTCCTTTTGTAGGGCAGAGAAAACCTCATCCCAATATTGTCTTATTTTGCTACAGCTTCAAAGCAAATGAACATAGTTCGCATTCAGATATCCACATTTTGGGCAACAACAGTCCCTGTCCCTATTTTGGGGAAATTTTATAGTACAGTCTATGAAGGATCTTAAATTGAATTAGTCTGTGAGCACTGGAAACTGTCGCCCTTCTCACGTTCCTATAGATAGTGGGCCACTGCAAAGGAGGGCAATTCAACTCTTGCTCCCATTTACTTGGGCTTTTAAAAAGTGTAACAGTAGCCAGTGCCATTCGGAGTTTAGCATATAATCTAGATAATTTCACCTTCTGGTCCTTCTGAACGTCACAGTAATCAAAAAATATATTCTCTTGTGGAAAAATACTGCCCCTATTCCTAGATGCTTCAAATAAATGTTTCAAACGTGTATACATAAATAAATCTAATGGTGTAGTATCAGTTAAACCAAATTCCGACAGTGATTTAAAATGACCTAAGTGAAATAGATGAGACACCCTATTGATACCATTACGTGTCCAATAGCCAAACTCTGTAATTTTGAAAAATTCCTCCAGCCCCCCATTCCCCCACAGAGGGGTGAAAACAAATGGGCTGGGGGCTTTCAGGAGCTCCTTCAGCCTATTCCACACCCTCTGTATTGAGAAAGGGATCAACAAGGACTTCCTCATTCCCATAGACCCAGTTTCCAAACATGAAAAAATGTTCCCTATTGGTGTATCAATGACTTTATTCAAATATCGTAAAAGTAAGCTCTCTTTCCTATTACAGCACCGCTGAATCTGTGCACAGAAATAATAACCTTGAAAAAAGGGTAGTGACAGTCCACCATCTACCTCCGACAACCATAGATATCTCTGCTTTATACGAACCCTCTTCCTGCCCCAAATTAGGCCATTAATCAAGGTCTCCAATCTATGAAAGAAGATATCATCAATCCAAATAGGGGAAGCACACATCGGAAACAGAACCATAGGCAAGATAATCATCCTAATCAGTGCAATTCGGTCTGTCTGTGCCAGTATCAATTTCCGCCAAGCACCAACCTTGGTCCTGACTTTATCCAAAACTGTGGCTAGATTGAGCTCATAAAACCTACTTATAGGAACCCCGATCTTAATCCCCAAGTAATCTAAGGAATCGTCAGGAGCCAAAACACAAACTCGGCTCCCCTCATCTACAGCTTTCCGGTTCAGAGGGAGGAGCGATGACTTTGACCAATTAATCAAATAGCCTGATAATTTACCATAATATTCTACTACCTCTATAACATAGGGGAGGATTTTCCAACCCTGGTCCAAAAACAGAATCACATCGTCTGCATATAGGCTTATTTTATCGCTCGCTCCCGCCACCCCGAAGCCATTTATACTATTCTCTAAACGGATCCGACAAGCCAACGGTTCTATAAAGAGCGCGAAGAGGAGAGGAGACAGGGGACAACCCTGTCTCATCCCTCTCCGCATCATAACAGGAGAAGTACCAATACCATTGATATTAATATATGCAACCGAGTGTTCATATAGCATTTGAGTCCTTTCCAAAAAAGATTTCCCAAGGCCAAAATGAGACATCGTTGCCCACAAAAAAGACCACTCCATCCTGTCGAACGCCTTTGCGCGTCTAATGACAGGATGGAGTGGTCCACACTACCCCCAACAGACAAATTCAGATAGACCCTATATATACTCAACTGTATTTGGCGGCCCGGGATAAAGCCCGTCTGGTCAGGGTGTACCAGATCAGCTATAACCCTCTTCAGGCGACCAGCCAGAATTTTTGCAAAAATCTTATAGTCCGTATTTAGGAGCGATATAGGTCTATATGACCCCACATCGCATAGGTCCTTATCCTTCTTCAAGACCAAAACAATCACTGCCTCTCTAAATGATGGTGGTAAAGAGCCAAGTGCGCAGGATTCATTAAAGACCCGAAGAAGGATCGGAAGAAGGGACTTTGCATGGTACCTATAGATTTCAAACGGTAATCCATCTGGACCGGGAGATGAACTATACTTTAGGGACGGGAGAATCGCTTGGAGTTCCTCCAAAAGAATAGAGGAGTCCAGCATTTCTCTATCTTGGATAGATACCTGGGGGAGCGCCAATTGTTGAAGGTATTGATCCATATCAGTACGACTAACCAAAGACTCAGAATTATAAAGGGTAGAATAGTATTTCACAAATTCCTCTCTAATCTCTTCTGCGGATCTCAAACCAATTCCCTGTGGATTCCTGATTTCTTTTATACTAGTATCCTCTCTTTGGTTAGCCACCAAACGAGCCAAAAACCTGCCCGTTTTACCAGACTCACAAAAACGTCTCTGGCCTTGAAATAACAGCTTGTGTTGTGCTTTCCTAAATAAAAGTGTCTTAAGCTGAGAGTTAGCCTCCCCTAATTGTGTGACAAATTGCTCCTTGTGACAGTCAATCAATGCGGCACGCAAACTCCTTATTGAGTCTGTCAGTTGTTTTTCCCTTCGTCGTGATTCCTTTCTGAATCTATGGATTTTATTAAAGTACAGACCCCTAATATGGGCCTTCAACGCGTCCCACACATAATGAATGTGTGTAGAACCTACGTTGAAGCCCCAAAATTCCTGAATATCCTGATCTACTCTGGATTGCTCCCCAATCACCTCAAGCCAATGCGAGTTCAATTTGAAAGTTCTTCTTGAGGATGGAGCCCCCACAAATACAATCAGAACTGGGGAGTGATCCGAAATTCCATGAGGTTCATACCTTATCCTCAGGACGCGACCGCACAGATCCTGACTTGCAAAGGCCAAATCAATTCGGGACATAGACCCGTATGACGGGCTAAAACAAGAAAATATTTTTTTATTTCCATAGAGGTGGCGCCAGATATCGACCAGCGCCAGCTCCTGGCACACAGCAGTCAAAGGGGACCCACTGCGACCGCGCCCAGATAGTGAAGAGAACCGATCCAACTCAGGGTCTAGAACCGCATTAAAATCCCCTGCCACCAATAAGGCACAATGATTTTTAGTAGATATATATTGGGCTAGATGTGAAAAAACTATTGATTTAAATGGAGGGGGGATATAAATAAAAGCCAATATCACCTCCTGCCTTTCCAAAGCCCATGGAGAAATACATATCGCCCTTCTTTATTGATGGAACTGTCTAGCGGATTGAACTCCATCCCTCGATGAATATATACACTAACACCTCTTGCATAAGATGAGTAACAAGCATGGTACTCCAGAGAAGCCCATTTCCTTTTTAATGTATAAATCCTATCTACTGTTGCGTGGGTCTCTAGTAGTGCCACAATCGCAGGCAGATGACGAACCACAAGGTCAAATACCACCGTTCTCTTCACTCTGTCTCCCAACCCTCTCACATTCCAGCATAAGATGTTACCCGGCATATCATATGAATAGAAGTGTCACCAATCTCAGAGAGGCACGCACAACCACGAAACAGAGAACGACAGCCGCTGCCTTCTTAAACAGCTGATCGGCGGGGGTCCCGGGTGTCGGACCCCCACCGATCAGAAGCTGATGATCTATCCAGAGGATAGATCATCAGTTAAAACAATGTGCAGAACCCTTTTAAACATTTTGTAGCCTTCTGTGAAATCTGTAGACTTTATTTTCATCTAAGGCCACACTCATTGGGTACTGAAGCATAAAGAGTAGGCATTGTTATGTCTCTGCTTCAGGTGGACCCTCAAGAGTGGGCGTTTTCGCTATCATCCAACTCCCCTGAACTTTTTTAGGTTGACTGTTTCTTTTCAGCCCTCTGTCTCTTTTATGATGATCCAGATAGGGCACCTTTACTGAAAGTCAGCTTATTTCCTTAGGGTTTCTGTCACCTCAGTTTTCGCTATTAAACAGGCTGACATTATAGATGTGAAAATGTCACCTGAATTTAACTCTGCATTTCTTTTATTTAAATATGCACCCGTTTTTTGTGTAATTTTAACTTTTATTATATGCAAATGAGCCTCTAGGAGCAGGGTGGCGTTGCACCCGCTCCTAGAAGCTCAGTTCGCCCACCTCATTTCCACTCTCTTCTGTCTTGATTGACAGGGCCAGGCCAGCGTTGGTTCTCCTGCTGGCCCCGTCTGCCGTGTAAATCTCGCGCCTGCGCTGTCCCATTCAGTATTCGGCACTGGCTTTGTCAGGCTTTGTCCTGTCTTTAATTGGAGTTCTGGTGAATTACTAAAATGGGGTCCTCCGTGCTCTGATCACTGCTTTGCTATCCAACTCTCTGTTCTAGAGTTCTGAACCAGAGGAAGGACCACTGCCTGAGGTCATCAAGGACTTCCAGGATGGATGTGTTTTCCAAAGAGGTGTAATGGGGTGCCGAAGGCACACTCGGTCTCCCATCAGCCGCAGACCTGCTGCTTAGCTTCGGGAGCGAGGATCTGTGTTTGACCTTGTTCCCAGGGCAGCTTTGCTAGTTGGGAGGCTCCCTGCTCCTAGGTCTGCTTTGAGCACCGAGCTGATCACTCGGTGCTCGACTGGTCGGTCTGTCGGTCATGTGATGCTGGCCACGTCACATGACCCTCACTCCCCACTATAAATACAGGCAGCCTGCTGGCCACAGGTTGCCTGTTAATTTTAGGTATCTGGTGATTGTTTTGTTCCCGCATACTTATTTGATCCTGTGTTCCCTGACGATTCTCTGCCTGCTCCTCCTGTACTGCGCATCTCTCCTGGTATCCTGACCCCGGCTTCCACCTGACGATTCTTTGCGGACTCCTGTTGTACTTCGTTTCTCTCCTGGTATTTGACCTCGGCTTTTCCTGACTATTCTTTGCTCATTCCTTAGTACTGCGTAGCTCTCTAGGTATTGACCCGGTCCGTTCACGTTCTGTTATTTGTCTTGTCTGTGATCCCAGCACGTATTCTAAGTTAGGGACTGCCGTCTAGTTGTCCCCTGTCATTAGGACTTGCGAGGCAAGTAGGCAGGGCCAGGGGTGAGGGTGGAGCGCAGTGGTCACTATCCTCCCCGCTGTGTGTAGTGTACGTTACCGTCACAAGAGGCCTCTGAAGCCTTGCCCTGTATCTCCTATGGTAGCCAGATTCTGTTTTTGTGAGTGAAAAAGAAGGTGGATTTCACCCTTTCATTGAATACAGAGAACGCAATAAAATTACAGTCAGAAACTAGTACCCCCTTCCTCTCATTCCCGATCTGTTCAATCAAATTTTTGGGATGCAATGGTTCGCAAAAATTGATCTTAGAGGAGCTTTTTATATTCCAAAACCCCACAAATTATATTTTCCGAGAGTTCCTGGGTTTGTTGTTGTATATCTCGATATCTTTTTTTTTCTCCCAGTATACTCATGTTATAAATATAAGAAAGGTCATACAAAAATTGAGGGAGCCTAAATTGTTTGCTAAGCTAAGTAAATGTGAATTTGGTGTAAAAGAAGTCTCCTCCTGGGTTATATCCTGTCACCCCAAAGTTTCTCTATAGACCCAGCTAAAGTGCAAGCTCTAGTTGGTTGGGCTAGGGCTACTTTTCTTAAAGCCCTTGAACAATTTCTTAGTTTTGGAAACGATTAGAACTATAAAAAAGTCATTCAAATTTTTTGTTATTTCCAAAATTTTTACTGATTTAACAAGGAAGGGGGCGGATCTGCTCCGCTGGTCCTCTGATGCTCTTTCCACCTTTGAAACCCTTAAAGAAAGTTTAATTCACTTATTCAACCTGACGTTACCAAACCATTCATTGTTGAGGTGAATGCTTTTGAGGTCGGAGTGGGTGCAGTACTGTCTCAGGGGCAGGGGCGGATTAAGTGCATGATAGGCCTGGGGCTGTCTACCCAACTTGGGCCCCTCCCTCCATTTTAGATTATTTTTTTTTGTATTGTGATAAAGTGAGGGGATTAATTTGGCAAGCGAGATATGTTCCATACCAGATACTAAGAGGTATGGCTACCGCTCCACCCACAGGTGCAGGCAAATAAAAGCTCCCCTAGGAGCTGCTCAGGTGGGGTATGTTGGTTGGAGCAGTGCAGTGGAGACGGTGTGCTACTGAAACAGAGGACTATGAACCAGGAGAAACCATATACTTATTGAGAACAAAGTCTTCACAAGCTGTGAACTGTGCCTTACTACCAAAAGGAAAAAGACTGTGTTTTATTTTGGACTTTGTGGTGCAGTAAAGCATATTAACTATTTGTTTCAAGCTAAAGAGAGCTACATTTATGTTTGATGGACTTTATGTTGGTTGGAAATGAACTACTAGCGTTTGTTTGGTTGAAGAAACCTAGACTGAGAGTATCTCTTTGCCGGAGCTAATTCCCCACACTGTTACAGTATGAAGAGGCTGCGGTACTTCATGAGCGCCACGGTCTCTTCCATATGACATCTCCAGACTAATAAAAATACCCCAAATTACCCCAAATTGGCTCCTAAACTGAAAAATGTAGGAGCCAAATAAAATTTTTGGTCGCCAAATTTAAAATACATATAATTATAATAAAAAAGACTTGGAGGATAATACAGCACCACATACCTCTTACATCCAGTAACATCCCCTGTCATGTTCACCTTCTCTTTCTTCTTCTCCTCCGTTTGACCCAGACCGCCATGACAAATTCTTTCAGCCGCATCTCGTCTCTATAGAGTTTGTTAAATAGACACCTTATATTTCTAAAATTTTCCATCAACCTCCCCATCCTGGTGTCCCAAAAATGTCATTCTGCTGCCACTCCCAATATTGTGTCCATTGTGCTCCCCAATGCCCCAGGTACTATACTGTGAAAAAATAGGGACCCCAGTAGATATTATTGGAGTCATTTATCAAACTGGTGTAAAGTAGAACTGTATTTCCAAAGAAGCTGTCAAAAATGAAAGGGCTAAACTAAACCAGTTCTACTTTACACCAGTTTGATAAATTCCCCCAAATGTCCCTATAGTGTCTACAGCAATTATAATGTCCCCTAGAGTGCCCCCAGTAATAATAACACTCAATATTGTGTTCCATGTAATAATCCCTGTATAGTGTCTAGTGTAGGGCGCGAATATTCAAATCGCAAATATTAATCGCAAATATCGGCACTTCGAGAATTCGCAAATATTTAGAATATAGTGATATATATTCATAATTTCGAATATTCTAAAAAAAAATTCATCAGTAACCTCCCTTTTTGCTTGTGGGCCAATGAGAAGGCTGCAATGTCTGAGGTTAGCAACATCCCTAGCAACCAATAGGAAAGTTGTCTACCCCTTACTATATAAGAAACTCCCCAGCAGACATTTTCTACAGTTTTTTAAAGTTCTGAGAGAGACAGCAGTGTCATTGCTGTGCTCTGTGCTTTCCACACTACATTAGATAGATACGGTAGTTAGATAGCTTATATATATATATATATATATATATATATATATATATATATATAATACAGATAGTTAGTGGGAGACAGTCAGTGTAGGTTATATCCTAATATAATGTAGCTGTTGCAGTGCAGTGTGTTAAGTAGTGTGATAGTTTCTGCTGTCCATACATACATGCAGACCTGCTAAAATGTGAAGTTTTACGTATTGCTCTAAAATATTCGCATCATTAGTGCCGATTAGCGCAATTGCAAATATATTGGAGCACTCTAACTGCATATAAAGCCATTTTTAATGTTCTGCTGTGCCAACCATTTTCTCCAGTCTCAGGAAACTTCTAGCAGCTTGGAAAATGTAGCAAAAGTGACCCATGCCTGTATTTCGCGTGCATTACGTGAATATTACATTGCTGATTTTTCGCAATCAAGAAAATAATCTCAAATTTGCGAATTCCCAAATATATGATGAATATTCGCCCAAATATTTGTGAAATATCTCAAATTCAAATATAGCCCCTGCCGCTCATCACCAATAGTGTCACACTGCCCCATATAGTAATTTGCCCCCACACAGTAATTTCCTCCACACTGCCCCACATAGTAATCCTCCCATAGTAATTTGCCCCCACACAGTAATTTTCCCCACACTGCCCCATATAGTAATTTCCCCCCACACAGTAATTTCCCCCACACAGTAATTTCCCCCACACTGATCCCACATAGTAATTTCCCCCACACTGCCCCACATAGTAATTTCCCCCACACTGCCCCACATAGTAATTTCCCCCACATAGTCATTTCCACCACATAGTCATTTCCACCACACTGTCCTTACATTGTAATCCCTCCCATAATAATTTGCCCCCACACTGCCCCCACATAGTAATTTCCACCACACTTTCCTTACATCGTAATCCCTCCCATAATAATTTGCCCCCACACAGTAATCCCTCCAAAATAATTTGCCCCACACAGTAATTTCCCCCGCACTGCCCCCACATAGTAACCCTCCCCCATAGTAATTTCCCCCACACTGCCTCCACATAATAATCCCTCCCATAATAATTTGCCCCCACACAGCCCTCACATAGTAATTTCCCCTCACACTGCCCTCACATAGTAATTTCCCCGATAAAAATGTGACCCCACATAGTAATCCCCCCATAATAATTTGCCCCCAAACTGCCACCACATAGTTATTTCCTCTCACACTGCCCTCACATAGTAATTTCCCCCACACAGCCGCCATAAAGTATTTTCCCCCGCACAGCCAGCCCCAATATAGTAATTGCGCTCCCATGCCCTGCCGCAGTATGAAGTTGTTTGGGTCAGCGTTGGGTCCCTCAGCGGTGCCGGGCCCGGGGCTGCCGACCCGAATGCCCGTATTATAATCTGCTATTGCTCAGGGGTCATCTTCCTTAACGAATCTTCAGCCATGTGCTTTCTTCTCGTGAAAATTTTCCTCTGCATACACAAGCGGGGTGCCATCTTTTTTCACAAGTCCGGCGAGGCACAGGTAAGCCCTTACCTGTGCCTGTGCCGCGAGCCGGTCTGAAAACAAATGCGGTCACCGAGAGCAGGCAGTTCCGAGAACAGCCTGAAGAAGGCCCCCGGTGGCTGTTCTTGAAACTGCCTGCTCCCGCTGACCGCACTTGTTTTTGGACCAGCTCGCGCACAGGCACAGGTAAGGGCTTACCTGTGCCTCGCCGGACTTGTGAGACTTAGCATAAGTTCTTTGTACTTACTGATCACAAAACCCTGATTTATCTTGACAGTGCTAAGTGCTTGAATCCTAGACAGGCACGCTACACAGGGCCGGCGTCAGCACCTGGCATTCCTGGGGGAGGGGGGGCACTGCTCTGCTATGAGAGCTTCCATCAATACAGATGGAAGCGCTCATTGATGGAGCGCCGGGAGCTGCAGTCCTTTCATTCACGCAGCTTCAGACTGGAGCAAGGGAGCATCTGTAAGCCGTGTACCAAAGTGGGCTCCCCAGAATACAGCGAAGTCACAAACGAGGAAAGCAACTCCAACACCAGCTTTTGCCGAAACAGAATTTTACTAACACAACCACAAATGCTGAGAACATAAAATAAATAAAAAAACACACAAAGGCTGAGACCCCTGTGTTGCACAGCACGGCACCTTCTAATGGATGTCAGCGGAAATTTTGAGGTAATTTACCTACTGACGGGCACAACTAAAACCACCTCGTCGTACCTATTATTACCCTGAAGCAAACACAAACAATTGGTTGGGTGCTTAGTAAGTGCTGGCCTTTGGTGCAACACAGCATCTTACCGTGCTCTATATTATTCCCCCTCCCATAACTAGTCCGGTAGCATGTGCCTGATTATTACTCCTGAGCAATACGCTGAACTGGATAGAGTTCGTAGGGATGTTTATCAGCTCCCAAATGTGCAATGTCCCTTTTAGTAATAGAGTCCTTGTAGATACAGTAGCAACTCTTTAGACCTGACACAAAGCAGAGACCCTAACTATCTAACTACAGGCCTGGTCTAAGTCTCTAGGCTCCAACACTGCAGTGTGATGCGTGCACGATCTTACTGACCCGGGTCCGCTCTTTATCCACTGATGTCTCTGAACCGAACAACCAGTCTCTCCAGCAAACATGAGGTCCCACAGTGTATGCAGCTTGTTCCTTACCTCTTTTCAGCCTTCCTGGAAACAATTCTCCTTTCCCTGGACAGGATATGGGTTTTGGAAAATGATCAGCTGCAGCTGTGGTCACACAGAAGGTCCTCCCACTCCTGGATCCATTAGCTTCTGTGCTCACACACGATTCCTCAGCTCTCAGCTCGCTCCTAAGATGGCTGCAACTCCTTCTTCATACTCTGAAGAACCACACCTCTCATGAATATGGAAATATATATGCAGTCAGTCAGCTGTGCCTAGGAAACAGCAGCATCTTGTGGCCAAACAGCAGAACGTCAGTCCAGAACATTTAATTTAATCCACACACAAGCAGTGTTCAAACAATGAAAGCTGTTTCTCAATCTCACATATCCTCTGGTGGACCCTCTGCTGCTGTCCCCCTTACAAGCTCCTGTGCTGCGGAGCTTCAGACACGCCCCCTCTTCACTCCAGCAGAGAAGGACATGTTGCCTTACAAGCTTCAGACACGCCACCTCTACAATGGACGTACCGCCTGAGGAGGAGACAGACCCCAGCGGCTGGAGCAGCAGTGTGAAGAGATGCATACAGTCTGAGTGTCATGGATGAACCGAGACATATTGACGTTCCCGCTACAAGTGGCAGGAGATCTGCGACCCAAACTTGACCCCGAACCCTATTGAAGTCAATGGGGACCCGAACTTTGGAGCACTAAAATGGCTCTAAAAAAAATCATGGAAACTGCTAGAGGGCTGCAAATGGCATAAAAATGTGGTTAAGAGCATGGCAAGTGCTCTGCAAACAAATGTGGATAGGGATATGACTTAAAATAACATAAAATACGCAAAAATAAAAAATAATAATCATGATCTAGGAGGACGAGGTCCATATGGAGTAGGAGGTTGAGGAGCCGGTGGATGTGGAGGTGGAAGCGGCAGTGGAGGAGGTAGCCTACACTGCTTTTTGGTTTAAATTTATTTTATAAATTTTTTTTTGTTTAAATTAGGGTATACCTTAAAACATTCCAAAACATTGGGAAATATAACCTGTGATAACCCCCCTCCGAATTTTTGAAATTTAATTCCCTGTCATCTATGCAGAGCAGTGGTTCTTCATCGCCAAAAATGGGTTAATGTCACCCACCAATGGAACAGAGGATTTTTTAAAATTTCGGTCCCTGTCACCTATGCAGAGCAGGGCAAAAATGTCACCCAAGAATGTAACAGAGGAATTAGTGAAATGTATTTCCTTGTCCACTAGGTAGAGCAGGGGTATATCGCAGCCAAAAATTGGTGAATGTCACCCGACAATGTAACAGACAAATTTGTGAAATTTATTAACCTGTCCACTAGGTAGAACAGGGGTATATCACAGCCATAAATTGGTGAATGTCACCCGACAATGTAACAGAAAAATTAGTGAAATATATTAACCTGTCTACTAGGTAGAGCAGGGGTATATCACAGCCAAAAATTGGTGAATGTCACCCGACAATGTAACAGACAAATTTGCGAAATTTATTAACCTGTCCACTAGGTAGAACAGGGGTATATCACAGCCAAAAATTGGTGAATGTCACCTGACAATGTAACAGAAAAATTAGTGAAATATATTAACCTGTCTACTAGGTAGAGCAGGGGTATATCACAGCCAAAAATTGGTGAATGTCTCCCGACAATGTAACAGACAAATTTGTGAAATTTATTAACCTGTCCACTAGGTAGAGCAGTATATGTGTGAAAAAGGGGGAAAGGCGCTCATAGGATAGTATGAAATAAAGGGGTGAAACAAACACGAAAGGTGCCAATGAATGTGCTCAACTTTGTGTTGTGCATCAGAGGCACCACACTCGTGAGATCAGTGGGTCGGTGCTGCCGGTATCTCTCAGTCCTTGTAGGTGGAGAGGCCAAATTCTCCAGAGGAGTGATGTGAGGTTCAATGGGGGGATATGTACCAAGGCAGTACACAACTGTGATACCTCTTGGTGCAAACGCGTTTCGGAGTGGATGTACTCCTTTTTCAAGTCTTTTGGATCTGTGCTAATGCAGATAGCGTAGCTTCTCACATATGGATGGTCCAAGCTGTAAGATTCAAGCAGCTGCAGGCAGCGCCGCCTCCTTTTTGCTTCCGGGGTCAGGGCCCCGGGTAAGGGTAAAAAAGACTGGTGGCCACTCAATCCTGAGTGCTGGTGTTGTGAATGGTGATGAGAGAGTCTTCAGATAGCACTGAAAGGTTGTTATCACCTACTTCATGACTTTCAGTTGGTATTGCTGTGGTGGAGATGGTGGTCAGGGTGGGAGTGGGTGGCCGTAGCTGGATGGGAGAAGCAGATCCAAAGGTAGTAGGAGGAAAAATGGGACGCTCGTTGGGTTGGTGGTCCGTCTCTAGAACGGGTACCAACGTCAAGTGGTTACTTTGAATGGGCCACGGGGAAAGTGGGGGTTCTGAGTGGGAAAAGGCAGATGTGGTGGGCTTGGGATGTTGGTCTAGGGAACTGGTAGAGGACTCAGAGGTAGGATGTGGCTTGGGATTTCGGGTAAGGGAGTTTGTGCAGGGATCTGAGGTGCGACGCGGGACTACGGTGCCCATGTGTTGGTACATATGGAGGTTTCTTCCTATTAGGCCTCATGCACACGACCGTTGTGTGCATCCGTGGCCGTTGTGCCGTTTTCCGTTTTTTTTCGCGGACCCATTGACTTTTAATGGGTCCGTGGAAAAATCGGAAAATGCACCGTTTGGCAGCCGCATCCGTGAGCCGTGTTTCCTGGCCATGAAAAAAATATGACCTGTCCTATTTTTTTCACGGCCAACGGTTCACGGACCCATTCAAGTCAATGGGTCCGTGAAAGAACACGGATGCACACAAGATTGGCATCCGTGTCCGTGATCCGTGGCCGTAGGTTAGTTTTTATACAGACGGATCCGAAGATCCGTCTGCATAAAAGCTTTTTCAGAGCTGAGTTTTCACTTCGTGAAAACTCAAATCCGACAGTATATTCTAACACAGAGGCGTTCCCATGGTGATGGGGACGCTTCAGGTTAGAATATACTAAAAGAACTGTGTACATGACTGCCCCCTGCTGCCTGGCAGGTGCTGCCAGGCAGCAGGGGGCAGCCACCCCCCCTGTAGTTAACACATTGGTGGCCAGTGCGGCCAGCCCCCCCCCCCCCCCCCCCCCTGTAGTTAACTCATTGGTGGCCAGTGCGGCCCCTCCCCTGTAGTTAACTCATTGGTGGCCAGTGGCCCCCCCCCTGTAGTTAACTCATTGGTGGCCAGTGCGGCCGGCCCCCCTCCCTCCCCTGTAGTTAACTCGTTGGTGGGCAGTGGGCCCCCCCCCCTCCCTTCCCATGTAGTTAACTCGTTGGTGGCCAGTGGGCCTTCTCCCCTCCCTCCTCCTCCTAATTAAAATCTCCCCCTATCATTGGTGGCAGCGGAGTGTACCGATCGGAGTCCCAGTTAATCGCTGGGGCTCCGATCGGAGTCCCAGTTTGATCTCTGCGTCTGGCCGGGAGCTCCTCCTACTGGTAAGTGACATGACCTGTCACTTACCAGTAGGAGGAGCTCCCGGCCGGACCTGTCACTTACCAGTAGGAGGAGCTCCCGGCCGGACGCAGAGATCACAGCTCGCAGGTAAGTATAATGGTTGTACAAATTGCTAAGTAACCATGGCAACCGGGACTGCAGTAGCGTCCTGGTTGCCATGGTTACCGATCGGAGCCCCAGCGATTAAACTGGGACTCCGATCGGTACACTCCGCTGCCACCAATGATAGGGGGGAGATTTTAATTAGGAGGGGGAGGGAGGGGAGAAGGCCCACTGGCCACCAACGAGTTAACTACATGGGAAGGGAGGGGGGGGGCCCACTGCCCACCAACGAGTTAACTACAGGGGAGGGAGGGGGGCCGGCCGCACTGGCCACCAATGAGTTAACTACAGGGGGGGGGGCACTGGCCACCAATGAGTTAACTACAGGGGAGGGGAGGGGCCCCACTGGCCACCAATGAGTTAACTACAGGGGAGGGGGGGGGCCCACTGGCCACCAATGAGTTAACTACAGGGGAGTGGGGGGCGGCCGCACTGGCCACCAATGTGTTAACTACAGGGGGGGGGCTGTCATGTACACAGTTCTTTTACTATATTCTAACCTGAAGCGTCCCCATCACCATGGGAACGCCTCTGTGTTAGAATATACTGTTGGATTTGAGTTTCACGATGTAACTCAAATCCGACAGTATATTCTAACATAGAGGCGTTCCCATGGTGATGGGGACGCTTCAAGTTAAAATATACCATCGGATTGGAGATCCGATGGTATATTAACTCCTGACTTTACATTGAAAGTCAATGGGGGACGGATCCGTTTGAAATTGCACCATATTGTATCAACGTCAAACGGATCCGTCCCTATTGACTTGCATTGTAATTCAGGACGGATCCGTTTGGCTCCGCACGGCCAGGCGGACACCAAAACGACTTTTTTTTCATGTCCGTGGATACTCCAAAAATCAAGGAAGACCCACGGACGAAAAAACGGTCACGGATCACGGAAAAAAGGAACCCCGTTTTGCGGACCGCAAAAAAATACGGTCGTGTGCATGAGGCCTTACTGTTGAGGAAAGTGTTCCTCTGATAGTGTTTAATAGTGGTGTCACGATTCGATACACGTCTTGGTGTCGGGAATGCTTTAGACTGAGTATGAGATGGTACGGCTCCTATCGGTTGCATGGGTGTCTGAACTGGGTGGGACGTGGACTGAGCTGCAGGGGCGTAGATAAGGGGGGGGGATAGGGGGGTTCAAAGTGAAATCCCGGCGCAGGCGTGCGTGATGACGTCATCGCGTGCCTGTGCCGGGACGCAGCACTGTGACGCGCCTGACTCATCCCGCCTTCCTCTGCGAGCAAGCGCCTGGCCCTGGACATAGGTGAGTATTTAGCTTTTCATTTTTTGTTCATTTTTAAAAAAAAATTATTTCATGTGCCTACTTTGGAAGACATGGGGACATGGGGGGGGGGAGACACACAGGAGGACATAGGGAAGATAAATCGAGTACATGATGGGGGGGGAATGTGGGGGCTGTATGGGGCCAAATTATTATGAGAGGGACTACTATGTGGGGGCAAATTACTAGATGGGGCAGTGTGAGGGCAAATTATTATGGGAGGGACTACTATGTGGGGGCAAATTTCTATATGGGGGCAGTGTGGGGGAAACTATTGTGTGGGGGCAGTGTGGGGGTAATTGCTATGTGGGGACAGTGTGGGGTAATTTCTATGTGGGGACAGTGTTGGGAAATTGCTATGTGGGGGCAAATTACTATATGGGGGCAAATTACTATGGGGGGATTACTATGTGGGGACAGTGTGGTGGAAATTACTATATGGGGGTGTTGCTATTGGGGAGGCACTGTAGGGGCAATTCTATTATTTCTGGATACACTATACAAGGATTATTGCCTGGAGCACAATAGAGGGTGTAATTATTACTGGGGGTCTCTAGGGGACATTATAGCTGCTGTGGACACTATAGGAACATTTGGGGCAATTTATCAAACTGGTGTAAAGTAGAACTGGCTTAGTTGCCCATAGCAGCCAATCAGATTCCACCTTTCATATTTGACAGCTCTTTTGGAAATCCAGTTCTACTTTACACCAGTTTGATAAATTACCCCAATTATGTCTATTAGGGTCACTATTAATTCAGCAGTATAGTACCTGGGGCATTGGGGGGCACAACGGGCACAGTATTGGGGGTGGCAGGATGACACTGTGGGGACACCAGGATGAGGAGGTTGATGGAAAAATTTAGAAATCTAACGTGTCTGTGTTACAAACTGTAGAGACGATATGCGGCTGAAAGAATTTGCCATGGTGGTCTGGGTCAAATGGAGGAGAAGAGGAAAAAGAAGGTCTACATGACAGGAGATGTCACTGGATGTAAGAGGTATGTGGTGCTGTATTCTCCTCCATGTCTTTTTTATTACAATTATATGTATTTTAAATTTGGCGACCAAATTTTTCAGTTTAGGACCCAATTTGGGGTACTTTTTTTTAGTCTGAAGATGTCATATGGCCTAGGAAGAGACTGTGGCGCTCATGAAGCACCGCAGCCTCTTCATACAAAAAAAAACGAAACTAAAATGGAGGGGGGGGGGCCCAAGTTGGGTAGACAGCCCTGGGCCTATCATGCACTTAATCTGCCCCTGGGCAGCATAGGCGTGCGCACAGGGTGTGCTGGGTGCCTGGGCACACCCTAATCACACCCCTGTGCTCCGCCGCCTGCCAGCCCCACACTAGTGTAATTTGAGAAAGCTGAACCCCCCCCCCAGGAAAAAAAATTATCTACGGCCCTGCTGAGCTGTAATGTATGATGGTACTGTAGATGCTTGGAAATTGGTGGTATGTTGGTTGTTTCCTCTGTTTGACCAAAATCTGATGTTGTTTGTATGGAAGTCAATCCTATCCCTATTTAGTTTGGTGGACTTGGTTTCTATTGTTTCTTTTTCATATTGGAGGACTCTAGTAGTTATGAGCCGATCAAACTTGATAAAGTCAATATGTGTTGTATATTGTGCGAGATTGGCTACTAGTTCATCTATCCGTATCTTTAGTGTGTCACATAGTTGTTTACGTTTGTTGTGGAGTCTATCTAGCATTCCGCGGGCGCACATCAACATGTATTCATCCCATTCTTTAGAGAAGATGGGATCATTTTTGAAAGTGCTTTCGAATCTTAATCTCAGATTAATTTTCTTTTAAATAAATTTCCAATAGTAACCAGTCCATGTGATGCTGGATCTCTTCCTGCAGTAGTTTCTCTAGACCAGGGGTGCACAACCTTTTCCGGTGGGGGCCACATTGTCAGACTGAAGGAATCCCATGGGACGAAAATAAAAGTTAAAGGGGTATTACCAGCTGATATACTGTATTTATTGCATATTGTACATACAGTATACAACATAAATGTCTGCTTACACCTCCAGGACTCCCATCTAATGGGAGAATACATGAAAAATGCATGCGAGTAGCCACAAGACATAGACATACATGTCTGTCACCAGATGGTTGAGGGCCGCACAGAATGATATCGAGGGCCGCATGTGGCCCCCGGGCCGCAGGTTGTGCACCTCTGCTCTAGACCAAAGAATAAGTGAAGCAAGTCTTTGGATTCAATTGTTCGGGAATCCTCAGATGATTGTAGTTGTTCGTTTTTGCTTGCGACGTCTTGTCTATTCGTCCAGGTTGATACCAATATGGTGCGCTGTTGTATTCTTTGCACGCAGTAGTCCATAATGACACTTTTCGGGATGTTGTAGTAAGGTGGAAATGATTAGACCTAGAGCTGCCATATTCCCAGACCAATTTGTTTGGTCTTGGTCCTGAAAGGTATCAGGAATATACGGTATATGTGGCGAAAAAGGGGGAAAGGCGCTCATAGGATAGTATGAAATAAAGGGGTGAAACAAACACGAAGGGTGCCAATGAATGTGCTCACCTTTGTGAGTGAGATCAGTGGGTCGGTGCTGCCGGTATCTCTCAGTCCTCGTAGGTGGAGAGGCCAAATTCTCCAGAGGAGTGATGTGAGGTTCAATGGGGGGATATGTACCAAGACAGTACGCAACTGCCTGCAGCTGCTTGAATCTTACAGCTTGGACCATCCATATGTGAGAAGCTACGCTATATGCATTAGCACGGACCCAAAAGACTTGAAAAAGGAGTACATCCACTCTGAAACGCGTTTAATTTTTTTAATTTTTTTATAATAATATCTACTGGAGTCGTGTTTGCGCCAAGAGGTATCACAGTTGTGTACTGTCTTGGTACATATCCCCCCATTGAACTAGGTAGAGCAGGGGAAAATATCAGAGCTAAAAATTGGCGAATTTCACCCGAAAATGTAACAAACAAATTAGTTAAATTTGTTTACCTGTCTTCTAGGTAGAGCAGTGGTACTGTATATCACAGCCAAAAATTGGTGAATTTCACCCGAAAATGTAACAGACAAATTAGTGAAATTTGTTTACCTGTCTTCTAGGTAGAGCAGTGGTACTGTATATCACAGCCAAAAATTGGTGAATTTCACCCGAAAGTGTAAGAGACAAATTATTGAAATGACATAAAATAAAATACGTACAAATTAAAAAAAAAAATCTTGATGCATGAGGTGGAGGTCCATATGGAGTAGGAAGTTAAGGAGGCGGTGGACGCAGCGGTGTAGGTGGAAGCGGCGGTGGAGGAGGACGAGGTAGCCAACACTGGTTTTTGGTTTTTAATTTATTTTTTATTTTTAGGGTAGACACCAAAAGAGTGGGAAATATAAAAAATACAACAATGAACAATTGCGCTGTAGTATAACAATGGCTGGGTAAGGCCGGTATACATGTCTATTCTGCACAAGGTACGGACAAGTCCTGTGGGATCCATGCCTGGTTCATTTTAATGAACGTGAGCTTATCCACATTGGCTGTGGACAGGCGGCTGCGCTTGCCTTTGATAACGCCCCCCTGCCGTGCTAAACACACGTTCAGACAATACACTGGCTGCAGGGCAGGCCAGCCCCTCCAAGGCGTAAAGGGCAAGCTCAGGCCACGTGCCCAATTTGGAGACCCAGAAGTTGAAGGGGAAGACCCGTCATTCAGTACGTGTTGTCGTGTGCACACATACTGCTCCACCATATTGCTGAAATGCTGCCTCCTGCTAAGACGTTCCATATCAGCTAGTGGTGCTGGTTGTTGTGGCGTGCAGACAAAGCTTTTCCACATTTCGTCCATGCTAACCCTGCCTTCTGAGGTGCTGGTAGTGCCCCAGCTGCGTTGGCGACCTCTTCCTCCTCCTCTGCCTTCGCCTTGTGCTTCCACTGTGCCCCCGCTGTCAGGTGGGAATGCCACTAGCAGCGTGTCTACCAGCGTGCGCTTGTACTCGCGCATCTTACGATCACGCTCCAGTGACGGAATTAAGGACGGTACAATGTCCTTGTAACGGGGATCCAGCAGCGTGGCCACCCAGTAATCAGCACAAGTTAGAATGTGGGCAACTCGGTGGTCGTTGCGGAGACACTGCAGCATGTAATCACTCATGTGTGCCAGGCTGCCCAGAGGCAACAAAAAAGCTGTCCTCTGTGGGAGGTGTATAATCTGTGTCCTCTGTATCCCCCCAGCCACGCACCAGTGATGGCCATTAGCTGGTTTGGGTGCCACGCTGCTGTGAACACGGTTCCTCCTCTTCCATCTCCTCCTCCTCATCCTCCACCTCGTCATCCTCCAGAACTGTGCTCTGGCTGGACAATTGTGTACTTACCATTTGTGGGTACAGGAACCCACCCTCAGAGCCACTTGTGAATGACTGGCCGGAAACCCTATAAAATGATCCCTCTTCCTCCTCCTCCTCCTCCTGTGCCACATCCTCTTCCATCATCGCCAGAAGTGTTTTTTCAAGGAGGCATAGAAGTGGCATAGTAACGCTGAGAACGGCGTTATCGGCACTGGCCATGTTGGTGGAGTACTCGAAACAGCGCAACAAGGAACACAGGTCTCGCATGGAGGCCCAGTAATTGGTGGTGAAGTGGTGCTGTGCCGCAGAGCGACTCACCCGTGCGTGCTGCAGTTGAAACTCCACGATTGCCTGCTGCTGCTCGCACAGTCTGGCCAGCATGTGCAAGGTGGAATTCCACCTTGTGGGCATGTCGCATATAAGGAGGTATAAGCGTAAGGCCGAAGTTACACTGCAGCGCTGACAGGCGAGCAGCAGCAGGGTGAGAACGCCGAAAGCGCGCACAGACGGCCCACACTTTCTGCAGCAGCTCTGACATATCGGGGTAATTTTTAAGAAACCTCTGCACCACCAAAATCGGCAAATGCGTCAGGCAAGGGATGTGCGTCAAACCGGCTAGTCCTAGAGCTGCTACGAGATTTCGCCCATTATCGCACACCACCAGGCCGGGATTGAGGCTCACTGGCACCAACCACTCATCGGTCTGTTGTTCCATGCCTGTCCACAGCTCCTGCACAGTGTGGGGTTTGTCCCCCAAACAGATAAGTTTTAAAACTGCCTGCTGTCGTTTACCCCTGGCTGTGCTGAAGTTGGTGGTGAACGTGTTACGCTGACCGGATGAGGAGGCAGTAGAGGATGAGGAAGCAGAGTAGGAGGAGGAAGCAACATGAGGCAAACTGAAGTGCCCTGCAATCCTCGGTGGTGCAACGAAGGCCGCACATTTCGTTTTTTGCCCAAAATGGGTGTTTTTTTAAACCCAGGAAATTATTGAATTATTTCAAGCTTGTCTTTCACACTGACAAATGCTGCAAAGGCACCAGATGTAGGGTATTGCCAAAAATGGGTGTTTTTTTAAAACCAGACAATTATTGCAGTATTTCAAGATCGGATTTCACACTGACAAATGCTGCAAAGGCCCCAGATGTAGGATATTGCCAAAAATTGGTGTTTTTTTGAACCCAGATTATTATCACAGTATTTCAAGCTTGGATTTGAATGTCACAAATGCACATATGCTGTGCTGGTGCACTGAACTTGCATAAAATGGCCGCCACTGCCCATCTAACTAACAGACGGATAAAAGTTATTTTTCTGTGTCACTGGGCTCAGGGCAGGGTAAAAAGATTGTGCACTGCACCCACAAAACTAAATCTATGTAGATCGCTGAGTTAACAAGCACTTCAGATTAAAGATTCTTTCCTATTCTCTCCCTCACAGCAGCAGCATCTTATCCTTACACTAAGCACAGCAGAGTGACGTGCAGCGCTACGTGACTCCAGTTTATATAGCGGTAGGGGTCACATGTGTAACATCCCAGAGTTATGTTACTAAACTCTTTTTCCCCGCTACTATTTGTTGGTAACATGTGCCTTGTCATCTAATGTGATTTAATTTAATATTCCTCACAAATGTGCATTTTCTAAGCCTGTTACATGTATTTGCTGTAATTTCCATGTACACCAGCAGGTGGCAGCAATGTGTCAGCAGGACCTTAGTGTCAGTTTAGTGTTTCTAAACTGGAATAGTACATTCCAGTTAACTCCCCCTCTATGAGCAGATGGCCCACATCCTGCCTCATGGGGAGGAAAGGAAGTTCAGTTAGTGTGGCAGCTACCCGTGCTAGGGGAAGGCTGTGCTGGTAGGAGTTCCTAGAAATAGGGATCCCAACCCAGGATTGAGTCTCGGCTGAGACCAAAGATCACCCTTCACAGTCTGAGCCCTTCAGCCTCAACTGGTGACCAGCAAGCAGCCACCTCCAGGATGAACCATTCCCTGTGAGCATAACTGTGAGTAACTATCCAGAGACCAGGAGAAGCCAAATTCCTCCTCAGCTAGTCAGTCCCATACACAGCAGAAGATAGACAGAGCAGAATATATAGATTCCTGCCATATTCTCCAGGCACATGATAGAAGCAGAAGAGAAATTTATCCCTGCCACACATTGCCAATACCTGCTGGGACCCAAGACTATTGCTGTATCTCATTTGGATTAATGCTGCCTCCAGTAAAGACAAGTTGAATTATATTTCAAGTCTGGATCTCATTTACTACTACTAAAACCCTCAATTACTCCTACTATCAACACACTCATTTATTGCAAGTGAGCCAGGATCCAGGAGTCCAGCCGTACCAAGGTAGGAGACACCGTTGACACTATACCTACTACCATACAGAGAGGTAATAAAGGCTCCTCCCTCTGGGCTCCACCCTTACCTCTGGCACTCTTCATGATCGAGGAAGCAGTGAAGATGGTGCTCCCTCAACCTAAGTGGAATCAAATGGTTATCGGAGGAGAGCCGGTGTATGAAGATCACCCGCCAGAGATTCAAGTCTCTCAGCTAGTGAGGAAAAGTGGTCCCTCCGTCTTTGTCACAAGCCCGGAGGCAGTGGATCCCTCCGCGGCTACGGAGTCTGTAACCCTTATCCTTACCAGCGCCGAAGAAGAGAAGGTCGCTGTTGCTGTTGCCACTCCCGCGGAAGAAGACGAGACTCTAGTCAAGTCCTCTGAGGCTGTGGATCCCTCCGCTTCCATTACTGTCAGCGCGGAAGGCGAGACGTCACGTAAGATGGCTGCCGACGCTGAACCAGTCCCCGCGGAGGAAGCTGTTGATGTTGCTGCCCAGGCGTCAAACCAGCCTGCACCGCGGACCGAGATGGGACCCCGCAACGATCACCAAGAGGCACCGGAACCGGCCGCCCGGCCGCTACAACAGGTAGGAGCTGCCGCGCTCCCTGAGGCCCAGGCCCGGTCCTTATCTGCCCCTGCACCGCTACCCGTGGCTCCTGAAACCACCACCAGGCCTAGGTCTGCTCCGCTAAAGACACCCACTGGTGCGGCGGAGGCGGCTGGTGTTTCCACTCCGCCGCCCAGTTCTGCCACTACTAAACCGGGTTGCTTGAATCCCGAGGTCCCGTGGGAAATAACTGCTTATGCCCAGACGGCGTGGGAGTGGGTAAAGTCCGCCATCGAGGAGTGGGTAAAGCAAGAGGTAGACGACCCCCAGCCAGGAGATCCTAAACTCACCAGTCGCACTGGGACTGTGCTCTGGTTCTCCGTCGAAAGGGGAGTTGGATTTCTGCAGGATAGTCACTCCGGGTCGGAGATCTTTGTGGGCCGTTGCTCAGTGAAGCGCCACTATCTGCCGCAGGCCCGTCACAACCTGTACGCGGGGGATCAGGTAGAATATACCCCCATGCGTTCAGTACAGGGTCCCTTCGCTGCTGGTGTGACTTTGTTAGACAAGCCATTAACCCCTGCAGTCACCCCGGAGACCTGGCAGGAGGACCCAGGCTCTGCGGGGAAGGTGAGATGTCTACAGGAGACCCCAGATGGCAGGTTGCGTTTTAGGGAGCAACCCCAGATAGAACCGGCACCTCTTATGCCTGACCTGGCCGTGCCACCAACACTGCGGGTGGGCAGATAAATAACTCTGTACTGACCTTCAACCCCAAGGTGCAGCCTTATGTACTGCCATGGAAGCAGCCTCAGGCACCTTCTGCATGTCTACCAGAGCCCCTCCAGCCAGAGGTTCTGAGCCCCTCTGCACCGGCTAGGGATTCCGGCTTGCAGCAAGTCACGGCTGCATTCTCCAGGCTGTATGCGCAGCCAACTCCAACAGCCACCACCAGAGGTCAGTGGCGCACAACAACTGCTGAGACGATGAGCTACCAGAGGCAGGAGCGCCCCCTGATGCGCTTCAGTAGCTCTAGTATCGAGGAGGACATGGATGCCTTCCTCTAAATGTATCCTCCTTCAAAAATAAGGAACTGTTTGGGAGCCACGTCGTGGACTATTCCTGACGGGTGAGGACCCGTTGGCATTGTGTGCTTTTAATGTTTTTATTTCAGGTTGCCCTAGTTTGTCCTCACCCTGATGGTCATGAACAGTAAGGACTCCCCCCATCAGTATTTAACCCCTCACGTCCAAGTTCATTGTTTTATCCCCTTTCTCAGGTTACTTGATAGCCTTATGGAACTACGGTTCTGAACATGTGCTTTTAGACATTTTATACCTCCTTGGATTACAATTAACTCTTTTATCCCTGTGGATTTCAATTGACTTTTAAAAGTTTCCAGAGGATTCTACTACTTCAAGCACTTCAAGTCAAAGGACTCAAGTTATTTTTGAGCCTATCCTTGCATTAATAAAATTGCACTACTTTTACTAAAAATGTTTACCGCAACATAAAAGCTTGCACCCAAACGTATACCTGAGCTCTTTGTGATTTTCATACTATGTGATATTTTTGCACTAGTTGTACCAGTTTACAGGTTATGTAACGTTCAAGATAACATGCCCATTGTGTATATTCTTTTCTAGGTGCCGCAATGTGACTTTATGCACTATTTGTGACATTTGCACTTACCATTGTGCTTAACCTAAAATGTAGCAACTTACTCTTATATGCCGTATTTGACAGCTCTTGTTCTTTCCTTCCTTTATACGGACTGCCTTCATACGGACGCTTAAAACTAATGGCCTACACCCGGTGATATATACCCATAGGTACCCAGGGTATGACCAAGTGGTGAGTCCCTGCAGGTCCAGTAATTACACAGGTACCCCCGCTGCTTCGGGAATCATTAGAAGTCCTAGACTGCTACTTCCCGCTTGTTTCATGTTCAGGATTGTTCCCATCCTGAGGTGTCTTATTTCCAGGAGATCCATGGGATCGTAATGCCCTCCTCCTGTGACATTGCCGGAAGTATACGGAGGCGATAAATACCTCCCCTTCTGAGCCTTTTGCCTAAGGTATGGTACCTCAAGCCTTAGAACCACATAATTTAGCTACCCCATAGTCACCATAGTGATCGTGCTTTAAGCCAAATTTCTCAGGCTTTGGTGTAGGAAAGGGAATACAGGATAAAGCCAGCCTTTCATTTGCGGGCATTTCATTACACAATAGTGGGACTACAGAGTAAAGACACCCCCATGCTTTCTTTGGTGTCTACAGAGCTCAGGACACTACAAGGTCAGTCAGTAATGTTTGCTTTGTGCAGTATTTAGGTTACCTGGTTATACCAAGAGAAGGAAACTGTGTGTTGGACACCTTACTCTAGCGGGCAGGAACCTGGGGAAAGCCGTTTCATGTTTTGTCTATGTATGTCTTTATATGTAATTCATGCAGCACTTTGTATTTATTGGGTACCCCAGAGCTGGTTCTTTCTCTCTCTCCTAAGCATAAGCCGAGGGTGGCTTAACTCAAAGTAAAGGGGAATGTAACATCCCAGAGTTATGTTACTAAACTCTTTTTCCCTGCTACTATTTGTTGGTAACATGTGCCTTGTCATCTAATGTGATTTAATTTAATATTCCTTACAAATGTGCATTTTCTAAGCCTGTTACATGTATTTGCTGTAATTTCCATGTACACCAGCAGGTGGCAGCAATGTGTCAGCAGGACCTTAGTGTCAGTTTAGTGTTTCTAAACTGGAATAGTACATTCCAGTTTAGTTCCCCCTCTATGAGCAGAAGTGGGCTCCCAGAAATAGGGATCCCAACCCAGGATCGAGTCTCGGCTGAGACCAAAGATCACCCTTCACAGTCTGAGCCCTTCAGCCTCAACTGGTGACCAGCAAGCAGCCACCTCCAGATCTCCAGGACGAACCATTCCCTGTGTAACTATCCAGAGACCAGGAGAAGCCAAAGTCCTCCTCAGCTAGTCAGTCCCATACACAGCAGAAGATAGACAGAGCAGAAGATATAGATTCCTGCCATATTCTACAGGCACATGATAGAAGCAGAAGAGATATTGATCCCTGCCACACATTGCCAATACCTGCTGGGACCCAAGACTATTGCTGTATCTCATGTAGATTAATGCTGCCTCCAGTAAAGACAAGTTGAATTATATTTCAAGTCTGGTTCTCATTTACTACTACTAAAACCCTTAATTACTTCTACTATCAACACACTCATTTATTGCAAGTGAGCCAGGATCCAGGAGTCCAGCCGTACCAAGGTAGGAGACACCATTGACACTATACCTACTACCATACAGAGACTTTATACCACTCTGGCATTCCTCACCTGGTACGTGAGTTGCAACACCTTAAAGGGCCCTGTGTTAGTACCCTGCGCACGCTGCAATTGGCATCACGAACAAAAACTATAGACTTATATACCCATATCCGGACCCACTGCACAATTTGGCTTCCGTGTAACTGTGCCACAGTCCGGCTCATTGCACATGCTCCACTGGCCAATCACAGCCATGCCATAAGTAGGCATGGCTGTGATGGCTTCTAAGGGCACAAGAGTAAAATGCTCGTTGATTGGCTTCTCTGCAGCCTTTCAAAAAGCGTCAATAAATCGCTGAACACCGAACTCAGTAAAAGTTTGGATTCGGGTCCAGGGTCCAAAAATCCTAAAGTTCGGTACGAACCCGAACTTTACAGTTCGGGTTGGCTCAACCCTAATCTTGTGTAGTTATCCCTAGGTCCTGCACAATGTGTAAATGTATTTATGATTCTGTAATGGTTTAACATGTAATGTGCCTGGTTCACCAGCAGATGGCAGCACTTTTGGAAGAGCTGTGTTAGATAGAATGGAACCCTTTCTCCATTCTATTCCCCTCTCTAGAGAGAGAGGAGTTAGTCAGTTAGAAGTTAGTTCAGAGTATCCCCTGCAATGGGAAGGAGCAGGCCCTCGTCCCCCCTGGACAAGCCTGCCGTAGTGAGTTGAGAGAAGCCCCTGTAAGGGGAAGGCTGTGTGTCAACCAGCAGAGCACTGTCTGTTCTGCTGGGCATAGAGGCCCAAGCTGCAAGCCTCAGAAGCCAGGAGGAAAGGTTCCCTGGACAAGATACAGCACAAGAGAAAGATAAGAGAGTTAGACAAAGAGAAAAGTTGCAGCAGAAAGCAAAAGGAAAAGTTCCTGTTTAATCCAGCCAACATAGCAGGGCTGAAAGAGTTCTTATGTAGCAAAGCTGAGAGTGTTTAACTGCCAGAACCTCATGCCAAAGCTTGCTGGTAACCAAGATAAAGTTGGAAGATTGTTCTCTGATGGAAGTTGATGCCAAGTAAAGCGGTTAACTACTTCAATACCAGTCTGGACTCAAGTTATTTCATCCTCATCCTTATCACCCATCCATTTCAATTGCACCGCTGCAGACGACAATGCCTGGGCTTACAGGATATTCAGGTAGGAGCACCATTACAAGTGCTAAAGCCACACCTAAGGGACACTATGGGCAGCCCTTACACCACTCTGGCAATCCTACACCTGGTGTCCACCATCACCTTCTACATAGGGGACCTGGTCCCTCGTTGCTAAAATGCAACTGGCATAACATCACAACAAACTTTTAACCATTATAACACCCCTTAAAGGAACCCCCTGGCCGACGTCGCTGGGAGTCAAAGCAAGAACTCTAGTTTATTGCGGAACAGATGACATTATATAGGGCAGCAAATCTAGAACAGGAAGAAGCGGGGGAGGTAGGGTGGCATATATCTTTGCTATTTGCTAAAAACTCTGTATTTTCTGTCACATGTATGTGCAAGAGGAAGTTCCCCCCTCCTCCCTTCCATATGGGTGAAGCTGCTTGCTTGAGTTGAACAGAAACAGTTTTGAGGCACTTAATAAGGCGGAAAGTAAGATTCTTGTTCTAGGCGTTGGCTGGGTGCCTGGCCATCATTTTAGCTAAAGTATAGTTCTTAACAAGCAAGTATCCATTTTGCCTCAATATTCCATAACATCTGTCCGTCTGAATCTCGGCATATTTACTAGGTAGAGGTCAGATCTCAGTCAGACCTCATTATAGTCAATGGGGTCGGCAGGCCTTCATTTGGCAATGTCGGAACCAGAGAGCTCTGGCAGGCTGTTCACTGAAAGAACAGCCTTCATGAGCTACGACTGGAAGTGGCAAAGAAGCCTAAGCTTTATTTGCTTAACTATTATTATTTGCGGATTATTATTTGCAACAGGAGTTCTAAAATGGCCCTGATCATGCCTTTTGTACTCCACTTTGGTTTGGTTCTATGATGCATCCACCCCATGGTGCTCTTCTAGGTAGAGCTCCTGGGCCCCAAAATCTGAAAGACTGCCTCCACACAGTATTATGCTCCTAAGTGCCCTCCACACAGTATGATGTCTCTTAGTACCCCCTCACAGTATTATGCGACCAAGTGCTCCCCACACAGTATGATGCCTCCTTAAGTAATAGTCACACAATGTAATGCCCCTTCAGTGAACCCCACACAATATGATGCACCCTTGAATGCCCCCCCCACACAATTGTATTCCCCTTTAGAGCCTCTAAAATGAATACATGCCTAGCTTGCTTTCCTACGATGAATGGTAGAGATGAGCGAAGTTATGAAAAATTTGTTTTGGCTGCCTCGCCGAATTTCACAAAGAATTACTTAGTCACGAAGCACATTCCTTTATATGTAGTAGGCACATTGACGTTGAATGGAGATCGCGCCGCCCCCCCCATCATTGAACTTCTCAGATGTTGTGTTCATCGCTGATTGTGGCATCTGAGGCTACAGTTTTAGCCTTTCAGGGTTTAATCAGGGTAAGAAAATACTCACCTTATGTATTTGCTCACGTAGAGGCCATCGAGGCAATCTTGATTGAAGACACCGCGCCAAATCTTGCAAGGGGTGGCATATGACGAGATTTCCCTTGGTTTCTGCAATCAAGATGGCCGCAATGGCCTCTTCACGTGCAAATGGATGTGAGTATGCATTTTTTTTATTAGCGCCATTTCAGGAAAAATAGATTCGTCATCACGAAGATCAAGGAGATTCAGCTCGCAGCAATTCAAATTTTTCCTGAAATTCGTATCGAAGTCATTTTGTTTTGATTCGCTCAAGCTTAATGGTGCAGATCACTCACTGCATGTCTGCTCTAGTATATGCTGTTCACAGTTCATCACAGCAGACATGACAATGACACTGAATTATGCCCAGGGCTGTCTTTAACGCAGGGCAAAAGGAGCAGCTGCCCCGCGCCAGTTGCTCCTGGGGGTCCCAAGGCAGCTGCCTCTTGAGCCCTGCTGGCCACTGGTGACGTGGGGGGCGGCAGCAGGGCACAGGGAGATGAGCGCTTCCATTGTGGAAGCGCTTATCTCCATAATCATCTGTATCGTCGTCCTCAGGACAGCGATACAGATGGAAGTGCTGCTGCGGGGCAAGAGAGGGAGAGACGTCTTCCCCTTTCCTCTGATAGGCTGCAGGCACTAGGCGTCATCGCGCTGCCTGACCCATACAACGCGGGACACAGGACGGAAGAGGCCTGCATCACATTGCTGCCAGACTGATAGAGGTAAGTACTGTATAAGGGCTCATGCACACAACCGTATGGCGTTTTCAGTGTTTTGCGGGCCGTTTTTAACGGATCAGTTTTTCCGTTTTTTGTTTCAGTAGTGTTTCCAGTTCAGTTAGTTCCGTTTTTCTGTATGGCATATACAGTATACAGTAATTACATAGGAAAAATTGGGCTGGGCAGAAAATTTTCAATAGATTGTTCTGCAAAAACGGAACGGATACGGAAGACATATGGAGTACATTCCGTATGTGTTCCATTTTTTTGCAGACCCATTGACTTGAATGGAGCCACGGAACGTGATTTGCGGGCAATAATAGGACATGTTCTATCTTTCAACGGAACGGAAAAACGGAAATACAGAAACGGAATGCACACGGAGACACTTCAGTTTTTTTTGCTGACCCAGTATAAGTAACGCATACTGGACATTAAAAAAACGGCCAGTATACTGAAAGCAAAAAACTTTCGTGTGCATGAGCCCTAAGTGTTTATTTTTTTTATATGGTACTACTACTGGCACATGATTGGGGGGCATCTATGGGGGCACCTGTTACTGGCACATGATTGGGGGCATCTATGGGGGCACCTGTTACTGGCACATGATAGGGGGGCATCTATGAGGGCACCTGTTAATGGCACATGATTGGGGGGCATCTATGGGGACACCGTTTACTGGCACATGATTGGGGGGCATCTATGGGGTCACCTGTTACTGGCACATGATTGGGGGCATTTATGGGGCACTTGTTACTGGCACATGATTGGGGGGCATCTATGGGGGCACTTGTTACTGGCACATGATTGGGGGCATCTATGGGGGCACCTGTTACTGGCACATGATAGGGGGGCATCTATGAGGGCACCTGTTAATGGCACATGATTAAGGGGCATCTATGGGGACACCGTTTACTGGCACATGATTGGGGGGCATCTATGGGGTCACCTGTTACTGGCACATGATTGGGGGCATTTATGGGGCACTTGTTACTGGCACATGATTGGGGGGCATCTATGGGGGCACTTGTTACTGGCACATGATTGGGGGCATCTATGAGGGCACATTTTACTGGCACATGATTGGGGGCATCTATGGGGGTACTTGTTACTGGCACATGATTGGGGGCATCTATGGGGGCACTTGTTACTGACACATGATTGGGGGGCATCTATGGGGGCACATCTTACTGGAACATTATTGGTGGCACTTTTTACTGTCACATTATTGGGTGGCACTATGGGGGCATCTATGGGGGCACTTCTTACTGGCATATTATTGGGAGCACTATGGGTGCTTCTACTGAGGCCACAAAGAAGGGGTATTTTAAATGGGGGAAGGGGGGAGAGGAACACTATGGGGGATTCTACTGAGGCCACAAAGAAGGGGTATTTTATATGGGGGGCTCTGTATAGGGGCATTTTATACAGGGGCACATTATGGTGGGTACTATGGAAAAAAGGGAGAGAGGAGTACTATGGGCTCATCTATGGGGGGCACTAAGAAGGGGTATTTTATTTGCAAATTATGGGGGACACTGAGGGCATTATTACTTCTGGGGCACAGTGGGGACATGTTGGGGGCACTGTAGGAGCACTATTACTACCATGTGTGCTCTAGCAGAGAATTATTCCTATTGGTGGGACTTTTTGTAGCACTATTACTGTGGGGGCATCTTGGCACAGTATCAGCTTACCACAATTATTTTTTTGGGGAAGTTATGTTTACAGTATTAGTGTCAGGGGCACTATTTTCTGGGTGCAGTTATTTTAGGGCACTGTGTGCCAATAATTATTGAAGGGCACTATCTGCATGGTACTACTACTATCAGGGGGTTTATCTGTTTCTGCAGTATAGTATTGGGGAGCATAGCGGCACAGTATTGGGGGAGGTAGGATAATCTGTCCAGAAGATGGGAGGATGATGAAAAAGTAGTAAACTAAGATTTTGTTTGTCAAACTGCAGAGACGAGAAATGGCTGAAAAATGGTGGTCTGGTCTGAAGGTCTTAAAGGAAAAGATGATGAAAGAACATCTACATCAAAGAGACGTCACTGGATGTAAGAGGTATGGGGCGCTGTATTACCCTGTATGTAGGAATGGATGGAGGGGTTAGTAGTACAGTACTATCTGCACATTGTAAAAAAACAAAAAGTAATCTGCAAAATACTATACAGGGAGTGCAGAATTATTAGGCAAGTTGTATTTTTGAGGATTAATTTTATTATTGAACAACAACCATGTTCTCAATGAACCCAAAAAACTCATTAATATCAAAGCTGAATATTTTTGGAAGTAGTTTTTAGTTTGTTTTTAGTTTTAGCTATTTTAGGGGGATATCTGTGTGTGCAGGTGACTATTACTGTGCAGAATTATTAGGCAACTTAACAAAAAACAAATATATACCCATTTCAATTATTTATTTTTACCAGTGAAACCAATATAACATCTCAACATTCACAAATATACATTTCTGACATTCAAAAACAAAACAAAAACAAATCAGTGACCAATATAGCCACCTTTCTTTGCAAGGACACTCAAAAGCCTGCCATCCATGGATTCTGTCAGTGTTTTGATCTGTTCACCATCAACATTGCGTGCAGCAGCAACCACAGCCTCCCAGACACTGTTCAGAGAGGTGTACTGTTTTCCCTCCTTGTAAATCTCACATTTGATGATGGACCACAGGTTCTCAATGGGGTTCAGATCAGGTGAACAAGGAGGCCATGTCATTAGATTTTCTTCTTATATACCCTTTCTTGCCAGCCACGCTGTGGAGTACTTGGACGCGTGTGATGGAGCATTGTCCTGCATGAAAATCATGTTTTTCTTGAAGGATGCAGACTTCTTCCTTTACCACTGCTTGAAGAAGGTGTCTTCAAGAAACTGGCAGTAGGACTGAGAGTTGAGCTTGACTCCATCCTCAACCCGAAAAGGCCCCACAAGCTCATCTTTGATGATACCAGCCCAAACCAGTACTCCACCTCCACCTTGCTGGCGTCTGAGTCGGACTGGAGCTCTCTGCCCTTTACCAATCCAGCCACGGGCCCATCCATCTGGCCCATCAAGACTCACTCTCATTTCATCAGTCCATAAAACCTTAGAAAAATCAGTCTTGAGATATTTCTTGGCCCAGTCTTGACGTTTCAGCTTGTGTGTCTTGTTCAGTGGTGGTCGTCTTTCAGCCTTTCTTACCTTGGCCATGTCTCTGAGTATTGCACACCTTGTGCTTTTGGGCACTCCAGTGATGTTGCAGCTCTGAAATATGGCCAAACTGGTGGCAAGTGGCATCTTGGCAGCTGCACGCTTGACTTTTCTCAGTTCATGGGCAGTTATTTTGCGCCTTGGTTTTTCCACACGCTTCTTGCGACCATGTTGACTATTTTGAATGAAACGCTTGATTGTTCAATGATCACGCTTCAGAAGCTTTGCAATTTTAAGAGTGCTGCATCCCTCTGCAAGATATCTTACTATTTTTGACTTTTCTGAGCCTGTCAAGTCCTTCTTTTGACCCATTTTGCCAAAGGAAAGGAAGTTGCCTAATAATTATGCACACCTAATATAGGGTGTTGATGTCATTAGACCACACCCCTTCTCATTACAGAGATGCACATCACCTAATATGCTTAATTGGTAGTAGGCTTTCGAGCCTATACAGCATGGAGTAAGACAACATGCATAAAGAGGATGATGTGGTCAAAATACTCATTTATGTAGTTTACAGAACCGTTTTTTAGTGGGTAAGGCTACAGTAACTAAATAGTGAAGTAAATAGGCTGGAGATCCACTCTCTTACCTTCCGTTCCTGTGAGCGCGCGCGCCTGTGTGCGCGCCTTCACAGGAAATCTCGGCTCACGCGAGATGACGCCAATCGGCGTTAGCGTAGCCTGGGGGAGCCGCAGAGATGACGCCTTTCGGCGTTAGCTTAGCGGCAAGTGGTTAATATAGAGGGAAAAAAATAAAGAATCAGCACAAAAGTATCAAATAAAATGGCTGTATCATTATTCAAAAAATTTAAAAAGCACAACTTCTGACACAAATATACACTGCGTGCAGAATCATTAGGCAAATGAGTATTTTGAAAATTTTTACAGGTTATGGGTAGCTTATTTCATTTGATTTAAAACTTAACATTTAATTAATGTCAATCATAAAAAGATAGGCCCTTAAATATAAACACTCAAAAAAAGAAAGTATCTGTAACCACTGGTTACACTAGTCTCCTGAAAAAATGGATGGAGATTGGAAGGAATCATAAGCAGGGATAGCGTTTGAAACAGATAGGGTGAAGGGTACAAAGGTACCAAGACAGAGGGACACACTGCTGGGACCATACCCTGGATGTCCCTTATCTATCTAAATCACACCACTATCTAATGCATATATCCCTGCATTCGCCCTCCCTAAAGATGGACTGCCCAGCTTGGCCCGATAGACAGAATAGATGGTCCTGTGATGAGTTAATTCTCTACCGGGTATGGGCACTAAAGTTGGCAAAGGGGACGTGGTGATTAAAGTCCAGGTGGATTGGCAGTACCGATGTGAGGGGTCACAAATCCTGGTCTAAATCAAACACGTATAGGTGTATTAATCAGAAAGGTACAGTGTCCCGACGCGTTTCCTCAGTGATGTCTGATTCATCAGGGGACAAAATTAAATATAAGAGGCTCCCTGGTATGAGGATACCTCTTCCAACCAAAACACGTGACACAGGATGGTATCTAGTTCATAGTCTTGAGTCCTGTGTAGGCCCTGACTATATACCACCCGCCATCCGGTTATATGTCACAATCCGGATAGTGAGTCAAGAGCGATCCTGTGTCACTTAATCACAGCCGTTATAGGGATACATAGACTGCTGTGACTTAAATCCAAGTATAGTGAAAACACCACGTATAAGGTTACATATACATCACAATGAGTCAAAGTGTCAATTTAGTTTGCAGTGTAACAGATCCATGCTAGTTGTAACCCCCAGCATAGGTTAACGATCTGTGCAGTGCTAAATGCATAACAGTACTGAATCACTGTGGTAAGCAAGTATGTCAGCGTGGTACACTTATCTGTCCAGTTCTAAATGGCAACTGTTCCCAGATATCGCTGGGTGGAAGGTGCTCCTTGGCGTCCCGCGTGTAGCAGTGGCAATGAAGCCGCGTTCGCGGGTTGTTTAAAAAGGCCAGGTAGCTCCGCCCCTGCTATACGCCCCCTCAACGTCATGCAGTGCCGTCGTCATGCGATATCTCAGCTGTTCGGCTTCAACTCACATGACCGCACCTCTTCCTATGATGCGGTGTATAGAGGCGTGTACTGTCGCCAGGCAACCATCCGGGTAACCGGCTTCCTTAATGAAGCCAAGATCCAAACAATACAGGTAACCCAGCAACCAGCCGTCTGACTAGTAACTGATCCTACGGCGAGCACTCTATCTTGCGCATGTGTAAGGCGGGTATGTTATGGTGCAGAGATCGGGTCAAAGGGCAAGTTTGCCCAACCTTTGCTACCACCTAAAAACAATGTAATTTCCACCTGTATGCCTAGTTTACAGTTCACATAGTGGAGTCTTGGAGTTTCTAAGGTAGTTCCTCAAAATTACTAACGTTGCCAGCAGTGGCTGTCGCACCCTTTTAAAGGAAGGGGCTCATCCTCCATAGGTAACCGAACCAAGTTCAAATAGAGAAAGCTTATTTTATCCTACAATGCATAAATGTTGTTAGTGTTGTGTGGGCACAGAGGGTAGAAGATGTGATCGGATGGTATATCCCACTTGTCAGAGAGAGACACTATGGATCTATATAGCAACTGAACGACAATTGTTCGTTCAGACCCGTAGGCACCACTGTTTTAAGATGGAAGATCCACCATGTCTCTCTCTGCAGAATCCTCCGATCCCAATCTCCCCCCCTAGGTTGTCTTGCAATGGTCTCAATTCCCATAAATTTCAAAAATGACACATCACCTCCGTGCATCATGTTGACATGCTTTGCCAGGGACGTGTCTCTGTCATTCCTCACGTCACCAAGGTGTTCACCCACCCGTCGTCGCAGTTCACGGGTGGTTTTCCCTACGTTTTCAAGGCCGCATCTACAGTTCGCTCTATAGATTACTCCTTGAGTGCGGCAATTGATGAAATTTTTAATTTGGTAGGTTTTACCAGTGACGTTAGCACGGAATGACCGTCCCTGTGTAATATATTGACATGCCACACAGCCATTACAGTGAAAGCAACCGATCGGGCGCTGAAGCCATGTCCCTTTAAGATCACGTGCCTCACTGTAGTGGCTGTGCACTAGGCGGTCCTTGAGGCTAAGGCCTCTACGATATGTGACCTGTACCCTCTCAGGAAGCACCTTTTTGATGTCCGGATCGATTAAGAGGACCTCCCCGTGGTTCCTCAATATCTGTTTGACCTCATTTGAGGCATCATCAAACGTGCCTATAAGGCGTATATACCCGTCCCCAGTTTTTTTCGGTTTCGGGTGGAGGAGATCCTCTCGCTTACTTTCACATGCTCTCTTAAAGGCCAATTTAAGCACTCTATCAGGGTAACCCCTCTCCCGAAAATGACTTCTCAGGTCATTTGCCTGTTCTTTAAAGGATTCCCAGGTGGAACAGTTCCTCCTAATGCGCAGGTACTGTCCCACCAGTATTCCCTTCTTCAGGGGAAAGGGATGGTGGCTACTCCAATGTAGGAGTGAGTTAGTGGAGGTGGGTTTCCTAAAGGTGCTTGTTTGTAACGCGTCTTCCTTGTCTCTTAAAATCAGTATGTCAAGAAAGGGCAGGGTGTCCTTTTCAAAGACTAAAGTAAATTTCATGTTGATGTCATTAACGTTTAGATTTTTGACGAAATCACAGAAATCTTGCTCTCCCCCTTTCCAGACAACAAAGACGTCGTCGATAAACCTTGCCCAAGTAACGATGCATGGGGTGTGTATATTGGGAATGTCACCGAAGACCAATGTCCTCTCCCACCAGCCCAGGAACAAGTTAGCGTACGACGGGGCACATGAACTCCCCATCGCGGTGCCCCTGAGCTGGTGGTAGAGGACCCCATCAAATAGGAAATAATTCCTTGTAAGGACAAAATTTAACAGTCGCAGGACAAAACCATTGTGTGGATAGAACTGTTGTCCCCTAGTGAGGAGAAATGATTGCACTGCCCTCATACCTGATTCATGGGGTATTGAGGAATAGAGGGCCTCAACGTCAATTGAGGCTAGTGATGTATCCGCCTCTAGACTGATTCCCTCTAAACGACCAAGAAGGTCACTTGTATCCCTCAGGTATGAGGGCAGTGCTTTCACAAAAGGCGCCAGGATATGATCCAAGTAGATCCCTAAATTTTGGGTCAGGCTATTGACGCCTGACACGATTGGGCGCCCTTTGACCGGGGTACCCCCCTTATGGACTTTAGGCAAGCTGTAAAATGTGGCTACCGTGGGGTATTTCTTATAAAGAAAATCAAATTCATCCCCAGATATCAAATTCTCAGTCTTTGCCTGTCGCAAAATATCAATTAGATCTTTCTGATAGGCGGCTGTAGGATCACCACCAAGTCTCTCATATGTCTCCTTGTCGTCAAGTAGGGTCTTACACATCTTTCTGTAGTCATTAGTGTCCATCAGGACAATATTGCCCCCCTTGTCTGAGGGTTTGATGGTAAGGTTCTTCTTCTTCTCAAGATCTAATAATGCTTTATATTCACTAATGCTACAATTAAAGCCCCCCTGCAAAGAGGTAAGATTAGATAGATCTCGACAGACTTGGTTGACGAACACGTCTATACATGTGAGGTCCCCCAGAGGAGGCATTTTAATGCTCTTGTTTTTGAGCCCAGTGAAGGGACCTTTACCCTCGTGGGGGGTACTATCGCTCAAACTGAACAGGAGGCGGACATCTTGAAGGATATCAGGTGAGATACCCATCTCTTTGCTCTCTCGTTTTGCAATGAGCGCAAAATGTTTCCGCCATCTAAGTTTACGAGCAAAGAGATGGATATCTCTAACCCAATTAAAGAGGTTGAAATTAGGGGTAGGAACAAACGAAAGGCCTTTACAGAGTATGTTCATTTCTGAACCTTGGAGTGACTGGTCAGAGAGGTTAATTATTTGGTTGTGTTGCCTAACGGCCTGTTGGTCTGAGGTGGCGACTTTTGAGACCCTCGATTGCGCAGAGTGTATCTAAAAAATCTGATCCACCTTGATCTTGCCTGCCTCTCTGAATTTTCCTCTCCCCTCTACCTCTAAAGTTTTGTGCTTTCCTGTAGCCCCTACCTCTTCCTCTAAATATCTGATTTCCCTCCCTTTCGTTTTCAGAGGCCTCAGTATCACTGGATGTGATGTCCACCTCAGGACGTTTCGTTTGTGATATATTGCGATCTAGCATGGAGTACACCCGGTTATCCCTAAAATCTTGAAGGTCTCTGTTAAATTGGCGGTGTTTCCGCTCTTTGAGGTGAAACTGAAATTTGTCAACGGTATTCTTCAATTGAAGTTCCTTGTTAGCAAACTCAGCTTCTCCCCCAAATTTTTGTGTGAGTTCAATTTGATCTTTTAACTTCCCATCCAATTTAACCAGGTTAGCCTTTTCTTCTTCCAGCAATAGATGCATAAATCTGAGAGAGCTTTTTGTAGCCTCGTCCTCCCACTTGCTCATCAGAGAGGTAGACCTACTTCTAATTGCCGGGGTTAGGGTAATCCTCAATCCTCTGGGTACGATCTTATTTTTCAAATAGTTCTCTATTGATTGAATCTCCCACCACGAGGATATTTGTTCCTTATAAACATTGGTAAGGTCCTTAAAAGCGGCCTTAAATGAGGGTGCGTATTTGCTCTGTGTCAAAGTCTTCTCTGAGAAGACCTCATTGGCATCAGAGAGCAACTGTGTTTTGTCAACGCCAGTGGAGAGGAAACCAGCCATACTCCAGATATAGGTAAATGTAGTTTACAGAACCGTTTTTTAGTGGGTAAGGCTACAGTAACTAAATAGTGAGCTAAACCCTTTAGTCTAGAGAAAATTTTTACAGGTTATGGGTAGCTTATTTCATTTGATTTAAAACTTAACATTTAATTAATGTCAATCATAAAAAGATAGGCCCTTAAATATAAACACTCCTGTTCAGTTTGAGCGATAGTACCCCCCACGAGGGTAAAGGTCCCTTCACTGGGCTCAAAAACAAGAGCATTAAAATGCCTCCTCTGGGGGACCTCACATGTATAGACGTGTTCGTCAACCAAGTCTGTCGAGATCTATCTAATCTTACCTCTTTGCAGGGGGGCTTTAATTGTAGCATTAGTGAATATAAAGCATTATTAGATCTTGAGAAGAAGAAGAACCTTACCATCAAACCCTCAGACAAGGGGGGCAATATTGTCCTGATGGACACTAATGACTACAGAAAGATGTGTAAGACCCTACTTGACGACAAGGAGACATATGAGAGACTTGGTGGTGATCCTACAGCCGCCTATCAGAAAGATCTAATTGATATTTTGCGACAGGCAAAGACTGAGAATTTGATATCTGGGGATGAATTTGATTTTCTTTATAAGAAATACCCCACGGTAGCCACATTTTACAGCTTGCCTAAAGTCCATAAGGGGGGTACCCCGATCAAAGGGCGCCCAATCGTGTCAGGCGTCAATAGCCTGACCCAAAATTTAGGGATCTACTTGGATCATATCCTGGCGCCTTTTGTGAAAGCACTGCCCTCATACCTGAGGGATACAAGTGACCTTCTTGGTCGTTTAGAGGGAATCAGTCTAGAGGCGGATACATCACTAGCCTCAATTGACGTTGAGGCCCTCTATTCCTCAATACCCCAGGAATTAGGTATGAGGGCAGTGCAATCATTTCTCCTCACTAGGGGACAACAGTTCTATCCACACAATGGTTTTGTCCTGCGACTGTTAAATTTTGTCCTTACAAGGAATTATTTCCTATTTGACGGGGTCCTCTACCACCAGCTCAGGGGCACCGCGATGGGGAGTTCATGTGCCCCGTCGTACGCTAACTTGTTCCTGGGCTGGTGGGAGAGGACGTTGGTCTTCGGTGACATTCCCAATATACACACCCCATGCATCGTTACTTGGGCAAGGTTTATCGACAACGTCTTTGTTGTCTGGAAAGGGGGAGAGCAAGATTTCTGTGATTTCGTCAAAAATCTAAACGTTAATGACATCAACATGAAATTTACTTCAGTCTTTGAAAAGGACACCCTGCCCTTTCTTGACATACTGATTTCAAGAGACAAGGAAGACGCGTTACAAACAAGCACCTTTAGGAAACCCACCTCCACTAACTCACTCCTACATTGGAGTAGCCACCATCCCTTTCCCCTGAAGAAGGGAATACCGGTGGGACAGTACCTGCGCATTAGGAGGAACTGTTCCACCTGGGAATCCTTTAAAGAACAGGCAAATGACCTGAGAAGTCGTTTTCGGGAGAGGGGTTACCCTGATAGAGTGCTTAAATTGGCCTTTAAGTGAGCATGTGAAAGTAAGCGAGAGGATCTCCTCCACCCGAAACCGAAAAAAACTGGGGACGGGTATATACGCCTTATAGGCACGTTTGATGATGCCTCAAATGAGGTCAAACAGATATTGAGGAACCACTGGGAGGTCCTCTTAATCGATCCGTACATCAAAAAGGTGCTTCCTGAAAGGGTACAGGTCACATATCGTAGAGGCCTTAGCCTCAAGGACCGCCTAGTGCACAGCCACTACAGTGAGGCACGTGATCTTAAAGGGACATGGCTTCAGCGCCCGATCGGTTGCTTTCACTGTAATGGCTGTGTGGCATGTCAATATATTACACAAGGACGGTCATTCCGTGCTAACGTCACTGGTAAAACCTACCAAATTAAAAATTTCATCAATTGCCGCACTCAAGGAGTAATCTATAGAGCGAACTGTAGATGCGGCCTTGAATACGTAGGGAAAACCACCCGTGAACTGCGACGACGGGTGGGTGAACACCTTGGTGACGTGAGGAATGACAGAGACACGTCCCTGGCAAAGCATGTCAACATGATGCACGGAGGTGATGTGTCATTTTTGAAATTTATGGGAATTGAGACCATTGCAAGACAACCTAGGGGGGGAGATTGGGATCGGAGGATTCTGCAGAGAGAGACATGGTGGATCTTCCATCTTAAAACAGTGGTGCCTACGGGTCTGAACGAACAATTGTCGTTCAGTTGCTATATAGATCCATAGTGTCTCTCTCTGACAAGTGGGATATACCATCCGATCACATCTTCTACCCTCTGTGCCCACACAACACTAACAACATTTATGTATTGTAGGATAAAATAAGCTTTCTCTATTTGAACTTGGTTCGGTTACCTATGGAGGATGAGCCCCTTCCTTTAAAAGGGTGCGACAGCCACTGCTGGCAACGTTAGTAATTTTGAGGAACTACCTTAGAAACTCCAAGACTCCACTATGTGAACTGTAAACTAGGCATACAGGTGGAAATTACATTGTTTTTAGGTGGTAGCAAAGGTTGGGCAAACTTGCCCTTTGACCCGATCTCTGCACCATAACATACCCGCCTTACACATGCGCAAGATAGAGTGCTCGCCGTAGGATCAGTTACTAGTCAGACGGCTGGTTGCTGGGTTACCTGTATTGTTTGGATCTTGGCTTCATTAAGGAAGCCGGTTACCCGGATGGTTGCCTGGCGACAGTACACGCCTCTATACACCGCATCATAGGAAGAGGTGCGGTCATGTGAGTTGAAGCCGAACAGCTGAGATATCGCATGACGACGGCACTGCATGACGTTGAGGGGGCGTATAGCAGGGGCGGAGCTACCTGGCCTTTTTAAACAACCCGCGAACGCGGCTTCATTGCCACTGCTACTTGCGGGACGCCAAGGAGCACCTTCCACCCAGCGATATCTGGGAACAGTTGCCATTTAGAACTGGACAGATAAGTGTACCACGCTGACATACTTGCTTACCACAGTGATTCAGTATTGTTATGCATTTAGCACTGCACAGATCGTTAACCTATGCTGGGGGTTACAACTAGCATGGATCTGTTACACTGCAAACTAAATTGACACTTTGACTCATTGTGATGTATATGTAACCTTATACGTGGTGTTTTCACTATACTTGGATTTAAGTCACAGCAGTCTATGTATCCCTATAACGGCTGTGATTAAGTGACACAGGATCGCTCTTGACTCACTATCCGGATTGTGACATATAACCGGATGGCGGGTGGTATATAGTCAGGGCCTACACAGGACTCAAGACTATGAACTAGATACCATCCTGTGTCACGTGTTTTGGTTGGAAGAGGTATCCTCATACCAGGGAGCCTCTTATATTTAATTTTGTCCCCTGATGAATCAGACATCACTGAGGAAACGCGTCGGGACACTGTACCTTTCTGATTAATACACCTATACGTGTTTGATTTAGACCAGGATTTGTGACCCCTCACATCGGTACTGCCAATCCACCTGGACTTTAATCACCACGTCCCCTTTGCCAACTTTAGTGCCCATACCCGGTAGAGAATTAACTCATCACAGGACCATCTATTCTGTCTATCGGGCCAAGCTGGGCAGTCCATCTTTAGGGAGGGCGAATGCAGGGATATATGCATTAGATAGTGGTGTGATTTAGATAGATAAGGGACATCCAGGGTATGGTCCCAGCAGTGTGTCCCTCTGTCTTGGTACCTTTGTACCCTTCACCCTATCTGTTTCAAACGCTATCCCTGCTTATGGTTTCTTCCAATCTCCGTCCATTTTTTCAGGAGACTAGTGTAACCAGTGGTTACAGATACTTTCTTTTTTTGAGTGTTTATATTTAAGGGCCTATCTTTTTATGATTGACATTAATTAAATGTTAAGTTTTAAATCAAATGAAATAAGCTACCCATAACCTGTAAACATTTTCAAAATACTCATTTGCCTAATAATTCTGCACGCAGTGTATATTTGTGTCAGAAGTTGTGCTTTTTAAATTTTTTGAATAATGATACAGCCATTTTATTTGATACTTTTGTGCTGATTCTTTATTTTTTTCCCTCTATATTAACCACTTGCCGCTAAGCTAACGCCGAAAGGCGCCATCTCTGCGGCTCCCCCAGGCTACGCTACGCTAACAGCCGAGATTTCCTGTGAAGGCGCGCACACAGGCGCGCGCGCTCACAGGAACGGAAGGTAAGAGAGTGGATCTCCAGCCTGCCAGCGGCGATCGTTCGCTGGCAGGCTGGAGATGTGTTTTTTTTTACCCCTAACAGGTATATTAGATGCTGTTTTGATAACAGCGTCTAATATACCTGCTACCTGGTCCTCTGGTGGTCCCCTTTGTTTGGATCGACCACCAGAGGACACAGGTAGCTCAGTAATATGTTGCACCAAGCACCACTACACTACACCCCCCCCTTGTCACTTATTAACCCCTTATTCACCCTTGATCACCCCTGATCACCCCATATAGACTCCCTGATCACCCCCCTGTCATTGATTACCCCCCTGTCATTGATCACCCCCCTGTAAAGCTCCATTCAGATGTCCGCATGATTTTTACGGATCCACTGATAGATGGATCGGATCCGCAAAACGCATACGGACGTCTGAATGGAGCCTTACAGGGGCGTGATCAATGACTGTGGTGATCACCCCATATAGACTCCCTGATCACCCCCCTGTCATTGATTACCCCCCTGTCATTGATCACCCCCCTGTAAAGCTCCATTCAGATGTCCGCATGATTTTTACGGATCCACTGATAGATGGATCGGATCCGCGAAACGCATACGGACGTCTGAATGGAGCCTTACAGGGGGGGTGATCAATGACTGTGGTGATCACCCCATATAGACTCCCTGATCACCCCCTGTCATTGATTACCCCCCTGTCATTGATTACCCCCCTGTAAAGCTCCATTCAGACGTCCGCATGATTTTTACGGATCCACTGATAGATGGATCGGATCCGCAAAACGCATACGGACAACTGAATGGAGCCTTACACGGGGGTGATCAATGACTGTGGTGATCACCCCATATAGACTCCCTGATCACCCCCCTGTCATTGATCACCCCCCTGTAAGGCTCCATTCAGACATTTTTTTGGCCCAAGTTAGCGGAAATTATTTTATTTTTTCTTACAAAGTCTCATATTCCACTAACTTGTGTCAAAAAATAAAATCTCACATGAACTCACCATACCCCTCACGGAATCCAAATGCGTAAAATTTTTTAGACATTTATATTCCAGACTTCTTCTCACGCTTTAGGGCCCCTAGAATGCCAGGGCAGTATAAATACCCCACATGTGACCCCATTTCGGAAAGAAGACACCCCCAGGTATTCCGTGAGGGGCATATTGAGTCCATGAAAGATTGAAATTTTTGTCCCAAGTTAGCGGAACGGGAGACTTTGTGAGAAAAAAATTAAAAATATCAATTTCCGCTAACTTGTGCCAAAAAAAAAAAATTTCTATGAACTCGCCATGCCCCTCATTGAATACCTTGGGGTGTCTTCTTTCCAAAATGGGGTCACATGTGGGGTATTTATACTGCCCTGGCATTCTAGGGGCCCCAAAGCGTGAGAAGAAGTCTGGTATCCAAATGTCTAAAAATGCCCTCCTAAAAGGAATTTGGGCACCTTTTCGCATCTAGGCTGCAAAAAAGTGTCACACATCTGGTATCGCCGTAGTCAGGAGAAGTTGGGGAATGTGTTTTGGGGTGTCATTTTACATATACCCATGCTGGGTGAGAGAAATATCTTGGTCAAATGCCAACTTTGTATAAAAAAATGGGAAAAGTTGTCTTTTGCCAAGATATTTCTCTCACCCAGCATGGGTATATGTAAAATGACACCCCAAAACACATTCCCCAACTTCTCCTGAATATTTGGCAAAGTCCTCAGCTGAGAAGAGAGGAGAGGGTGGAGGTGCTGGGGGATGGAGAAGGGAGTTAAAAGTGCTAAAAAGTTGTTTAGGGCTGTGGGCCAGGGAAGATATGAGAGATGAGAAGTAGGCCTGTTTTGCATCAGTGAGTGAGGATTTGAATATAAGGAGGGATTGCTTGTATGCGGTGAAATGATCTTTTGAATGGGATTTCTTCCATCGCCGCTCAGCAGCCCTGGAAGCTTGTCTGAGTTTTTTGGTCAGGTTGGTGTGCCAGGGTTGTCTGTTAATTTTTGGATTTTGTTGTGTGTGATGGGGGCAACAGTGTCCAGAGCTGTACTTATTGTGGTGTTATATAGGGTGGTAGCAGCATCTGGGTCTTGGAGGGAACAGATGGTAGAGAGTGGGAGAAGAGAGTCAGAAAGCAAGCGAAAGTCTAGATGTTTAAGGTTCCTGCGGGGGTGTGCTAGTGTGTGGACCGGGGGAGCAGCAGAAGAGACCAATGAAGAGAAGGTGAGTAGGTTGTGGTCGGATAGGGGAAGAGGCGAATTAGAAAGGTTAGATAGGGAGCAGAGGCGGGTAAAGATAAGATCCAAAGTGTGACCATCTCTGTGGGTGGGAATGAAGACCACTGTGATAGGCCGAAGGAGGAAGAGAGCGATAGGAGTTTAGAGGCAGTTGAGTGGCAGGTGTCAATAGGGATGTTGACGTCACCCATGATGATAGTGGGGATGTCGGCAGAAAGAAAGTGTAGTAGCCAGGTGTTAAAGTGGTCAAGAAAGATGGTGGCTGGGCCTGGGGGGCGGTTAATGACGGCTACTTGGAGGTTGGAGGGAGAGTAGATGCGAACAGAGTGTACTTCAAATGAGGTGAGCGTAATGGAGGGTGGCAGTGGAGTTGGGCTGTAGGAGCAGGTGTCTGATAGGAAAAGACCAACTCCTCCACCATGTTTGCAGCCAGGGCGGGGGTGTGAGTGAATTGAAATCCACTATATGAGAGTGCAGCAGGTGAGGAGGTGTCGGAGGATGTCAGCCATGTTTCTGTGAGACCCAGAAAGGAAAGGTTTTGAGAGATGAAAAGTTCATGAATGTACGACAGTTTGTTACAGACAGAGCGTGCGTTCCATAATGCTCCTGCAAGAGGAACCAAAGGAGCAGGGGTCACAGGAATGGTTATTAGGTTTAAGGGGTTGCAGAAATTTGTAGAAGGAGATTTGTATTGGGACGTAGAGGTGATAGTGGGGATTTGCTGAGGGGGGCCTGGATTTGGAGAGATATCACCAGCAGTAAGGAGAAGCAGAGAAAGTGTTAATAGGTGAGAATAGGAGAGGGCAGGAGGTATCTGTGTGTGTTTGGGAAGGAAGTGTTTTATGTTGCCAAGCAGGTTTGTGCAAGCTGTCAGATGAGAAGGTAAGATGGAGGGAGAGATGAATAGTTCCTTGCTGGGTGAATGAATGTGGGGGTATTTCAGGAGGTTGTTGACAAGTGGGAACAGTAAGATGAAAAATTTGAAACATTGTTTGCATTAACTATGTCTGTAATTACCTGTGGTCCCCTTCTAGTCCAATTCTGGTATAATTCAGTCTGTGCACTTGAGAGTGGCACTTGAGAGATGTGGCATCATTATTAAAGTTTACTACTCTACGAGGTTTGTGGAATTTTTTTATTGTGTGTGTGTTGTGGTGGAGGGCGTGATTGCATGCTAGGGTGTGGGAAGGCGGGATCCAGGGGGCCCAAGCAAATTCTTGCCCAGGGTCCAATCAATATTAAAGACGGCCCTGATTATGCCTCTCTGTGGCAAACCACCAACAGCAGTGGTCAGGCGTATGGAGGAGCAAGGGGCTGAAGGTTACTGCTTCTTGATTGTCTCCATCTGTATCTGCATCCTGAGGACTCAGATATAGTGAAATCAGGACAGCAGCTGATATCTGGGACATTCCTGCTGGATCTGGGACAATTGAGGCATGCAATCATAAAGGCATAAATTACATTATCCATTGATCAAGTGGATAAGCTGTATACTGAAACAATTTCATTACTTGATTACTTTTTTGAAGCGATCTTGGATCAATGGCTTCTGAAATTATGTACTGACACCAACTACAATATAAAACACAGGACAGCATTCCTCTTCAGAGTGTAAAAGGTTAAAAGCTGTAAAAGCATGAGTACTGCCTCTTGTATGCCTGCCCTCTTTCTCGTTGGATCACCCTCCTTGCTTATTAACAGAAGTTGAGGAGATAAAGAAACCTGTTCCCAGCAGCCCTAGATCACATCACAATGGAGAGCAATTTAAAATTCACTGAAGAAGTGAAAAAAGTACTTGACGCAGCCAAGAACATTCCAAAGGAGGATTTGCTTTTTACATACAATGGAGTTATATATCCAACATCGACTTGTGATGTCGATACATTTAAAACTATTGAAACATTTGAAGCACGTGAAGAGGATTTTATGTTGGTGGCATATCCCAAATGTGGTAAGTTCTAAGCAGAGTTGTAGGGGAGCCTCCATGAGATCATTATTAGTGTTGATATCAAAATTAGTGTTGAGCAAACATGCTCAGCCGAATACCAGTTCGGCTCGAGCATCGCTATGCCCGGCACATGGCGGTACTTACCTAAGCAGCCAATAAAAGTGCAGGTAAGTACTGCGCTCACTGTAATGCCAGTAGCCATGTTGGCTACTGGCATTACAGTGATTGGCTAGCCGGAACGCGTCATCAGGTTCTATATAGCACTCGATGACGTGTGTTCTGCTCATTCGAAGTCAGGGAGAGCTGAGCATAGGAAGGGACAGACAGTGTAAGGAGTGTAATTGAATATTATTTCTGTACAAAAACGTTTCAGAGACCCAAAAGTGTGTGTGACAGCAGCAATATATGTTTGTAGCGCAACCTGCGCTAAATTGCTCAGTGTTAGGGCTCGTTCACATGAACGTTTTTTGCATTCCGTATACGGGCCATTTATTGCGTTCCGTATACGGTCCATATACGGAACCATTCATTTCAATGGGTCTGCAAAAAAAAATGAATGTACTCAGTGAGCATTCCGTTTCCGTATGTCCGCATTTCTGTTCCGCTACATTTTGAGTCTTGTCCTATTCTTGTCCGCAAATCACGTTTCGTGGCTCCATTCAAGTCAATGGGTCGGAACACCGTATGCATCCGTATGTCTTCCGTATGCATTCCGTTTATCTATTGAAAATGTTATGCCCAGCCAAATTTTTTCTATGTAATTACTGTATACTGTATATGCCATACGGAAAAACGGAACCTAAAACGGAAACACAACGGAAACAAAAAACGAAACAACGGATCCGGAAAAAACGGCCCGCAAAACACTGAAAAAGCCATACGGTCGTGTAAAAGAGGCTTTAGGGAGAGCTGTGCATAGGAAGGGACAGACAGTGTAGGGAGTGTAAAATGAAGATTTTTATACAAAAAAAGTTTCAGAGACCCAAAACTCCTTTTAAGGACTGTTGTGTGAGACAGCAGCAATATATATTTTTAGTGCATCCTGCACAAAATACCGTGTAATAGGCCGCTGCGAACAGTTAAATTATTCGTGCCACATCTCCTGTGTAAAGTGTGCGCATCCCTAAAATATCCAGTGCAGTTTTTCCATAGACGTTGTCCACTTTTGACAGTGACATTACCAGGCCCACATCTGCTGTGTAACGTGTGCGCTTCAAAAAAATTTCTGTGACATAAAATTATATTTTTCAATAGACGGTGTCCGCTTCTGACAGTGACCTTCCCAAGACCACATCTGCTGTGTATTATTTTTCAATAGACGAAAGAGTCTTCTGACAGTCGGGAGTGGGTAATTTGCGCGCCCCCCGCTTGCCTTCCTTCAATGTGTTAGCCGTTTCTCAGGCTCCCTCTCTGGAATTGAACACTAATTCCCCGTTACCCATGGTCACCATGTTAGGCGCATAAAAGAACATCGAATGTTGATAGGGCGGACATCCAAATGGATCATCGATGTCACGGGGACGTGCGATCAGGCAGAAGTTATCTAGAGTCAACAAAGCGGCAGCAGGCCCTGGCCCATAATGTTTGCAATGGTCAGCTCACCTGCAGGCCCTCAACCAATTTTTTTTCGATGGTCAGCTAAGCAGCAGGCAGTCTCCCATAAGAGTCTGGTCAACACAATCCTCACCGCCAGGGCCGTCTTTAATATTGATTGGACCCTGGGCAAGAATTTACTTGGGCCCTCTGGATCCCGCCTTCCACACCCTAGCATGCAATCACGCCCTCCATGTTGTGCAAACCTGGACTAGGAAGCACCTCTAGTGTCCATCTGATGAGTGGCCACTAGAGGTGTTCCTTGGCAGTAATGTAAATACTGCCTTTTTTTCAGAAAAGGCAGGGTTTACATTAAAAAGCTTGCAGAGACATGCTATAGCCACCAGAACTACTACGTTTAGCTGTTGTGGTTCTGGTAACTATAGTGTCCCTTAACCTCCATGGCGGTCCGGAAATGCGGATGCGGACAGCACACTGTGTGCTGTCTGCATCCATCCCTGCGCCGTTCAAATTAACTCATGGTGGTTCTGAGAGTGTCTCACGGTTACCGCTGCTTGCAGTGTAATGTGACCCCGAGCCACATTTTGGATTAACACTAAGGAGGTTAATATAGAGGGGAAAAAAAGATTCAGCACAAAAGTATCAAATAAAATGGTTATATCATTATTAAAAAAATTTAATAAGTATAACTTCTGACACAAATATATAGTATTTTGCAGATTACTTTTTTTTTTTTACAAGCTGCAGATAGTATTGTACTACTAACTCCTCCATCCACCCCACCCCCTCTTCTCCAACCACCCAGCACCCTTACTCACATACAGTAAAACATATAATATATCCATTTTTCCCCCCTATGTACAGTACAGACCAAAAGTTTGGACACACCTTCTCATTCAAAGAGTTTTCTTTATTTTCATGACTATGAAGGCATCAAAACTATGAATTAACACATGTGGAATTATATACATAACAAACAAGTGTGAAACAACTGAAAATATGTCATATTCTAGGTTCTTCAAAGTAGCCACCTTTTGCTTTGATTACTGCTTTGCACACTCTTGGCATTCTCTTGATGAGCTTTAAGAGGTAGTCACCTGAAATGGTCTTCCAACAGTCTTGAAGGAGTTCCCAGAGATGCTTAGCACTTGTTGGCCCTTTTGCCTTCACTCTGCGGTCCAGCTCACCCCAAACCATCTCGATTGGGTTCAGGTCCGGTGACTGTGGAGGCCAGGTCATCTGGCGCAGCACCCCATCACTCTCCTTCATGGTCAAATAGCCCTTACTTTCAAAGTTTTCCCAATTTTTCGGCTGACTGACTGACCTTCATTTCTTAAAGTAATGATGGCCACTCATTTTTCTTTACTTAGCTGCTTTTTTCTTGCCATAATACAAATTCTATCAGTCTATTCAGTAGGACTATCAGCTGTGTATCCACCTGACTTCTCCTCAACGCAACTCATGGTCCCAACCCCATTTATAAGGCAAGAAATCCCACTTATTAAACCTGACAGGGCACACCTGTGAAGTGAAAACCATTTCAGGGGACTACCTCTTGAAGCTCATCAAGAGAATGCCAAGAGTGTGCAAAGCAGTAATCAAAGCAAAAGGTGGCTACTTTGAAGAATCTAGAATATGACATATTTTCAGTTGTTTCACACTTATTTGTTATGTATATAATGCCACATGTGTTAATTCATAGTTTTGATGCCTTCAGTGTGAATCTACAATTTTCATAGTCATGAAAATAAAGAAAACTCTTTGAATGAGAAGGTGTGTCCAAACTTTTGGTCTGTACTGTATATATTCCATTTTTTGCCCCCTCTGTATATATATCATATACACTCACCTAAAGAATTATTAGGAACACCATACTAATACGGTGTTGGACCCCCTTTTGCCTTAAGAACTGCCTTAATTCTACGTGGCATTGATTCAACAAGGTGCTGATAGCATTCTTTAGAAATGTTGGCCCATATTGATAGGATAGCATCTTGCAGTTGATGGAGATTTGAGGGATGCACATCCAGGGCATGAAGCTCCCGTTCCACCACATCCCAAAGATGCTCTATTGGGTTGAGATCTAGTGACTGTGGGGGCCATTTTAGTATAGTGAACTCATTGTCATGTTCAAGAAACCAATTTGAAATGATTCGAGCTTTGTGACATGGTGCATTATCCTGCTGGAAGTAGCCATCAGAGGATGGATACATGTTCTCATTCTGTTTACGCCAAATTCGGACTCTACCATTTGAATGTCTCAACAGAAATCGAGACTTATCAGACCAGGCAACATTTTTCCAGTCTTCAACAGTCCAATTTTGGTGAGCTCATGCAAATTGTAGCCTCTTTTCCCTATTTGTAGTGGAGATGAGTGGTACCCGGTGGGGTCTTCTGCTGTTGTAGCCCATCCGCCTCAAGGTTGTGCGTGTTGTGGCTTCACAAATGCTTTGCTGCTTACCTCGGTTGTAACGAGTGGTTATTTCAGTCAACGTTGCTCTTCTATCAGCTTGAATCAGTCGGCCCATTTTCCTCTGACCTCTAGCATCCACAAGGCATTTTTGCCCACAGGACTGCCGCATACTGGATGTTTTTCCCTTTTCACACCATTCTTTGTAAACCCTAGAAATGGTTGTACGTGAAAATCCCAGTAACTGAGCAGATTGTGAAATACTCAGACAGGCCTGTCCGGCACCACCAACCATGCCACGCTCAAAATTGCTTAAATTACCTTTCTTTCCCATTCTGACATTCAGTTTGGAGTTCAGGAGATTGTCTTGACCAGGACCACACCCCTAAATGCATTGAAGCAACTGCCATGTGATTGGTTGACTAGATAATTGCATTAATGAGAAATAGAACAGGTGTTACTAATAATTCTTTAGGTGAGTGTATATACAGAGGGGGTAAAATTGAATATATACATAGGGGGGAAAATTGGTATATAATATATCCATTTTTCCCCCCTTTGTATATATTCAATTTTTTGCCCCCAAAGCCACTATATATTTGTTTGCCACTTTTTTTTAATGATTTTTCCACCGGGGCTTGACCCCTAGGAAGGATTTGCTCTTGCTGCCAGTGCCGAGACCTCCTGCCCTCATACAGCCGGCCGCAACCAGCACTGCCGCACCACTGATCATCACCTCAGATACCCCCCCTTACCGGGATGAAGCAGGAACAGTGTGCCAGGGCAGTGCCATACATTATTATTAAAAAAAAATACTACCTACTTGTTCCGCTCTGTACTAAGTTGCAGGCTGCGGCGAGCTTCAGTTAGGTGGCACGCAAATCGCAATCACGTTACCCTCCCAGTTCCAGCTGTGATCCCGCGAGACCTCGGGCCTCGTGATGACAAGATAAGGAATAGAATTCAGAGCAGCCGCACTTCAAATACAGGGAGGGCCCGGCCGCCGCACTGGCCGGGCTGCGGGCCCCTTCCCGCTGGGCCCGACCTCGATCGTTACGCCACTGGAGTGACCAGCAGGGCTCAAGAGGCAGCTGCCTTGGGCCCCCCAGGAGAAACTGGGCCGGGGCAGCTGGCCCTTTTGCCCCGCGTTAAAGATGGCCCTGCTCACCGCCTGAGGTCACGTAACTAATTAGCACGGAGGAGTCTCGTTGGTTATCGGAATTAACCACCCACAGAATCGAGTAAGAGCTATCAATCTGTCAATCCTTTCCGTGCCTGGGCAGGTTGAGGTTTGTGGTGTTGAGTCAAATTAAGCAGCAGGTGGTGCCCTTCCGTCAATTAGTTTAAGTTTCAGCTTTGCAACCATACTCCCCCCGGAACCCAAAGACTTTGGTTTCCCGTAAGCTGCTTGCCGGGTCATGGGAATAACACTGCCGGATCACCTGTTGGATCGTCTTCGATCCTCCGACTTTCGTTGTTGATTAATGAAAACATTCTTGGCAGATGCTTTCACTGTGGTCTGTCTTGTGCCGGTGCATGAATTTCACTTCTAGCGGCGCAATACGGATGCCACCGGCCGTCCCTCTTAATCATGGCCCCAGTTCCGAAAATCAAGAAAATTTTGGGCTGAACTTGCACTTTATATACAAGTAAATATACAGGAAAGAATGTTTCCTAACAATTTTTCCTCTAAAATCGATTTCATCTTCGGTTTTGTGCGTATTATTGTTAGTCTGTAAAAGTGGCGTACTAATCAGACAACATCGTTCCCAGCAGCGACCTGGGAGTCCAAGATGCATCCAGACATGCTCCCCATGCTGTTCCAGAACCATTTTGGTGGTGTTTCCATCAATTTCTGACATTTTCCTATGAATCAGGCACTCTCCCCTCTTCAAGGCAGGGGGTACCTGGTTTAATGCTCGGGTTCTCCCATTGACTTCCATTATACTCAGGTGCTCGGTCGAGCACCCGAACATCTCGATGTGTTTGGCCCGAGCCCCCAAGCACTACAGTGCTCGATCAACACTAATAATATTCTTAAGGGAACAATTGGGAGGGAACTCGGGGTGCTGTCATGTCGGACTCTGGAAATACAATTACTGGTAAGACTAATACTTACTTTCCAGGAAGTCCTCCATGACAGCACCACATGGAGTAATACCAGATTAATATACAGACCTAGGGAGGGACCACTGCTTGGAGAACTTTCCATCCAAACCTCTGGTCATGGTTTTCTGCAATATCTAATCTATAGTGTTTTCAAAAGGTATGAGAATTTGACCATGTAGCCAACTTGCAAATCTGGTCAATAGAAGCTTCTGCATGTTCTGCCCATGAAGCTGAAACTGCTCTGGTGGAATGGGCTCTGATATCTTGAGGACAGGATATTCCCTGCAGTTGGTAGGAGTCCCTAATTGCCCTTGTTTCGGCCGGCAAATTGTATGAACAGATTAGAGGTGTCTAAATCCACTGGTAGCTTCTGAATAGATAAGAAGAGAACGTCTGACATCTAACAAGTGGAAGCTTTTTTCCCTGTCATTTTTGGGATCCGCACAAAGGGTAGGCAGTATAATTTCCTGATTTAGATGGAATGTAGAAACTACCTTTGTTAAGAAGGATGAATCTAGTCTAAGGATGACTCTGTCCTCTAAAATTTTAAAGGGACACTGACAGGCCCAATAAGCATATTTAGCTATATATGACTGCACAGGTCTTCTAATGTGTACTAAAATCATATAAGTATACCCCCTGTCCACCTTATAAATACAGTAAACTCATGTTTATAACCTGATAGAATCGTCTTCTTTCTGCCCAAGGGGCGGCGTTTCAGCTTCACTTCTGCCCAGCCAGCTGCCCCCAACCGCCGTTTTGAAGCGCCGCCCAACTCATCAATATTCACTTTGCTGGGCGGCTTCTGCTGTCCCCGATGTTCCGAGATCCGGCGCATGCCCAATACAAAGCTATGGGCATCGGACTCCATTTCATCTTCAGCGCATGCGCCCGGCACCCTCACTGGCCGGGATCACATCGCGCCTGCGTCCCCTCTGCTTCTTTGAGGCCTCTTCAGCCTCTGTGCTCTGCGCCTGCGCTGGGCACTCTTCAGAGCAGCGCTTCAGAGCGATGTGATCCCGGCCAGTGAGGGTGCCGGGTGCATGTGCTGAAGATGAAATGGAGTCCGATGCCCATAGCTTTGTATTGGACATGCGCCGGATCTCGGAACATCGGGGACAGCAGAAGCCGCCCTGCGAAGTGAATATTGATGAGCTGGGCTGGGCGCAAGTGAAGCTGAAACGCCCCCCGATTCTATCAGGTTATAAAACATGAGTTTACTGTATTTATAAGGTGGACAGGGGGTATACTTATATGATTTTAATACACATTAGAAGACCCTTTAAGGTAAGGTTCTCAGGTGGTTAAAGCTTGAATTTCACCTACCCTACGGGCCGATGTAATTGCCACTAGGAAGACCATTTTTGGGATATATGTTTTAAAGAGCTATCTTGCATAGGTTCAAAGGGTTCTTTTATTAAACCATTGAGAACTATTGTCAGGTCCCAAGGTGGGACTGAGGATTTTAGAGTTGGCTTTAATTGCTTTAATATACCAGCTTATCCATCTACTTTATGCCAGTTTGAACAGTTATGAACAGTTTAGAAACCAGCTCAAGGCTGCTATCTGGACTTTTAGGGTGTTTGGTCTAAGACCCCTATCAAAGCCATCTTGTAGAAAGTTCAGGATTTCCCCCAAACCCGGAAGCAGCGGATTTCCGTTTCTCAAAGCTATCCATGAGCAGAATCTCTTCCAAATTTTATTATAGATGGCAGCGGTTACTTGTTTATGACCTTTTTGAAGGGTTGATATCACATCATCCGAAAACCCCTGTAATTTTAATAAGTCCCTTTCAGAAGCCATGCTGTTAACTTTAGCTTGCTTATCTCCGGGTTCCAAATTGGACCCTGAGACAGCAGATCTGGGGAAGAGTTATCGGATCTTCCAAGGCCAACGAGGTTAGGACAGGAAACCACGCTTGTTTCGGCCAGAACAGGGCTATAAAAATCACTTTTGATGACTAGGGATGAGCGAACCCGAACTGTATAGTTCGGGTTCGTACTGAATTTTGGGGCGTCCGTGACACGGACCCGAACCCGAACATTTTCGTAAAAGTCTGAGTTCGGGTTCGGTGTTCGGCGCTTTCTTGGCGCTTTTTGAAAGGCTGCAAAGCAGCCAATCAACAAGCGTCATACTACTTGCCCCAAGAGGCCATCACAGCCATGCCTACTATTGGCATGGCTGTGATTGGCCAGTGCAGCATGTGACCCAGCCTCTATTTAAGCTGGAGTCCCGTAGCGCCGCACGTCACTCTGCTATGATCAGTTTAGGGAGAGGATGCTGCTGCTGTTAGGGAGAGATTAGGCAGGAATTTACTCAGCAAAAACACTTAATTCAGTGATCGATCTACAGCTGTGGATCATTGAACTGCTGCTATTTAATTGCTCACTGTTTTTAGGCTGCCCAGAGCGTTTTTATGTCACTTTTTTCTTGGGTGATCGGCGGTCATTTTGTGTCTTGTGGTGCGCCAGCACAAGCTGCCACCAAGTCCATTTAACCATCAATAGTGTGGTTATTTTTTTGCTATATCCTACATCAGGGGCTTGGCTGTGCTTGCTATTTTATTGAGGGGTAAAATACAATTGGCCAAAATAGCAGTACCGTAAATCTGGTGTTTCAGCTGTGGCTAGCCAATTGTAATACTGTCTGCTGTCTGCCGAAGCACAGTTTTTGTTCTGGGTTGAATGCAATTCCCAACTTAGCAATCCCCTAAATATTTTTTTCTGCTGTATCAGGCCAAGTTTAAATTGATCCATAAAAGGGTATATTAGATTGAAGGTGCGGATAGTGTCATCCTCAATAACTTTACACGCTACCGTGCATTTCCAAGTTTAAATAATTCTGTCCGTAAACGTATACCTGTCACCCAGCGCCTAAATAATAGGCCTCAAATTTATATTCAGCTCAATCTGTGTTTATTGCTGAGGCTGGTCAATTTATTTAGTGTCCGCCAAAGCACAGTTTTTGTTCTGGGTTGAATACAATTCCTAACTTAGCAATCCCCTAAATATATTTTTTCTGCTGTATCAGGCCAAGTTTAAATTGATCCATAAAAGGGTATATTATATTGAAGGTGCGGATAGTGTCATCCTCAATAACTTCACACGCTACCGTGCATTTCCAAGTTTAAATAATTCTGTCCGTAAACGTATACCTGTCACCCAGCGCCTAAATAATAGGCCTCAAATTTATATTCAGCTAAATCTATGTTTATTGCTGAGGCTGGTCAATTTATTTAGTGTCCGCCAAAGCACAGTTTTTGTTCTGGGTTGAATACAATTCCCAACTTAGCAATTCCCTAAATCAGTGGTTTCTGCTCTATCAGGCCTACTTTAAATCTATCCATAAAAGGGTATAATAGATTGAAGGTGCAGATAGGGTCATTCTCAATAACTTCACACACACACTACCGTGCATTTCCAAGTCTAATTCTGTCCGTAAACGTGTACCTGTCACCCAGCGCCTAAATAATAGGCCTCAAATTTATATTCATCTAAATCTGTTGATACTGCTGTGGCTGGTCAATCTATTTAGTGTCTGCCAAAGCACAGTTTTTGTTCTGGGTTGAAATACAATTCCCAACTTAGAGCAGAAACCACAAATTTAGGGAATTACTATCAGGCCAAGTTTAAATCGATCCATAAAAGGGTATATTAGATTGAAGGTGCGGATATTGTCATCCTCAATAACTTCACACGCTACCGTGCATTTCCAAGTTTAAATAATTCTGTCCGTAAACGTATACCTGTCCCCCAGCGCCTAAATAATAAGCCTAAAATTTATATTCAGCTCAATCTGTGTTTATTGCTGAGGCTGGTCAATTTATTTAGTGTCCGCCAAAGCACAGTTTTTGTTCTGAGTTGAATACAATTCCCAACTTAGCAATCCCCTAAATATATTTTTTCTGCTGTATCAGGCCAAGTTTAAATTGATCCATAAAAGGGTATATTAGATTGAAGGTGTGGATAGTGTCATCCTCAATAACTTCACACGCTACCGTGCATTTCCAAGTTTAAATAATTCTGTCCATAAACGTATACCTGTCACCCAGCGCCTAAATAATAGGCCTCAAATTTATATTCAGCTAAATCTATGTTTATTGCTGAGGCTGGTCAATTTATTTAGTGTCCGCCAAAGCACAGTTTTTGTTCTGGGTTGAATACAATTCCCAACTTAGCAATCCCCTAAATATATTTTTTCTGCTGTATCAGGCCAAGTTTAAATTGATCCATAAAAGGGTATATTATATTGAAGGTGCGGATAGTGTCATCCTCAATAACTTCACACGCTACCGTGCATTTCCAAGTTTAAATAATTCTGTCCGTAAACGTATACCTGTCACCCAGCGCCTAAATAATAGGCCTCAAATTTATATTCAGCTAAATCTATGTTTATTGCTGAGGCTGGTCAATTTATTTAGTGTCCGCCAAAGCACAGTTTTTGTTCTGGGTTGAATACAATTCCCAACTTAGCAATTCCCTAAATCAGTGGTTTCTGCTCTATCAGGCCTACTTTAAATCTATCCATAAAAGGGTACCGTATTTTTCGCCCCATAAGACGCATTTTTTCCTCCCCAAAAATGGAAAATGCCCCTGCGTCTTATGGGGCGAATGCTGACAGTTTAACATCGCTAGACGCGATGTACGGAGCGGGGGCTGGGGGAGGGACTGGGAGGAGGAGCTGGGGGCCGGCAATAGCGGTGGGGCGGTGCAGTCCCTGTACTATAGCCCCGCCCCACCGCTCCGGTATACTAATATAAAATGTATTATTGAATTAAAAGTTATTAAACATGCCCCCCTCACTCCTAATAGTACCGTATATTCTAATTTCTTCTGTATAATGCCGGCAGGCAGGACGGGCGGGTGGCAGCGTAACTCCTTGATGTCACGTGCCTGCGCCGCCTGCTTTATGAATGAAGCAGGCGGCGCAGACAAGTGACGTCACTGAGGGACGCGCCGGCCGCCCAGCCCGCCTGTCGGCATTATACAGAAGAAATTCGGATATACGGTACTATTAGGAGTGAGGGGGGCATGTTTAATAACTTTTAATTCAATAATACATTTTATATTTGTATGCAGCGGCGGCGGGGGGGGGGGGGGGGGGGGGGGACACACGGAATCTGTGGATGGCACAGTTAAGGAATGGGGGTCTGTGGATGGCACTGTTATGGGCTGGGGGGGCACTGTGGATGGCACTGTTATGGGGTGGGGGGTCTGTGGATGGCACATATATAACAGTGCCATCCACAGATCCCCCCCCCTGTAACAGTGCCAGCCACAGATCCCCCCCTGTAACAGTGTCCATCATCCACAGATCCCCCCATAAGTGTCCGTCATCCACAGATCCCCCCATAAGTGTCCGTCATCCACAGATCCCCCCCATAAGTGTCCGTCTTACACAGATCCCCCCATAAGTGTCCGTCATCCACAGATCCCCCCCCATAAGTGTCCATCATCCACAGATCCCCCCATAAGTGTCCATCATCCACAGATCCCCCCATAAGTGTCCGTCATCCACAGATCCCCCCCATAAGTGTCCGTCATCCACAGATCCCCCCCATAAGTGTCCGTCATCCACAGATCCCCCCCATAAGTGTCCGTCATCCACAGACCCCCCCATAAGTGTCCGTCATCCACAGATCCCCCCCATAAGTGTCCGTCATCCATAGATCCCCCCATAACAGTGTCCGTCATCCACAGATCCCCCCATAACAGTGTCCGTCATCCACAGATCCCCCCATAACAGTGTCCGTCATCCACAGATCCCCCCATAACAGTGTCCGTCATCCACATACCACCATTACTTCCAAACCCACCAAAAGCACACCTTTTGGTTAAAAATATTTTTTTCTTATTTTCCTCCCCAAAAACCTAGGTGCGTCTTATGGGCCGGTGCGTCTTATACGGTATATTAGATTGAAGGTGCAGATAGGGTCATTCTCAATAACTTCACACACACGCTACAGTGCATTTCCAAGTCTAATTATGTCCGTAAATGTATACCTGTCACCCAGCGACTAAATACTAGGCCTACAATTTATATTCAGCTAAATCTGTCGTTACTGCTGTGCCTGTATTAGTGTAATACGGTACCTAAATAGATAGCCAGATAGTGTTAGGTGCCTGTAAAAAAAGGCCTGAATTTGAATTCAATACATTGGGCCAAATAATTTTTTTCTTATTGTGGTGAACGGTAACAATGAGGAAAACATCTAGTAAGGGACGCGGACATGGTCGTGGTGGTGTTAGTGGACCCTGTGGTGCTGGGAGAGGACGTGGCCGTTCTGCCACAGCCACACGTCCTAGTGAACCAACTACCTCAGGTCCCAGTAGCCAGCAGAATTTACAGTGATATTTGGTGGGGCCCAATGCCGTTCTAAGGATGGTAAGGCCTCAGCAGGTACAGGCATTAGTCAATTGGGTGGCCGACAGTGGATCCAGCACGTTCACATTATCTCCCACCCAGTCTTCTGCAGAAAGCGCACAGATGGCGCCTGAAAACCAAGCCCATCAGTCTGTCACATCACCCCCATGCATATCAGGGAAACAGTCTGAGCCTCAAGTTATGCAGCAGTCTCTTATGCTGTTTGAAGACTCTGCTGGCAGGGTTTCCCAAGGGCATCCACCTAGCCCTTCCCCAGCGGTGGAAGACATAGAATGCACGGACGCACAACCACTTATGTTTCCTGATGATAAGGACATGGGAATACCACCTCAGCACGTCTCTGATGATGACGAAACACAGGTGCCAACTGCTGCGTCTTTCTGCAGTGTGCAGACTAAACAGGAGGTCAGGGATGAAGACGATGCAGGGGACGATGAGGTCCTAGACCCCACATGGAATGAAGGTCGTGCCACTGACTTTCACAGTTCGGAGGAAGAGGCAGTGGTGAGACCGAGCCAACAGCGTAGCAAAAGAGGGAGCAGTCGGCAAAAGCAGAACACCCGCCGCCAAGAGACTCCGCCTGCTACTGACCGCCGCCATCTGGGACCGAGCACCCCAAAGGCAGCTTCAAGGAGTTCCCTGGCATGGCACTTCTTCAAACAATGTGCTGACGACAAGACTCGAGTGGTTTGCACGCTGTGCCATCAGAGCCTGAAGCGAGGCATTAACGCTCTGAACCTTAGCACAACCTGCATGACCAGGCACCTGCATGCAAAGCATGAACTGCAGTGGAGTAAACACCTTAAAAACAAGGAAGTCACTCAGGCTCCCCCTGCTACCGCTTCTGCTGCTGCCGCCTCGGCCTCTTTCTCCGCCTCTGGAGGAACGTTGGCACCTGCCGCCCAGCAAACAGAGGATGTACCACCAACACCACCACCACCTCCGTCACCAAGCATCTCAACCATGTCACACGGCAGCGTTCAGCTCTCCATCTCACAAACATTTGAGAGAAAGCCTAAATTCCCACATAGCTACCCTCGATCCCTGGCCCTGAATGCCAGCATTTCTAAACTACTGGCCTATGAAATGCTGTCATTCAGGCTGGTGGACACAGACAGCTTTAAACAGATCATGTCGCTTGCTGTCCCACAGTATGTTGTTCCCAGCCGCCACTACTTCTCCAAGAGAGCCGTGCCTTCCCTGCACAACCAAGTATCTGATAAAATCAAGTGTGCACTGCGCAACGCCATCTGTGGCAAGGTCAACCTAACCACAGATACGTGGACCAGTAAGCACGGCCAGGGACGCTATATCTCCCTAACTGCACACTGGGTAAATGTAGTGGCGGCTGGGCCCCAGGCGAAGAGCTGTTTGGCGCACGTCCTTCCGCCGAGGATCGCAGGGCAACATTCTTTGCCTCCTGTTGCCTCCTCCCCCTACTCGGCTTCCTCCTCCTCTTCTTCCACCTGCTCATCCAGTCAGCCACACACCTTCACCACCAACTTCAGCACAGCCCGGGGTAAACGTCAGCAGGCCATTCTGAAACTCATATGTTTGGGGGACAGGCCCCACACCGCACAGGAGTTGTGGCGGGGTATAGAACAACAGACCGACGAGTGGTTGCTGCCGGTGAGCCTCAAGCCTGGCCTGGTGGTGTGCGATAATGGGCGAAATCTCGTTGCAGCTCTGAGACTAGCCGGTTTGACGCACATCCCTTGCCTGGCGCATGTGCTGAATTTGGTGGTGCAGAAGTTCATTCACAACTACCCCGACATGTCAGAGCTGCTGCATAAAGTGCGGGCCGTCTGTGCGCGCTTCCGGCGTTCACATCCTGCCGCTGCTCGCCTGTCTGTGCTACAGCGTAACTTCGGCCTTCCCGCTCACCGCCTCATATGCGACGTGCCCACCAGGTGGAACTCCACCTTGCACATGCTGGACAGACTGTGCGAGCAGCAGTAGGCCATAGTGGAGTTTCAGCTGCAGCACGCACGGGTCAGTCGCACTGCGGAACAGCACCACTTCACCACCAATGACTGGGCCTCCATGCGAGACCTGTGTGCCCTGTTGCGCTGTTTCGAGTACTCCACCAACATGGCCAGTGGCGATGACGCCGTTATCAGCGTTACAATACCACTTCTATGTCTCCTTGAGAAAACACTTAGGGCGATGATGGAAGAGGAGGTGGCCCAGGAGGAGGAGGAAGAGGGGTCATTTTTAGCACTTTCAGGACAGTCTCTTCGAAGTGACTCAGAGGGAGGTTTTTTGCAACAGCAGAGGCCAGGTACAAATGTGGCCAGCCAGGGCCCACTACTGGAGGACGAGGAGGACGAGGATGAGGAGGAGGTGGAGGAGGATGAGGATGAAGCATGTTCACAGCGAAGTGGCACCCAACGCAGCTCGGGCCCATCACTGGTGCGTGGCTGGGGGGAAACGCAGGACGATGACGATACACCTCCTACAGAGGACAGCTTGTCCTTACCTCTGGGCAGCCTGGCACACATGAGCGACTACATGCTGCAGTGCCTGCGCAACAACAGCAGAGTTGCCCACATTTTAACGTGTGCAGACTACTGGGTTGCCACCCTGCTGGATCCCCGGTACAAAGACAATGTGCCCACCTTACTTCCTACACTGGAGCGTGATAGGAAGATGCGCGAGTACAAGCGCATATTGGTAGACGCGCTACTGAGAGCATTCCCAAATGTCACAGGGGAACAAGTGGAAGCCCAAGGCGAAGGCAGAGGAGGAGCAAGAGGTCGCCAACGCAGCTGTGTCATGGCCAGCTCCTCTGAGGGCAGGGTTAGCATGGCAGAGATGTGGAAAAGTTTTGTCAACACGCCACAGCTAACTGCACCACCACCTGATAAGGAACGTGTTAGCAGGAGGCAACATTTCACTAACATGGTGGAACAGTACATGTGCACACCCCTCCACGTACTGACTGATGGTTCGGCCCCATTCAACTTCTGGGTCTCCAAATTGTCCACGTGGCCAGAGCTAGCCTTATATGCCTTGGAGGTGCTGGCCTGCCCGGCGGCCAGCGTTTTGTCTGAACGTGTATTCAGCACGGCAGGGGGCGTCATTACAGACAAACGCAGCCGCCTGTCTACAGCCAATGTGTGACGTTCATAAAAATGAACCAAGCATGGATCCCACAGGACCTGTCCATCCCTTGTGCAGATTAGACATTTATAACTACCTCCCCTTAACCATATATTATTGTACTCCAGGGCACTTCCTCATTCAATCCTTTTTTTATTTTCATTTTACCATTATATTGCGGGGCAACCCAAAGTTGAATGAACCTCTCCTCTGTCTGGGTGCTGGGGCCTAAAAATATCTGACAATGGCCTGTTCCAGTGGTGGGTGACATGAAGCCTGATTCTCTGCTATGACATGAAGCCTGATTCTCTGCTATGACATGAAGCCTGATTCTCTGCTATGGGACCTCTCTCCTCTGTCTGGGTGTCGGGGCCTAAAAATATCTGACAATGGCCTGTTCCAGTGGTGGGTGACATGAAGCCTGATTCTCTGCTATGACATGAAGCCTGATTCTCTGCTATGACATGAAGCCTGATTCTCTGCTATGGGACCTCTCTCCTCTGTCTGGGTGCCGGGGCCTAAAAATATCTGACAATGGCCTGTTCCAGTGGTGGGTGACATGAAGCCTGATTCTCTGCTATGACATGAAGCCTGATTCTCTGCTATGACATGAAGCCTGATTCTCTGCTATGACATGAAGCCTGATTCTCTGCTATGGGACCTCTCTCCTCTGTCTGGGTGCAGGGGCCTAAAAATATCTGACAATGGCCTGTTCCAGTGGTGGGTGACATGAAGCATGATTCTCTGCTATGACATGAAGCCTGATTCTCTGCTATGGGACCTCTCTCCTCTGTCTGGGTGCCGGGGTCTAAATATCTGACAGTGGCCTGTTCCAGTGGTGGGTGACATGAAGCCTGATTCTCTGCTATGGGACCTCTCTCCAATTGATATTGGTTAATTTTTATTTATTTTATTTTTATTTTAATTCATTTCCCTATCCACATTTGTTTGCAGGGGATTTAACTACATTTTGCTGCCTTTTGCAGCACTCTAGCCCTTTCCTGGGCTGTTTTACAGCCTTTTTAGTGCCGAAAAGTTCAGGTCCCCATTGACTTCAATGGGGTTCGGGACGAAGTTCGGGTCGGGTTCGGATCCCGAACCCGAACATTTCCGGGAAGTTCGGCCGAACTTCTCGAACCCGAACATCCAGGTGTTCGCTCAACTCTATTGATGACCCCATTCTGATCTTTCTGAGAATAGCCGGAATTAGAGGGAAGGGGGGAAAAGCATAAGCCATCTTCATATTCCATCTCTGGGACAAGGCATCTACCGCAATCGGATGGTCTGCTGGATCCCGGGAGAAAAAGGAATTTGTTTGAGCATTTTTACGTGTGGCAAAAAGGTCTATTTCAGGATATCCCCACTTCGCTGGCAAATCCCGGAAAACCTGTTTGTTTAGGGAGCACTCGCTTGGGTCTAGGTAATGCCTGCTGAGGAAATCTGCTGATTGGTTTTTTGACCCTTTTAGGTGAACCGCTGAAATTGATAGGATTTTTCCCTCTGCCCAAGAGAAAATCCTGTTGGAAAGACTCTGAAGTAGAGGGTATCTTGTCCCCCCTGATGTTTGAGAAACGCCACCGTCGTCATGTTGTCTGACAAATTCTCATGTGCTGGCTCAGCAGAAGATCTTGATCTTGTTGCAGAGTTTCCCAGACTGCTCGGAGTTCTCGGTAATTTGAGGATCTCCCCTTTATGGCTTGATCCCAAGTTCCTTGGAAGCAATGATTTCCAATCTTTGCCCCCCATCCCTGCTGACTGGCATCTGTTGTTACAACAGTATAGGGGCCTGGGTTCCAGGAAAATCTTTTTGACAGGTTGTCCATGAAGAACACCATTCCAAAGACTTTCGAGCATCTTCTTTTATGAGAATTTTCTGATTTAGGGACTGATGGTTCCATCCCAAACAGAGAGGATCATCTTCTGAAGTGATCTTGTGTAATACTGGGTCCATGGCACTGTCATACAAGCTGTCATCAGGTCTAGGATGCTCATTGCCTCTCTGATCGTACAAACTGATTTATTTTGAAAAAAACTCTGATTTTCTCCGGAAAGGAAGGATTTTTGCAATCTTGAGTCTAGTACAGTTCCTAAGAAAATTTTCCTGGTATCGGGTGTCAGGTCTGATTTTTCCCAATTTAGGATCCAACCTTGCAGGAGAGTGATCACAGTCTGAGTATGATCAATTAACATTTGCACTGAGTCTGCGATTAGATGCACATTACTGCTCCTGGAGGAATTAGAGGTGTGGTCGATCTGATAGAATCCATCTTGAAGCGCCGATATTTTATTGATCTGTTCAGAGGTTTCAAATTTATTATGGTTCTAAATGAACCATCCGGGTTTTCTTACAAGAAACAGTCTTGAGTAATACCCCTTGCCTTTCTGATGTTTTGGGACCCGAATCACCGCACCCAGATTTTTTCATTTTGTAATGTCTTCTATCAGGTTTCTTTGAGTTGTATTTTCTCCGTACCAAGTCAGTACATATTTTTGTTGAGGAACTGACATAAATTATATTCTGTAGCCTTCTTGTATGATTTGAAGCGCCCACGGGTTTTGAGTTATCTGGCGCCATACTGGTAGAACGAATTTTAGTCTTCCTCCCACCGGCCTGGCGTCATTGTTTGTTCTGGGAGGTGTTGGGGTTAAGTACAAAACCCCTGCCTTTTCCTCCTTTCTGATAGGATCATCTTCCCGATTTTCACTTGTCCTTGTATGTTTGATTTTTTTGCTGAAACTTTTTACGAAAAAAAAGTTTTCTTGGGCTTTCCTTCCGGTAAGGCTTTCTTCTTGTTTGAGGCTTTTTCAAGGATACTATCTAATAGTGGGCCGAAAACATAAGACCCTGAGAAAGGAATCGCACATAATATTTTTTTTAGACGCTAGGTTGCCGAACCAATTTTTTAACCATAAGGCTCTTTTTGCCATATTCAGAAGTGCTAAGTTTTTTGCCGCAAACCTTACTGACTCTGCCAATGAATCTGCTATGAATGCAGTTGCCATTTTTAGGAGAGGAATAGATTCCAGTATATCCTCCCTGGGAGTCCCCATTTTTAAATGGTTTTCCAACTGGGACAACCACAAAAGCATGGATCTTGCCACCGAGGTAGCAGCAATGTTAGTCAAGACTAAGGCTGCTGATGTCTCCCACGTTTTTCTCAAGAGACCGTCTGCCTTATGATCCATTGGTTCTTTTAAATGAGATGTATCCTCAAAGGGAATAGCCATTTTTATAGCCACCCTGGCCACTGGAGTATCTATTTTTGGGATTTCCTCCAACAATTTTGTCTCCTCTTTATGATTTTTTGCAAATCTGACCAGTGTCACTTTAAGTGGTGATAACTTTAAAATGCTTTGACTTATCCAGGCCATTCTGAGATTGTTTTTTCGTCACATATTGTACTTCATGACACTGGTAAAATTAAGTAAAAAAAAAATCATTTTTATTTATAAAAAAATACCAAATTTAGCAAAAATTTGTAAAAAAATTGCAAATTTCCAAGTTTCAATTTCTCTACTTCTATAATACATAGTAATACCTCCAAAAATAGTTATTACTTTACATTCCCCATATGTCTACTTCATGTTTGGATCATTTTGGGAATGATATTTTATTTTTTGGGGATGTTACAAGGCTTAGAAGTTTAGAAGCAAATCTTACATAATAGAAACCACCCAAAAATGACCCCATTCTAGAAACTACACCCCTCAAGGTATTCAAAACTGATTTTACAAACTTTGTTAACCCTTTAGGTGTTCCACAAGAATTAAAGGAAAATAGAGATACAATTTAAAAATTTTACTTTTTTGGCAGATTTTCCATTTTAATAATTTTTTTTCAGTTACAAAGCAAGGGTTAACAGCCAAACCAAACTCAATATTTATGGCTCTGATTCTGTAGTTTACATAAACACCTCATATGTGGTTGTAAACCGCTGTACGGGCACACGGCAGGGCGCAGAAGGAAAGGAATGCTGTGGCAAATCCAGCCACATTGAGAACCTATTCAAGTGAATTTTGGATATGTTATCCTCAAGTTATACTGGTTAAATTGATATAAGTTTTATGTATGTAACCTGTAAACTCACAAAGTTGTAAAAATGTATAAGAGTAACTTTCCAGCTTAGGAGATAGTTGAGAAGATACAGTGATTGACTCAATTAACTCCAAACAGAGGGGAGGAATATGCTGGGTGGGTTTCTATTGTCCCATTGTGTAGTAACTTTTCAGTTTAGGAGATAGTTGGGGAGATACAGTGATTGATTCAATTATCTCCTAGACAGAGGGGAGGAATATGTGTGGGTTGTAACTACAATGTTATTGCTTAATGTATGATAATGTGTGTGTCCCTCTCCTTCATGGGAGCAGGTAATAAAAAGGGCTGCAAGCTAGTGGCCAGGGAGTTCACCTCCAAGCTATGTGTCGTCTAGTTCTTGGAGGGATGGGATATATACACGCTACCTGCATTTCATTCTGATTGTTCCTGTTCTGATTGTTCCTGTCTACCAGTGGAGATACTGCACTTCACCCTGCCTCTTCGCTACAATTGGTGGCAAGCGACGGGATTCGAATCTCACAGCAGAAGACCGTTCAGCTGTTTTATTTGATACGAACGGAAAGGAACCTCATCCGTACAAAGTCATCGTTCGTGAGTATGCGGATTTTATGCGAACAGATGACGAATGGGGACGGATTATACCAGGCTGAAAAGAGAAACGCTAAAGGCATTACTGGAAGCCAGAGGAATTATTGCCAGTAACAAAGCGAAAAGAGTCATTATTGCAGAACTCATGGAGGGCGATCAAGCAGCAGTTACACCAGCAGCCACGGAAACATATAGCTCAGCATGGGCCAACGAAATGAGGATAAGGCTGGCATTTTTTCTGTTGCCACATTCCCAGGAATTTCTGGAAAGGACATCAGCTGATATTAATGAATATCTAGCGGCCACCCGACCAAACCTCACTTCACCTGGGGAAGCAAACCCTCCTGCATATCCGGTAATATCAGAAAAACAGAAATTACCGCACCATGCATTTAAAACCTATGTGGAAACCGAGGACATTGATGGGTACCTGCAGGACTTCGAAAGATTATGCCAGCTGCATAAAATCGATCCTGCGGATAAGGTACCCCTATTGGCCGGCAAATTGTCGGGTAGGGCAGCGGAAGCATACCGGACTATGCCAGATGAGGACAGGACAGATTATCAAAAGGTAAAACAAGCCATATTGACCTGGAATGCCATTACCCCTGAGGCATACCGCCAGCGCTTTCGGGAGCTAAAGAAAGCCGAGAGAGATACCCACACGGAATGGGCACATAGATTGACCCGTGCTGCTAAAGGATGGGTACAAGCAGCACAGGTAACCCAGCTGGAAGAGCTGTTACAATTGTTATTACTGGAGCAATTTTTTCAAGGACTGTCTGACGAATTACAAAACTGGTTACAGGATCGCAAACCCAATACCGTACATGTGGCAGCTACTATGGCAGACGAGTACCAAGATGCCCGGCGGGCACAGAAGGTTGCACAACGACCCCTTTCCGGGGCCCCTACATCTAACCCCGTTCCAGCACCCGTTCCAGCATCCAGTCCAGCACCCTACAGATCGAGTGGGGGCAACTACCATCAAGCACCCAGATACCAGTCTCGCCCTCAGGTCAGATGCCATATTTGCAAGCAGCAGGGGCACATCCAGAAAGATTGCCCCAGGAACCGAAACCGTTCCAACTGGGGAAACCCTAGCCAGCAGATTCATCGCCCAGCGGCAGTACACTGCTTCCAAAATGAGTTTTCCCAGCAGCAATTGGTACCAATGCCTCCAGGGGAGCCCTTGGGCATTATACACGAGGCCAACCCGATACAGGCAGCCTCTGACAACAGACAAGGACATTGCCAGGCCGTCCACCTAGATGGCAGGAGCCGCCAGGGATTACGAGACTCTGGCGCCACCATCACCTTGGTCCGGAATCACTTGATCCCTGCTCACCAGCTCACCGGTGAATGTGTAGCTGTTCGAGTAGCCGGGGGTAATATCTACAAGATTCCTACTGCCCGGGTACATTTGAATTGGGGAGCGGGGTCTGGAAATGTGGAAGTGGGGCTCATGCAAGATTTGCCACCGGATATTATTTTGGGCAACGATTTGGGGGAGCTGACTTCGGCGTTTGTGCCACAACGGAACCTCCAGGAAGCTTTACCTGTTGTTACCAGGCAGCAGGCCCGCACCAACCCACCGGCAAATCACTCTGAGGCTCAGGTAAGGAACAATACCCCTGTTATCCCTTGGGCCCCCCCATTAGAGTTTGGTAGTGAGGTAGCTAATGACCCTTCCTTGCAAGTATATAAAGATAAAGTAGCAGGAAGCCAAACTGGGTTAGAGGGGGAGAGATATGGGTGGGAAAAGGGGTTACTGTATAGATATGCAGAGAAGACAGTAGCCGGTACAGTTCCCGTATCTATGCGACAGTTAGTAGTACCTAAGAGATACCGACGTGAGTTACTACGCATTGCTCATGACATCCCCCTGTCAGGACACTTAGGCGTTAGTCGGACTAAACACCGGCTAACGCAGAACTTCTTTTGGCCCGGTATCTCCAAAGACATTCGGCAGTATTGCCAAACGTGTGACACCTGCCAACGAGTAGGAAAGCGAGGAGATAAATATAAGGCTAAGTTACACTCCCTCCCTATAATTGAAGAACCCTTCAGTAGGGTAGCTGTTGACATTATTGGACCCCTAGCTAAACCCGGCCCCTCGGGGAAGCGGTTTATCCTGACGGTAGTAGATTACGCCACCCGTTACCCTGAGGCAGTGGCATTGACTAATATTCATGCCGAGACCGTAGCCGAGGCCCTTATTAAAATATTCTCTCGCATGGGTTTCCCCCGAGAGATTATTTCTGATAGGGGCACCCAGTTCACCGCTGAAGTCACCCGCCAGTTGTGGAAAACATGTGGGGTAAAGCCGATTATAAACTCGGCCTACCACCCCCAGTCTAATGGCCTCTGTGAACGCTTTAACGGAACATTGAAACAAATGCTCCGTACGTTCATGGAGACCCAGAAGAACTGGGAGCGGTTTTTGCCCCACCTGTTGTTCGCATACAGGGAGGTACCTCAAGAGTCCACTGGGTTCTCACCTTTCGAGTTATTGTTCGGAAGGAGGGTAAGGGGCCCCTTAGATTTAATCCGGGAACATTGGGAGGGGGAAGTCACGATAGAGGGTACCCCTGTTGTTCCATATGTGCTGGAGTTTCGGGACCGCTTGGAGGAGCTAACCGAGACCGTACGCTCTAACCTCCAGGCGGCCCAGAACCGGCAGCGCCGATGATATGATAGAGGTGCCAGGGACCGCAGTTTTCAAGTGGGGGAAAAGGTGTTGATCCTTAAACCTGTTAAGAATGATAAACTGCAGGCTTCCTGGCAGGGCCCATACAAGGTGGTGGAACAAGTTTGTGACACCACCTATGTGATCGGTCCATGTACGGGAGCAGGAGTTAGTCGGATGCTCCATGTTAACATGTTAAAACCATATCATGAACGCCCAGAGGAGGTAAATGCTATTTGCGCCTCTGCTGCAGAAGATATGGACAATTTACCTCTCCCTGATCTCCTGAGAATGGGGAACCGGAACGAAGACCTGGGAGAGGTACAATTGGGGGAAAGATTAAACCCGCAGGAAAGGGACCAGATTGTAGATCTCTTACGAGAGAAAAGCGAAACCTTCTCTAATGTACCAGGGTATACCCCCCTAGCCACTCACCGAGTGGAGACCCCTGGTCAGCTGCCCATGCGTCAACCCCCTTACCGCATCCCTGAATCTGTCAAGGAACACATGCGTAAGGAGATTGACGAAATGTTAGAGCTTGGGGTGATAGAACACTCCGACAGCCCCTGGGCTTCCCCAGTAGTTCTAGTGCCCAAACGGGACGGCACGACCCGTTTCTGCGTAGACTACCGGAAGTTGAATGACAAGACTATATCAGACGCCTATCCTATGCCCAGGATAGACGAACTCTTAGATAAGATGGCCCGTGGTCAGTACCTCACGACGATAGATTTGTGTAAGGGGTACTGGCAGATTCCCCTAGCCGAGAATGCCATCCCCAAGTCGGCGTTCGTCACCCCATTTGGCCTGTACCAGTTTAAGGTCATGCCATTTGGGATGAAGAACGCCCCGGCTACCTTTCAGAGGATGGTAGATTGGCTATTGGAAGGATCCCAGGAGTTTGCGTGCGCATATTTAGACGATATCGCCATATTCAGCAGCTCCTGGGAAGAACATTTAACCCATATCGGGTTTATCCTAGATAGGATCAGGGAAGCCAACCTGACCCTAAAACCCAGCAAGTGCCATATAGGGATGGCAGAAGTTCAGTATCTGGGACACAGGGTGGGTAGTGGGAAACAGAAGCCAGAACCCGCTAAAATTGAGGCTGTCGCCAAATGGCCAACCCCCCGCACCAAGACCCAGGTATTAGCTTTCTTAGGTACCGCTGGGTATTACCGGAAATTTGTACCCAATTATAGCGCCGTAGAAAAACCCCTAACTGACCTTGAACAATGATCGGTGGGTACTCTTCCGGACCTCCCCAAGCCGATCCGTTTGGATCAGACTGTGTATGCTGGCTTGGTTCTGGGGGAGCATTGTGGCAAATCCAGCCACATTGAGAACCTATTCAAGTGAATTTTGGATATGTTATCCTCAAGTTATACTGGTTAAATTGATATAAGTTTTATGTATGTAACCTGTAAACTCACAAAGTTGTAAAAATGTATAAGAGTAACTTTCCAGCTTAGGAGATAGTTGAGAAGATACAGTGATTGACTCAATTAACTCCAAACAGAGGGGAGGAATATGCTGGGTGGGTTTCTATTGTCCCATTGTGTAGTAACTTTTCAGTTTAGGAGATAGTTGGGGAGATACAGTGATTGATTCAATTATCTCCTAGACAGAGGGGAGGAATATGTGTGGGTTGTAACTACAATGTTATTGCTTAATGTATGATAATGTGTGTGTCCCTCTCCTTCATGGGAGCAGGTAATAAAAAGGGCTGCAAGCTAGCGGCCAGGGAGTTCACCTCCAAGCTATGTGTCGTCTAGTTCTTGGAGGGATGGGATATATACACGCTACCTGCATTTCATTCTGATTGTTCCTGTTCTGATTGTTCCTGTCTACCAGCGGAGATACTGCACTTCACCCTGCCTCTCCGCTACAAATGCCATACAGTTTTTGGAAGGCAGGTTTTGCTGGACTGTTTTTTTTGACACCATGTCCCATTTGAAGCCCCCCTGATGCACCCCTAGAGTAGAAACCACCCAAAAATGACCCCATTCTAGAAACTACACCCCTCAAGGTATTCAAAACTTATTTTACAAACTTTGTTAACCCTTTAGGTGTTCCACAAGAATTAATGGAAAATAGAGATACAATTTCACAATTTCAAAATTTAACTTTTTTGGCAGATTTTCCATTTTAATAATTTTTTTTCAGTTACAAAGCAAGGGTTAACAGCCAAACCAAACTCAATATTTATGGCTCTGATTCTGTAGTTTACAGAAACACCTCATATGTGGTCGTAAACTGCTGTACGGGCACACGGCAGGGCGCAGACGGATGCCATATGGTTTTTGGAAGGCAGATTTTGTTGGACTGTTTTTTTTGACACCATGTCCCATTTGAAGCCCCCCTGATGCAACCCTAGAGTAGAAACTCCATAAATGTACCCCATCTAAGAAACTACACCCCTCAAGGTATTCAAAACTGATTTTACAAACGTCGTTAACCCTTTAGGTGTTCCACAAGAGTTATTGGCAAATGGAGATGAAATTTCAGAATTTCAATTTTTTGGCAAATTTTCCATTTTAATCCATTCTTTCCAGTAACAAAGCAAGGGTTAACAGCCAAACAAAACTGAATATTTATGGCCCTGATTCTGTAGTTTACAGAAACACCCCATATGTGGTCGTAAACTGCTGTATGGGCACACGGCAGGGCACAGAAGGAAAGGAATGCCATACGGTTTTTGGAAGGCAGATTTTGCTGGACTGTTTATTTTTACACCATGCCCCATTTGAAGCCCCCCTGATTCACCTCTAGAGTAGAAACTCGCAAAAAGTGACCCCATTTTAGAAACTACGGGATAGGGTGGAAGTTTTGTTGGTACTAGTTTAGGGTACATATGATTTTTGGTTGCTCTATATTACACTTTTTGTGAGGCAAGATAACAAGAAATAGCTGTTTTGGCACCCTTTTAATTTTTTATTATTTACAACATTCATCTGACAGGTTAGATCATGTGGTATTTTTATAGACCAGGTTGTCACGGACGCGGCAATACCTAATATGTATACTTTTTATTTATTTATGTAAGTTTTACACAATGATTTCATTTTTGAAGCAAAAAAAATCATGTTTTAGTGTTTCCATAGTCTGAGAGCCATAATTTTTTCAGTTTTGGGGAGATTACCTTGGGTAGGGTATGATTTTTGCGGGATGAGATGATGGTTTTATTGGCACTATTTTGGGGTGCGTGTGACTTTTTGATCGCTTGCTATTACACTTTTTGTGATGTAAGGTGACAAAAAAGGGTTTATTTAGCACAGCTTTTATTTAAAATTTTTTACGGTGTTTATCTGAGGGGTTAGGTCATGTGATATTTTTATATAGCCGGTCGATACGGACACGGCGATACCTAATATGTATACTTTTTATTTATTTATGTAAGTTTTACAAAATGATTTCATTTTTGAAGCGAAAAAAATCATGTTTTAGTGTTTCCATAGTCTGAAAACCATAATTTTTTTTTAGTTTTTGGGCGATTACCTTTAGTAGGGTATGATTTTTTTCGGGATGAGATGACAGTTTAATTAGCACTATTTTGGGGTGCGTGTGACTTTTTGATCGCTTGCTATTACACTTTTTGTGATATAAGGTGACAAAAAAGTGTTTATTTAGCAGAGTTTTTATTTAATTTTTTTTACTGTATTCATCTGAGGGGTTAGGTCATGTGATATTTTTATCGAGCCGGTCGATACGGACGCGGCGATACCCAATATGTATACTTTTTTTTATTAATGTAAGTTTTACACAATAATATCATTTTTGAAACAAAAAAAAAATCATGTTTTAGTGTCTCCATAGTCTGAGAACCATAGTTTTTTCAGTTTTTGGGCGATTATCTTAGGTAGGGTCTCATTTTTTGTGGGATGAGATGACGGTTTGATTGGCACTATTTTGGGGTGCATATGACTTTTTGATCGCTTGCTATTACACTTTTTGTGATGTAAGGTGACAAAAAATTGTTTATTTAGCACAGTTTTTTTTTTTACGGTGTTCATCTGAGGGGTTAGGTCATCTGATATTTTTATAGAGCCGGTCGATACGGACGCGTCGATACCTAATATGTATACTCTTTTTTTATTTATGTAAGGCTGGATCTCACAGGCTCGTCACCGGAAGGCAGCACGATGCCTTCCTTAGACATCGCGCTGCCTTCCATGCCATCGGGTCCCCCCTACAGCCGCATGGGGACCCGATGGCACCACCCGCCGCCGCAATAGGTAAAAGCCGCAAACCGCAGGTCTGAATTGACCTGCCATGCCATAGTTTCCCGAACGGCAGTAAGAAGAGAGTCCATATCATCTGATGAGAAGCAGTATTTCTGCTCGACTTCTTGGAAAGTTTAGTCTTTCGGAGATGCTGGGAAGGAGCCTAAACAGCACCTCTAGTGCGCTGTGGTTGGAGTTCATTACTAATGCAGAGAATACCAGTAAAGGATTTGAACTGTATTATTCCAGTAAGTCTGCATAAGATAAAATTCATTTCTTAAAGGCTAATTCTATCTTTTTTTTTTATTTAGATTAATTTTTTATTTTTTGCAAATACAATTAATATAGAAAATAACCAAAGTGATAAGATCATACCCAACCCGCCCCGCGAACCCCCCCCCCCCAACTCGCAGGGAAAAAAAAAAGGGAAAAGGGGGAAGCCGGATTAATTAACCATGTCCCAATCCTTCCACAGTTTGCTCCATCCTAAGTAGGATCCTCTTTGTTTATACAGAATCCTCTCATAGTTTTTCACTTTCTCAACCAGACCCAACCAATTATTACAATCTGGGGCAGAGGAGGAGAACCATGTTCTAGATATGAGAAGCCTGGCTAGGAACAAAACCTTTATCAGCAGTCGGCATTTCATAGGCTGGCAGTTAACCTCCGATAAGTCTCCCAGGACCCATATCCTGGGGGACAAGGGAACGTCAACGTTGAGTTTCCGAGCCAAGTTAGTTTGCACCAATCTCCAATACTTGCCCACCATTGGGCAGTCCCAGAACAGATGTAAATGATCTGCCTCGGGATCTCCACAACGTGGGCAATCAGAGGAGGCTCTAAATCCTCTCTTACGTAGCCATATAGGTGTTACGTATATTTTGTGCATAATATTAAATTGTACGACAGTGTGGTTAAAATTATGTGAAACAAAATTTTAACTTTCCCCTATCTTCTCCCAGTCTGGAGGGCCCGCCTCTAAAAGTAAGGTAGACCAAGATCTCTGTCCTGGAGAGAGAACATCCAAAAAATTTTTTTTCATTAAGTGTCTATAGCAATGTGATACTTTCACTTTCGTGACAGCTTTCTTAGAGATTAAATCATGTAAAAATTCAGGAGTGTCTACAGTAAATAAGTGACTATTAGAAGTACTAGAAAGTGCTAACCTCAATTGAAAATATGGGTACCAAGCCACCTCACCAACATTTTCCTTTTGCCTTAGCTCCATAAGGGAGAGAATTTGTCCACCCCTGACCACTTGGTGCAAGTACTGAACATTTTTGATCCTCCAATACTGCCGACAGTTTGGGTCGTCTAAATTCAAAAGCTTTGAATTGTGCCATAATGGGGTACACATGAGTGATGCCTTAACTCTACACCAACTCCTTATAGCCAACCAAGCCTTAGTGGCCATTCTGCAGAAAAATTTATAACCAATCTGTGTGTTTGATAGATAATCAGACTCTAGTACGGTGAAAAAATCTGAAAAACCTGAGTCTTTCACCAGTTTACGACAGAAATGGCTATTTTCCCAATCATTAAAAAGGCAAAGTTGGGAGGCCACAAAGTAACCCCTAAAATAGGGGAGGTTGAGACCTCCCCGATTGTAGGGCATAGAAAAGTAGAGCACCTTCAATCTCACGCGCTTCCTCCCCCATAATAAATCGTTAAGCATCCGCTCTATCAATCTAAAATATTTGTCCTCAATCCATACAGGCGAGTTGCGCAGGACGTAAAGAACCTGGGGCAGCACTACCATTTTTATTAATGAAATTCTGTCCGCTCTTGCAGGCAGGATTTTTTGCCATATCTTAATTTTAGCTCTCAACTTTATCAACAAAGGAATCAAGTTGAGTTGTAGATATTCCTGAAGTTTGGCAGAAACTGTTATCCCCAGGTACTTTATTGAGTCAGAGATCGATAGCCGATTATCCCAATCTCCTCGCAACTTGTCTATAGGGAGGAGGACGGTCTTCTCCCAGTTGACCTCCAGGCCAGACGAGTCGGAAAAAAGCCCAACCAACTCCATTATACGAGGAAGGGTGTTTTCTGTTTGATGAATAAACAACAGGATGTCGTCTGCGTAGAGGGATACGCGATCATGCTTCCCCATTATACCAAAGCCGGCCACTCTCGAGTCCTGCCTTATGCTGGCTGCTAAGGGTTCAATATATATATTAAATAGAAGAGGGGAAAGGGGACAGCCTTGACGGGTGCCTCTTCCTAAAATAAAGCTCTTTGTCATCGTATCGTTAATCCTGATCCTAGCAGCTGGGGAGTTATATAATAGCTGAACCATCGCCATAAATCTGGGGCCAAAACCCATTTTTTTGGCCCCAGGATGGAGCGGGCGCCACACCCAGGGGACTGAATATTCATAAATAGCCTATGCAGGTTGTGGTGAGTGCCCCTTTTTGGCATAAAGCCATTTTGATCTGGATGAATGATGGCAGATATAACCCGAGAGAGCCTCCTAGCCAGGACTTTTGATAGTAGCTTAGCATCAGTATTTAGTAGCGAAATTGGTCTATAAGAACTCAATTCTACCAGGTCTTTATCTTTTTTGGGGATTAGGACTATCAGGGCCTCCATCATAGAATCTGGTAGACCCCCTCCCTGAATTGCTCGAGAAAGGACATCTAGCATATGAGGAAGGATCACATCACTGTACTTGTGGTAAAATTCATACGAAGGCCGTCTAGCCCTGGCGATGAGTTCCCTGAGATAGACCCTAGAGCCTCCTGAAGCTCCAAGAGAGACAAATCCTCTTCCAGGTATTTTATTTGATCTTCCTTTTAGGGTCAAAAGTGGAATCTTCTCCAAAAACCGCCTCGCCTGGTCAGACAACAAGCCAGGAGAGGATCTGTATATCTGGGCAAAGTATTGTAGGAAAGTATCCCTAATTCCTTCTGGATCTGTCATGATTACCCCTTCTAAATTGCGAATCGAGATAATAGATTTATTTTTCTTATCCTGTTATGTGATTATTCTGGCTAAGAGCTTACCAGGGCGTCCAGACTCCGAAAAGTACTTTAGACCCCGAAAAGTACTTTAAATAACTTTTTTGACCCAATTTTAGCAGTGTCATGAAGTACAATATGTGACGAAAAAACAATCTCAGAACGGCCTGGGTAAGTCAAAGCGTTTTAAAGTTATCAGCACTTAAAGTGACACTGGTCAGATTTGCAAAAAATGGCCTGGTCCTTAAGGTGAAATAGGGCTGTGTCCTTAAGGGGTTAAAGAATACTCTATGATTTGCTTTCTCGGTTACATATTTCTCCAAAGAACAGCTAGCCTTCTGCATCTCTTCCTTATTGTGTTCAGTGGGTTGACTGATAAATCGCTCCGTTGTAAGTTCAACAGTCTTGGCCAGTTCCTGCTCTTTTTTCTTAAATGTTTTCCTTGCTGCAGCAATATCGCTTATAAGAAAAACCCCCTCAGATATGCTTTCAGAGCATCCCATACTGAATTGATGTTAGCAGAGGGGAGATTCACCTCCCAAAAGGAGGATATAAGTAGTTTAATAGCCTGATGGTTGTCCATAATGGTAAGCCAATATGGGTTCAACTTGAAACCTAACCCCCTGTTCTCCTTATTCTCCCCAGTGCGAACCTCAATTAATACGGGTGAATGGTCTGAAACTGTTCTTACTCCATATCGTATCCTTCGAATATTCCTCAGATTACTCTCGTTGGTGAATGCTAAGTCATTATTGTGCCCATCATAGACCTAGAGAATGGGAAAATACAATGTAATGATGTATGATCATACCCAACTTCATCCCTAACCTATTATTCTATTGATTAAGAGTCATCGTATTGTAAGACACATTTTCTGATGGAAATGTGATAGGTCAAATATTGAGGGATGTATTCGAAATGGGAAGCCATCAACAGATGAAGTCAAACATTGCTATTTATAACCTATATACATCAGGACTAATAATGGATATAGTATGTAGATAAAGAAATGCAAGACCTTTAGGTAGTCTCCAGGTGCAAGGTCAAATGTCCGAGCTCTCAGCTGTACACCTTTCCCAGGTTGGCATGGTGGTTGCATTAATTGACTGGGTAGTTGGGAGACAACAAGACACCCTGCGTTCCAGTGACTGATGCGCCGCACTCAGCTGAAATATAAGAAGGGGGCAAGGAGTTAAGATCTACAAAATAGTCTATTATCTTTAGTAATGGGGGTGGGTACCTCAATAACTATATATCTATAGAGTATCTATCTATCTATCTATCTACATATCTATCTATCGATCTATCATCTGAAACAAGTCAACATGAATATCACTCCTTCCACAAGTCCTTAACTAGTGCTTCAATCCAAAAACTAACAAATTCTACTATGCCCATACAGACTACAATGCAAAAATATGCAATTGGTTGATGTAAAAATTACTAGCATGGCCCTATCAACTAAAAGATATCTTGCTCCTCATTACACTACTATAAAAGACTGACTGGAAACTAAGCTCACTTTCATCTTCAATGAAATATTGAACTCCTTTGATGTAAGCAGTGGAGACTACAACGCAATTTTCAACCAAGAATCTAATACAGTACACACCATTGATGAAATGTTTATAGAGTTTTCTAAAGTTACTGGAAATATTTGTGACTGAGTTATAAGTTAGCATTTCTTTCTATACCTGCCATAGCACACACTATATTCCATCACTTGTACTGTAATGTTATGCAAATTTCAATTTCCACCGCTGCATTTCATGTCTTTTTCTAATTTGGGCATTAATCATATAGTCTATATATCACTTGGGATCACACTTGAAAATGTCAGGTTGGTAGCTCTGAAACCAGCCCCACGAGATATGAATTACTCAATAAAATGAATTTTTTGTTAAAAAAAGAACCAGTATTTCTGCTGTTCATCATAGGCTGTGGAGGGTATTGAATCGAATTCTTCTTCATCTCCATCGTCCGACGGAGTATATTGTACCTCCACATCCTCTGATTCGGAATCTAAGACCTCTCTAGGTCTCTTAGCTCTCGGGATATGACCGATAACAGGAGGGGGTACAAGGGATGTCACAGATGCTTTTACTTCTTCCCTTATAATGGCTCTAAGGTCCGTTAAGAGAGAAGGCTGTTCTTCTTTCATTATTTTATTGATACAATCTGTGCATAATTTTTTTGAGTATGTATCTTGAAGCCTTTTGTTGCAAGTAGCACATCTTTAAGGCTTCCTTTTAGGTTCCTTTTTTGCCCCTAGGAACCATGACAATTTTTTTTAGGAAAATGATTATATATATTTTTTCCTCTAAAACCCAAGTCTGGTTTTCCTACTCACATGACCCTGGACAGGAGGCTCTGGGGACTGCTCTCTCCTAATAGAGCTGGGGGAATCCATCTGTAAGGACCCTGTTGCTAACCCCCTTCAGGTTTAAATGCCCTCTGCACTTACCCCTCCTGTTGCTATGATGCTCCTCCCCTTCCTTTCTGGGACTCATCCTAAGAGAGTCAACGAGATTGGATGCAAGTACGTTAAGCAAGGCCTCAAGTGTCTCACGCAATGAGAACCGCTGTAGGGCACCGCCATCTTGTTTCCGGGCATCTGTGTGGAACGCACATGCGCTCCAACCACTGAAGGAATCCAATATGGATGCCGCCATCTTACTTCCAGTTGCCCTTACTTCAGCGGAAGTGACATCAGATGCGCTGGGCTCCTGACACCTACGGCCTCCAGTGATTGAGGCGCAATGAAGAGGAGCAAGTCTGGAGCCCAGAGCCCCACCAGGGTTGCGGCTACCAATCTCCCTGCTCGCATCAGTATATTCCGACCTGGAAATCAGCCACAATGCCAACAGGTACTGGAAGGGCTGGGGAGGCTAAGGGACCCCCAGTTTAGGAGGTTTTAGCTGGGCGTCTAAAGGAGGAACGAGAGGAACATGCCCCCCGATCCCAGCCTCCGCCCAGGTCCAAAAAAAATCCTCATCTCTACACTGGGGTCTGTGGGGTGGGGGGGATCTTTAAACCTCTGTTTCCTGTCCCAATAGTGGGTGGGGAGACATCCTCCATGTGGTGCTGTCATGGAGGATGTCCTGGAAAAGGGCATTAAATGCTCATTTGTTATTCCTGGCCAAATTGCGAAAGTTTTTTAAGAATCAATCTTTTTTTTTGAGTCTGCAGACTCATTAGTAGACCGGCTTGACCGGAATAATATTTGAATGTTTTCTTTTCTCTTGGATGGCGGGATGGAGGCAGGAGGGTAGGTGGTCTTAGGTGTGAGTTCTGTCCCAAGAAGGTGGCAGATCATGGAGTGTAAGGGAGCGGGCTGGGATGTAGCTTATGGGGAGGTTTGGGAGGGATATGGGAGGAAATGCGATGTGTCTCTCTTGAGGAGGATGAGGGGAGGTCCCAGAATTTGTCTGTTTTTTCTATTTTGGATTTTTGGGGCTTTGATTTGTTGAATAAATGTCAATTAAAATACTAACTTGGAATGTACGAGGACTTGGCGATAGGCCTAAAAGACAAGCAGTTTTTGATCTGGTTCAGAACCATTTGCTCACAATTGTGTGCTTAGTGGAGACCCACCTTACTGGGGAAATGGCTCGGCGTCTCGATAGAGGATGGGCCGCGCAGACGTATCATTCTATCTTCTCTAGTTATTCTAGAGGAGTTTCAGTTTTAGTTCATAAACGGATTGACTTTTTCTGCCAGGCATCCTCTATCAACAAACAGGGAAGATATGTTTTCCTTTATGGAAAACTTACTGGAAAATTATGTATTCTGGCTTTTGTTCACATCCCCCCACCCTTTTCTTTTGGGGTACTTAATTCTTTGTTAACCTTTATAGATCGTTGGCCTGAATGCCCAGTGATAATAAACGGAGATTTTAAATGCATTATTGACCCAATGATTGATAGGATTTCAAATGGGGGTAACATGCAGATGCCCCTACAAGGGTCACCCCTGGCAAGATTTTGTCAGTAATCAGGTTTTGTCGATATATGGGGCCTTGTAGGGAGAGGGAAGAGAGCCTACTCTTGCGTAAGTAAGTCCGGAAATTCTATGTCCAGGATAGATCTGGCGTTGATAAATAAAGACTACTTGAGTTGTATTAAGCGGATGAAATATGAAGCCAGGGCTCTTTCGGACCATGTACCTCTCTCCCTTGAGGTTTCCATGGGGGACAATAAAGCTATTAGGCTAAATCGCCATTGGATTTCCTTAATGGATAATCATGATATTATGTACCAGGACATGACTCGATTTTGGGACATTAATTATAATTCAGTAAGTATTCAACTAGTCTGGGATGCATTTAAGGTCTATATGAGCGGGGTATTTGTTAGCAACATTTCTAACCTAAGAAAGGAATCTATACATATAAAGAAGGACGTATATATGTGTGTGTGTATGTATGTTCCATGGTCACTCAAAACGCAACCATCGATTTCAATGAAACTTGGTATACACATCCCTTGCTACCTGGAAAAAAATCTTGTGGTGGGGTCACAGCTCTCTAGCACGTATCGTTTCTGAGATATTCCCCAAAAAAAAAGCAAATATGGCACATCACATGACCTACATTAGCCAATAGAAGCCTGCAGGTCTTTCTCTTCATATCCCAACTGGCATACACACGGTCACATGTCCCTTATCAGCCAATAGAAACTTGCAGGTCCTTAGTCTCCACATACACGCAGTATTAAACCAGGTTTCCATAACAACCCAGCCATTTTCTTCACTGCTGCAGGTCAGCTTTAAAGGGGCAGGGCGCTGTTGATGACACTGTTAAGGGGGCAGGGGCCACTATGGAAAGGGCAGCTGCTGTAGAGGTCACTGTTAAAAGGGCGGGCACTGTGGAGGTCACTGTTAAAGGGGCGGGCACTGTGGAGGTCACTGTTAAAGAGGCGGGCCCCTGAGAAGGTCACTGTCAAGGGGGTGGGGTGCTGTGAAATCCACTGTTAAAGGGGCAGGCTGCTGTAAAGGTCAAAGTTAAGGGAATGGGCTGCTGTGGAGGTCCCATTTTAAGAATGCGGGGCACTGTGGGGGGTCAGTGTTAAGGGGTTGGGGGGCTGTGGAGTTTACTGTTATGGGGATACTGTCGATATCTTTTAACGACACACACAAACCTTAAAGGGCTTCTGTCACCCCACTAAACTGATTTTTTTTTTTTGTGTACTTATAATCCCTATCCTGCGATATTGCTATACTTTATGTTATTAATAATTTTTGTTCAGTATATTTAGCAAAAAACGTACTTTTATGATATGCTAATTACCTTTCTACCAGCAAGTAGGGCGTCTACTTGCTGGTAGCAGCCGCAGAAAACCTCCCCCTCCTTCTGTTGATTGACAGGGCCAGCCGGGATCTCCTCCTCCGGCCAGCCCTGTCAGCATTTCAAAAATCGCGCGCCTGTGTTGATTCGGCGCAGGCGCTCTGAGATAAGGAGGCTCGCCTCCTCAGCACTCCCTCAGTGCGCCTGCGCCGATGACGTCTTCTCTTTCGGTGACAGAAGCCCTTTAAGTGAAATAGATGAAATATACCCATGCGAAGCCGGGTCCTTCTGCTTGTATGGTATAAAAGAAAGGGATCTTAAGGATGCAGTGGCAGCTGCTACTATTGAATTCTTCAGAAATAAAACAGTAGAAAATAGAGAAAGTATGGAGAAGGTAAGTCAGAAATTTTTCAAGGGACAAAAATATTTTGTTGAATCAGGACGTCCAGGGAAACTACTAGCCAGGGTTATTTCGAACCAGGAGAAAAATAAAAAATAAATATTAAGCATTCGGGCACCTGGGGGAATAGTCGAAGATCAGGAGCATATAAAACAAACTTTTGTTAGGCATTTTGCCAATTGATTGATTTATATATATATATGAGAGAGAGAGAGAGAGAGAGATATAAAAAAGAACATATGTATGTATGTTCCGCGATCACTGAAAAACGCAACCATCGACTTTAACGAAACTTGGTATACACATCCATTCCTACCTGAAAAGAAATCTTGTGGGGGTCTCAGCTCTCTAGCACGTACCATTCCTGAGATATTCCCCAAAAATGCAAATATGGCACATCACATGACCTACATTAGCCAATAGAAGCCTGCAAGTCTCTCTTCATATCCCAACTGCCATACACACGGTCACATGTCCCTTATCAGCCAATAGAAGCTCGCAGGCCCTTACAGGGAGTGCAGAATTATTAGGCAAGTTGTATTTTTGAGGATTAATTTTATTATTGAACAAAAACCATGTTCTCAATGAACCCAAAAAACTCATTAATATCAAAGCTGAATATTTTTGGAAGATGTTTTTAGTTTGTTTTTAGTTTTAGCTATTTTAGGGGGATATCTGTGTGTGCAGGTGACTATTACTGTGCATAATTATTAGGCAACTTAACAAAAAACAAATATATACCCATTTCAATTATTTATTTTTACCAGTGAAACCAATATAACATCTCAACATTCACAAATATACATTTCTGACATTCAAAAACAAAACAAAAACAAATCAGTGACCAATATAGCCACCTTTCTTTGCAAGGACACTCAAAAGCCTGCCATCCATGGATTCTGTCAGTGTTTTGATCTGTTCACCATCAACATTGCGTGCAGCAGCAACCACAGCCTCCCAGACACTGTTCAGAGAGGTGTACTGTTTTCCCTCCTTGTAAATCTCACATTTGATGATGGACCACAGGTTCTCAATGGGGTTCAGATCAGGTGAACAAGGAGGCCATGTCATTAGATTTTCTTCTTTTATACCCTTTCTTGCCAGCCACGCTGTGGAGTACTTGGACGCGTGTGATGGAGCATTGTCCTGCATGAAAATCATGTTTTTGTTGAAGGATGCAGACTTCTTCCTGTACCACTGCTTGAAGAAGGTGTCTTCCAGAAACTGGCAGTAGGACTGGGAGTTGAGCTTGACTCCATCCTCAACCCGAAAAGGCCCCACAAGCTCATCTTTGATGATACCAGCCCAAACCAGTACTCCACCTCCACCTTGCTGGCGTCTGAGTCGGACTGGAGCTCTCTGCCCTTTACCAATCCAGCCATGGTCCCATCCATCTGGCCCATCAAGACTCACTCTCATTTCATCAGTCCATAAAACCTTAGAAAAATCAGTCTTGAGATATTTCTTGGCCCAGTCTTGACGTTTCAGCTTGTGTGTCTTGTTCAGTGGTGGTCGTCTTTCAGCCTTTCTTACCTTGGCCATGTCTCTGAGTATTGCACACCTTGTGCTTTTGGGCACTCCAGTGATGTTGCAGCTCTGAAATATGGCCAAACTGGTGGCAAGTGGCATCTTAGCAGCTGCACGCTTGACTTTTCTCAGTTCATGGGCAGTTATTTTGCGCCTTGGTTTTTCCACACGCTTCTTGCGACCCTGTTGACTATTTTGAATGAAACGCTTGATTGTTCGATGATCACGCTTCAGAAGCTTTGCAATTTTACGAGTGCTGCATCCCTCTGCAAGATATCTCACTATTTTTGACTTTTCTGAGCCTGTCAAGTCCTTCTTTTGACCCATTTTGCCAAAGGAAAGGAAGTTGCCTAATAATTATGCACACCTAATATAGGGTGTTGATGTCATTAGACCACACCCCTTCTCATTACAGAGATGCACATCACCTAATATGCTTAATTGGTAGTAGGCTTTCGAGCCTATACAGCTTGGAGTAAGACAACATGCATAAAGAGGATGATGTGGTCAAAATACTCATTTGCCTAGTAATTCTGCACGCAGTGTAGTCTCCACATACACACATTTTTATACCAGGTTTCCATAACAACCCAGCCATTTTTCTTCACTGCTGTAGGTCAGCTTTAAAGGGGCAAGGCGCTGTAGACACTGGTAAGGGAGCACTGTGGAGGTCACAGTTCATGGGCAGGTAGGGTGGCCATTCTGGCCACCTTCAAAAGATGGACTTAAAAACCACGCTCCCTGGTCCCTCTAAGCCACGCGCCCTCCCACTCCGCAGCCGACGGGGATTGAAAAAATGAAGGTAAAAATAAACTTCTGTCAGCTGCAGGGGATCGAGGGAAGGTGACTTCCCCCCTGCAGCTCATGCTCATACAGCACAGTGCTGCTGTCTGAGAGTGAGCTGTTTAAAAGAACATCCCTGTGTCCGTCCAGGCCCTGCGCCGGACTGTCCGGCCTAAAACTGGACCTCTGGCTACCCTAGAGGCAGGCTGCTGTGGAGGTCACAGTTAAGGGGACGGTCCACTATGGAGGTCAGTGTTAAGGGGCGGGGGTGCTGTAGAGGTCCCTGTTAAGGGGACGGGGTACTGTGGAGGTCACTATTGAAGGGGTGGCGGCTGTGAAGGTCACTGTTAAGAGGGCCGGATACTGTTGAGGTCACTGTTAAAGGGGCAGGCTGCTGTGGAGGTCACTGATAAGGGGGTGGGCACTGTGGTGGTCTCTGTTAAGGGGACAGGGAACTGTGGAGGTCACAGTTAAAGGGATGGTCCGCTATGGAGGTCAGTGTTAAGGGGCGGAGTGCTGTAGAGGTCACTGTTAAGGGGGATACTGTCTATATATTTTAATGACATACACAAACATTAAATGAAATAGATTAAATATACCTGTGCAAAGCTGAGTCCTTCTGCTTATTTATAACTACACAGAAAAATAAATCTGCACAGTAAACAGAGCAGACCGGTCAGAAAAATGGATGTTTCTGATTAACGCTCAGCAGGTGCAAGACACACGCATGCATATATTATGTGCATGCAAAAATCTATACTAACACTACCTAACTAAAATTGATTATATATATATATATATATATATATATATATATATACACATATACATATATACACACACACAGGTGAAACTCAAAAAATTTGAATATTGTGCAATATATTGTTCATTTATTTCAGTAATGGAACTTAAAAGGTGAAACTAATACTGTATGTGAGATAGACTCATTACTTTCAAAGCAAGATATTTCAAGCCTTTATTTGTTTTAATTTGTATTATTATGGCTTACAATTTATGAAAACCCCAAATTCACAATCTCAGAAAATTTGAATATTGTGAAAAGTTTCAATATTCTAGGCTCAAAGTGTCACACTCTAGTCAGCTAATTAATCCATACCCCCTAAGCAAAGGTTACTTGAGCCTTTAAATTGTCTCTCAGTTTGGTCCAGTAGGAATCACAATCATGGGAAAGACTGCTGACCTGACAGTTGTGCAGAAAACCATCATTGACACCCTCCATAAGGAGGGAACGTCTCCCAAAGAAGATTAATAGAAAGTTATGTGGAAGGGACAAGTGTGGAAGAAAAAGGTGCACAAGCAGCAGGGATGACCACAGCCTGAAGAGGATTGTCAGGAAAAGGCCATACAAAAGTTGGGGACTTTCACAAGGAGTGGACTGAGGCTGGTGTTAGTGCATCAAGAGCCACCACACACAGACGGATCCTGGACATGGGCTTCAAATGTCGTATTCCTCTTGTCAAGCCTCTCCTGAACAACAAACAACGTCAGAAGCGTCTTACCTGGGCTAAAGAAAAAAAGAACTGGTCTGTTGCTCAGTGGTCCAAAGTCCTCTTTTCTGATGAGAGCAACTTTTGCATCTTATTTGGAAACCAAGGACCCAGAGTCTGGAGGAAAAATGGAGAGGCACACAATGCAAGATGCTTGAAGTCCAGTGTGAAGTTTCCACAGTCTGTGTTGTCTTCTGCTGATGTTTGTCCACTGTGCTTCATTAAGTTCAGAGTCAACACAGTCATCTACCAGGAGATTTTGGAGAACTCCATGCTTCCTTCCGCAGACGAGCTTTATGCAGATGGTGACTTCATTTTCTAGCAGGACTTGGCATCTGCCCACACTGCCAAAAGTACCAAAATCTGATTCAATGACCATGGGATTACTGTGCTTGACTGGCCAGGAAACTCGCCTAACCTGAACCCCATAGAGAATCTATGGGGCATTGACAATAGAAAGATGAGAGACATGAGACTGAACAATGCAGAAGAGCTGAAGGCTGCTATTGAAGCATCCTGGTCTTCCATAACACCTCAGCAGTGCCATAGGCTGATAGCATCCATGCCACGCTGCATTGAGGCAGTAATTGATGCAAAAGGGGCCCCAACCAAGTACTGAGTACATATGCATGAGTAAACTTTTCAGAGGTCCTACATTATTCAATTTAACATCCTTTTTTATTGATTTCATGTAATATTCAAATTTTCTGAGATTGTGAATTTGGGGTTTTCATAAACTGTAAGCCATAATCATCCAAATTATAACAAATAAAGGCTTGAAATATCTTGCTTTGCATGTAATGAGTCTATCTCATATATTAGTTTCACCTTTTAAGTTGCATTAAGGAAATAAATGAACTTTTGCACAATATTCAAATTTTTTGAGTTTCACCTGTAGATATAGATATATCTAACTACACGAAGAAAAAAAAATGTACACAGGAAACTGAGCAGACTGGTCAGAAAAATGGATGTTTCTGATCAGCGCTCAGCAGGTGCAGGAAGCACGCATGCACACAGATATGTGCGTGCAAAAATCTACACTAACACTACCTAAAATTGATTTCTATGTAACACTAAATATATATTTTTTCCATTCTAGCCCTTTCTAGAGAGGATGGAGTTCTAGTTAGCTAGAGCAAGTTGAGTCGATCCCCTGTAAGGGGAAAGGTGTGTAGCAGGCCCTCGTCCTTGCTGGACGGGCCCTGCCAAGGCCAGTGGAGCACCAATAGCTCTGCTAGAACAAGAGAGAAAAGCCAAGAGCCTCAGAAGCCAGGAGGAAGAGTTCCCTGGATAAAGACAAAGACAAATATATAGGAAAAAGATAAAGACAGTCATACTACAGAAAGCCAAGTTCAGCAGAAAGGAAAAGTTCCTATTTAATCCAGTTAGCACAGCAGAGCTAAAGAGTGACAGATGTAGCAGATCCGAATGTGTTTGCCTGCCAGAATTTAAGCCAAAGCCTGCTGGTAACCAAGATAAAGTTGGAGGATTGTTTCCCTGATGAAGGTTTATTCAAGTAAAGCTGGTGTTTATTTCTTAATCTACTTCAACAACCCTCCCTATTGCTGCAACGGACGATCACACTTGGGGTTCCAGCGTATCCAGGTAGGACACCATGACACGTGCACAGCCACGCTCAAAGGGACATCTAGGCTACCCTTACACCACGCTCGCATTCCTACACCTGGGAACCACCATCACCATCTACTTAGGGGGACTCCATCCCTTGTTGCTGAAATGCAGCTGGCGTCACGACAAAGACCTCTCATAACACCTTAAAGGGACCCCTGTTCCCGGTCTCTGCTTGCCGCATAAGCTTCTAACTAATACTCCTTAAAAAAAAAAAAAAGGCACTGATGAAAATAAAAATATCTGCACCCAAAAAATGAGCCCAGGTGCTGAACAGCTCGCACACAGAAAAAGTGGTGCAGAGCAGGAAAAAACCCCATAAAAGTGACCAAAAAAAAGTCACAATTTATTCGCCGTAGGCAAAATCGGACGGGGGGGGGGAGGGGGGATAGGAACAGGGATTAGGGATTTGGAACTTTTGCTGCTGCAAAAAAAATTACAAATTCACTGCAGCAGATGTTCTTCTTTCCTTTATTACAGGTACCAGTAAAAACAGTGGTGGTGAACCACAAGTCCCATGCAATATCCAGCTAGAATGGCTGCATGCAGAGGGATTTTTCCTGTTCCTTCTGATGCTGTAGCGCTCCCATAGCAGGGCTGGCAGGGGACGCCAAACTCTGGAGTCCCCTGCCTGACCTCGGAGGAGACAGGTGCTGACTAGTTCAGCACCGGTCACCTACACATGACCCCCCCCTGCCCCCCCCCCCCCCCCCCCGCAGCTCCATACTGCTTTCGGCGCTGCGATGAACCGGTCTTCATTGACCGACCAATCGCAGTGCTTGGAGCTGCGAGGGGGCGGAAATACACTATGCTGCCCTTACCCGGCATGGATGCCTGCCGGTAAGAGCAGACATCGCGCTCCGGTTCCCCTGCGATCCTACACCAGAACCGGCGGACCTTGCGCCATACATGTACGGCGCGGGTCCTTAAGTCACGTCCAGCCTCGCCGTACAAGTCCTCTACGGGTTAATGTGTATGGTCAGCTTATGGTGGATATGTCAATGAATTTAGGTAAATAAATAAAAGTTACTTATAAACCATGTTACAATGGGGTAAAACAGTATTGGGGAAATATGGTTGTTGCTAATGGTGGCAGTTACCCTTAGGTGGTACTGTGACTCAAATTTGTGAGGACCATAAAGGCTCTTAAAGGGAGTCTGTCAGTAATTTTGTCAATACAAAACTGCTGGCACACGTAGGTAGAGGCAGGGGACAGGAGGCATTTTATACTTCTGCCCATGTATTTAATCAAAATCGGATGGGGGGAGGGGGGATAGGAACAGGGATTAGGGATTTGGAACTTTTGCTGCTGCAAAAAAAATTACAAATTCACTGCAGCAGATGTTCTTCTTTCCTTTATTACAGGTACCAGTAAAAACAGTGGTGGTGAACCACAAGTCCCATGCAATATCCAGCTAGAATGGCTGCATGCAGAGGGATTTTTCCTGTTCTTTCTGATGCTGTAGCGCTGCCATAGCAGGGCTGGCAGGGGACGCCAAACTCTGGAGTCCCCTGCCTGACCTCGGAGGAGACAGGTGCTGACTAGTTCAGCACCGGTCACCTACACATGACCCCCCCCCTGCAGCTCTATACTGCTTTCGGCGCTGCGATGAGCCAGTCTTCATTGAGCGGCCAATCACAGTGCTTGGAGCTGCGAGGGGGCGGAAATACACTATGCTGCCCTTACCCGGCATGGATGCCTGCCGGTAAGAGCAGACATCGTGCTCCGGTTCCCCTGTGATCCTACTCCAGAACCGGCGGACCTTGCGCCGTACATGTACGGCGCAGGTCCTTAAGTCACGTCCATCTGCGCCGTACATATACGGCGCAAGTCCTCTACGGGTTAATGTGTATGGTCAGCTTATGGTGGATATGTCAATGAATTTAGGTAAATAAATAAAAGTTACTTGTAAACCATGTTACAATGGGGTAAAACAGTATTGGGGAAATATGGTTGTTGCTAATGGTGGCAGTTACCCTTAGGTGGTACTGTGACTCAAATTTGTGAGGACCATATAGCTAGCTCTTAAAGGGAGTCTGTCAGTAATTTTGTCAATACAAAACTGCTGGCACACATAGCTAGAGGCAGGGGACAGGAGGCATTTTATACTTCTGCCCATGCATTTAATCAATATAGTGCTGTAAAAATGAAATTTGAATGCCGTGGGTAGTGATGAGCGGCATAGGCAATATTCGTTTTCGCTATATCTCGCTAATTTTTCTCATAATAGTCGCAGTAAATTCGCGAATTCTAGAATTCGTGATCTCCAGTCATTATTTTCGCGATTGCGCAAATCGGCACTAATGATAAGCATATTTTTTGCTCAATATATGCAACTTTACATTTTATCAGGTCTGAGTAGATATTACTGATAGGTGCACTAAGTATTGTTGTGAGCCTAGTCTTGTTTGAAAGCTGACAATATGAAGGGTTAAAGAAGCTGTAACGGATCTCCTAGCACCCCGACAGGGTACATCCGTTGATGGATGCTCCTAGTGCTTCCCGAGGACTCCAAGCACTCCGCTCTACACCAAAACCACCACAGGAACCAGGAACAGGAACAGCTCTTACAAGAGCTAATAGTATAGCCAGGGGAGTATAGCAAATCTTCAGCGTTTAGCAATCCCCAGTGTCGATCAGTTACCCAAACACCAGCCTCAACATGATGAAGGGTAAAACAGGAACTCTTTTTTGAACACACAGCATTGACCTTTATACCCATGACATACTGAGGACATGACATAGCAGCCAATCCTGTACAGTTTAAACACAAAACTAACCCTATTCAACAAACACAATGGCATTGTCTGTGACGCAATTAACAAACACACTGGCATTGTCTTTGACGCAATCAACAATGAACATGCAAACAGATATCTTCACCCCCTCCATAATGAATGAATGGGAAGAGGAGACACATGTGATGGGATTATCTCCTGAGTGTATCATAGGAGTCGGCTGCTATTATAATCAACTATCTTAATCCCATCACTAACACAATAAGTGGGAGTCTTAGTGCAGAGTTAACCCTTTTTGTGTTGCTGAATCCACACCATACCTTTTTAATGGGCAATAGGAAATATGTGGCATATAAATTACACACATAAATCAGGGTTCATAGTTCATTGTAACCCCAAAAAGTCTGAGAGGGTCTCCATAGTTCTCGGTCCATAGTCTGTAGGAAGAAGGATGGCCCTCAGCGTTCTCCAGCAGCCCCAGTGACGGTTCAGTCCGTCACAGAAGCCCTTCCCCTTCCGGTGGCTGAGATCGCAGCCAACCTGGAGGAGACGGGGCAGTGAGGGGGCAGATAGGTTGCAGGGAGGAGAGAAAAGAATATCCTCTCTCATGACCCCAGGGGGGAAGGTAAAATGGACTTCTGTGCATGTTACCTATCCATCTCCCCTCCATCAGAGAGGATACTTGCTCTCAGATTGTCACATTTGGAGAATTTTATTCTAGGAAAGGAGTGAGGAGCACTTGCCCATCTAATCACCTCTCTGTGTACAATTAGACCATTTATGACCCAGACATTTACCAGCCTCAGGATCACAGTGACGAATAAGCCACGCCAAACACTTGTACCCCACACACATACAAACATCAATAAAGTTTCCACTTTACACTGTCCTTCAGGTCCATATCCTATCTTTACCACAAAATATCCAGACTGCTTCTCTAGGGCTACCTATTACACACACAGTAACAGCAATAACTAGTATCACTAGAGAGAAATCATATATTAGCCCTCACATGATTACGGCATCAGAAAAATTTAAATGTTCTAGATATTGTGGGGGTCACTCTGGTAGACACTTGGTAGCTGTGCAGGAAGCAGGGACACAGACAGGATAAAGTCCGATTTAAGTGTTTTTATTTCACACTTATATAATTAAACATAAGTATAGCCTTAACAAATAGGCTTAAACAAACAAACCTAATACAACAAGGCAGTCCCCAACTATACGTGGGACCTGCTACCTGGCCCACAGGTACAAATGACAGGTATTGGGTGGCACATGCAATACCTTCTTTAGTTCAGCAGTCAGCTTCTCCAGGTATGGCCACACTGCTCAGCTCTACACTGAGCTTTAAAATTAGGCTCTAATGACCCGCAGTTGTGGGATATGGAAGCCCAGGTGGAGCGAGTGTCCTACTGCCAACCTCACTCACTCCAGTAAGTGTGTCTGGGTTAACCCCTCAGTTCCCAGAGACACACCCAAGGCTTACCAGAACACAGTTTAACCATTTCAAAGGCAGATATCGGTTCTCCCAAACCATGCCCTTCTCACAATATTCAAATGCAGTGACACAAAAAACTTGATTATTTAGTAAAAAATAGGACTGCTGGTATCCAGGGAAACAGGGGAGGGGATACCACCTTTAACTCACCCTTGGCCCCTTTACCCAACCTTGACCCATAACAAAAGACACCGACAACTGTATCACTTTATTGCTGGGTGGTGATCGGCCACAGCTTCTTTATTAAAGCGGCAAACCTTAATAAACCATAATATCGGAACGGTATGCCAAAGGCTGGAATCCCAGCGGGCAAGTTAAACCGTAATCATCAGAGCTGTTTGCCAACCGCTGGACTCCCAGCGGGCAGTTACTCCATCTGCTACCACCATATCTCCGCTGAACTCAAATGCCGCCAGCTGTGACTTCATAAACTCGACCAAAATTCGCAGCTCTCCAAAGCCGTAATCATCGGACCAATATCCAAAACCGCTGGACTCCCAGCAGGGTCTCTTAAAAATAGAAAAAACAAAACAGAATAACCAAGTATCCATAACTGATCAGAACCGTGCACCTCGACCCGCCTCCCAAGAATAACCGCAAAGGGAGGGAGGGAGGGCCAATCTGCTTCCACTTGCAAGAGGAAGTGACCAGGACAGAGAGGAGGTATATGTGACCTTCAGGATTTCCTGCACCGCCCCCATCCTGTCTAAGGAGGATACCCAGTGAATTAACCCCCAATGACCCTAATCTGCAACCTACTTAACCATTACTGAGACGGGGCCAGATTCCTAAATGCCCCTAAGGGGGGAAGGGGGAGGACCATCAGTCCCTAAGCACCCTCCCTATACAGTCAGGCGCTTTCCATTATTTTCATTATGCAAATAATATTATAAAAAAACTATATCAATTTGGCATCATAATCATAGTGGCCTCAAGAATAAAGTTATCATGTTATTTATATCACAGAGTGAATGCCATAAAACTTAAACCAAGAAAATAACATTAACCTTTTTCTGACCTCTGCCGTACATGTATAGTGCAGCGGGAAGTGACTGCCCCCCATCTGACATACAGTACAAGTACAGTATGGAACACTGACCAGGCAGGCGCAGGAGTCTGGCTGTTTCTGAGAGCTAGGCCCCTGCTGTAACTGCTGCCATTTGTGAAAACTCTGATGCCAGAGGATTAACCCCTTAGATGCGGTGGTCAAAGGCTGCCAGCTATAGAAGCCTATGAGGCCCATAGGTGAACTGTCAGTATAGTTTAAAAAAAAAAAGTTAAAAAAGGTATTTTTTTTACAAATAAAAAAGTTAAAAAAAAGCACCCCTTTTGCCTAACTATGTCATTTAAAATTGTAAAAAAAATATAGAAAAAAAAAATCACCGGATCCAGCTCTCTAAATCACATGATCTACACTGTCAGGTGAATGCCTTAAAAAATAAAATAAAAATGGTGCCAAAACAAAATGGTACCAATGAAAATGTCAACTCATCACACAAAAATGAGTGCCCACCCAAGACAATCTCCAGAAAAGAAAAGAAAAAATTATATGGCTTTCAGACAAAGGTCACATAAACTTTTTTTTTTTTTTTTAAAAATTCAGCCTTAATATCTGCTTCTCTGAGTATACTATCAGGTTGGCTGTATTACTTGTATCATCTGTATTCACTGCTATTGCATGATAAGCTATTGGTTTATTACTGTTTTAAAAAATATTTTTCATTAGACCCAATGTAAATCAGACCTGAGATCAGACCCCCAATGTGAAGACCCCCAATCAGACCTCAGATCAGACCCCCAGTGTTAATAAGACCTCCAATATTAATAAGACCCCATTTAGAGCTCAGCTAATCAGCTCTCAAAGCAGATAAAAAATAAATAAATCAACTTACTGCTCCTGTTCCAGACGCTGCTGCCGCTCCTGAGATTCAGCGCTCTTCTTGCCGCGCTGTGCTGTGACCCGACGTCATACAGCGTGAGGTCACTGAGCACACAGATATCCTCACATTGTCAGAGCACAGCATGCGTCCGAGGAAGACCAGGAAGCGACGAGTACAAAGCCCGCACGGGGAGTGCTGTATTCACCGCTCCCCCGGTCCTTCTGTACTAATGAGAGTTTCCATAATGGAAGTGCTCATTAGTATTCGTTCCATAAGATGCACTGGAATTTTTTCAAAATACCTGTGGCATCAAAATGCTCACTTGACCCCCTTAATACCTTATGGGTGGAGTTTCCAAAATTGGTTTACTTCTCGGGGGTCCCATTTATTATTTACCCCAGAGCCACTACAGTTGTTAGTACAAGATGCGTAAATCACCACATTAGGCTTGAAATGCACATGGTCCTGAGCCCTGTTGTATGTCCAGACACAAGATTAGGGCCACATGTAGGGTGTTTATAAAACCAGGAAGCAAGGCATAATAATAAGAGGTTGTTTTTCACACTGGCATATTCTGGTCACAACATATTTTCACTTTGCAAGCTCAGAGCCTCTGCAATTGTCGGCCACTGCTGTATAAATCACCAAACTAGGCCTCAAATGTACATGGCTCTCTTTCTCTTCTGAACACTGCAGTGTGCACAATCAGCAGTCTCTGACCACATAAGGGATGTTGCCCTTTTCATGGGAAAGAGGCGTAACAAATTGTGGGGTGACTTTATCCTATTACCCGTTGTGAAAATGAAAAATGTGGGCCTAAAGTGACATTTTCCTGTAACAAAAATGTAATTATAAATTTTTATAGCCAAGTGTTAAATTTCATGAAACGCCTTCGGGGCAAAAGTGCTCACTACCCATTTTGAAAAACTCCTTGGGGGCTGTAATTTCCAAAATGGAGCCAATTTTGGGTGGTTTCCACTGTAGGGTTACCTCAGTTTGTCTGCAAATGTGACATAGTGTCTGAAAATTACTCCAGTGAAATCTACCATCCAAAAGCCATATGGTGCTCCTTCACTTTTGAGCTCTGTGGTGTGCCCATACAGCAATTTACAAGCACATATGGTCTGTTGCCTTGTTTAGGAGAAAAGGGATAGTAAGTTGGGTGTTTATTTTCTCCTGTTACCCCATGTGAAAATGAAAAAATTGAGCCTAAAGCAACATTTTCTTCTAAAAAAAAAAATGCAATTTTTAATTTTCATGATTAAGGCCTCTTTCAGACGGGCAAGATTTCCGCGCAGGCGGTGATTTTCACGCATCACTTGTGCGTTGTGTGAAAATCGCAGCATGCTCCTCTTTGTGCGTTTTTCACGTAACTCAGGCCCCATAGAAATGAATGGGGCTGCGTGAAAATCGCAAGCATCCGTAAGCAAGTGCGGATGCGGTGCGATTTTCACGCATGGTTGCTAGGAGACGATCGGGATGGGGACCCGATCATTATTATTTTCCCTTATAACATGGTTATAAGGGAAAATAATAGCATTCTGAATACAGAATGCTAAGTGAAATAGGGCTGGAGGGGTTAAAAAAAATAAAATAATGATTTAACTCACCTTAATCCACTTGTTCGCGCAGCCGGCATCTCTTCTGTCTTCATCTGTGAGGAAAAGGACCTGTGGTAACGTCACTGCGCTCATCACACGGTCCATGGCGATGGATCATGTGATGGACCATGTGATGAGCGCAGTGACATCACCACAGGTCCTTTTCCTCACAGTCGAAGACAGAAGAGATGTCGGCTGCGCGAACAAGTGGATTAAGGTGAGTTAAAATATTTATTTATTTTTTTAACCCCTTTAGCCCTATTTTACTTAGCATTCTGTATTCAGAATGCTATTATTTTCCCTTATAACTATGTTATAAGGGGAAATAATACAATCTACACAATCTTGAACCCAAACCTGAACTTCTGTGAAGAAGTTCGGGTCTGGGTACCACATTCAGTTTTTTTATCACGTGTGTGCAAAACACATTGCACCCGCGCGATAAAAACTGAACAACGGAACGCAATCGCAGTCAAAACTGACTGCAATTGTGTACCTACTCGCGCGGGTTTGCCGCAATGCACCCGGGACACATCCGGAGCCAAAACGTGATGCCCGTGTGAAAGAGGCCTAAGTGTTTCTAAATTCTATGAAGCACTTTTTGGCCCTACAGCTCTTGAAAAATGTCTTGCAGGATGTAGTTTCAAAATAGGGGCCACTTTTTGGGGGTTTCCACTGTAGGGGTACCTCTGCGTGTCTTCAAATGCAACTTGGCGCTAAAATTATTCCAGTAAAATCTGCCCTCCAAATACCATATGGTGCTCTTAAAATAATATTTACAAAAGGATGCCAACATAAAGTAGACATATGGTGAATGTTAACTAATAACTATTAGTCTTAAAAGCAGAAAAATTCTATTTTACAAAACTGCTAATTTTTCCATAAATTTTGGATTTTCTTTTTTTAACTAAAGGTAAAATATATTGACTCAAAATTACAACAAATGTGTAATGCAATGTGTCTCAAGAAAACTATCTCAAAGTGGCTTGGATAAATAAAAGTATTCCAAAGTTATTACCACATAAAGTGACACGTCAGATTTGCAAAAAGAGCCAGGGTCAGGAAAGTGAAAAATGGCTGCATCTGGAAGGGGTTAAAATTGCTGGTTTTTTTTATCTCCTCCCAAAAAAATAATTAATAAAAGTTACTATATGTACCTCAAGATGGTTCCAAAAAAATTCAACTTGTCCCACAAAAGTTAAGGTCTCATACAGCTAAATTGAAGTTATGACCACTGGAACACAGAGGTAGAAAATGTCACTGGTCCTTAAGGCTAAACTTAGTTATGTCACTAAAGGGTTAAAATGCCCTTAAGTCACCTGAGTTGCGCTCCAACTATATTTATTTCAGACATAAACTCAAAATCTACAATAAAAAAGTTATATTTTCAGTAGTATTTTTTACAATTTTATTTATGAGGTATCCCATAAAATGTATTAGTAGTATGCAAGGGGAATAGGGAATTTCAAAATATATTATTATTAGTGCTGCTTTAGTGATCTCACAGTGAAGCAGGAGAAGCGGCTCAGACACCTTTCATTCATTCGATCCTACTTCTAAAATCATACACATATGGTATATACAGTAGGAACTGTAGATCTCTGATTACTTATTGCAATGCACTTCTGGGAGATGCAGGTGCTTGGTTGTCACCTGGGAGTAGCTGCTGCCTGCATATAGATAACAAAGAGACAAGTCCTCCAGATTTGTGAGTTTTGAAAAAAGAGAAAAATTGCATGGAGAACAGCATCTTTTTGCATTTATGTAGTTACTATAATGGTGTTTACTCGTACTTCAGTCTTTTTTTTAAAACATGGGATAGCAACTTGCAGTAATTGTGTAAAGATATTCTAATATTTGTCACATACTTTATAGGATCCAATTGGACTATTTTACTGCTACACAGCATTGTGCGAGCTGTTTACAACAAGGAACCATCGGCAACTATTCCATTGATTGAGTTTAAAGCTCCTAATAAATTTGAGGTATGTGCAAACTGTGAGTTTTTGGAGCAACTGTCCATGTAAATTTGATGGGGTTGTAAAGGAATGCAACCTATAGGAAAAATGTTATTTTACAGTATGGTATACTGTAACGGCATACAAGGAAATGCTCCAAACTCCGAATGGAACCTCACGAATAGCTGCTAGCAGACAAATAGGAAACGCACCCAAGCGGCTTACACTCCTAGCAATCAGTCTCTAACAGCATGCAGTGAATCCCCCCAAGAACGAGACGAGGCTCCGTGTTGAGGGTCAAGCAGTGCTCACCCAGAGCTATGTATTTATTGATCTTATATAACATTGGTACACATCAGAACCACCCACAGGGTTTTGTAAAAACAGCTAATAAACACGTACAATACAGTAAAACACTCCCACACAAAATCCTCCCCTCTGCCTGTGATAATTACATCAACCCATTGTGTAAGGTAATTGTATCACAGGAGAATACACAATGTCTTCTGTCCTGGAGACAACCGAGGGGTAATTCAATTATCTCTCAGGACAAAGGGAAATCGCCAATACACACGTGGGAATAATAGGACAGACATCACTATTTAAATATACAATGTCCCAACCATTACAGTAACATAGACATTTAACATATCCCCAGATGGCTTGGATCTGAGCGTTCAAAATATCCAAACAGCGCTCAGATGCCACAAACACAGTCAAATCGCCATGGGGTTTTAGTTTAGCATGGGCTGATGAGAGGGCCCATAATCCTGGGGCAAGAGGCTGGCAACCAGGCCCCTCCAAAACCCAGTTTCGCCACATATACCATAATATAGGGAACACAATAGTGCTTGTGAAGTATACAATACTTGCAGAAAGCATCCTTTCCAAATTTGCAGCTCAAAAGACACACACACAGAAGTAAAGAGGTGGTAAAGCCTAGGGTGTATGGGCTTCTGTATGAATCTGGTCGTGTGAGGAGGTGGTGGTGGTGAAAAATGACATTTGTAATATATATTTTGATGAAGAAAAATGCTTATTTCTCTTCATCTTTCCCCATATATGTGCCTACAGTACTGTTTCTGCTCAAAAACTCTGCACTTACTGAAAAGACATACCAAATACAGTGAGGCTAGAAACGTGTTGGATCCTCTAGTCTCATTGAGGGATCATATTGCATAGAGTAGAGCTATAGAGATACTTAGTAAGGACTGAGTGAGAGGAAATCTGGAAGGAAGGAAGTGAAACTACCCCCTCTCCAGAAAAGTTGCAGGCCATAATTTCAGTAAAGTTGACTTGTTATTCCATACTCAAGTTGCATTATTTTATTATTTAATTTGTCCTGCATCTGAAACCTCATATTTGCCTGCCCCCCCAATCCAATTTTTTTTACCCGTGTACACCTATTCAGATCTCTTATAGTTCCCTTCTGAACAAACCATATTCTAGTGCAGTGGTGGCAAACCTTAGGCACACGTGCCAAAGGGAGCACTCAGAGACCTCTCTGTGGGCATAAGCACAGGGCCGGCTGCTATGAGCGCTTCCATCAATATAGATGGAAGTGCTCATTGCTGGAGGGCAGAGGAGCTGGCAGTCTTTCATTCACTAACCGCAGCTCATTTACCTGTGCTCCTTCTCTCCTCCAGGCCTGGCCCAGTATTGACGTCATGACCTCAGCCAGCGCTCCTCAGCAGCACGATGTACTGTCACACATCGCTCTGCTGTGTACGAGGAGCCGGGAATCAGCTGTGCGCTCTTCCTCTGGCAGTTTCCTGCTACTGCAGAGTGACAGCGTCTGATCGGAGGACTGTGAATGGGCACATATCTGGGCATCAATACTGTGAAGGGGGCCTAGTATGAAAAAAAATTGACATACATGTTGTCCCTCTTTGTGTTTTTCAAAAGTTGGGAGGTATGCGGCTCCCCTGTGCACCAGCAATGATAGGTATGTAAGGGGGCCACTGGGGGTCATTATACTGTGTGAGGGCCCCAGGTTAAGTTGCCATATATCCACTTTGCGATAAATAACTTTGCTCACCTCTAATTGTCATGTTGCATGAAGAAGCATCTAACTGATCACCGTATTGAGGCTTTGAGAACAACAAACTCACTGGGGTCCCTCTGTTAGTCCATTAGAAACAGGCAAAAACTGTGGGCTTGAGTTTGGAAGAACATGTCTGCAGTTTCTTAAGCTATGAAACTTAATGTCCGAGATGGACACTGGCGAGAATAAACTGGTCGAGCTTGACCAGACATACTGTTATTACTAAAGTACATTTATTTTTTCTGAATATTCACTTGAAACGAAAAGTACCCGTTAAGCTTTTTTTTTTCCTATTGTTCTCTTTTGGTGGATTAAACGTTAAGCTTTATTTGCTAGACGCTATAGACCCTTACTTATATATCCTACAGGTCTTTAAAAACAGCATATTAATCACATCTATTGACTCGTAATAAGACAGACAACCTGCTTAATTCTTCAGCCTTGTTTTAAATGTACCACATTAATAAAAAAAAATGATTTATTTTTCAGAAGCTAAAAGTTGAACCTTCACCCAGAGTCCTAGGGACACACTTGGATTATGACAACATACCTCAATCATTTTTTGATAAGAAAGTAAAGGTGAGTATAGTCTCTGATATTGTATAATTAATTATATGTGTATATTTCTTTCAGTAACATATTAGACATGTTTGTGAGAAACCCTCTGTCCGTTGCAAAATAATGCATATACCGTCAGGTCCATAAATATTGGGACATCGACACAATTCTAAAATTTTTGGCTCTATATACCGCCACAATGGATTTCAGCTTTAATTTGAGGGTATTTACATCCAAATCAGGTGAATGGGGTAGGAATTACAACAGTTTGCATATGTGCCTCCCACTTGTTAAGGGACCAAAAGTAATGGGACAATTGGCTTCTCAGCTGTTCCATGGCCAAGTGTATGTCATTCCCTCATTATTCCAATTACAATGAGCAGATAAAATGTCCAGATTTAAATTCAAGTGTGCTATTTGCATTTGGAATCTGTTGCTGTCAACTCTCAAGATGAGATCCAAAGAGCTGTCACTATCAGTGAAGCAAGCCATCATTAGGCTGAAAAAGGTTTTGAAAAAAAAAAACAAATCCATCAGAGAGATAGCAAAAACATTAGGCGTGGCCAAAACAACTGTTTGGAACATTCTTAAAAAGAAGTAACACACCGGTGAGCTCAGCAATACCAAAAGTCCCGGAAGACCACGGAAAACAACTGTGGTGGATGACCGAAGAATTCTTTCTCTGGTGAAGAAAACACCCTTCACAACAGTTGGCCAAATCAAGAACACTCTCCAGGAGGTAGGTGTATGTGTGTCAAAGTCAACAATCAAGAGAAGACACAATACAGAGGGTTCACCACAAGATGTAAACCATTGGTGTGTCTCAAAAACAGGAAGACCAGATTAGAGTTTGCCATACGACATCTAAAAAGCCTTCACAGTTCTGGAACAACATCCTATGGACAGATGAGACAAAGATCAACTTGTACTAGAGTGATGGGAAGAGAAGAGTATGGAGAAGGAAATGAACTGATCATGATCCTAAGCATACCACCTCATCAGTGAATCATGGTGGTGGTAGTGTCATGGCGTGGGCATTTATGGTTGCCAATGGAACTGGTTCTCTTGTATTTATTGATGATGTGACTGCTAACAAAAGCAGCAGGATGAATTCTGAAGTGTTTTGGGCAATATTATCTGCTCATATTCAGCCAAATGCTTCAGAACTCATTGGACGGAGCTTCACAGTGCACATGGACAATGACTCAAAGCATACTGCAAAAACAACCAAAGAGTTTTTTAAGGGAAAGAAGTGGAATGTAATGCAATGGCCAAGTCAATCACCTGACCTGAATCCGATTGAGCATGCATTTCACTTGCTGAAGGCAAAACTGAAGGGAAAATGCCCCAAGAACAAGCAGGAACTGAAGACAGTTGCAGTAGAGGCCTGGCTGTCACGACCATGGTCATGGTCGTGACTCCTGTATCCGCATGCTGTTGCCTGCGGTCTGGTTTGGTTGTTCAACCACAGGTGAGGGCCGCTAGTATGTTGCCTCACTTGTGGTTGCCGCTGGCAACATGTAGTTAATTCGCAGTTTAGCAGCCTGAGCTGGTGCTGGGCAGCTTGCTGCAATGTGCATGCGGTTGCACCTGGCAACCTATCTTTGCTAGGTGTGTCTTTTGTATGTCTGGTGTGCACAGGGTTTTAGTTATGTGTGCACTTTCTCCTTTAAGTGGCTGTCTTCCCTTCCCTGGTGTGAGAAGGGTTAATTCCCTTCTGTGTGTGTGAACACTGGGTGTGTCTGTGTGGGTGTGGCCACTTTGGGCTATATAGCCTCAGTTGAGACCTGATGTCTGAGGGGTACTCCAGCCTTGTTTGTAAGCTGGAGGCACCCTCCTGGTCCCTTATACCATCTGCCAGTGAGGGCCACCCTTGTGGTCATAAATGTTGTTATGTGATGTTAAGTTTATGTTTATGTGGTGTCTGTTATTATTGCAGCTATGGTTCTGGCTTCCTGTGTGTTTATGGGTGCTGTGTCCTTTTATGTCTGTGTGTGGACTTCAGCATTTGTGTCCAGGGATCCAGTCAGTGTGTCTGTGGCAGGTAGGGGTGGAAGTCTTTCACTCTCCTGCCATATCCATAGTCTGTTTATGTTTATATCCCCTTGCAGCTCGGGCCAGTTTAGACTCCTGTTTCTCCGCATCCGGTGAGCCAGGGTAGCCCCAAGTTGGATTTAAGAGGGGCATAGAACCTGGTCAGGGTCAGGGAAGGGGACGAATGGAAGACGGCCTTCAATACCCCTGAGGGTCATTTTGAGAATTTGGTTATGCCCTTTGGTTTGATGAATGCTCCGGCCGTCTTCCAACATTTTGTGAACAGCATTTTTTATTATTTAATGGGAAAATTTGTACTGGTGTATCTAGATGACATTTAGATTTTTTTTCTCCTGATTTCAAGACTCATCTAGACCACCTATGTCAGGTCTTGCTGATTCTGCGGGATAATAAATTGTACGCTAAACTGGAAAAATGTGTGTTTGCGGTTCTGGAGATTCAATTTCTTGTTTTTCTTCTCTCCGCTTCTGGTTTTCGCATGGACCCTGAGAAGGTCAGCGCTGTGCTTTATGGGGGGCTTCCTGAGAATCAGAAGGCGCTGATGTGGTTTTTGGGTTTTGCCAATTATTACAGAAAGTTAATTTTGAATTATTCCTCTGTTGTTAAGCCACTCACTGATATGACTAAAAAGGGGGTAGATTTTTCTTTGTGGTCGGTAGATGCACGTAAAGCCTTTTCTACTATTAAAGAGAGTTTTGCTTCCGCTCCCATTTCCGCTCACTGATGTCTCTCTACAGTTTATTGTTGAGGTGGACGCTTCTGAGGTGGGTGTGGGTGCGGTCTTATCTCAGGGTCCCTCTCCTGCCAAATGGCGACCGTGTGCCTTTTTCTCAAGGAAACTCTCCTCTGCAGAGAGAAATTACGATGTGGGAGATAGGGAGTTGTTGGCCATCAAATTAGCTTTTGAGGAATGGCGCCATTGGTTAGAGGGACCCAGACACCCTAATACCGTGTTTACAGACCATAAGAATCTGGCCTACTTGGAATCGGCCAAGCGTCTGAACCCGAGACAGGCCAGATGGTCTTTGTTCTTTTCTAGGTTTAATTTTGCTGTTACGTTCCGCCCTGGGGTTAAAAATGTGAAGGCGGATGCCCTGTCACCTTGTTTTCCGGGAGGGGGGAACTTTGAAGACCCGGGTCCCATTTTGGCTGAAGGGGTGGTTGTCTCTGCTCTTTATCCTGATTTGGAGGTGGAGGTTCAGGCAGCCCAGGCAGAGGCTCCTGATCTTTGTCCCCCTGGGAGGTTGCTTGTGCCTCTCGCTTTACGACACAAGGTTTTTAAGGAGCACCACGATACTGTCCTTGCTGGGCACCCGGGGAGTAGAGCCACAGTGGATCTCATTGCTCAGAGATTCTGGTGGCCAACTCTTTGTAAGACGGTTGAGGGTTTTGTGGCAGCCTGCAAGACCTGCGCTCGTGCCAAGGTCCCTCATTCACGGCCATCGGGTTCTCTCCTCCCGTTACCCATTCCTTCCCATCCTTGGATGCATCTGTCCATGGACTTCATTACGGACCTGCCTCGTTCCTCGGGGAAGACTGTGATTCTGGTAGTAGTAGTAGTAGTAGTTTTAGCAAAATGGCGCATTTCATTCCCTTTCCTGGGTTACCCAATGCTAAGACGCTGGCGCAAGCGTTTGTTGATCACATTGTTAAAGGGTTTCTACCACCAGAAATACTGTTATGTAGCTGACTGACATTAGCGATGCGCTAATGTCAGCACTACATAACAGTATGTTTCTAACGTTAGTCCGTGCAGCCGTTTTTGTTAAAAAAGCACTTTTATTATATGCTAATGAGCCTCTAGGTGCTATGTGGGCGTAAAATCAGCACCTAGAGGCTCCGTCCACTCATCCATTATCCCGCCCAGGTCCAGTGTTGTGTCCACCCAGCTCCTCTCGATTGATGGCACGGTCCGCCGCATCGCTGCTGAAATCCTGCGCCTGCGCCATTCATTTCTGTCTTGGGCGCAGGCGCAGTGAGTGAAGGCCGCTCTCCTGATGCCGGCTTCCTCACTGTGACGTAGTGCTGACATTAGCGCATCGCTAATGTCAGTCAGCTACATAACAGTATTTCTGGTGGCAGAAACCCTTTAAATTGCATGACATTCCTTCAGACATAGTTTCTGATAGGGGCACGCAATTTGTTTCCAGATTCTGGAAGGCCTTCTGTTCTCGCTTGGGGGTTCGGTTGTCGTTCTCTTCTGCTTTTCACCCGCAGTCGAATGGTCAGACCGAACGCATCAATCAGAATCTGGAGAAATATCTGCGCTGTTTTGTGGCGGAGAATCAGGAGGATTGGTATTATTTTTTGTCCCTTGCTGAGTTTGCTTTAAATAACCGTCGCCAGGAGTCCTCTGATAAGTCAACATTTTTTGGTGCATATGGGTTTCATCTGCAGTTTGGGACATTCTCTGGAGAGGGGTCTTCTGGTTTACCTGATGAGGAGAGATTTTCATTGTCTTTGTCATTTATTTGGCAAAAGATTCAGGGTAATCTGAAGAGGATGAGTGAGAGATATAAGCGTGTGGCGGATAAGTGACGTGTGCCTGTTCCGGACCTGAATGTGGGTGATCTGGTGTGGTTGTCTACAAAGAATATCAAACTGAAGGTTCCCTCCTGGAAGTTGGGTCCTAAGTTTATTGGGCCTTACAATATCTTGTCCGTCATCAATCCCGTTGCCTTCCGTCTTGATCTTCCTCAGACTTGGAAGATCCATAATGTTTTTCACAGGTCCCTATTAAAACCTTATGTCCAACCCACTGTACCCTCCTCTTTGCCTCCTCCTCCGATTGTTGTTGATGGTAATCTTGAATTTCAGGTCTCTAGGACTGTGGATTCTCGCATTATCCGCAGTTCTCTCCAGTACCTCGTTCATTGAGAGGGTTATGGTCCTGAGGAGAGGATGTGGGTCCCAGTGGCGGACATTAAGGCCACTCGTCTCATCAGGGCTTTCCATAGGTCTCATCCTAAGAAGGTGGGCTCTGGGTGTCCGGAGTCCACCTATAGAGGGAGGGGTACTGTCACCGCCAGTTCTGTGAGAAGGTCTGTTAGACGTCCTTCTCTACCTCTTGCATGAGGTTCTTTGTTTTGGTTTCACTTTGTCATCTCTTTTCCTTCTCCCAGCTGTCACCTATTTACCCTAATTGTCTCCCTTTATATTCCCTCCCATACTGCCTCACTTTGCGGTTTATACTTCTTCCTGGATGAGTTGTTCACATGCTGGAGGCTCCTACTGCCGATTCCTCAGATAAGTCCTTTTCCTTTATTTGTGTTTCCTTACTGGCTTGATTATAGGTGACCCTGATTCCGTCCGTATTAAGTGCAGGGAGCCGGTGGTCGTGTCCCCTCACTATTATAGGGTTTTCAGGTGTCACACAGTATAAGGTACGTGGGCATGCAATAGTCTACCATAAAGACCTTTGCATGGGCATAGCAGTCAGGGAGAGCTCTAGGGGTTTTATAGGGCTCACCCATATGCTCCTTAGTTTGTGATCAAGCCAGTCGGATGTTTATTTATAAGTTACAGCTTTCTGCATCACCATCCGTGACACATTGTAAAGGAAAATCTTCCCCTGAGTCTTCTCTTCTTTATGACCCCACTCCTGGACTTAGCTTTAAAAACTGCATCAAAAAACTTGAACATAGAAACCCAAGACTAAAAACTGCATCAAAAACCTAAACATAGAACCCAAGACTAAAAACTGCATAAAAAAACCTGAACATAGAAACCCAAGCCTAAGGTCTCCTGCACACGACCGTATGGTTTTGCGGTCCGTTTTAAACAGTTCAGTTTTTTTGGTTCTTTGTTTCAGTTTCCGTTCCGCTTCCGTTCCATTTTGCAGTTCCGTTTTTCCGTTTGGTTTCCATTTGTGATCAGTTTTTTGCGGATCGCAAACGGAAGCATACAATAATGTTTGAACAGTAAGTAAAAAATTGGGCTGGACATAAATTTTTCAATAGATGGTTCCGCAAAAACAGAACGGATACGGTAGACATACGGATGCATTCCGTATGCATTTAGTTTTTTTTGCGGAACCATTGACTTGAATGGAGCTACGGAACATGATTTGCAGGCAATGATAGGACATATCTTTTCTATCTGTTCTATCTTTTAACGGAATGGAAATACGGAAACAGAATGCATACGGAGTACCTTCCGTTGTTTTTGCGGACCCATTGAAGTGAATGGTTCTGCATACGGACCGCAAAAAAACTGAATGGAAACAGAAAAAAATACGGTCATATACTGTGGAGGAGATCAGTGCATATAATAGCAGCAGCCTCCTCTGCTAGCAAGCAGGCGATTGCCCGGAAGGAATGTTTCCCTCCTGACAATCACCTGTATGATCACTAGGTCTAATACGGTCTTCTAGGTGGCTGTACACTTTAGATAGCTCTTTCATTGGCTTACAGCTATTCCTGCCAGTTGTCCCATACATATGCATGTTCGACTTGGCAGTGTGTGCTCAATAGGGAGGGGGAGCGAACCACTATTAGACATCTCTGACAGCAGCTTATCTCATGTGAGAACAAAAAGATTGAGAGTTGAAAATCAACATGCTCAAGCCTTCTTTCCCCCAACATCTGCTATCGGAGGAGAGTTGGAACAACCCCATACACAATAGAGGATCTGCATGCAATACATTCAATATTCATCCAATGTATATGCAGCGCACGAGGTTGCCAACGGCCATGGGATCCCTTTAAGTTGAAATAATTGTTTGTCGTGACGCCAATTGAAGTAAAGCAACAAGGGCACAGGGCCCCTTTTAGTGATATGGTGGTACCCAGGTGTAGGGATGTCAGAGTGGTGTAGGGTAGCCTACGATGTCCCTGAATGGTGTTGCTCTTGTCACGGTGCTCCTACCTGGATACGCTGCACCCCAGGCGTTGTCGTGCAAAGAAGAGCAAATAGGGTAGTTGAATGGTGGTCCAGACCTTGTATATAGTTAAACAGCAACTTTACTTGAATAATCTTTCTTCCAAACTGTTTACAGGCTTTATCTTGGTTCCAGCAGGCGTTGGCATTAACAGCGGCCGGCAAACTCCTTTCTGCTACGTCAGTTGCTCTCTGGCTCTGCTGTGCTAACAGGATTAAATAGGAATCTCTTCCTTTTCTTTTCTACTGTACTCTACTTTGTAGTCTGGTCTGTCTCTAGCTTTGTCCAGGGAACTTTCTCCTCCTGGCTTCAGAGGCTCCAGGCTTTTGGACTCTATGTCCAGCAGAGCTGAGGGTGCTCCACTGGCTTGGACACAGCCTTCCCCTAGCAGGGGGTACTCTATTCTCACTTCTAACTAGCTAAACTCCTCCCTAGAAGGGAAGAATAGAATGGAAAGAAGGGTTCCATTCCAGGTAAAATAGCTCTGTCATGTATGCTGCCATCTGCTGGTGAACCAAGCATATTACACAGATACATAACAGTATTATGAAGGCACATTTTGCAGGACCTGGAAATTAATACATATGGTGACATAAGGTTAAAAAACTAATCACTATTAACCTCACCGAGGATATGCATATATTATAATTGTAAATTCCTGCAGTATGAACAATTGGATCACAGTGAGCATGAATAAAACATAACCTTTATTATTCAATATTTAATAATCCACCCACTTCAAACAAAAAAGATACAGACGAACAAAAATGTGACCAGATAGATCAAATGGTAACTGAGGGGAGGGGCTAGATGGAGAAAAGAGGATACGCGAGGGAACCACACTTTCCCTATGGGGACCCTCTCTAAAGCCTCAACCCACAGGAACACCCTGATGGTGGGTGGCCTGTGGTCCCGTGCCTGCTCTGACCGTCCCGTGCCTGCCCTAAAACCTCCTAATGCGTTTCCCCTAGCAAAGGTTCATCAGGCGAGAGATGATGGGTATACAACACACCACAACATAAAATAACATATAAGTCTTAGATGCAAATCCGATAAATCAACCCGCAAATGGGCATAGATAATGACATAAGGTTAACCAAAGGAGACAGTAGCAAGGTGAAAAGGTGGTAATGCACCTCTGGGGCGTTACATATATGGCTACCTATTGGTCCATTTTTTTTTTTTCACTTTTCACTAACAGCCATAAATAGAGTAATCACCAACTTAACATGTTAAAAGCCGATGCAGTTTAGCAAAATCATTGTAAAAAAGCACACCATGGTGCCCCATGCAGGAGCCTGAATAGCAGTATGCCAGAATCATGTGCAGCTCCATATGGTTTACTGATAACTCCTTATGTATGAAATCGGTCTCAATAAGAAGCAGGCTCTGTATATATGGCATAAAATAGAGTGTAGAGACAAACTGACCCACCAAGAGACAGAGGTAAAAAAAATCTAGCTGAAGACAACTGCAGTTGACCTTGGAAGTAATCATTTGACCCTAGGATCTATTTCTTATTGGTTGATTTGAATGAATATAGTTTAATTAGACTCAGTCCTGATTGTGACAAATATAACTTTATAGTTTTAACTTGAAAATGTTGACTTTTTTTATTAAATTTTTTGCACTAAAAAGCACTAGTTGCAAAAATATCACTAAAAGTGATTATTGAATTCAAAAAGTGTGGGACTGAGGACCCTTTTACATGGACTGATAGGGTGGGCAATGATTGTGAATGAACCTTACTATCAAGGATCGTCCCTCTACAGTCTCCTGGAATGTTAGCAGCACACCCTAATTTACACATGGCAATACGCGGCTGACAAACGAGGATGTTTGGTGCCGCATGAAAGATACAATCACCTGACAAACGAGCACTTTCTGCACCTTTACACGGCTATTATTGGGAATGAGTGTTGATAGGAATGTTTGTTCCCACAAATGTCCCTGATCCTCAGCCCATGTAAAAGGGCCCTAAGGATTTAAAGGGGTTGTCTAATTACGACATGTTACCCCCATATCCACATGATCCGGTATGTGTCTGATTGGCGGAGAGCTGACTGCTGGGGCCACATCGGCCGCAGGAAAGGGGGTCTGTGGTATGTGCATGCAGGTCTACCTGCATCAATGGTTGTTTTCTTAAAGATGTGGTCTTTTGGAGCGGTTTGACTGTACATGGTTCACTTTCTACAGTATATGTGACCAGACCACCTTACTGTCCTGGCCCAGTGGACTAGACTGTCTGTTGCCCACATATCAATGACTATGTGCAGCTACTGTAACACAAATTCTTATCTCATTAGTGTTTTCATAACTACTTTGTTTAACAGATGCTGGTGGTGTTTCGGAATCCCAAAGATACAGCAGTGTCACTTTTTCACTTCTACAATAACAACCCAGTTCTTCCCGCTTACAATAGCTGGGATGAGTTTTTCCCGGACTTCATGACTGGAAAAGGTATTGTGTTACAATTTTTTAACCATAATTTTGATTATGGTTTGTCACTTTTAAAATGAAATAGATCTTTGCATGAGGGTGGTGTAATAGTGAACAAACAAGTAACAAAACAAGATCTATCAATGAAATATACAAAACACTGTATAGTAGTAGAGTAATACAATTAAAAGAAAAAGATTACTCCAACATAAAACTGTTAATAAGATTCTTCTGAGAGGTCTACCCTGAGTGGAAGACCCAGCCAACAGGGCAGAGGATGAAAAAGGAGGAAAAAAAAAAATTGGCACCTGGTTAACCCATCTTGCAGGGTGGCAGTTGTGGATGATCATATACCTGCATTTTTTATTTATTTTATTCAGGAGGGCCTCTAGTAGGTCTTACCACCAAATGTAGCCAGTGACCAAATGGATAAAGGAATAGACCTGAATCCAATGTCTCTTGATTTGAGGGCAGTCCATTAAGTCTGTAACATGTGCAAAGGATATTGGCACCCTGTGAAACTATTGATTGAGTAGCCTGGTACTGCATGATCTAGTCTGGTAGAATCTTGGATTCTATGTAATAAAGAATCTAACTATTTGATGTAGAAAAAAATGTAGACAACATGTCATGATATAAAGGGAGTGCAGAATTATTAGGCAAATGAGTATTTTGACCACATCATCCTCTTTATGCATGTTGTCTTACTCCAAGCTGTATAGGCTCGAAAGCCTACTACCAATTAAGTATATTAGGTGATGTGCATCTCTGTAATGAGAAGGGGTGTGGTCTAATGACATCAACACCCTATATTAGGTGTGCATAATTATTAGGCAACTTCCTTTCCTTTGGCAAAATGGGTCAAAAGAAGGACTTGACAGGCTCAGAAAAGTCAAAAATAGTGAGATATCTTGCAGAGGGATGCAGCACTCTTAAAATTGCAAAGCTTCTGAAGCGTGATCATCGAACAATCAAGCGTTTCATTCAAAATAGTCAACAGGGTCGCAAGAAGCGTGTGGAAAAACCAAGGCGCAAAATAACTGCCCATGAACTGAGAAAAGTCAAGCGTGCAGCTGCCAAGATGCCACTTGCCACCAGTTTGGCCATATTTCAGAGCTGCAACATCACTGGAGTGCCCAAAAGCACAAGGTGTGCAATACTCAGAGACATGGCCAAGGTAAGAAAGGCTGAAAGACGACCACCACTGAACAAGACACACAAGCTGAAACGTCAAGACTGGGCCAAGAAATATCTCAAGACTGGTTTTTCTGAGGTTTTATGGACTGATGAAATGAGAGTGAGTCTTGATGGGCCAGATGGATGGGCCTGTGGCTGGATTGGTAAAGGGCAGAGAGCTCCAGTCCGACTCAGACGCCAGCAAGGTGGAGGTGGAGTACTGGTTTGGGCTGGTATCATCAAAGATGAGCTTGTGGGGCCTTTTCGGGTTGAGGATGGAGTCAAGCTCAACTCCCAGTCCTACTGCCAGTTTCTGGAAGACACCTTCTTCAAGCAGTGGTACAGGAAGAAGTCTGCATCCTTCAAGAAAAACATGATTTTCATGCAGGACAATGCTCCATCACACGCGTCCAAGTACTCCACAGCGTGGCTGGCAAGAAAGGGTATAAAAGAAGAAAATCTAATGACATGGCCTCCTTGTTCACCTGATCTGAACCCCATTGAGAACCTGTGGTTCATCATCAAATGTGAGATTTACAAGGAGGGAAAACAGTACACCTCTCTGAACAGTGTCTGGGAGGCTGTGGTTGCTGCTGCACGCAATGTTGATGGTGAACAGATCAAAACACTGACAGAATCCATGGCTGGCAGGCTTTTGAGTGTCCTTGCAAAGAAAGGTGGCTATATTGGTCACTGATTTGTTTTTGTTTTGTTTTTGAATGTCAGAAATGTATATTTGTGAATGTTGAGATGTTATATTGGTTTCACTGGTAAAAATAAATAATTGAAATGGGTATATATTTGTTTTTTGTTAAGTTGCCTAATAATTATGCACAGTAATAGTCACCTGCACACACAGATATCCCCCTAAAATAGCTAAAACTAAAAACAAACTAAAAACTACTTCCAAAAATATTCAGCTTTGATATTAATGAGTTTTTTGGGTTCATTGAGAACATGGTTGTTGTTCAATAATAAAATTAATCCTCAAAAATACAACTTGCCTAATAATTCTGCACTCCCTGTATTAGAATTGATGATCTAATAGAATTGAAATTATGACTGCACAGTCAATATTTCCGAAAAATCATTCACAAAACCTTGCAATATAAATTCCTTCTATTTCTAGATTCATAATATTCTCTTCACTTCTGAATTAGAATCATTATACTTACCTGAAGAGCTGCGATCTATGTGACCGGCCGGGAGCTCCTCCTACTGGTAAAGTGACAGGTCTGTGCGGCGCATTGCCTATAGACCTGTCACTTACCAGTAGGAGGAGCTCCCGGCCGGTCACATAGATCGCAGCTCTTCAGGTAAGTATAATGCTGCTATTTGTTGCTAAGTAACCATGGCAGCCAAGACTGCAATAGCGTCTTGGCTGCCATGGTAACCGATCGGAGCCCCAGCGATTTAAACTGGGACTCCGATCGGTACTCTCCGCTGCCACCAATGATGGGGGGGGGGGGGGGGAGAGATGGGAGGCCGCACTGATCACAATACTTTGAATCCGCACTGGCCACCAATGAATAGAGGGAGGGGGAGGCCGCACTGCTCATATTTAATACTGGGGAGGGAGGGAGGGGGAGGCCGCACTGCTCATATTTAATACTGGGGAGGGAGGGAGGGAGGGAGGGAGGGGGAGACCGCACTGCTCATATTTAATACTGGGGAGGGAGGGAGGGGGAGACCGCACTGCTCATATTTAATACTGAGGAGGGAGGGAGGGGGAGACCGCACTGCTCATATTTAATACTGGGGAGGGAGGGAGGGGGAGACCGCACTGCTCATATTTAATACTGGGGAGGGAGGGAGGGGGAGACCGCACTGCTCATATTTAATACTGGGGAGGGAGGGAGGGGGAGACCGCACTGCTCATATTTAATATCCGCACTGGCCACCGATGAATATAGAGGGAGGGGGGCCGCACTGGTTACAATTAATACTGGGGAGGGAGGGGGGGCCGCACTGGCCACCAATAAGTTAAATACAGGAGGGGGGGGGGTCTGCCCCCTGCTGCCTGGCAGCACCTGCCAGGCAGCAGGGGGCAGTCATGTGCACAGTTCTCAGTATATTCTAACTTGAAGCGTCCCCATCACCATGGGAACGCCTCTGTGTTAGAATATACTGTCGGATTTGAGTTTCACGATGTAACTCAAATCCGATGGTATATTCTAACATAGAGGCGTTCCCATGGTGATGGGGACGCTTCAAGTTAAAATATACCATCGGATTGGAGAAAACTCCGATCTGATGGTATAATCCTGACTTTACATTGAAAGTCAATGGGGGACGGATCCGTTTGAAATTGCACCATATTGTGTCAATGTCAAACGGATCCGTCCCCATTGACTTGCATTGTAAGTCTGGACGGATCCGTTTGGCTCCGCACGGCCAGGCGGACACGAAAACGCTGCAAGCAGCGTTCGGGTGTCCGTCAGCTGAGCGGAGCGGAGGACAAACGGTGCCAAACTGATGCATTCTGAGCGGATCCGCATCCACTCAGAATGCATTGGGGCAGTACGGATCCGTTCGGGGCCGCTTGTGAGAGCCTTCAAACGGAGCTCACAAGCGGAGCCCCGAACGCTAGTGTGAAAGTAGCCTTAACCTGTTAGATATCTGGACAGTTAAGTGAATGCTAGAGGTCCTACTGATGCACTTTACAGGACTAAAATGAGAAAAGTTAAATACGGGAATCGCGCTGTATTTTTGACAGTTTATGAAAGTAGTTGAAATAAAGAACCATAAACATGGGGAACTGAGTTCATATCCAGCTGTCGGACGTGCCAATCACAAGTCCGTACTTCACATACAATGGACCTGCTATCCACCTCCAGCCTGTCGTCAGATCTCGCCTTGAGCCACCGACCGCCCACTCCAAACCGGGTCAAGATTACCTTCACAAAAGGACAGAGAGATGGTGCAATACCCTCAACACTCAGAGGTAACCAAGTTTTATTGTACTCACATATTCCAAAGTTTTCACATGCGTACAAAAATGCCCGACCCGGGTTTTGCTGTTAGCTTCGTCAGGGACTGCTGTACAAACGCCGCTATAATCCACGAGTATATAACAACCTTTTACCCCGGGACAAAAACGGACTTCCGTTGTCCGGCGGCATGTCAAACAATCACATGCTTGTTTGACATGCCGCCGGACAACGGAAGTCCGTTTTTGCTCCGGGGTAAAAGGTTGTTATATACTCGTGGATTATAGTGGCGTTTGTACCGCAGCCCCTGGCGAAGCTAACAGCAAAACCCGGATCGGGCATTTTTATACGCATGTGAAAACTTTGGAATATGTGAGTACAATAAAACTTGGTTACCTCTGAGTGTTGAGGGTATTGCACCATCTCTCTGTCCTTTTGTGAAGGTAATCTTGACCCGGTTTGGAGTGGGCGATCGGTGGCTCAAGCGAGATCTGACGACAGGCTGGAGGTGGATAGCAGGTCCATTGTATGTGAAGTACGGACTTGTGATTGGCACTTCCGACAGCTGGATATGAACTCAGTTCCCCACGTTTATGGTTCTTTATTTCAACTACTTTCATAAACTGTCAAAAATACAGCACGGTTCCCGTATTTAACTTTTCACTTTGTACTAAGGAGATTGAACCTACCCTATTAAGGGCACTGCTGCTCTGTCCAGTATTTCACACCAAACATTACTTGTTTTAGGACTAAAATGGGGCCTATTTTTTTTCTTTAGAGAGAGGCTATAGTGCAAATATAATTAAGGTGTCACGGACGTTCCCACGACAGGTGGCAAGAGATCGGTGGTTTGATCTAACAGGTTTTCCCTGTGGATCAATAGGTGTCTGTATTGTTTCTGGTATGGCCACACCCCTTGCCTCAGGTGTTGCTAATGTGGTCATTCAACCTTCCTTATTTATAGTTGGTTCTCCCACTATGCTGTGTGGTTTATAGCTTCAGTTTCAGTTGTGGATTGCTGGTGTGTGTGCGGCTAAGTTCATGGTGATCCCATAGCTCCTTTGAAGTTAAGTCTTTCCTTTCCCTTTTGTATTTTGTTTGGGTTCTGTGTGTTGCATTTCCCTTTTGTTTGTATTAGGCATGAAGGAGACTCCTGTTCATCCTTTCTTTTGGAGGAACAGGTAGTCTCGTCCCTGCCATTAGTACCAGGGTCCTATAGGACTAGTTAGGACTCTAGGTATTCCTGTGCATGAACACAGCTACCTTTGGGATCTGTTCATACTGGTAGTCAGTCAGGATTTTGGCTAGGGTATTACTAGGAGGTGTCCATCTTCCTTCCCTAATTCTTAGGCCTGATCCTCCCTTCCCTCTTATGCTCAGTGTGGTGTATCCCTCCCACACTGAACCGTGACAAAAGGTCTGCCAGGAAAATGCTAAACACGTGTATATAAGAAATTGCATAACTGCCTATTCTCTAAACAAATAAATATAAAACTGTAATACCTCTGTAAGAAAGTTCTCAACTCCAGACTACTTGTTTTTTATCATTTTAGTTGCCTTCGGATCGTATTTTGACCATGCAGTTGCCTGGAACAAACATCTTGACGATGACTCAATTTTGCTGACAACATTTGAAGATATGAAAGAAGTTAGTAAACTTTTACTTCATAGTTTCAGAGTTTTAAAACCACATTCCAGCTGCTGAGCCATTCCTCTTTACTAGCTTGGCCCCTGCCCCCTGGGAGGGTCAAAGTCCCCTCTGACACTTAAAAGATAACAGTATGGAACTTGGTAGATGCAGATTTGCACTTGGGACCCAGCATTCACAAATGCATACCTTTGGAAACAAAGTATGTACAGAATAAAACATGGCTGCATTCTTCCAGAAACAGAGCTTCATAGGCCAATGGGTTGTTCATGATATTGTAGTTCGGCTCCACTGAAGTAAATGGTGCAATACCAAACACAACCTAAGCCCACATGAGGCACTTTCTTTTTTAGAAGAAGGCAGTCATATTTTTATAGTGCTGTGGGCCAGTTTAAACACACAGGATAATTATTCATCTGTACCCTTATTTTTTTATTTTTATCAATTGATCATACAAAGGAGGAATATATTAACTGGGCTCACAGATGATTATTTGCTGCCAGGAAAATCAGTAGAGAAAAGAACATAATATTTCTAGCAGTAACCTTAATCAGATTTACTGCCTTCATAGGATCTGGAAGGTTCCATTAAGAAGATATCTGAATTCTATGGAATTTCAATTACTGAGGAACAACAGAAGCAAATTGCTGAACAAGGAACATTTAAGTCTATGAAGGAGAATTCTGGGAAAACTCATGGGGAGTTCGGAAATATTATTTTTAGAAAAGGTAAGAGTCCAACTGCTACTTGTATCCTATAATATGACCTGAATTCAAATTTGCAAGAATTGCATTATCATTGTATAACTCAACACCAAAAATATATAATTTCGTTAAATTGCTGCTCTGATATATCCAATTAAAAGATGACCTTTGAACGTATGTTTCATACACACAGCAAACAGAGCATGAACCTATATGAATCTGGGAGTAAAATCTACTATAATGTTGGAGGTATATAGATGTACAGTAGGGCCCATAGAGCTATTAGCGAGACATATAATAGCTCTGTAAAACTTGGATGTTCCATGCAAACATGCTATACCTGGAAGAATCACTAGCTACTGTAATAGCATATACTCCTGAGTAACCCTTGTTGATATTGTGAAAGACATGAGAATCCACTTCGTATCAACCTAGAGTAGTGCATTATTGGCAACTTTTGTCCCACAGGATCTGGGAGGTGGAAGAGGGTGTTGCATCAAATTTTTTTTTCCTGCCAATACGTCCCTTGTATAAGGCCATAACCCCGTTGAGATAAACCTTTTTGTGAAGTGCTCCACCCTCATTGCACATTCGGGAACTGAGTCTTATAATGCAGTATCCCAGCATCACATGCAGGTAGAGTTCATGAAGCGGTATTTTCTGAGATAAAGCAGCCCTCCATGTGGCACCTGGGAGATTTGCCAGCTGGACATTTCAGGTGAGTTAGCAAGTATGGAGTAGCCAAGTACCCTCTACTCAAATTATATCAAAGCACCGTCAAGCCTATGATCATACCCTCTGCTGCATATTAAACGCATAGCATTAGGACCTTGGCTGTGTACCCCCTGGCTGAGAATCTAGAGGCATAGGGGTAAATCTATTATTGCCCGCACACCATTTTTCTGGTGTAAAAAAGTTGCAAACACCAATTTTGAGCAGGTGTTGTTTCTCCGTCACCCTCACCACTTTCCTGAAAATGGAGAGCGGGCTCGGCTAGTGGCCCCAGCATATTTATCTTTTTTTTTAATCTGTTTTCTGGCATAAAAGGAGACTGAAATCTACACCAGCTAGGGCTGGTGTAGATTTAGTTTAGGCACATGGACTGCTGAAGCTGCCTCCGTTAGGGCCCAGGCATTTCATTAAAAGGGTTATCCAATGTCTCCAACAGCCCCTCCCTATGTGCCGGCCCCTCACAGGTAATATACTTACCCCGCTCCCAACACCGCTCCTTTTCCCCGCACCACCGCTGCTGCTTCTCCCTGTACACGGATGAAAACATCCGGCGTCGGGGGGGGAGCAACCAATGGCAGGCGGGGACGGGGACGAGCATCCCTAGCATCGTGGGTGACACTAGGGAGGCTCGTCCCTGCCTGCTATTGGCTGCTCCCCCCCGACAACGGGTGTTTTCATCCGTGTACAGGGAGAAGCAGCAGCGTCGGTGCGGGGAACAGGAGCAGCGCAGGGAGTGGGGACCAGAGTAAGTATATTACCTGTGAGGGGCCCGGCACATGGGGGGGCTGTTGGAGACATTGGATAACTCCTTTAACTGGCATAAACGTTGGTCTACAATAAATTACCCCCATATTGTTAGCTCAAGGATGGAGTGTTGGGCAGGTTCCCTGTGAACAAGCATAAATCTATTCTGGAGACTTACTAGTAGAAGTATTGGTGATCTACTTGTATAAAATAATTGTATGATTTTCCTATTTTATGACGTAAAGTCATGATTTTATGAAAGACACGGAGGCGAGTATTGCATTACTCCTTCTTTACTGGAATCCACAGCAGCAAAGAAAAACACAAGAAACTTACAGACCACCCCCAAAGGGGTAACCCCTCCCACAGTCCAGTCTATAAATAGGCCCCTACACCTGAACTCTTCCTCTTTCTTTGTAACGATGAACCTTCTAATCCCAATAACCGGGCTGGAACGACTCCCACCAACATGCTCCAACGGGAGAACTCTGAAGAACACACGGAATCGAAAATCTCCGCCAGGAACTCCGCCTGAATAATGAAACAATCGGCAGGATGGATCAGCCACTTGAACTACTCGGAACTAGTGATCCGGGACATCAACCTAAAAGGAAGGAATAGAACAGAGGTACATGGTAATCGACCAGCTCCAAATCATAATTACTAAAGGGATAAAAGATAATGATAATAAATAACAGCAAAGACATACTATATTATCTCTAACAAACGCAGTAATAAAAAATGTCCCATAGAGAAAAACTATAACTATAACAACGACAAGGGAGGGAAAATTTTAATAAAGAAATATTAGGGAGGGGCAATACTCGCCTCCGTGTCTTTCATAAAATCATGACTTTACGTCATAAAATAGGAAAATCATGCAATTTTATATCAAGACACGGAGGCTCATATTGCAAGTTCAAAGCGTAGACATCACCGAAGTGAAGGCATGCGGAGGAGGCCTAAAATAAAACTCTCTGAACGTAGACGATCTGGACCAATCCGCCAACTTCAGAATATCCTCCAGGCGAGCACCCGCGACGGCCATGGAAGTCGCAGAAGCCCCTCGGACCGAATGAGTAGTGAACACAGATGTGTCAATACCAGACAAGGAAAGGATCCATTTCACCCAACGGGACAGGGTGACACTAGTGACCGGACGAAATGGCCTGCGAAAAGAAATAAACAATTGAGGTGTAGACGCAGGCCGTAGAGAGGAAGTACGAAACAAGTATTCCCTCAGACACCCCACCGGACAAAGCGCCGGAGAATTGGGAAAAGCCGGATAGGAAACAGATTTAATACCGGTCTTGGTGCGGCGGGAAATATTGAAGGAAACCCCTTCCGGGGTAAAATAAAGAGCATCGAAGTCTAAAGCCCTAATGTCTGAAACTCTCTTACAAGAGATAAGACAGAGCAAGGTCACCAATTTGGCTGATAATTGACGAAGGGACAGATCCGAATTAAGAGACCAACGTGAAAAGAAATCCAGGACCGAAAGGACGTCCCAAGAACTGGTAAAACGAGGTCTAGGAGGTCGAGAGAGCTGAGAGCCCTTGAGGAGCCGGCAAACCAAAGGATGTTGGCCGGCCGGGCAACCATCAAACCCTTCGTGGCTAGAGGAAAACGCAGATCTTAACACATTAATAGTCCTATACGCCTTACCTTCGTCAAAAAGGGAAGATAAAAAATGTAGGATATCCGTCACAGGGGCCGTAAGGGGATCCAGATTCCGGCCCACACACCAGCGAGACCAAACGCCCCAAGCTGAACGATACGCTCGTCTAGTACCGGGAGCCCAAGCGTTCTCCAAGAGGAATCTAGCCGTCCCCGATACTCCTGCGACGTCCCAGCGTTCCCCGACACTCTGCACACTAGGAGATGGAGAGACCCGTCCACCAGGAGGGGGTGATGCTGGCCTACCGGGCCGAGGAGGAGATTCGGTGAACTCGGGAGGAGACGAGGATCCTCGATTAGGAGCTCCAGGAGTAGAGGAAACCAAACTTGAGCTTGCCAGAAGGAAACCACCAGAACCAACTCCGCCGATTGGCGGCGAACCTGAGTCAGAACGCGAGGGATCAACACGAACGGAGGAAAGGCATACGAGAGCGTTCCCGACCAGTCCTGTAGAAGAGCGTCCACTGCCTCCGAAAGCGGGTCCGGTCTCCAGCTGTAGAACCTAGGAAGTTGGGAGTTCCATCGTGAAGCGAACAAGTCCACCGCAAAAGGGCCCCAAATCGATTCGATGGAGGAGAACACCTCCGGATTCAATCTCCAATCGCTGAAGTCCGAAGTGTACCGCGAAGTCCAATCCACGAAAGTATTGTGAAGGCCCGGGATGTATTCTGCGATCACTGTGAAACCCCTGTCCAGGCAATACGACCAGAAGTCCTTCGCCAGATGGGTCAACATCGCGGAGTGAGTACCCCCCATGGCGTTGATGTACCGAATTGCCGACCCGTTGTCCATCCTGAGCCTGATGCACGCGGAGACCTTGCCGCCGGTGAAACTGTGGATGGCGAAGGATCCCGTCAAGAGTTCCAGAGCATTTATGTGGAGCCGGGACTCGTTTGCCGACCAAGGACCTCCGGTGGAAACCCCGTTGCAGTGTGCGCCCCAGCCGTACAGACTGGCGTCCGACTCCACGATCAGGTCTGGTAGAGGACCCACGATGGCTCTGCCGTTTCATGCCTCAAGGTTGGAGATCCACCACATCAGCTCGTCCCTTGTCTCCTGATCCAGGACCAGAACGTCCGCATACGATGCTCCTGCCTGCAGGTGAGCTATCTTGAGCCGCTGTAGCGCTGGATAATGGAGAGGAGCCGGATAGATCGCCTGGATGGAAGAGGATAGTAGGCCGATAATCTGCGCCAAATGACGCAGTGAGATCCGGGGAAGCCTCAGCGTATGCCGCAATTCCTTGCGGATGGCTCTGACCTTCGTTCCCGGGAAGCAAAGAGTCTGTGCGGTGGAATCCACAACGAAACCCAAGAATTCCATGGACCTCGAAGGTCGAAGAGAGGACTTCTCGGTGTTGATGATAAAACCTAGGTCGGTGATCAGGGAAACATACGTAGATGAGCCATAAGGATGGACGGGCACTGGGCCAAGAGCAGAATATCGTCCAGGTAAATTACCAGACGAACTCCCTGGCTGCGGAGCCACGCCACCACCGATTTCATCAGCTTGGTGAAACACCAAGGTGCCGATGAGAGGCCAAACGGGAGACACGTGAACCACCAAACCTGTCCCTGCCAAAAGAATTGAAGTAAATCTCTGGAAGGCGGGGCTACCGCGACCATCAGGTAAGCATCCATCAGTTCATACTTCACCATCCAGTCGCCCGGGAGTAGGAGGTCCCTGAGCAGATGGATGCCTTCCATTTTGAAATGACGGTACCGTTCGAACCGGTTGAGGTTCTTTAGATTTATAACAGGCCGAAACTGACCCCCTTTCTTCTCTACCAAGAAGATGTCGCTGACGACCCCCACACCGTGGAATGGGGCTTGTTCCACCACACCCTTTACCCGGAGAGACTGAAGCTCCGCGTCTATGCATTGTTGGGCCTACCTTGATATAAACCTCGGGTGCGGGTTTGGGAGTAACAGAGGTGCGTCTATTAACTCTATATGAAAACCCCGGACCGTGGAGAGGACCCACGGGTCGGACGTGATACGGGGCCAAACATTCAAAAAATGATGGAGTCTGCCCCCTGTGCAAAGAGTTGAAGAAGATACCAGATTTGGGAGACTCACCGAGAGGACGTATTGATCCTGGAAAACCTCTGAAGGCCCTGGATCTTCCGGCGGAACCTCTGAATGGAAAAAACGAGGACTGTTACCTGTGGTCTTGGAACGCAGAGCGTTGACTGAAGGGACATCGACCGTTGCCACGGGTCTGGAAATGGGCACGGACGGACAGTCGGCCCCTGAAACTGCCGGCCCCCCTGGTAGAGACTCTACCGTGAAACACCCTACGCATAGAACTCTACGCCTTATCTAACACAGTAAATGCCCCGACAAACTTGCCCAAGTCCTTTATGAAGGTGTCACCAAAAAGGAGCCCCTGTGCCTCTTTGCCAGACTCTGTAAGCGCCATGTTGGCTAACTTAGGCTCAATCTTGATGAGGATAGCTTTCCTCCTTTCAATGGAAAGTGAAGAGTTCACATTTCCCACCATACAGATGGCGCGTTGCGCCCAGCCACGGAGTTCGTCTGGGTCAATAGGGGTGCCCTCCGCTCTGGCTGTCTCCGCCAAATCAAATATTTTGGTCAAGGGACCCAAGCTATCTAAGAGCTTATCCTGGCAGGCGCGGAGCGCTGAATCCAGGCCCCTGCGGGGATTAAAGCCAGTCTTGGCTAAAAATTGGACCATCTTGGGGTCCATATTAGGGGTTTCACCAACCTTGTTCGGAATAAGAGGGCGCGGGCACTCCGCCCTCAACTTGTTCCGTGTCTTTTTCGAGAGGGGTTTCCTAACCCTGTCCTCCAAATACCGAGCCACATGTGGAGCGGGTAACCATTCCGCTGACCTCGGGTGATGTAAACTGTCGGGGTCAAATAAAGGGTCGCCCAAAGGATCCGTTAGGGAGGTAGGACCCGGAACCTTGGCCTCAAGCGCCGCACTAGTTGACGGGCGTGACAGAGGGACTTCAGACTCAAAATCATCATCCTCCACAAAGACCCCTTCAAGGTCGACATCAGAGGCACTCTGGCCATCATTCAAAGCCTCCTCCTTGGACTCAATCTCTGAGTCAGAACTAGCCAACGGGCTGAGCCTGAGCAGATTTCCAGGGGCGCGCTTTTTCCGCCTGGCGTGGGTAGGCTCTCTTGCGTGTACCAGGCACGCTATCCTTTGATAGCTTAGTTCTATCAGTTCTAAAATTTCTGGAGGCATCAGTGACAGGAGGTGGAACAGGAGCAGGGGTCTGAGCCCTGAGAGCTTGGGAAATAGACTGGGAGATTATGGAGGACATGGAACCCATAGCATTAGCAATGGCATTAGATATGGACTGCTGCAAGGCAGCCGCTTGGGACTCAGTAGGTGAGGTGGAAGCAATGGCCCCAGCAGGGGTAGGGGTAGTACTAAGAGCAGAGGGAATCTGCAAGGCAGAAGGCATAGAAGGGGAGACCTCTACAGGGAGAGACATGGTGAAAGTAGTAGGAGTTAGTCACTCCAATGAGAGAAGACACACTAGCCTGAAACGCTGGCGAACGGAATACTGCAGGGAAACAACAAGATGGAGCCGAGTGAATAACTCCTCCCCCAGCGCTCGCGGGAATATGAAGAAAAAACGCCCCCTTCCGGCATGTAAAGCGTCGTCTGCGCCGTAAGATGGAAAGCAAGATGGCGCCCGAGAATCCCGGCCTCGGGCACCAGAAGCGCGAGAAGCGGCAGAAATCTCGCGAATCGCGATATTACGGACGGAGGAGCGCAAGAACAAACGGAGCTGGTAGAGAAGGCCCAAAATGGCGCAGGATGCGCCGAGGTAAGCAAAGGAGGGATAAACAAAAACCGGCCACAAGGAAGGGGCGCGAGGAAAGAAACCCGCCAGGGGCGGGTGGGGATAGGACGGCAATAAAGGCAGTATTAACCCCCCAGAAAGAAAAGAAAATGGGGCAAAGGGAAAAAAGAAGAAAATATAAAATACAATACAATCTATTACACAAAACCCCAAGGATAATGAAATAATAGAAAAATACAATAAAACAAGGGTATAAAAAAGAAAGGCTTAGAAAGCCATAAACGTAGTACTTATCTGCTATGGACAGCAGCAAAGAAAGAGGAAGAGTTCAGGTGTAGGGGCCTATTTATGGACTGGACTGTGGGAGGGGTTACCCCTTTGGGGGTGGTCTGTAAGTTTCTTGTGTTTTTCTTTGCTGCTGTGGATTCCAGTAAAGAAGGAGTAATGCAATACTCGCCTCCGTGTCTTGATATAAAATTCAGCTTTGCTGTCAAACGGTTCACTTAGTTGGCTTCATTCTGTTATGAAGCTGTTAGAAGTCATCCAAAGCTATATTAAACTTGTTCCATTGCCCATAGACATGAAGGTTCGTATTATCACAGGGTGTTCACATTTAACATCAATTTTGTGCCAATATTTGCTGAATGAAGAGTTAATCAGATGGGAAATGCCAAGCTCTATATCAATGGCAGGAAAAATATGTTGTTATTGCTCCTGAATTCACTTTAATTGGTCTGCATCTATCAGTGTCGGCAACACAGACAGTGCACATGCATTGAGGACTGCAATTTGCGGTCTCAAAGCATGGCGCAGGCGGCACACGTTCATATGCATGAGTCCCAAGGTTTATTGGTATAAGGAGAGGATTCATTATAAAGTAGGGTCCCATCTAAATTAGGTCACCTTTTCTCTGTGGATGGACACAAATGATTTGGATCAAAATGTAATTGCTAAGGAACATATTCATTTATATAGTGGATATAGCATTATTAAAATTTACAATCTATATATTCAATGTTTGTAGAGTGCTGTTGCATTGTGTTTTTGCATGAGTGTAAGAGTATGAGGTGACCCTCAGAGTCACAAATTTTCCACAAGTTTAATTATTTTTTTTTTTATAGGGGAAGTTGGAGACTGGAAAAACCACTTCTCAGAAGCTCAGAGCCAAGAAATGGATGCAAAATTTGAAGAATGTTTAGCAGGAACCAAACTCGGAGAAAAGCTGAAGTATAATGTGCACTGTAAATGGTGAAATTGTAGTGTGCAGCAATAAATATTTTGTCTGTATCATCTATACTGTCTCATTAGTTTGCATCCTGTTATCTACAGTCCTGTTTATGGTCCTGTTCCATCTGAGATCTGTTATTTTAGATGCAGTCCTGCATGCAGGACCCATGATCTGTTTTTTTTTTTTGTTTTTTTTTCTGTTCTTCTGATAGATCAGAGGAACGGAAAAATAAATGGTGATGTGAACCCGGCCTAATATATGGATATACCTTAACATTACGATTGGTGAAGTTTCAACCTACCAGAGCAAATCCCCACAATTGGTGGAGGATGTGGGCAAGTGCAGTGAGGCTGGCCTGAAGGCCAAAAAATGTTTGTTTTTCCGGGCACGGTTGTATGTCTTACATCAAACAAGCCTGATTACAACCCGTGTCCCTTGACAAAATGGAGGCTGTCGTGAAAGCCCTCGTGGAGGCTAACTTGCAGCAGTGGGAGGCTAATAAGCAGCAGCAGGAAACCAACCAGCTGCTATTGCAGCATGTGATGGCTTTGCAAGCGGCAGGAGCGTCCCAGAACGTCCACGATGCCCAGAAAGTGGTCCGTGCGGCGATCCCTAAGATGACCCCCTCGGATGACGTCGAGACCTATCTGGCGGTGTTTGAAAAGGTGGCCGTGAGGGAGAAGCTACCCCGAGATCAATGGGCTGAAGTCGTCGCTCCGTTCCTGGCATCCGGACCCCAGCAGGTGTTTTTCGACTTACCGGATGATCAAGCGGCCGATTACACGACAGTAAAGGGTGAGATTCTGGCAAGACTGGGGGTGAACGTGTTGGTCTGGGCCCAGCGGGTGAATCAGTGGGTGTTTAACCCGGCTGAACCCACGAGACCTCAGTATTATGATCTGTTACAATGGTTGCAAAAATGGCTGCAGCCTGACGTGCTGAGTTCCACTGCTATGCAGGATTGTCTGTTGGCTGATGTATTCTGGAGGGCTTTGCCATACCCTCTCCAGCACTAGATCGGCCAGGTGTCTCCTGGTAATGCCCTTGAGATGGTCAACCTGGTGGAGCACTATGAGGCTACTAGAGGTGGGTTCGTTTGGGAGGGGGCAATCGCACCCCGAAAATCTCCACCCCAGACCCGGCGGCTGGTGTCAGCTAAGCCCGCCCGGGATGTACCCCCTGCAGATCCAGCTCCGATGGTCTGCTGGCGGTGTAAGGAGCCTGGCCACATAAAGGCCAACTGTCCCCATCGGGGCGAACCCATGGATACGAACTATGGCTACCACCACTCATTGTATGCCAGGAAGCTGTGTGCAACAGGTATCCCCAAGACTATAGACAATAGCCACCTGTGCCAGGTGGAAGTTGGAGACACTCTGGTGGTGGCTTTGCGATAAGAGCTGCCCTGGTGCTGCCAAGTATACTGGCCGAAAAGTCGGGTCGTGTGCATCCATGGAGACGTAAAGGACTATTCCACCACCCTGGTTTCTCTGTCCACGGTGGCCGGCAGGTGGTCTCATGAGGTGGCCGTCGCCACCAATTTACATTATGAACTTATAATTCGGAGAGACTTCCCTGGTTTCCCGGCACTGTGGCCTGATACGAAAGTTACCGATACCCGTGAGACAGGTGTAACCCCAGCAGAGTGGCCTTGCTCAGGGGGAAAACCGGAACCCTGGGAACCTAAGACCGAAGGGCCAATGGTAGGGGTGGCCGCCACTGTGGTGGAGGAGGGGGAGGCAAGCCCTCTGAGTGTAATGGTGTAATTTCGGTACAGCACAGCACCGGGACCCAACACTATCTTGGGCCTGGGAAAATGTTGTAATGGTTAATGGTGAACCTCAACAACCGGGGGCCAAGTCGATGTTTCCCCGTTTTGTGGTTCATCAGAAGATGCTGTATCGGGTAAACCAACTACAGGGTGAGCATATTGAACAGCTGGTGGTACCCAAGGCATATCGCAAGCTTGTGTTAGAGCTAGCCCACCAACATGTTCTTGGGGGACACCTGGGATGGCAGAAAACGCAGGATCGGATTCTACAGCGGTTTTACTGGGCCAGGGTGTTCAGAGAGGTGGAAGAATATCGTAAGTCTTGCCCACCCTGCCAGATAACTAGCTCCCAGCCACATTTCCATAGTCCCCTGGTACCTCTACCGATTATCAAGGTTACGTTCGAGCATATCGCTATAGATCTCATAGGCCCAGTACCGAAGTCCGCTAGAGGGCACCAACACATCTTGGTCGTCCTAGACTATGCCACTATGCCACTATACCCGGAGGCGGTGCCCCTGCGACATACAGTACAGACCAAAAGTTTGGACACACCTTCTCATTCAAAGAGTTTTCTTTATTTTCATGACTATGAAGGCATCAAAACTATGAATTAACACATGTGGAATTAAATACATAACAAACAAGTGTGAAACAACTGAAAATATGTCATATTCTAGGTTCTTCAAAGTAGCCACCTTTTGCTTTGATTACTGCTTTGCACACTCTTGGCATTCTCTTGATGAGCTTCAAGAGGTAGTCACCTGAAATGGTCTTCCAACAGTCTTGAAGGAGTTCCCAGAGATGCTTAGCACTTGTTGGCCCTTTTGCCTTCACTCTGCGGTCCAGCTAACGCCAAACCATCTCGATTGTGTTCAGGTCCGGTGACTGTGGAGGCCAGGTCATCTGGCGCAGCACCCCATCACTATCCTTCATGGTCAAATAGCCCTTACTTTCAAAGTTTTCCCAATTTTTCGGCTGACTGACTGACCTTCATTTCTTAAAGTAATGATGGCCACTCGTTTTTCTTTACTTAGCTGCTTTTTTCTTGCCATAATACAAATTCTAACAGTCTATTCAGTAGGACTATCAGCTGTGTATCCACCTGACTTCTTCTCAACGCCACTGATGGTCCCAACCCCATTTATAAGGCAAGAAATCCCACTTATTAAACCTGACAGGGCACACCTGTGAAGTGAAAACAATTTCAGGGGACTAGCTCTTGAAGCTCATCAAGAAAATGCCAAGAGTGTGCAAAGCAGTAATCAAAGCAAAAGGTGGCTACTTTGAAGAACCTAGAATATGACATATTTTCAGTTGTTTCACACTTGTTTGTTATGTATAGAATTACACATTTGTTATTTCATAGTTTTGATGCCTTCAGTGTGAATCTACAATTTTCATAGTCATGAAAATAAAGAAAACTCTTTGAATGAGAAGGTGTGTCCAAACTTTTGGTCTGTACTGTACATCAGCCAAACTCAGAGCTAAGGAGTTAATGGAGATGTTTTCCTGAGTGGGACTACCTAAAGAGGTTCTGACCGACCAGGGGACCCTTTTTATGTCAAAGGTGATGAGGGAACTCTGTAAGTTACTGCACATAAAACAGCTACAGACGTCCGTTTATCATCCGCAAACAGATGGCCTGGTAGAGAGGTTTAATCAAACATTAAAAAACATGTTAAAAAGAGTGGTGTCTAAAGATGGGAGGGATTGGGACCTTCTTCTGCCCTATCTCATGTTCGCAGTGCGAGAGGTGCCCCAGGCCTCTACTGGGTTCTCGCCCTTCGAACTGCTATATGGCCGACATCCTCGCAGTCTGTTGGACATAGCCAAAGAGGCGTGGGAACAACAACTCACACTGTATAAAAGTGTAATTGAATATGTCACTCAGATGCAAAAGCGGATGGAGACAGTGTTGCTGCTTGTTAGGGAACATATGGAGGCAGCCCAGCGAACCCAGAGTAGGTTCTATAATCGGCGGGCACGGATCTTTAACCCTGGAGATCGGGTTTTGGTTTTGGTACCGACAGTGGACAGTAAGTTCCTGGCTAGGTGGCAGGGACCCTACGAAGTACTCAAAAAAGTTAGTGAGGTAAACTACAAGGTACACCAGCCAGGGCGGCAAAAGCCAGAGCAGGTGTACCATGTGAATTTACTTAAACCTTGGAAAGATAGGGAGACCAGTACGGACGACAGCCCGCGGCCGAGTTTTCTAGGGGAAGAGTTTCCAGCCCCACGGTCTGATACAAGGGAAGCAGTTGCCACAGTGAAGATTGCTGACAGCCTTTCCTCTAAACAGACTCAGGAGGCCAGGGAGTATGTCAGCAGGAACACGGATGTGTTCTCAGACCTCCCTGGACGCACTTCTACCACCCAGCATGACATTGTCACTGAGCCTCAGGCCAGTGTCCGGTTGAAACCATACCAGGTACCAGAGTCTCGGCGACAAGCCACCTTGGAAGAAGTGCAGCTAATGCTATAACTAGACGTCATTGAGGAGTCGAAAAGTGAATGGGCCAGCCAGTCTTAATACCCAAGCCGAACGGGACGTTACGGTTCTGTAACGATGTCCGCAAACTAAATAAGATTTAAAAATTTGATGCGTATCCCATGCCTCGGGTGGATGATTTTATTGAGAGGTTAGGCCAAGCCCGGTATTTTTCTGTTTTGGACCTCACCAAAGGGTACTGGAAGGTAGCCTTGACGGAGGCTGCCAAAGAGAAAACTGCCTTCATCACACCAGAGGGGCTGTACCAATATAAGGTGTTGCCCTTTGATCTGCATGGCGACCCTGCCACTTTTAACGGCTCAGGGAAATTGTGTTTCGTCCACATTGTCGGTATGCTTCGGCTTACCTGGACGATATTGTCATTCACAGTACCAGCTGGGAAAGACAGCTACCAAAAGTGCAGGCTGTAGTGGACTCCCTTCGAAAGGCTGGACTAACAGCTAACCCCAAAAAATATGCAATAGGGTTATAGGAGACAAAATACCTGAGGTATGTCATTGGGCGCAGAGTCCTCAAACCCCAAGTGAACAAAATAGAGGCGAATCGGAATTGTCCCTGACCTGTCACTACTAGTCAAGTAAAGTCGTTCCTGGGAATAGTAGGATATTATATGAGGTTTGTCCCCCACTTTGCTACGGTGGCCGCATCATTGACAGGGCTCTTGAAGGGACGCAAGTCGGTGATGGTCCACTGGGATGATCAGGCGGAAGAGGCTTTCTCTGCTTTGAAGTCGGCCCTGTGTGGGTCCCCGGTTTTGGTGATGCCCGACTTCAAAAGGGAGTTTATAGTACAAACCGATGCCTCCGAAGTAGGCCTTGTGCTGTACTGTCTCAGGAAGTCAGTGGGGAGGAGCATCCCGTTGTCTTCCTCAGCCGTAAGCTTACCCCAGCCGAGACCAGGTACAGTATAGTAGAGAGAGAGTGCCTGGCTATTAAGTGGGCACTCGAGTCTCTCCGCTATTATTTGTTTGGGAGAAAGTTCCATCTGGTGACCAAACACTCCCCTCTCAAATGGATGAGCCAGGCCAAGGACAGAAATGCCCGGGTCACCCGATAGTTTCTCTCTTTACAGAACTTTGAGTTTTCGGTGGAACACAGGGCAGGCCGTTTACAAGGAAACGTGGATGCCCTGTCCCGGGTACACTGTTTGACGTGTGTTCACCCCCTCAGGGTTGAACAAAGGGGGGAGGTATGTAGGAAGGTACAAGGGGTCGTCATTGATGGTAGGTATGTGTCACCGAGGTTCCTGGCCTCGGTGAAGTAAGAGCCGGTAATTTAATGGGCCAGCGGGAGCTAATGCTGATTGACACTGCTATTTAGTATGGCTGTAAATAGCTGATCTGGGACGGCTGTTACTGGGAGTAGTCAAAGTGCTGGGTGGGTGACTACTCCCCACATTCCAGGCCGGGTCTTGGCAGGCTTATAAAAAACAGCCAGCGCTGTCAGGTGGTGTGAATTACCTCCCTCTGACAGTGGAGCTCTGGAGATCTCTGTGCTGAGGTCTGAAGACTGTGTGTCAGGCAAGCAGGCCGCCTTAAAGCTTGCAAGTGAACTTTCTGAGGCTGAGCATTCAGCTGGGTTTCAGCTGACTCCCAGGATACCAGGTGAACTTTATTTTGTTTTTCTGTGTGAACAAGCACCAAGCCTGAAAAGTTGTGTTATGTTATAAGTATGAATAAACACTGAAGAGTGATTTACAATCTGGTGCTTTGCCTCTATACTGCGTCCGCTAACCTGCCTACCAGAGCGAATCCCCACAATATATATTTTATATATATATATATATATATATATATATAACAGCAGAAGTTGCTGTTTGACACCTTGCCTTGCTATTTGGTATAGCTGTAATAGCTGATCCGGGACGGCTCTGACTGAGAGTAATCAAAGTGCTGGGTGGGTGACTACTCCCCACGTTCCAGGCCGGGTCTTGACTGGCCTACATAAAAAAAAAAAACAGCCAGCAGTGTCAGCTGGTGGTAATTACCTCTCTCTCTGACAGAAGAGCTCTGGCAATCGCTGGATTGGGATCTGAGCCGTGTGCTAGACTGGAGGCCTGAGTTTGGGAGGTTTGCTCTGTCCTGAGCAATGCCGATCGGGTGTGAACTAACAGCTAGGATAACAGGTGACTCTTTTGCTGTATGAACTGTCTTGGTGTGAACGAACACCAAAACTGCAAATAGACTGTCGTACTGGTTTGTTGCTATAAGTGTGAATAAAACACAGAAGTTTTTGAGTTACAAACTGGTCTTTGCCTCTATACTGTGTCCGCTTGTCCTGTCTACCAGAGCAAATCCACACAATTTTATTAACTTGGGGTTATCGCACATTTCTTTGGGTTAGCGGTCAGTCCAGCCTTCCTAAGGGAGTCCACTACACCCTGCACTTTGGGTAGATGACTTTCCCAGTCGGTACTGTGGATGACAATATCGTCCAGGTAAGCCGAAGTGTACCGACGATGTGGACGCAGCACAATGTCCATGAGCCGTTGAAAAGTGGCAGGGGCGCCATGCAGACCAAAGGGTAACACCTTATATTGGTACAGCCCCTCTGGTGTGAGGAACGCAGTTTTCTCTTTGGCAGCCTCCATCAAGGGTACCTGGTTCAAAACAGAAAAATACCGGGCTTGGCCTAACCTCTCAATAATCTCATCCATCCAAGGCATGGGATATGCATCAAACTTAGAGCTCTCGTTTAGTTTTTGTAAATCGTTACAAAACTGGAGTGTCCCGTCCGGCTTTGGTATTAGCACCATAGGACTAGCCCACTCACTTTTAGACTCCGAGTCCTCAATGACGTCTAGCCTAAGCATCATCTGCACTTCCTCTGAGATGGCTTGTTGCCGAGCCTCAGGTACTGGGTATGATTTTAGGGGCACTTTCGCCTGAGGCTCAGTGACAATGTAATGCCAAATTGTGGAAGTGCGTCCAGGGAGATCCAAAAACACATCCATGTTCCGGCTAATAAACTCCATGTCCTCCTGAGCCTGCTTAGAGGAGAGGCTGTCAGCAATTCTTACTGTGGCAGCCGCTTCCCTTGCTTCAGAGAGAGGGGCCGAAACCTCTTCCCCCTAAACTCGGCCGCGGGCTGTCGTCCGTACTGGTTTCCTTATCTTTCCACGGTTTGAGTAGATTCACATGGTACACCTGCTCCGGCTTTCGCCTCCCTGGCTGGTGTACCTTGTAATTTACCTCTCCAATTTTTTCAAGTACCTCATAGGGCCCCTGCCACCTGGCCAGGAACTTACTGTCCATGGTCAGCACCAGAGCCAAAACCTGATCACCTGGGTTAAAGATCCGGACCTGAACCTGCCGATTATAGATCCGACTCTGGGCTCGCTGAGCGGCCTACGTATGCTCCCGGACAAGAGGCAAAACGGTCTCTATCCGCTGTTGCATCTTGGTAACATACTCAAGGACACTTTTATGCGGAGTGGGTTGCTGTTCCCATGCCTCTTTGGCTATGTCCAACAAACCACGAGGATGTCTGCCATATAGCAATTCGAAGGGCGAGAACCTAGTAGAGGCCTGGGGTACCTCTCGCTCAGCGAACATGAGATAGGGCATAAGAAGGTCCCAGTCCTTACCATCTTTAGACACCACCCTTTTTAACATGGTTTTTAGTGTTTTGTTAAACCTTTCAACCAGACCGTCCGTTTGCGGATGGTACACAGACGTCCGTAACTGTTTGATATGCAGCAACTTACAGAGTTTCCTCATGACCTTGGACATAAAAGGGGTCCCCTGGTCAGTCAGAACCTCTTTAGGTAGCCCCACTCTGGAGAACATCTCCATTAGCTCCATAGCTATAAGTTTAGCCGATGTATGTCGCAGTGGCACCGCCTACGGGTACAGAGTGGTGTAGTTTAGGATGACCAAGATGTGTTGGTGTCCTCTAGCGGACTTCAGTACTGGGCCTACGAGGTCCAAAGCGATTCGCTCAAACGGTACCTCGATGATCGGGAGAGGTACCAAGGGACTGCGGAAAAGGTGCTGGGGGCTAGTTGCCTGACAGGTCGGGGAAGACTTACAGAATTCATCCACCTCCCTAAACACACTGGGCCAGTAAAACCATTGTAGTATCCGGTCCTGTGTTTTCTGCATTCCCAGATGACCCCCAAAAACATGTTGGTGGGCCAACTCTAACACGAGTTTGCGATAGGCCTGGGGCACCACCAACTGTTCAATGGGTTCACCCCGCAGCTGGTTTACCTGATACAACATATCCTGTTGAACCACAAAACAGAGGAACACCGACTCTGCCCCAGCTTGTTGTGGTTTACCATCTACTATTAATACATTTTCCCAGGCTCGGGATAGGGTTGGGTCCTGGTGTTGTGCAGTACCAAAATTATCCCCGGAGACATTGAGGTCTGCCAGCTCAGGCCCTGGTGGCAAGTCCTTCACGTCTCCCACCATTACACTCAGTGGGGTTGTCTCCCCCTCTTCCACTGAAGTGGCGGTCATCTCTACCGCTGGCTCTTCAGCCTCGGGTTCCCAGAGTTCTGGCCTCCCCCCCGGAGCAAGACCACTCTGCTGGGGTTACCCGTGTCTTATGGGTATCATTCACTTTCGTAGTGTAAGTTTTTGGCAACTGCCACTTCGTGAGTATACCTGCTGGCCTCCGTGGTTAGAGACACCAGGGTGGTGGGATAGTCTTTTAAGTCCCCATGACTCCATGAGTCCAGCAGGGCCTCTGCTGGAGTGTCTCCCACTTCCTCCTGGCACAAGTGATTTAGAGTTTCTGGGGTACCCGCTGCACACAGCTTACTGGCATATAACGACTGACGGAATCCATAGTTCGTGCCCATGGGTTCCACCTGATGTGGACAGTCAGCTCGTACATGGCCAGGCTCCCGACACCACCAGAAGACTATCGAAGACGGGTCCACAGGGGGTACATCCTAGGCGTGTTTGTTTCGCACAAGTCAACGGGTCTGGGGTAGATATTTACAGGATTTGACTACCCCCCTCCCAAAAGAACTCCCCTGTAGATTCCGGGTAGCCTCATAGCGTTCCACTAGGTTGACCATCTCAAGGGCATTACATGGAGACACCTGGCCGATCCATTTCTGGAGAGGGGGTGGCAAAGTCCTCCAGATTATATCAGTCAATATTCTGTCCAGCATAGCCATGGGACTCAGCACATCAGGCTGTAGCCACTTTTTCAAAAGATGGAGTAGGTCATAATACTGGGGTCTCGCGGGCTCAGCCGGCTTAAACCCGCTGGGCCCGGACCAACACATTCACCCCCAGTCTTGCCAAAATCTCACCCTTTACTTTGTGGTAGTCGGCCGCTTGATCGTCTGGCAAATCGAAATACACCCGCTGGGAATCGGATGCCAGAAACGGAGCGACGACCTCAGCCCACTGGTCTCGGGGTAGCTTCTCCCTTGTGGCCACTTTCTCATACATCGCCAGGTAGGTTTCGATGTCGTCTGCGGGTGTCATCTTAGGAATCGCCGCACGGACGGCCTTCCGGGCAACGTGGATGCTCGGGGTTGCTCCTGCTGTCTGCAAAGCCATCACATGTTGTAGCAGCAACTGGTTGGTCGCTTGATGCTGCTTGTTAGCCTCCCGTTGTTGCAGGTTTGTCTCTTGCTGCTGCAGATTAGCCTCCAAGAGGGCCTTCACAACAGCATTCATTTTGTTGTGGGACACGGGTTGTAATACCACTGTTTTGATATATGACACACAACCGTGCCCAAAAATGCAAACAAAAAATATTTTGGCGTTCATGCCAGCCTCACTGCTCTTGCCCGCATCCTCCACCAATTGTGGGGGTTCGCTCTGGTAGACAGGACAAGCGGACACATTATAGAGGCAGGAAGAAAATAGGTTCAGGAGCAGCACAACATGCGGCTTGTGTAGAGCAGTGATGGAGATCATGCAACAGCTGGGCAAGAGATCACAGATCCAATACGATCCATAGGAATGTAGAAAGGATAGAGGTTTATTGGTCGATAATTTCACAGCATAGCATAAAAACAATAGCAACGTTTCGGTTAAAAGTAGCCTTTGTCAAGCATATGTTACAACTAAAAGAACCAGCATATAAATCTAAAATACTGGTACCTCCCACAATCATGGTAATCCAATCGACAATAATGTTATGTGACACACCTACCTAACATCAAATCACAATGCTGCTAAATCACACAAGTCAGCTGATTCAAATCGCGATTCACATCGCGACGCCGCTCCCACCTATTTTAGGTTACGTCATAGGTGGGCGCGGCGTCGCGATGTGAATCGGCCGCTCTCTGATGACTCTTATGGACATGCGCACCTTCTACATTGGGACGCCAGCTACCATGCGGATGTCTACACGCGATCACTTCACACAGGTGAACATGTTGTATCGACAGATACTTATTTGAATCAGCTGACTAGTGTGATTTAGCAGCATTGTGATTTGATGTTAGGTAGGTGTGTCACATAACATTATTGTCGATTGGATTACCATGATTGTGGGAGGTACCAGTATTTTAGATTTATATGCTGGTTCTTTTAGTTGTAACATATGCTTGACAAAGGCTACTTTTAGCCGAAACGTTGCCATTGCTTTTATGCTATGCTGTGAAATTATCGACCAATAAAGAAGAATTGCTGGACATGCTGCTGTGGCCCTCTATCCTTTCTACATTATAGAGGCAAAGACCAGTTTGTAACTCAAAAACGTCAGTGTTTTATTAACACTTATGGCAACAAAACAGTAGAACAGTCCATTTGCAATTTTGGTGTTCGTTCACACCTAGACAGTTCATACAGAAAAAGAGTCACCTGTTATCCTAGCTGTTAGTTCACACCCGATCGGCATTTCTCAGGACAGAGCAGACCTCCCAAACTCAGGCCTCCAGCCTAGCACACGGCTCAGATCCCAATCCAGCGATTGCCAGATCTCCTCTGTCAGAGAGAGAGGTAATTACCACCAGCTGACACTGCTGACTGTTTTTTTTTTATATAGGCCAGTCAAGACCTGGCCTGGAACGTGGGGAGTAGTCACCCACCCAGCACTTTGACTACTCCCAGTAAGAGCCGTCCCGGATCAGCTATTACAGCTATACCAAATAGCAAGGCAAGGTGTCAAACAGCAAGTGCCTGCTCCCGGTGACCGCATTTGATTTCAGACCGGCTCCCGGCACAGGTAAGGGCTTACCTGTGCATCGCCGGACGGGTGAGTCAAGATGGCAGCCCGCATGTGTTCGCTGGCGAACACTGCGAACTGACCATCACTGTTCTTCTTTACTGTTCTCTGGTCCCTATTAAGGCTAGTTTCACAATAGCGCTAAAATCTTCGCGCAGGCTGTTCTGGCATAACCAGATACTACCTTTTCCCGCCGGAGTCCATAATTGGACCCTCAACCAGTTTGTTTCAGCATTAGTGCCTGGGTTCGGTCAGACAAAAAACGCTGCTGCTTATACCAGAAGCAGGCTGGATCCCCGTTGGGTCTCATTATAGTCAATAGGTCCTGGCAGTGCTTCGACTTTTCTGGCTATTTACATGCAGTGTATTCACAGAGTACCACCCTAATTAAAACATAGCCTTTATTCTTAAAAGCTAAAATTACACAAAAACAAAGTATATAAAAAAAATATATATATTATTGAATCAAAAATAGTGTAGACAGAAGGGTCATAACTATTCCACAATACGGGATAGGGCAATATCATAGGCAGGGTGGTGATGGTCTGATACGGGGCCTTTCCCTAATCCTCACCATATACTGTAAACCCCTGCCTATAAAACAGAATACCTGGCCCGATAAGGGCGATCCCGTATTCAGGAACCTCCTAAAAGCCCTTGGATGGCCCTGAAGACAGATGTTAAAGACAACTAGGTAGGGTGCCCGAAGCGGGTCTATTAGATAACCTACTCTAAACACAAAAAATAATAAATAATAAGTGCTGAGTACATCAAAGAAACAAACAAACACTGAGTATATCAAAATAAACCCATGCTGAATACATAATGATAGAGAGGTATATCGCTGCAGTGATCTCCTCCACAGTATGGGGAGGAGCGATGACTAATACCATTGTAATCCCCATACAGAATGATTGTTTGCCAGCAGCAGAGGCTATTTAGACGGCACAATCTGCTGCTGGCGAATGATGATTTAGGTGTCCACACCAACAATCCTATTACCTGATGAATGAGCGTTTTGCTCGTCCATTGGGTAATCGGCAGTACCTTTACACCAGCAGATTAACGATAATGAGCATTCGTATGAACACTTAGCGATAATCTCCCCAAGAATCGGCAGTCTAAAGGGGCCTTTAGTGTTTGGCATCCATGGAGCACCATCACAAAGGAAATGAATAATTAACCAGTTATTAGGCTGCACTATGTGTATAATGAATGGACATGCAAGGTCCTCAAATAATGTATACCTTGAGCTTCAGTTTCTCACCACTTCGAAAATCAAAATGGCCGATTTAAAAATTCAACCCTCATTCCCCATAATTAAATAAACAACAAAAAAAAATACAGATCATTTGCAATGCCTCGCCTAAAAACACCCATACTAGTAAAATATAAATAGGTAAATGCTGTAACGGAAAAAAATCAAAATTACAAATTTACATTTATTTTCGTCGCTTCATCTCCCCTCCAAAATTCATTCCCCATTCCCCATAATTAAAATAAATAAACAATTAATAAAAAAAAATCAAAGTCATACTCACTCTATAATAGTATCAATAGTAACACAGTTTGTAAGGCTGACATCCGTCCATCCTGTTCAACCTGTAAGGCTCCATTTACACGTCCGTGGTGTGTTGCGGACCCGCAAATTGCGGATCCGCACACACCCGCCTGGCACCCCTATAGCAATGCCTATTCTTGTCCGCAAGCTGCGGACAAGAATAGGACATGTTCTATCTTTTGCGGAGCTGCGGACCTGAAGATCGGGGCCGCGCTCCACAAATGCGGATGCTGACAGCACACTGTGTGCTGTCCGCATCCATAGAAAATGAATGGGTCCGCACCCGTTCCGCAAAATTGCGGAACGAATGCGGAACCATTTGCGGACGTGTGAATGGAGCCTTATCTTGCAAGTTGATCCAGTTGAAGGCAAAAAAATAGAAGTAGAAGCCAATTTTCCTCATTTTAGGGGAAAAAATGATTTCCCAACTCCAATCAGAATAACTCCCTGGACCAATAAATATAATACGTTTGTGACCCTTTTTTTTTTTTTTTAAACAAAAAGCGCATACGTTTCTGTGAAACCTTTCTTTAAAATAAAGATTTGTAGCTTTGAAGGCATCATCAGAAATTTTGTTTCTAGCCATCTCTCAATCACTGCAATGTATACCTTTCTATGCGTTTTCTTTTCTTTACAGGACAGAAAATTGTGGTATGCTACGCTTTTCTGTTCTGCAAAAAAGTACAGAAACAAACAATGACAAACGGAGTGAAAAGTATTCACTTTTAAACTACGTTTGCCCAATAATAGTCTATGGGTACGTCAAGCTATATGTTTCCATAAGGGTCTATTCATATGTTCGCAAGTGTTTTGCGGTCCGCAAATTGCAGATCCACGAAACACGGATACTGGCCTTGTGCATTCCACATTTTGCAGACTGCACATGACCGGCCCTGTGATAGAAATGCCTATTCTTGTCCACAATTGCAGGCAAGAATAGGACATGCTCTATCTTTTTTGTGGGGCCGCTGAACGGAACTACGGATGCGGACAGCACATTGAAATGAATGGATTCGCACCCGTCCTGCAAAATTGCGGAACGGATGCGGATCCTGAACTATGGAAGTCTGAATGGACCCTAAATCTTTTCTGTTTACAAACGTATCTGCTTGATGTACAGTAAAGACGAGATGTGAATAGCCTGTTTACATTGTAGTTCTATTGAACTACAATGTAAGCTAAGAGCCATCTGAAGAATGCATATTCTAGCCTCCTGTCGGGAGCTAAAAAAATAACAAAAAAAGTGAAAAAATATATATATAAAAAGATATAAAGATTTGTCCCCAACAATAACTGAACTAATTAAATAGAAAAATATTTATCCTGTATAGTCAATGATGTAACAGATTTTTTTTTTACAAAGGCTGATTTGCCATTTTTTCATTGCTTCACTTATCAAAATTATGTAATAAAATGGTATTAATAAAATCTACAGATCGTTCTGCAAAAGGTGAGTCTCCACGCAGCTCCCAGATATAACTATAAAAAAGTTTTAGGGGTCAGAGTATGGTGGTGAATAGAAAAAAAATATCATTTTTTCCAAAGTTTTTTTTTTTTTTTTTTTTTTTAGTATTAAAACACAAGAAAAACTATATAAATGTGGTATTGTTGCAATCATACTGACCTGGAGAATGAGGTTAATAGGTCATAGGGAACATTGTAAAGACAAAACCCGTAAGACTGCATTTTTTTTTCCAATTCTACTTCATTTGGAATTTTTTTTTAAAGCTTCCCACTATATCATATGAAATATTAAGTGGTGCCATTAGAAAGTATGACTTGTCCCACAAAAAAAACAAGCTCTCATACTGCTATGTGAATGGAAAAATAAAAAAGTTATGGATAACGAAAAATGAAAAAATCCTGAAAAACACACAAATGATTTGTTTATATAGCAGTTTTGTTTTTACTACAGTGTAGCATGAATATGACAAGTCAAACCTGCTTAAATTCCAGAGGTTATTATTACTCTTCAATCACAAGCAATAAAGCACCATGGAATTTACTGTTTTCTCCAAAAAACAAACAACCACTACATGACCCTATACATTCTGTTGTCTGCATAATTTCTCACGGATCTGACAGACTTTCAAAAACTGCTGGAAAGCCTATGCAAGGTCAGCAAAATCGTATATACAGCACTTGCACTAAATTCTCATGCATATGCGACATTGTCAGAAAACCATATAACATTTCATATTAAATTTGAAATGTAGTAAATTATATTTTATGTTTAAACTTCATTTAAATAGGTTGTACCACAAAACATATTCTGCATTTTTTTTTCAAAGCAGCACCTGGATCTGAATACTTTTGTAATTTCATGTAATTAAAAATTTAGTATAGCCAGTGATCTATTCAATAAAATGTATCTGTGTAGCGCCATCTGCTGTTTATCATTTTCCTTATTTTTTGTCCATCTCACTGAGCTGGCTGAACGCTCTCAGTTTAAATCTATAGCTGCCACCAGCCATATGTTCTGTTAAAAGCTGTAGTAGTTACAGGGAGAGAGCTGCAGCAGAAAGGACACTCCCCCTGAGCTGCCAGCTTGGGAAATGAATGAGGAGATCTCTGGATCCATGTGAGGTACAGAGCTGGTTCTAGCTTTGTTAGAAAGAGATTTTCATTTTTTACATCAACCATGGCTTAACCCCTTAGTGACCACCCATACGTGTTTTTACGGCGGTCACTAAGGGGCCTTAGGCTGGGCCGCCGCGTTTTTACGGCGGCACAGTTTAAGCGCCGCGCGGGTCCCCCGTGCAGCGGGGAGCGCGGACGCGACTCTCACATGAGAGCCGGGTCCCTGCTCTAACAGCCCGGAACGGCAGGAGTGCCGATCCGGGCTGTTTAACCCTTTACATGACGGGCGCAATGGCGCCCGCTGCATGTAAAGTGGTGACAGAGGGAGCGGACTACCTCTGTCTCCCATCAGCACCCCGAAAATGCGATCGCGGGGTGCTGATGTGCTGGGAAGCTTACCTTGCTTCCGATGAGGGCCCGAGCCTGTCTTCAGTTACTTCCAGCAGGCTGTGCCTCTCTGGCGCAGCCTGCTGGTCAATGTTCGAATAGCATTGCTATTGAAATGCAATGCATTATAGAGATAATGCATTACATTTTAAAAGCAATCAAAATACTGTATATTATAGTCCCCTTGTGGGACTATTAAGTAGTAAAAAAAATAGAAAAAAAATACACATTTATTAAATAAAAAAAATTCCATAAAATAAAAAAATATGCCTTTTTTTCCATTGAAAATACGCTTTTCAATGAAAAAAATTGCAAAAAGAAAATATCCCCCATATGTTTGGTATTGCCGCGTCCGTAACGACCGGGACTACATAAATATTACATAAATTATCCCCTATGGTGAACGCCATAAAAAATAAAAAATAAAAAAAGACAGAATTTCAAATTTATTCTTAGTTTCCACCGAAAAAAAACGTAATAACAAGCGATCAAAAAGCGGCATTTACTCCAAAATCATACCCATGAAAAATACAAGTCGTCTTTCAAAAATCAAACCCTCACACAATTCCATATAAAAAAATTAAAAAAAGTTATGGGTCTTGTGAAGTGGTTAATAAAAGGTGTTTTATTGCAAAAAAAAGTAGTAAAACGTAAACAAAATTATAAGTATTTAGTATCACTGTAATCGTACTGATCCAGAGAATAAAGATATTATGTTATTTGCACCGAAAAATGAACGCCAAAAAATGTATAATGTAAAAACGCAGTGGCAGTATTGCTATTTTTCCCCATCTCCCTCCCAGAAAGAGTTAATAAAAGTTAATCAGAAAGTTATGTGTACCCCAAAATGGCGCCATTAAAAACTACAACTTGTCCCGTAAAAAACAAGCCCTCATAAAGCTATATAGACGAAAAAATAAAAAAGTTATAGCTCTTGGAACGAGACCATAAAAAAAGGAAGAAAAACGCTTGGTCATAAAGGCCCAAACAGGCTTGGTCACTAAGGGGTTAACCCCTTTAAGTGTAATTCTAATTTGGATTGATATAGTACGTATGATAATTGACTGTGAAACACATAGTACATTCTGGCCAAGAAGGTTCAATAACAAGCACATACAAAATAGCCAGCAGCATTAAAGGTTTATTTCATCTCAGTATTTCACAGAATAATCCTTGTGAGTGGCAGTTACGGAAGCAGCAGAGTGGGCAATGATACTCTATTTCTGTAACTTTTAGCTCACTAAGAATTGACTAGACTGGATAAAAAGCAGGACAAAGTATGTACAGGCTCATGTACAGTGGTCCCTCAAGTTACAATAGTATTTGGTGCCGGGAAGACCATTGTAAGTTGAAACCATTATAACTTAGTCCATAACTCTATGGAAAAACAGTAATTGGTTCCAAAGTCCAAAAATGCCATCCCAGAATAAGAAAAAGTGAAGTTTTAAGAAAAATTAGCAGATAACGAAGACATATAAACTAAGTCCTTAAAGGGGTTGTCCGGGTTCACATATCCACATTTTCATCACTCCGGCTCCTGTGATATGAGCATCTGAGCATTTCATGATCCAATGCTCTTCCTTGCCCTGTGGGGCAAGGGCTTGTTTGTTTACCTGCGCACACTGCCAGACGGAAGCTTCCACCCAGCAGTGTATTCGGTGACGTCACTGGCTCTGATGGGCCGGCTTTAGTGCTGCCCTAGCCATTTTACAGGATAGGACAGCACTAAAGCCCGCCCATCAGTGCACCCAGTGGTGTACATAAAGAAGTAAGGGCCCCATAGCAAGGATCAAACAAGGCCCCCCCCCCCCCCATACAGGACAGAAGGGTTTCTGCCTAAACCCCTTTCAGTGACCCTTGGGCCATTTTTCCCACTGCCTCATATGTTAAAAGTTGTTTCTTTAGAGGGTAGAGTCCTGACCAAGTTTTCACCCCCAGTTGAAGAGGGAATGATCCCAACTGGGCCCCCTTTTGCCCTGGTCTGCTGCCAGGGTAATTATGCCCCTGAGTGCACCCATATTAGGGGGGCTGCCTTGGTGAAAATGTGGATATGTCCAGGTTCAGCTCTGAACCCCAACAACCCCTTTAAGTAAAACAGACAGGAATAGATGCTGGAAGCTGTAAATTGCTTTCTATGGTGAGGGCAGGAGGTTGGTCTTGCATAGTACATACATGTACCAGAAAATAAAATGAAGCCGCAGGTAGTATCAATTCATTTGATACTACCAATGTGTATTAACCAGCTGATCACTGGTGGTTTCTGTGCATCAATTATAAGACGCGCCAGACTACACCCCAATCCTCATCAGACCCCAAAAATCAGACCCCCAAGATCCATCAACCTCAGATTAGGCCCCTCAACCTCCATCAGCCTCAGATAAGACCCCCCCATCACCCTCAGATCAGCCTCCCAGCCTCCATTAACCTCAGGTCAGACCCCTCCAGCCTCCATTAGCCTCAGATCAGACCCCCAATCAGCCTCAGATTGGACCCCCAGCCCAAATTAGCCTCAGATCGGACCCCCCAGCCCAAATTAGCCTCAGATCGGACCCCCCAGCCCCACTTAGGCTCAGATCAGAATTTTCAATTTTTTTTATAAAAACTTACCTCGATTGCTCCTAAAGGGCACTGCAGGTCCAGGACTCTACCCTCAATTACTTATTTTGGGTCCTGCTATGTACTGTGAACTGGCCACACACAGCGTCAGTTTATAGTGCGCATCCTATGTGCGCTACATACTGCCGCTGTGAGTGGTAAGGACACCACAGCGGGACCCGGAAGAAGACCAGGGAAGGTTAGTAGAGCCAGCACAGCGCTGCCCTCACCTCCCCGTGCCTTCCACATGCTAATGACCACTTCAATAATGGAAGTGGTCATTAGCTTTCAGACTATAAGACGCACTACCACTTTTTGGGGAAAAATTTGAGTCTTATAGTCCAAAAAATACGGTAGGTGGTTATCGGGGTGGGGTTGTCCAGATGAGACAACACCATTTAAATGCAATTACATTACAGACAGCCCTCAGTTCCAGTAGGGCCCTATTAACACTAACATCACGGTTTTCACTTACAACAGAATCCTGACAGGTAAGCCAAATAGATTTCCAAACAATTACCGATGAATCCTGACAGATCCTATTAATGTCTGTTGGGGTTCCAATATGTTTGCTGATAAGATTAGAGTGTAGACTAAAGTATACTTGCTATAAAAATATCGTAATACTTGATGGAAACCCCCATTATAGGGGTATTCTGGTAGTAACAAGTTATTCCCTATCCACTGGATAGAGGATAAGGCCAAGCACAATCAGGTTTTCTGTCTTCGATGTGATGCTTGTGAAAGGTTAGCATCTGGACTGAATACTGACCCATTCATTTCAAAGGGTATGTGCACATGAGCATTGTTTATCACTGATCACCTCTATGTTCAGGAACAATTGGAGAATGTTCTATACTGTGCGTTTTTTCGCGCAGCCCTAGCTTCATAGAAATGAATGGGTCTTGTGTGAAAACCTGAAGGCATCCAAATGCAATGTGTTTTTTACTGATGGTTGCTAGGAGATAAGCGTGCTCTGCATGGCTCCATACTAGAAATGAGAGAAATCCTTGAAATTCGTTTTGTGTCAGATTCATCTTTTTTTTTTTAATTGGCCTGAAAATTCATATATGACACTATATCTTGTTGTCCACCTGAAAAAAATCTGTAAAGTCATGGCCACTAGGGGTCTCACTTCCACCTAACTTGCAGTCCACTGCCCGTTAGGCAAGATCCATCCCTGGTAACAGATAATCAGAAGACTGCTGAGAGGACGTGGGGGTGTCAGAGCTAGTTGACATTATGACCCTGATTAAAAAAAAAAAAAAAAAAAAAAAAAAAAAAGCTTCTAAATATCACAGGAACCTCTTGCTTTTTTGCGTAATTTATGCCAGCTTATCAGCTTTTTCAGCTCCCTAGAAGAAAACAAACATAGTGGGAAGTACAGGAAGTAAGGTCGCTGCATACAGTACTGACAGAAGGGATACACCCCTGCTTCGGAGAGAAATGCATCTAGTTGTGCTCCGATTGTCTGTCATGAGACAACCCCTTTAAAAAGGTAAAAATATGGCTGAAACAGACTTTAGGGAAGCCCAAACATAACTGATCCTTCACAGTTATGATTGTACAAAGAAGCATAGCCAGTATGCAAACTTTATTATTTTTTTAAACTCAGGTACGTTTTAGGCTCATTAATGCAATAACAGCAATAACAAAAAATGAAAGAGTGACACTGACATATATAGCTATGGGTAAATAAATGGTTGACAGCGCTAACAAATAGCATGTTTCTAAACACACTGTGCCGTCATATTTGTTATGCTTTTTTATATTATCCTAAAGAGATACCATTGAAACGTAACTTTTATTAATATCAGTTAAATCCCTAAGTATGCATGATATACACCAATCGCTGTGCCAATGGTGACCAGGAACTAGGGATGTGGGAAGACTAGTACTGGGTCTCTGACAACTAATCTTACCCTACACTGGATGTACCTTGAGGTGGCAATGTACTATCCACAGAGATATCCCAAATTGCCAGTGGACACCTATAAGGCCCTTCCTGTCCCTGTGCAGCAATGGAGACTGCCCAGCTTCGTCACGCTGTGGTGGGGGGCCCTGTTACCAATATGTTATTCTTGGTCCTAATAAAATATCATTCTTTTGGTCCTAATAAGCGGTCCAACGCGTTTCATTGGACATAGGTCCAACTCATCAGGGGACCTGTTAATAATGATCCCAGTTTCGGAGGTGGTGGTCCCTTTTATTGGGCTGTGTTTGTAACCCCAGACTCAAACCCACCTCTTCCCACTGGGTTACAATGCAATAATCAGATACTATGGGGAAGATGAACCCCCATAGAATAGTATATTAAATAGCGTAGTACTTATCTTTGCCTCCCATGTATCTGTCCACATGGATGCGGCTGTATTGTAGCTTGTATTGTGCCATCCAGTCCACAATGCCATCCTCTTTGTCCTCAATAATAATCTGCCACCTATCAGAGGGACCTGTGGCCTACTACTACTGGCTGGACGGATGGTGCTGCTATTGCTGTTGCCAGAACAACACACAACTCATAGTGACCAGCCTCCCTCACTCTATGATAACCAAGCTTTCCCTGATAAAACCCTACCCAATTATATTTACCTATTCTCTTCTTATACTCTCCATGGCTGAGACTACTGCCCCAATTGGCATATCAGACTGTCAGCCTCTGAGCCAATCAGGGCAACCCCTCCCCCTCCAGCTGTATGTCATTCTCCATCTTCTTCCTTCCCTTAGTTTTTTTCCAGCCAATTTTCACAGTAAAATGGCCCCATTGTTTGCATATTATTGTCCGAAGCGAATCAACCAAACTTTGTTCGGATTCATTTTAGTGGATACATTTTTATGAAATTTGCAACAAATCTGATTAGTTTAAAGCTAACTTGCTCATCTGTAATGGATATTCATTCTGTTTTTAATCTTCGCAACTCTTCCAGAGATTGATCTTTAGGGTGTGAGCTGTGTTTTTTTTTTAAGTTTTTTTAGTCATCTGCCTTGCATTGTGTACTTTACTATTTTTGGATGTACATGGACCATTGTTGCCCTGTGCTTTTATTTGTGACGTTTCTTATTCTCTGCCACATCATTTGGCTTGGTTTGATTGTGATGTTTTTAAAATAGCATGTTAGGGCTTTATACATACAGCAGTTCAGATATTGCAGAAGTGTTGCATTCAGTAATTCACACTGAAAATACTTTCATTTAAAAGTGAATTGCGCATGAATCTGAAGGTAAAACCTTCATACATTAATATGGCTCCACCAGTAAAAAAAAATATATATATTTTTGCCATATTTGTGGCATTTTTTTTTTTACAAACAGTGGCCCAGACTTCCTAACGTGCCTGTGTCTAGAATCTGCCTAAGGCCTCTTTCACACGACCGTTTTTTTTTTTTTTTTTGCGTTCTGTATACGGAACCATTCATTTCAATGGTTCCGCAAAAAAAACGGAATGCACTCCGTATGCATTCCGTTTCCGTATTTCCGTTCCGTTGAAAGATAGAACATATCCTATTATTGACCACAAATCACGTTCCGTGGCTCCATTCAAGTCAATAGGTCCGCAAAAAAAAACCGGAACACACAGAAATGCATCCGTATGTCTTCCGTATCCGTTCCGTTTTTGCGGAACCACCTATTGAAAATTGTATGCCTAGCCCAATTTTTTATATGTAATTATTGTATATGCCATACGGAAAAACGGAACAGAAATGGAAACACAACGGAAACAAAAAACGGAACAATGGATCTGTGAAAAACGGACCGCAAAATACTGAAAAAGCCATACGGTCGTGTGAAAGAGGCCTAAAAAGGAGCACATATTGGCAAAATTTGGGTTTTTACACCTTTTATTTCACCTGCTTTAAAAGAGGGAGGGTCTTATTGAGAAAGGGTGGGACTTCATGGAAAAAGGAGCAGAGTCTAAAATGCAAGGTTTTACACCAAAAATTGCACCACAAATCTTGTGTAAATTTATGACTCAAAAGTGTATATCCATGCAGCAAATTTATCATCTTGCCTCAACCACTGAGATAAATTTGGTGCAGGTCTAGGCAGCCTAAGTTTACCCCCATCTACGGCATGCTGCGTTAAAAAAAACAACAAAAAAAAAAACAGTAAGCCAAAATTAACACTTATTAATACTAGTAGCAAAAAAAACAAAAAACTGGTAATTCCTGCATTTCATATTTTCCAGAGATATTCTTTAGAATGGGCATGGATTTTTCAGATGGAACTGGTGTTTTTACCTCAAATAAGGCTAGGACTACACGGCGACATGTGTCGCATGACTTGTCGCAGAGAAGTCATGCAATTTTTTTTATAATGATAGCCAATGGTGTCGCACTGCAACACAACATCCAAGTTGGATTTCTGTGCGACCGTTGTGTCGCAGGTCGCGGTGCGACACCATAGACTATAATTACAATAAATGTCATGCGACATTGGTGCGACACATGTCTAAATGACTAGGGCGACATTGATCGCCCTAGTCTAAAGGCCACTAAAAATGTATAGAAAAACACCAGCAAAATTTTTTTTGATAGATTCCATTTAACAGATATTTGACACTTGAGTATCTGCATGAAAATCTACAGCAAAATATGCTTGGAATTACATATTGATTTCTTTGAGGATTTTAGTGTGGACTGAGGTGCAGACCTCACTCATTGTATTTTAATGAAATAATTAATGATATCCATGATGAAAATCCATAGCATTTCCACAACAGATTTAAAATCTCCAACAAACTTTGAATCAGTGGTGGATTTTTTTATGTTGTGATATGTCAGTAAAAGACCTCAAAGACCTCTGGGAGAACTGACACTTAGTTTTTTGTTTGTATTATGTCCAGTGTAACTTGGCCATCCACAAGAGCCCCAATTACATGGTAAAACAGACCCCTGTGGGTGCATTGCACAGGCAGAGCTGCTCAGGATTTGCTAAGACCCTGCAGCTCTGCTCATACCCCAAGACACACGGCTATGCTGCTTCCTCTATTCCCTGCATAGCGCTTATTGAGAACTATGCAACCGACACAGGAGAAGCAGTAATAAAACACTTCTGTCTTCTCCTCAGGTCCCTGGCTGTCACTGACAGCTGGGACTTGACCTGCTCCTTTGCCGTCCCCAGATATTAATCTATATACATGTACTAACTGCACAGGGCATAAGCAGTTACCATGTATATATATATATATATCTGGATGGCAGTTAAGAGGCACACACCTCTTAATAACTGAGGAATATCTCAGGCCAACTGTGTGCCAGAACGGATCTCTATGCCAGTTAAGAGCTGGTGTAGAGGTATGCCAGTTTTCTGGTGTAAATTATAATAAAAGTGCTGAGAAAGGTGTCGAGCGAGCAGGGCTTGCACCCAAATTTGCAACGTTTGACACCAGTTTAATTGGTCTTGATAAATGTGGGCCATGGTATTTAGCTTTTTTTTTTTAACACTATTATTGGTGTTTTTAATAACTTTTTTGTACCTAATGCTGCAGCCAGAGGTTAATTGAAAAATCGCAGGAAATATACCAGTAATACTGCATCTTTAAAATGTTACAAAAATGCCTCCAAATGCCATGTAAAATACTTTAAAAAAAACTGTAGTTTTTTTAAACAAGTGTTTAAAAATGCTGAAAACATACTATATATGAAGCAGACCTTTACACTACTAGGCGTGCCCCAAGTATTGCTTCACTATATAGCACTGGGTGAACTGGGTTGTAATACTACAATTTCAATTAGTAAGACGATTCGGAGACGTATTTGCTTTTCAAACAACCTGTCTGGTGAACGAGCTGAAACTGGTGAAACTGGAAACCTTCACGCAATTGCTTTCCTTTGTCTTTTCCTGCTGACTCACTTTCTAATAGCGTGACAGCAGGGAGACCTTGAGAGTCTTCAAACTATTCTTCTCACGTGAGGCAGAGGCCTCTACACTTATCATTCCTGCCCAGAACTAGAGGATCCACTCAGAATGTATCCTTCATAGAGAAGTGCTGGTATCTACATGAACTCTGCCTTATCTCTAGTTGTAGTGGTAAATGCATTTATTGCTAAGCTGTTGTAATCTTTTCTATAAAGCTCCACAGCAATTATATTACACTCATTATACAAGAATAATTCATTTCAGAACAAAGCTAGAAACTTTTTATTTCCGACAAAAAAGTACAGGGGCAGATTTACTAATGCTGTCTAACATGTAGTAGTGTAAACTTAGACCTAAATATGAACCAAATTTATCCAAAAGGTTCACCGACAAACTTTGCGACAAACTTTTGGCACATGTTACATTTAGGTCATGCCCCTTCCGGCTAAGCCACAGCCCCTTGTTTAGTAAGGCACATAAAATGTGTAAAAAATATGTAAAAATGTAGAGCAAGGCATGCAGGTCATTATTTTTTTTCTCAAAAATGTATCCAGAATTCTGGAGCATTAGCTTAGCAGATCTCCTCAATGTTCTTGCCCTCGAGTGATTAATCTCAAGCCGCATCTCATAGCAGCTGCTATGGCTTTAGTTACACTACCCATGGAGCAAATTTACAGACCCAAAATAGGAGTCTGAACTACTGAAATATTAACCACTTAAGGACCACAGGTTTATACCCCCCTAGTGACCAGGCCCTTTTTTACAAATCGACACTCCACAACTTTAGCGGTTTATTGCTCGGTCATGCAACTTACCACCCAAATGAATTTTACCTCCTTTTCTTCTCACTAATAGAGCTTTCATTTAGTGGTATTTCATTGCTGCTGACATTTTTACTTTTTTTGTTATTAATCGAAATTTAACAAAATTATTGCAAAAGAATGACATTTTTCACTTTCAGTTGTAAAATTTTTTAAAAAAAACGACATCTATATATAAATTTTTCTCTAAATTTATTGTTCTACATGTCTTTGATGAAAAAAAATGTTTGGGGGAAAAAAAATGGTTTGGGTAAAAGTTATAGCGTTTACAAACTATGGTACAAAAATGTGAATTTCCGCTTTTTGAAGCAGCCCTTACTTCCTGAGCACCTGTCATGTTTCCTGAGGTTCTACAATTCCCAGACAGTAGAAAAACCCCACAAATGACCCCATTTCGGAAAAGTACACACCCTAAGGTATTCGCTGATGGGCATAGTGAGTTCATAGAACTTTTTATTTTTTGTCACAAGTTAGCGGAAAATGATGATTTTTTATTTATTTTTTTCCTTACAAAGTCTCATATTCCACTTACTTGTGACGAAAAAATAAAAACTTCCATGAACTCACTATGCCCATCATGAAATACCTTGGGGTGTCTTCTTTCCAAAATGGGGTCACTTGTGGGGTAGTTATACTGCCCTGGCATTTTAGGGGCCCAAATGCGTGCAAAGTAGTTTGAAATCAAAATGTGTAAAAAATGGCCTGTGAAATCCGAAAGGTGCTCTTTGGAATGTGGGCCCCTTTGCCCACCTAGGCTGCAAAAAAGTGTCACACATGTGGTATCGCCGTACTCAGGAGAAGTTGGGGAATGTGTTTTGTGGTGTCATTTTACATATACCCATGCTGGGTGAGATAAATATCTTGGTCAAATGCCAACTTTGTATAAAAAAATGGGAAAAGTTGTCTTTTGCCGAGATATTTCTCTCACCCAGCATGGGTATATGTAAAAAGACACCCCAAAACACATTGCCCAACTTCTTCCGAGTACGGCGATACCACATGTGTGACACTTTTTTGCAGCCAAGGTGGGCAAATGGGCCCACATTCCAAAGAGCACCTTTCGGAATTCACAGGCCATTTTTTACACATTTTGATTTCAAACTACTTTGCACGCATTTGGGCCCCTAAAATGCCAGGGCAGTATAACTACCCCACAAGTGACCCCATTTTGGAAAGAAGACACCCCAAGGTATTTAATGAGGGGCATAGTGAGTTCATGGAAGTTTTTATTTTTTGTCACAAGTTAGTGGAATATGAGACTTTGTAAGAAAAAAAAAAAAGAAAAAAATCATCTTTTTCAGCTAACTTGTGACAAAAAATAAAAAATTCTAGGAACTCGCCATGCCCCTCACGGAATACCTTGGGGTGTCTTCTTTCCAAAATGGGGTCACTTGTGGGGTAGTTATACTGCCCTGGCATTTTAGCGGCCCTAATGCGTGCAAAGTAGTTTGAAATCAAAATCTGTAAAAAATGGCCTGTGAAATCCGAAGGGTGCTCTTTCGAATGTGGGCCCATTTGCCCACCTTGGCTGCAAAAAAAGTGTCACACATGTGGTATCGCCGTACTCAGAAGAAGTTGGGCAATGTGTTTTGGGGTGTCTTTTTACATAAACCCATGCTGGGTGAGAGAAATATCTCGGCAAAAGACAACTTTTCCCATTTTTTTTATACAAAGTTGGCATTTGACCAAGATATTTATCTCACCCAGCATGGGTATATGTAAAATGACACCCCAAAACACATTCCCCAACTTCTCCTGAGTACGGCGATACCACATGTGTGACACTTTTTTTGCAGCCTAGGTGGGCAAAGGGGCCCACATTCCAAAGAGCACCTTTCGGATTTCACAGGCCATTTTTTACACATTTTGATTTCAAACTACTTTGCACACATTTGGGCCCCTAAAATGCCAGGGCAGTATAACTACCCCACAAGTGACCCCATTTTGGAAAAAAGACACCCCAAGGTATTTCATGATGGGCATAGTGAGTTCATGGAAGTTTTTATTTTTTGTCACAAGTTAGTGGAATATGAGACTTTGTAGGAAAAAAAAAATATAATAATCATCATTTTCCGCTAACTTGTGACAAAAAATTCTAGGAACTCGCCATGCCCCTCACGGAATACCTTGGGGTGTCTTCTTTCCAAAATGGGGTCACTTGTGGGGTAGTTATACTGCCCTGGCATTTTAGGGGCCCTAATGCGTGCAAAGTAGTTTGAAATCAAAATCTGTAAAAAATGGCCTGTGAAATCCGAAAAGTGCTCTTTGGAATGTGGGCCCATTTGCCCACCTTGGCTGCAAAAAAGTGTCACACATGAGGTATCGCCGTACAAGACAACTTTTCCCATTTTTTTATACAAAGTTGGCCTTTGACCAAGATATTTATCTCACCCAGCATGGTTATATGTAAAATGACACCCCAAAACACATTCCCCAACTTCTCCTGAGTACGGCGATACCACATGTGTGACACTTTTTTGCTGCCTAGATGCGCAAAGGGGCCCACATTCCTTTTAGGAGGGCATTTTTAGACATTTGGATCCCAGACTTCTTCGCACGCTTTAGGGCCCCTAAAATGCCAGCGCAGTATAAATACCCCACATGTGACCCCATTTTGGAAAGAAGACACCCCAAGGTATTCAATGAGGGGCATGGCGAGTTCATAGAAATGTTTTTTGTTTGGCACAAGTTAGCGGAAATTTAATTTTTTAGTTTTTTTCTCACAAAGTCTCCCGTTTCCGCTAACTTGGGACAAAAATGTCAATCTTTCATGGACTCAATATGCCCCTCAGCGAATTCCTTGGGGTGTCTTCTTTCCAAAATGGGGTCATTTGTGGGGTGTTTGTACTGCCCTGGCATTTGAGGGTCTCCGCAGTCATTACATGTATGGCCAGCATTAGGAGTTTCTGCTATTCTCCTTATATTGAGCATACGGGTAATGAGATATTTTTTTTTCGTTCAGCCTCTGGGCTGAAAGAAAAAATGAACGGCACAGATTTCTTCATTCGCATCGATCAATGTGGATGAAAAAATCTCTGCCAAAAAAAAAGGAGGGGAAAGGCGTCTGCCAGGACATAGGAGCTCCGCCCAACATCCATACCCACTTAGCTCGTATGCCCTGGCAAACCAGATTTCTCCATTCACATCAATCGATGTGGATGAATAAATCATTGCCGGGATTTTTTTTATATATACAAAGTGTTTGCCAAAGCATATGAACACCGCCGCCTCCTCAGCTCATATGCCTCGGCAAACGTATCTTTTACTGCAGAGGAGAAATCTCGTCTTGCAGCGCCGCATACACCGACTTTTGTGTAATCTGACAGCAGCGCAATGCCTCTGTCAGAATGCACATCAGTGCTGCAGCTGCTTGATCGCTTGGTCCACCTAGAAGGTAAAAAAAAAAAAAAGGCCGCAACGCAATAAATTTATTAACATTAACTTTAGAGAACATTAACTTTTATAAACTTTTGAAACAGAACAATAACTTTTTTGCTTACCAGTGATTTTTTTTTTTTTTTTTTTTACCTTTATAGGACAAACCTCTCCTTCCCCATGGGACAATGTGCAAATCGCCCAGAGATGTGGCGAAGTACATTATGCACTTTGTCCCAGGTGAAAGGAGAGGTTTGTGGCAGCTCTGTGTGAAAGGGCCCTAAGACCCCTGTGTGCCTGTCCTGTGTACGCAATCCCTATGCTAATAGTGTACCTGAGTGTGGAACTTGCGGAAACACTCAGGGCAGGCTGGTCAGGACAGTCAGGACAAAAAAAGGTGGTGTCACGCCTTATTCCACCCCTGCTACAGACACGACATCTTTTTCTTGGGGAACGTTGAGTTGGGGTACCAGGATAGACAGACGGGAAGTGTCTGCCATGTAGCCGGCTCACTACATCAGGGCCTTGGGGCACGGACCCTCCTGGATACAGGATTTCCGAAATGATCTCTTCCTGGAATTTTAGGAAGGATCCTGTTCTCCCAGCCTTACTGTAGAGAACAAAACTATTATACATCGCCAATTGAATTAAATAAACAGACACCTTCTTATACCAGCGTCTGGTGCGTCGGGAAACTAAATAGAGAGCCAACATCTGGTCATTGAAGTCCACCCCTCCCATGTGAAGGTTATAGTCGTGGACAGAGAGGGGTTTCACAATGACTCCAGTTGCCCTTCCAATTTGTACAGTCGTGTCTGCGTGAATGGTGGACAGAAGGTAAACGTCCCTCTTGTCCCTCCACTTCACCGCGAGCAGTTCTTGGTCACACAAGGCAGCCCTCTCCCCCCGTGCAAGTCGGGTACTAACAAGCCGTTGGGGGAAGCCCCGGCGACTAGGTCGCGCGGTGCCACAGCATTGAATTCCGACTAGATGTAAGTGCCGAAAGAGGGCCACGCTTGAGTAAAAATTGTCCACGTATAAGTGGTACCCCTTGTGGAGTAAGGGTGACACCAAGTCCCAGACAATCTTCCCACTGCTCCCCAGGTAGTCAGGACATCCGACCGGCTCCAGTTTTGAGTCTTTTCCCTCATAGACCCTAAAACGATATGTATAGCCTGTGGCCCTTTCACAGAGCTTATACAGTTTGACCCCATACCGGGCGTGCTTGCTGGGGATGTACTGTTTTATGCCAAGGCGCCCGGTAAAATGTACTAAGGACTCATCTATGCAGATGTTTTGATTAGGGGTATACACATCTGCAAATCTGGATGACAAATGGTCTATGAGGGGCCGAATTTTATGGAGCCGGTCATAAGCAGGGTGGCCTCTTGGATGACAGGTGCTATTGTCAGCGAAATGCATAAAGCACATGATGACCTCAAAACGTGCCCTAGACATTGCAGCAGAGAACATGGGCATGTAATGTATTGGGTCTTTAGACCAATATGACCGCAATACATTTTTTTTGTTAGACCCATGCTGAGGATAAGGCCCAAAAAAATTTTAAACTCGGAAACTGTGACTGGTTTCCACCGGAAAGGTCGGGCATAGTAGCTTTCCGGATTGGCGGTAATAAACTGTGTGGCGTAGCGGTTGGTTTCTGCCACAACTAGGTCATAGAGATCCGCGGTGAAGAACAGCTCAAAAAACTGAAGGGCCGATCCTAAATGAGCCGTCTTCACGCGAACTCCAGACTGGGCGCTGAAAGGGGGCAATACGGGTGCGGCGGAATCAGGGGATTGCCAATTAGGATTTGCCAGCACCTCTGGGAGACTAGGGGTTCTACGGGCCTGTGAACGCGGTGGCTGCGATGGGGGAGTTATTGCACATGCCACCGTACCAGCTGGAACTCCCCTTCTGGTGCTCGCCACTTCACCAGGGAATACGGCAGTGCTGGTAGAAGGTCCAGGGTGTGCTGCGCTGCTGGTGTATGCCGCACCATAAACAAGATCAGCGCTAGCACCACTCTGCTGCAAATGAGGATCATCATGCGGGGTATGCAGAACTCTGACATGGGATCGGGTACGCCTGACCGTAGCAGGGACCTCTACCTCGTCATCTTCGCTAGCGGTTAGAGTGCCACTGCTGTCTACAGGTTCATATTCTGAACCACTGGATTCAGCGGGTGAGGCATCCCCATCGCTTTCATCCATCACGGCCAGAATCCTGTAGGCTTCTTCAGCGGAATACCCCTTGTTTGACATTTTGGGTTCACTAAATTTAGGGGGTATTCCTCTGAGACTACCCGGGAAAAAGAGCAAACCTACCTAGTAAAAAGGAGTGCTTGCGAAGTAAAGCTGCGATCGCTAATAAAGATCCAAAAAGCTCAAAAGTGATCTTTATAGCGGCGCAGCGATTTTATAGTGTTTTTGCAGTGATCAGAAAAAAAAAATTTATGTCACTGCGGTGGGGCGGACTGAACGCAAGTGTGCGCACAAGATCAGGCCTGATCGGGCGAACACTGCGTTTTGTAGAGCCTAAGGTGACCCTAATGTACTTATATAGATCTGAATGCGATCAGTCTTGATCACTTACTGTACAGATACTATATAGTACTAGTGCTGATTAGCGACAGCGATGACGCTAATCAGCGACTAATCAGTGACTGCGGTGTGGTGGGCTGGGCACTAAACTACCTAGCAAGTAGCTAACTACCTGGCAGGGATGAGGGACCCTTACAGGGGGGGTGATCAATGACAGGGGGGTTGACAAGGGGGTGATCAGGGTGTCTAAAATGGGTGATCAGGTGCTAAATAAGGCGTTAATAAATGACTGGGTAATGTGTAATGTGTAGTGTGGTGATTTGGTGCTACTTACAGAGCTGCCTGTGTCCTCTGGTGGTCGATCCAAGCAAAAGGGACCACCAGAGGACCAGGCAGCAGTTATATCAGACGCTATTTTCAAAATAGCGTCTGACATACTGATTTCATTGGTCGATTCATAAATCCACAGCCTGCCAGCCAATGATCGCGGCCGGCAGGCTGTAGATGAACTTGTGCACTACGCGATCCTGTGAACGTGCGCTCCTGTGTGCGCGCGTTCACAGGAAATCTCGGCTCACGCGAGATGACGCCAATCGGCGTTAGTGTGACCTGGGAGCGCCGCAGCAATGACGCCTTTCGGCGTTAGTGTGACGGGAGGTGGTTAAAGGGATTCTGTCATCAGAAATGAGCCCTATAAGCTAAACATATGGAGATGTCCCTTGTAAAACACTGAATCCTAAAGTGAGTTTATCAAATGCCCTTGTGGCTCTATATTCATAAAAAAGTGGTTTATATCACCTGCCAATCACTTCAAAGTGTGTCCAAGGGGACGTCTCATGGTGAAAGGTGCTCGGCTGCAGCCATGTCGTTTAGGTGCCCAGCGCCGCCTTCTGAGCTGAAATCGCCGCCCTCCCTTTCATTCGATCCACCTACCTCAGGTGACTAACCTTCCTTGTGCCCAGCCACGCCCACCTGTGAAGGAGCCTAGCACCGCCTATGTCTCCTCCTTTCATCAACGATAGATAGCCGTAATCTCGCGATGCGCGAGATCGCGCATGCGCAGTGTCGGTATAGTGTTCCTTCCCTGTGCTGGCATCAGCCTCAGGGAAAGAACTGCGCATGCGCGATCTCGCGCATCACGAGATTACGGCTATCTATCGTTGATGAAAGGAGGAGACATAGGCGGTGCTGGGCTCCTTCACAGGCGGGCGTGGCTGGGCTCGGCTGGGCACAAGGAAGGTTAGTCACCTGAGGTAGGCGGATCGAATGAAAGGGAGGGCGGCGATTTCAGCTCAGAAGGCGGCGCCGGGCACCTTTCACCATGAGACGTCCCCTTGGACACATTTTGAAGTGATTGACAGGTGATATAAACTGCTTTTTTATGAATATAGAGCCAGAGGGGCATTTGATAAACTCACTTTAGGATTCAGTGTTTTACAAGGACATCGCAATATGTTTAGCTTATAGGGCTCATTTCTGATGACAGAATCCCTTTAAGTCACTGTAGTGCAATGTTAGCTGGGATGCCCTAAGTACACTAAGTTACCCAACAACATAAATGTCCAAGCATAACTGCCACTAGTTAAAGGGCATCTATCAGTAGATTTGTACCTAGGAAACAGGCTGACCTGTTGCATGTGCGCTTGGCATCTGAAGGTATCTATGTTGGTCCCATGTTTATACAGTATGTGCCCGTATCGCTGAGAAAAATGAAGTTTTAATATATATGCAAATTAGCCTCTAGGAGCAATGGGGGTGTTGCGATTGCGGAGCCCATCGCTCCTAGAGGCTCATTTGCGTAAAATAAAACATAATTCTTATCAGCAAGGCAGGCACATACTGTATGAACATGGGACTAACACAGAGGTCCTCAGCTGCCAAGCGCACATGCAACAGGTCAGCCAGTTTCATAGGTACAAATCTACTGATAGATGCCCTTTAAGGGGAACCTGTCATCAGTTTTATTTTGTCCTAACAAAGGGTCACTTTCTTTAATTGCCCCAGCCGGTTGGCTAAAGTCATGTATTGAACAGAACCAGAACATGGAGATGTCTGCTTATGCATGAGCTCCTGGATCTTCCTATCCACTTACTGAATGCAGCAGGAAAAAACTGTCAGTAGAATGGGCAGAAAGCCCGACACCATGAAGATCAGGACTTGTGCTGGAGCTGTTAGGACTTACAAGTTTGGACAGCAAAACACGGGTGACAGATTCCCTTTAAAAGGGGCTTTCCGAGACACATACTTGCTTGGATCAGCAGAGAGCATGTGTCCATTTAGGATAGGTCATCAATATCAGATTAGTGGGGGTCCAACTCCCGACGCCCCCAGTGACCAGCTGGTTGAATGGACTCCTGCACTCCTGAACAGGTGCTGGAAAATCTCAGCTTCTATTCATTTAAAGGGGTTGTGTCATCTGAAACATTGGTGGGATATCACTAAAATATGCCATAAATGTCAGATAGGTGCTGATGCCACCTGTGGGACCCGCACCTATCTCTAGAAAGGGGCCCCCTAAGCATAGGAGAGCAAACCGTGCAAGTGCAGCATGCTCTCCATTCACTTATATGGGAGTTCTGAAAATAGTAAAGCAAGTGCAGTCTGCTATTGCTGGAAATCACATAGGACGGATTGGAGAGCACACCACTCATGCACGGCCGCCTCCCCTCCCCGGGAATTCTGGAAAAAGCCAAGACGGCACATGACTATTTTTAGGACTCCCATAGAAGTGAATGTAGGGTGGCCGCACTTCTTTGGGGGACCCATTCTAGAGATAGGTCTGGGACTTGCACCTATCTGACATTGGTAGCATATCCTAGCGATATCACAACACAGAGTCATGAGAATAGATGCTCCAGAATTGTTATTACATGGGGGATGCAAGTAAAGTGTAACTGTAATTTTTTTTTTTATGTACTTGGATTGGTCTAAGTTTACCATAGTTCCCTAATTAATACTTTTGTAAAGGGGATTGAATTACCTAGTAATTGCAGAATGTTCTTTCCTCCCCCAGGCATTTCAGTGGTGCAGCTAAAACAGCATTGCTAGGTGTCCTCCGTCTCCTATCTTCTATATACAGAAGACGGAGGAAGTAGGAGTGGGCAGTCCCGAACGCTGCGTGCGCGCTCCTGTCGGACCGGGATAGTGCCGATATTCACTATAAAAAAAATTTGCGATTAGAAGATTCGCGATAAAAATTCACGGTTAGAATATTCACGATCAACACTACTCAGGAGGAAGAGGGCGTGTTTAAGTCTGGAGAAAGCCGATTGGTTGGGGTGAGGCTGCACTTTCCCGAGATGAGCAGAATAGATTCTGGGTAGTTAGGGAGGGAGGTCTTAGCCTCAGGGTAAGGGCATCGGCAGCCATCTTGAGAAGATAGTCAGAAAGAAGTCTTGTGAGGAGCGGTTGCTACGGACGGAATCTTATTAAACAAGTGGTATGTGAACAAAATAATTAGTGAGTATGGATTATCACCACAGCAGCAGCAACATGTATGAAAATTAAATTTTGAGTGAAAATATGACAGTTATCCTTTAATAAAACAGATATGTAAGGAGAAGAGACAGGTTCTCTTTAAAAGGTGATGTCTTCATTTTTATTTTTCCCCCGTTATTTAACCCCTTTCACCCAATTTATTTATTACAATTTCTTTATCAGGGAAGCATGAAGAACATGATCTATACCTTTTTTGCAGTTCAAAAGGTAACTGTGATCAAATGTCAGGTTTTTACAAGCTGGAATGTTAAACCTTTTTTTTTACTGTACTGTGCTATGTATTTTAACTGTGAGGGCCACACAGGTGACCTTCCATGAGCTCCTAGGCTACACTCTGCTCAAATTACAATCCAAAAAGATAATCATATTCTATAGGTTTACTTCAGTCTCTTTTTAGAAAATAGGCCCACGGTTACTTATTCTGTACTGCTTTGACTACAAAATACATTTGCACAAATACAATGCCAAATAGATTGTTCTTCTAGATCTACCTGAAAACCTTTGCTTTAACATTGCGATATAAAGCTAATAAATCTGAGTAAAAGCATGTTTCCATTGTGCTATAAACATTGTGTTGTTATGTAATGGATGGATGTCAGTTCTCAATAAGTCAAAGCTTCAGAGTCTGCTAACGAGTTTTTCAAGTCTCTGTCACATTGACTAGACCACACTAACACAGCATTATGTAAGGTATTAGCGCCCCCTAGTGTACATTCAACAACATGTTTTCCTGTGCATTTTCTCTAGTTAATTCAGTTGTACTCAGTGTCGGACTGGGGTACCTAGGGCCCACCAGTGTAACGGATTCTGGGGGCCCACCTTAGGGCTCATGCACAGCATTTAAAAATAAATAAAAATTTCCGTGTCAGTACCATTTTATTTTTTTTGTGGCATATATGTGAAACTATTCACTTCAATGGGGCCGCAAAAAACTGAAATGACTCCATGTGCATTCCGTGTCTGTATGTACGCATGGCCGTTACCCAAAATGATAGAACATGTCCTATTATTATCCACATTACAGACAAGAATAGGACTGTTCTATTGGAGGCCGGCTGTTCTGTTCCACATAATGTGGAATGCACACACCCGGTATTCATGTTTTGCAGATCCGCAATTTTCATACTGCAAAACATTGGTCGTGTTGAGGACTTACAGTGATAACAGAAATATTAAAGATGACGTATGATGGTAGACATCCACAGCAAAATGCACAAACATACATGTGGGAGAATTTAGGCTACTTTCACGCTTGCAGTAGCAGGGTCCGGCAGGATGGTCTGGCTAGCCCACCGTGCCGCCGGAAGTCCACTGTAATTTTTGTCCTGCCGCCTCTCGGCATGTTTGCCGTGCTGCTACCGGACCTCTGGCCCGCCCCCATTATAGTGAATGGGGCCGGAGCCGTCCTCAGGCGGCACGGTGGGCTAGCGTAAGCACGGATCTGGCAGGATGTTCACCCACTGGAACAGCCTGCCGGACCCTGCTACTGCAAGTGTAAAAGTAGCCTTACACATACAGTTGTGTTCAAAATAATAGCAGTCAGACATCACTAACCTGATCAATCACTGTTTTTGGTAGAAATGATATTTCTAAATGGCAAATAATTTACTAGCAGGTGTAGTAGAGTAATAGAAACCCAACAGAACCAACAGTCATGACATGTATGCTGCTGATTCTCTGTAATTCAATCACTTATTGAAAGAGGCATGTTCAAAATAATAGCAGTGTGGATTACAATGAGTGAGGTCATTCATTCTTTGAAAAACAGGTGGCAATTATTACCCTTATTTAAGGAAGGAAGGCAGCAAATGTTGTACATGCTGGTTACAGTGCATTTCTCTCTGAAATTCTGAGGAAAATGGGTCGTTCCAGACATTGTTTAGAAGAACAGCGTACCTTGATTAAAAGGTTGATTGGAGAGGGGAAAACATATAAAGAAGTGCAGAAAATGATAGGCTGCTCAGCTAAAATGATTGCAAATGCTTTAAAATGGCAACCAAAACCTGAAAGACGTGGAAGAAAGCGAAAAACTACCATTCGAATGGATAGAAGAATAGCCAAAATGGCAAAGACTATTCTCAGCTCCAGGAAGATCAAAGATCAAAGAAGGTCTAAAGTTACCTGTGAGTACTGTTACAATTGGAAGACGCATATGTAAAGCCAAGCTATCTGCAAGAAGCCCCCGCAAAGTCCCACTGTTGAAAAAAAGACATGTGCTGAAGAGGTTACAATTTGCAAAAGAGCACATTGACTGGCCTAAAGAGACATTTTGTGGACTGATGAAAGTAAGATTGTTCTTTTTGGGTCTAGTGGCCGGAGACAGTTTGTCAGACGACCCCCAAACACTGAATTCAAGCCGCAGTACACTGTGAAGACAGTGAAGCATGGTGGCGCAAGCATCATGATATAGAGATGTTTCTCATACTACGGTGTTGGGCCTATTTATCGCATACCAGGGATCATGGATCAGTTTGAATACATCAGAATACTTGAAGAGGTCATGCTGCCTTATGCTGAAGAGGAAATGCCCTTGAAATGGGTGTTCCAACAAGACAACAACCCCAAACACTTCAGTAAACGTGCAACATCTTGGTTCCAGACCAACAAGATCGACGTTATGGAGTGGCCAGCCCAATCCCCGGATCTTAATCCAATAGAAAACTTGTGGGATGACATCAAAAATGCAGTTTCTGAGGCAAAACCAAGAAATAGAGAAGAACTGTGGAATGTAGTCCAATCATCCTGGGCTGGAATACCTGTTCACAGGTGCCAGAAGTTGGTTGACTCCATGCAACACAGATGTACAGCAGTTCTCAGAAACAGTAGTTATACAACTAAATATTAGTTAAGTGATTCAAAGAAAAGCAAAACATAAAAAAAAAAATCAGTTTATATAGTGAATATTTGAGTTTGTAAAGAAGAATACCAACACTGCTATTTTTTTTAACAGTCTAATATTCACTTTTCTTCATTTTTTTTTTTAGAGGAACAACACACATTTGATATATCTTTCTTCATGTTTTGATTTGGAATAGAATGTGTAGTGTTTCCAATGCATTTGTGTGTATGAAAATAAAAGCTATTAGAAGGAGTTTGAGCTTTATTCACTTTTTTAAACACACTGCTATTATTTTGAACACAACTATATATGGATATCCTGCTCTTAAGTCAGTCAGAAACAAGACACATGCAGTTCCTATCACACTTAGGAAACATGCAATGTAGGCGCTAAGACATTTTTTGCCTAACCCTATTAAGTGTAGAACACTTAAAGGGGTTGTCTCACTTCAACAAATGGCATTTATTGTGTAGAGAAAGTTAATACAAGCCACTTACTAATGTATTCTGATTCTCCATATTGGCTCTTTTTAACCACCTCAGCCCCCAGTGCTTAAACACCCTTAATGACCAGGCCACTTTTTACACTTCTGACCTACACTACTTTCACCGTTTATTGCTCGGTCATGCAACTTACCACCCAAATGAATTTTACCTCCTTTTCTTCTCACTAATAGAGCTTTCATTTGGTGGTATTTCATTGCTGCTGACATTTTTACTTTTTTTGTTATTAATCGAAATTTAACGATTTTTTTGCAAAAAAAGGACATTTTTCACTTTCAGTTGTAAAATTTTGCAAAAAAAACGACATCCATATATAAATTTTGCTCTAAATTTATTGTTCTACATGTCTTTGATAAAAAAAAATGTTTGGGTAAAAAAAAAATGGTTTGGGTAAAAGTTATAGCGTTTACAAACTATGGTACAAAAATGTGAATTTCCGCTTTTTGAAGCAGCTCTGACTTTCTGAGCACCTGTCATGTTTCCTGAGGTTCTACAATGCCCAGACAGTACAAACACCCCACAAATGACCCCATTTCGGAAAGTACACACCCTAAGGTATTCGCTGATGGGCATAGTGAGTTCATAGAACTTTTTATTTTTTGTCACAAGTTAGCGGAAAATGATGATTTTTTTTTTTTTTCTTACAAAGTCTCATATTCCACTAACTTGTGACAAAAAATAAAAAGTTCTATGAACTCACTATGCCCATCACGAAATACCTTGGGGTCTCTTCTTTCCAAAATGGGGTCACTTGTGGGGTAGTTATACTGCCCTGGCATTCTAGGGGCCCAAATGTGTTTTGGGGTGTCTTTTTACATATACCCATGCTGGGTGAGATAAATATCTTGGTCAAATGCCAACTTTGTATAAAAAAATGGGAAAAGTTGTCTTTTGCCAAGATATTTCTCTCACCCAGCATGGGTATATGTAAAATGACACCCCAAAACACATTCCCCACCTTCTCCTGAGTACGGAGATACCAGATGTGTGACACTTTTTTGCAGCCTAGGTGGGCAAAGGGGCCCACATTCCAAAGAGCACCTTTCGGATTTCACAGGTCATTTTTTACAGAATTTGATTTCAAACTCCTTACCACACATTTGGGCCCCTAGAATGCCAGGGCAGTATAACTACCCCACAAGTGACCCCATTTTGGAAAGAAGAGACCCCAAGGTATTCGCTGATGGGCATAGTGAGTTCATGGAAGTTTTTATTTTTTGTCACAAGTTAGTGAAATATGAGACTTTGTATAAAAAAAAAAAAAATCATCATTTTCCACTAACTTGTGACAAAAAATAAAAAATTCTAGGAACTTGCCATGCCCCTCACGGAATACCTTGGGGTGTCTTCTTTCCAAAATGGGGTCACTTGTGGGGTAGTAATACTGCCTTGGCATTTTCCAGGGGCCCTAATGTGTGGTAAGTAGGTAAATGACCTGTGAAATCCGAAAGGTGCTCTTTGGAATGTGGGCCCCTTTGCCCACCTAGGCTGCAAAAAAGTGTCACACATCTGGTATCTCCGTACTCAGGAGAAGGTTGGGAATGTGTTTTGTGGTGTCATTTTACATATACCCATGCTGGGTGAGAGAAATATCTTGGCAAAAGACAACTTTTCCCATTTTGTTATACAAAGTTGGCATTTGACCAAGATATTTATCTCACCCAGCATGGGTATATGTAAAAAGACACCCCAAAACACATTCCTTAACTTCTCCTGAATACAGAGATACCAGATGTGTGACATTTTTTTGCAGCCTAGGTGGGCAAAGGTGCCCAAATTCCTTTTAGGAGGGCATTTTTAGACATTTGGATACCAGACTTCTTCTCACACTTTGGGGCCCCTAAAATGCCAGGGCAGTATAAATACCCCACATGTGACCCCATTTTGGAAAGAAGACACCCCAAGGTATTCAATGAGGGGCATGGCGAGTTCATAGAAAAAAAAAATTTTTGGCACAAGTAGAATTTTGGCATAGAAAAATTGATTTTTTTGATTTTGTTCTCACAAAGTCTCCCTTTCCGCTAACTTGGGACAAAAATTTCAATCTTTCATGGACTCAATATGCCCCTCAGCGAATACCTTGGAGTGTCTTCTTTCCAAAATGGGGTCATTTGTGGGGTGTTTGTACTGCCCTGGCATTTGAGGGTCTCCGCAATCATTACATGTATGCCCAGCATTAGGAGTTTCTGCTATTCTCCTTATATTGAGCATACAGGTAATGAGATTTTTTTTTTCCGTTCAGCCTCTGGGCTGAAAGAAAAAAATGAACGGCACAGATTTCTTCATTCGCATCGATCAATGTGGATGAAAAAATCTCTGCCAAAAAAAGAAAAAGGAGGGGAAAGGCGTCTGCCAGGACATAGGAGCTCCGCCCAACATCCATACCCACTTCAGCTCGTATGCCCTGGCAAACCCGATTTCTCCATTCACATCAATCGATGTGGATGAATAAATCATTGCCGGGATTTTTTTTTTTATATATACAAAGTGTTTGCCAAAGTATATGAACACCGCCACCTCCTCAGCTCATATGCCTCGGCAAACATATCTTTTACTGAAGAGGAGAAATCTCGTCTTGCAGCGCCGCATACACCGACTTGCGTGTAATCTGACAGCAGCGCAATGCTTCTGTCCGAATGCACATCAGTGCTGGAGCTAGTCGATCGGTTGGTCCACCTGGAAGGTAAAAAAAACAAAACAAAAAAGAAAAAACCAGGCCGCAAAGCAATAACTTTATTAACTTTAGAACAGAACATATTAACTTTTTTTAAACTTTTTAAACTTTTTTACTTACCGGTAATTTTTTTTTTGTTTAGTTTTTTTTACCTTTATAGAACAAACCTCTCCTTCCCCATGGGACAATGTGCAAAGCGCAAATCGCCCAAAGATGTGGCGAAGTACGTTATGCACTTTATCCCAGGTGAAAGGAGAGGTTTGCAGCAGCTGTGAGTAAAAGGGCCCTAATAGCCCTGTGTGCCTGTCCTGTGAGATGCAATCCCTATGCTAGGTGTACCTGTGTGTGGTACTTCCGGAAACACTCACCTAAGCATAGGGCAGGGTGGTCAGGGCAGTCAGGACAGAAATAGCGGGTGTCACGCCTTATTCCACTCCTGCTACAGACACGACATTTTTTTCGGGTGGCGGTTGGGTTGAGGTACCAGCAACGACACTGGGGAAATGTCGCTCGTGTAGACGGCTAACTACACTGGTGGATGGGGCCACGGAACCTCCTGGGTAAAGGAGGTTCGCGATGATCTCTTCCTGGAATTTGAGGAAGGATCCTGTTCTCCCAGCCTTACTGTAGAGAACAAAACTATTGTACAGCGCCAATTGAATTAAATATACAGACACCTTCTTATACCAGCGTCTGGTTCTGCGGGAAACTAAATAGGGAGCCAACATCTGGTCATTGAAGTCCACCCCTCCCATGAGCGCATTATAGTCGTGGACTGAGAGGGGCTTTTCAATGACACGGGTTGCCCTTTCAATTTGGATTGTCGTGTCTGCGTGAATGGAGGAGAGCATGTAAACGTCACGCTTGTCTCTCCATTTCACCGCGAGCAGTTCTTCGTTACACAAGGCAGCCCTCTCCCCCCTTGCAAGACGGGTGGTTACAAGCCGTTGGGGGAAGCCCACGCGACTAGTTCGCGCGGTGCCACAGGCGCAAATCCGTTCTAGAAACAAATGCCTAAAGAGGGCCACACTTGTGTAAAAATTGTCCACATAAAGATGGTACCCCTTGCCGAATAAGGGTGACACCAAGTCCCAGACTGTCTTCCCACTGCTCCCCAGGTAGTCAGGGCAACCGACCGGCTCCAGGGTCTGATCTTTTCCCTCATAGATCCGAAATTTGTGGGTATAGCCTGTGGCCCTTTCACAGAGCTTATACAATTTGACCCCATACCGGGCACGCTTGCTTGGGATGTATTGTTTGAAGCCAAGGCGCCCGGTAAAATGTATTAGGGACTCGTCTACGCAGATGTTTTGCTCAGGGGTATACAAATCTGCAAATTTCTGGTTGAAATGGTCTATGAGGGGCCGAATTTTGTGGAGCCGGTCAAAAGCTGGGTGGCCTCTGGGACGGGAGGTGGTGTTGTCGCTAAAATGCAGAAAACGCAGGATGGTCTCAAATCGTGTCCTGGACATAGCAGCAGAGAACATGGGCATGTGATGAATTGGGTTCGTGGACCAATATGACCGCAATTCATGTTTTTTTGTCAGGCCCATGTTGAGGAGAAGGCCCAGAAAAATTTTAAGTTCGGAAACTTGGACTGGTTTCCACCGGAAAGGCTGGGCATAATAGCTTTCCGGGTTTGCGGTTATAAATTGTGTGGCATACTGGTTGGCCTCTGCCACGACTAAGTCCAAGAGCTCCGCAGTCAAGAACAGCTCAAAAAATCCCAGGGCCGAACCGATTTGAGCCGTCTCAACCCGAACTCCAGACTGGGCGGTGAAAGGGGGAACTACAGGTGCGGCTGAAGTTGGTGACTGCCAATCAGGGTTTGCCAGCACCTCAGGGACTCTAGGGGGTCTACGGGCCTGTCTGCGCGGTGGCTGCGACGGGGTAACTACTGCACGTGCCACCGTACCAGCTTCAACTGCCCTTCTGGTGCTCGCTACTTCACCATGTTGTACGGCAGTGCTGGTACTAGGTCCAGGAAGGGCTGCGCTGCTGGTGTATGCCTCACCACGTGATCCGGCAGCGACAGCCCCACTCTGCTGCTCTTGAAGCGGATCCTGCGTAACCTGTGGTCTAGCGACACGGGGCCGGGTACGCCTGGTGCTGCCAGGGACCTCCACCTCCTCGTCCGAACTTTGGGTCAGAGAGCCACTGCTTTCCACAGGTTCATATTCTGACCCGCTAGATTCGTCAGATGAGGGTTCCCACTCCTCATCCGACTGGGTCAGAATCCTGTAGGCCTCTTCAGAAGAATACCCCCTGTTTGACATTTTGGACTACTAAATTTAGGGGTATTCCCTGAGACTACCCAAGAAAAAAAGCAAACCTGTCTTACAAAGGGGAGGCTAGCGAAGTACCGGAGGCCGCTGCGGTTGATAAAAAATATCAAAACTGATTTTTTTATCGCCGCAGTGCGTGTAAAGTGAATGTGCAGTGATCAAAAAATAATAATTTTTTGTCACTGCGGTGGGGCGGGTGTGGGTGAACGCACGTGTGGGCGACCGATCAGGCCTGATCGGGCAAACACTGCGTTTTGGGTGGAGGGCGAACTAAAGTGACACTAATACTATTATAGATCTGACCGTGATCAGTTTTGATCACTTACAGATACTATAAAAGTACAAATGCTGATTAGCGATACGCTAATCAGCGAATAAAAGTGACTGCGGTGCGGTGGGGTGGGCGCTAACTGACGCTAACTACCTAACCAAGGGGCCTAAACTATCCCTAAAACCTATCAGTCAATACCAGTGAAAAAAAAAAGTGACAGTTTACACTGATCACTTTTTTTCCTTTCACTAGTGATTGACAGGGGCGATCAAAGGGGTGATCAAAGGGTTAATTGGGGTGCAGGGGGGTGATCTGGGGCTAAGGTGTAGTGTTTGGTGTACTCACAGTTCAGTCTGCTCCTGTGCTGGATCCAACCGACGAAAAGGACCAGCACAGGAGCAGAGAAGCCATATAACAGATCATATTTACTAATATGATCTGTTATCTGGCTTGTGATTCGATTTTTTAAAAATCAGCAACCTGCCAGCGACGATCATTGGCTGGCAGGTTGCTGATGCAATTCTCCTCGAACTTTTGCCGGCCCGCGATGCGCATGCGCGGGCCGGCTGTGACCGAAATCTCGCGTCTCGCGAGAGGACGTGCCGGCGCGTCCACTCGGAATGAAACAACCACCTCCAGGACGCGTCTGTGCGTACAGCGGTCCGGAGGTGGTTAACATTGTTATAAGGAAAAATAATAGCATTCTTAATACAGAATGCTTAGTAAAACGTGCCTTGAGGGGTTCAAAAATAAAAAAAAGTAACTCACCTCATCCACTTGATCGCGCAGCCGGCATCGTCTTCTTTCTTGACCTGCAAAAGGACTTTTGATGACGTAATTGCGCTCACCACGTGGTGAGCTCGGTGATGTCAGCGATCAAGTAGATGAGGTGAGTTATGTTTTTATTATTTTTTTTAACCCTCAATTGACATTTTACTTAGCATTCTGTATTAAATAATGCTATTATTTTACATTATAACCATGTTATAATGGAAAATAATAAAATCTACAGAACACCAAACCCAAACTTCAATGAAGAAGTCTGGGTTCGGGTCTGGGTATCACATTAAGTTTTTTCGCAAGCGCGTGAGAAAAAACTGAATATGGTACCCAGACCCAAACCCGAACTTCTTCACTAAAGTTCAGGTTTGGTGTTCTGTAGATTTTATTATTGTTTTACATTGCACTCGTGCGGAAAAAGGAGACTTTTGTATTACTTACCAGTAAAGTCTCTTTCTCGCTCTTCCTTGGGGGACACAGGAAACCATGGGTATAGCTCTGCTCCCTAGGAGGCGTGACACTAAGCGAAAGCTGTAAGCCCCTCCTCCATCAGCTATACCCTTCAGCCTGGAGAAGAGACTGCCAGTTGCGTGTCCAAGTAGTGAAAGATAACCACCAACCGGAAAAAGAACTGTCGAGCCCCAACGGGGGCAACCAAGCCGGAACCACAACTGTAACCCAATGAAGGGCGGGTGCTGTGTCCCCCAAGGAAGAGCGAGAAAGAGACTTTACTGGTAAGTAATACAAAAGTCTCCTTTTCTCGCCCATATTCCTTGGGGGACACAGGAAACCATGGGACGTTCCAGAGCAGTCCCAGAAGGGAGGGACCAGAACAAACTCAACCAACACCAGAGGCATCAATCAACTGCCGCCTGCAACACCAGACGGCCTAAAGCAGCGTCAGCCGACGCATGAGTATGCACCCTGTAGAACTTGGTGAAGGTGTGCAAGGAGGACCAAGTGGCCGCCTTGCAAATCTGCTCCGAAGAAGCCCGATTTCTCTGAGCCCAGGAAGCCCCGACCGCTCTAGTGGAGTGAGCGGTAACACCAAGGGGAGGAACCCTGCCCTTGGCGAGATAAGCCTCAGTAACAGCCATCTTGACAAAACGAGCGATAGCAACTTTGGATGCCGCCATCCCTCTGCGCGACCCTTCCGGGACCACAAAGAGCGAGTCAGTATGCCTGAAAGAGCTGGTTACTTCCAGGTAAATCTTGAGCGCCCTGACAACGTCCAGGCGATGAAGCTTCCTCTCCCGCGGATGGGAAGGGGAAGGACACAAAGAGGGGAGAACGATGTCCTCGTTCAGATGAAAGGCGGAGACCACCTTAGGAAGGAAGGAAGGGACCGGACGAAGAACCACCTTGTCCTGGTGGAACACTAGGAAAGGTTCCAGACAGGAGAGTGCAGCCAATTCGGACACCCTCCGAAGAGAGGTGATGGCTACAAGGAAAATAACCTTGCAGGACAGAAGTCGCAAGGAAACCGTCCGCAGAGGCTCGAAAGGAGAAGCCTGGAGCGCTGAGAGAACCAGGTTCAGGTCCCAGGGCGGTACCGGAGGGCGATACGGGGGAACCGCGTGAGCCACGCCCTGAAGGAAGGTCTTGACAGGACCAAGGGGGGCCAGTGGGCGCTGAAACAAAATGGACAGCGCAGATACCTGACCCTTCAAAGAACTAAGGCCTAGACCTTGGGCCAGTCCGCTCTGCAGGAAGGACAAAACGGTGGGGAGAGAAAAGCGGAGCGGAGGAATCCCCAGATCGGCACAGAACCCCAAAAAAGTCCTCCAGGTCCTATAATAGATCCTAGAAGAGGACGGCTTACGGGCGCGGATCATGGTGCGGACGACGTCCGCAGAAAAGCCCCTACGTGTCAGGACGGTGGTCTCAACAACCACGCCGTCAAACGTAGGGACCCTAAACGCGGGTGGAAGATCGGTCCCTGAGAGAGAAGATCTTCCCTGGCGGGCAGTGGCCAGGGCGCGTCTGCCAGGAGCAGCATGAGGTCGGCATACCAAGACCGGCGGGGCCAGTCCGGAGCGACCAGAATCACCGAGACGCCTTCCGCCGCGATCTTCCGAAGGACCTTGGGCAGGAGAGGGATGGGAGGGAATATGTATGGGCGCGCGAAGCCTCGCCAAGGAAGAACGAGGGCGTCGGCTCCGCAAGCTCCCGGATCCCTGGCCCTGGACAGATAGGCGGGGACCTTGTGATTGAATTTTGAGGCCATGAGGTCCACGTCCGGAATGCCCCAACGAAGGCAAATGGCCTCGAATACCTCCGGGTGAAGAGACCACTCGCCGGGGTCGACGGTGGTGCGACTGAGGAAGTCCGCCGCCCAATTGTCCACCCCTGGAATAAAAATTGCAGATAGGGCCGGGACGTGGGCTTCCGCCCAACGGAGAATGCTGGTGACCTCCCGCATCGCTGCAGCGCTGCGAGTGCCCCCCTGGTGGTTTATGTACGCCACGGCCGTGGCGTTGTCTGATTGTACACGAACTGGATGACCCTTCAGCAGATGAGTCCAGTGTCGTAGAGACAGAAGGGCCGCTCTCAGTTCCAGGACATTGATCGAGAGTTTGGACTCCGATGGAGACCAAATGCCCTGGACGGATCGGGGAGGAAACACGCCTCCCCAGCCCGAGAGACTGGCATCGGTTGTAACCACCAACCAGTTGAGTGGCAGAAAGGACCTGCCCAGAAGAGGGGACTGTAACCACCAGCGGAGAGATGACCGCACCGGAGGCGAAAGATGGAAGGGATGATCCAGAGACTGCGGCGATTTGTCCCAGGAGGAGAGGATCGCCCGTTGGAGAGGGCGGGAGTGAAACTGCGCAAATGGGATCGCCTCGAAGCAGGCAACCATCTGCCCCAATACCCGCATGCAGAAGCGGAAGGACGGTCGACGGTGGAGAAGGAGACCCCGAACCGCCCCACGGAGGATCAGACGTTTTTCCGAGGGAAGACGTACCTCCGCCGCTCCCGTGTCTAAAAGCATTCCCAGGAAGACGAGTTGTCTGGAGGGGGGAAGGGAGGACTTGGGGAAGTTGATGACCCAACCGAACCTCTCCAGAGTCTCTAGAGTGAGATCCACGCTGGCAACCGCTTGAGAAAGGGACGGAGCCTTGATGAGGATATCGTCCAAGTACGGTAGCAGAAAAACACCCCTGGAACGGAGTAAGGCTAAAACCGGGGCCAGGACCTTGGTGAACACCCGGGGGGCTGTTGCCAGTCCAAAGGGAAGGGCGACAAATTGGAAGTGGAGGTCCCCCACGGCGAATCGAAGGAAGCGATGGTGACACTGGGCTACCGGAACATGGAGGTAGGCATCCTGTATATCGATGGAAGACATGAAATCTCCCTGCTCCAGGGAAGCCACCGCGGAGCGGAGGGACTCCATCCGAAACCGTCGAAGGAGGAGAAAACGGTTGAGCTTTTTGAGGTCCAAAATGGGCCGCACCGAACCTCCCTTCTTGGGAACTACAAAGAGGTTCGAGTAGAACCCTTGGAATCTTTCCTCTAGAGGAACGGGGGTAATCACCCCCCTGTCCAGTAAGGCTTGAACGGCCGCGGAGAACGCAGCCGCGTCTTTCGGGTCTCGCGTGGGGCGGGAGCGAAAGAACCGATCCGGAGGGAAGGATGCAAATTCGATTTTGTATCCGGAGGACACAATTTCGAGGGCCCAGGCGTCGGAGACGTGAGCCATCCAGACGTCCTTGAAAAGGAGGAGCCGGCCCCCCACCCGGGTGGGTGGGGGCGCGCCTTCAGGCAGAGGACTGTTTTGCTGCGGGTGTGCGGGCAGCCTGCGGCTTGCGCCAGGAGGGCTGCGCCCGAAAAAACGGCTTCCTACGCTTGTCCTGGGGAGGAGCCGAAGCGGCAGCTGTGGTGGGAGCCCCAGAGGCCCTGCGGGAGGACCGAAAACGAGACGCACCAGGGCGTCCGCGGGGGGCGCCCCTGGCTTGGGGTTGAGGAAGATGGGTGCTTTTACCACCCGTGGCCTCTGAAATAAGTTCGTCTAAGCGGACCCCGAAAAGGCGGGAACCCGCAAACGGTAGCCCCGCCAAGGAACGTTTGGAGGCAGCGTCCGCTTTCCAGACCTTCAGCCAGAGCTCCCTCCTGACGGCAACTGCCAGGGCGGAGGAGCGTGCAATAAGGGCTCCCGCATCAAGGGAGGCCTCACAGACAAAATTCCCGGCCCGAATAATAAGCTGGGCCAAGGAACGTAGGTCCTGGATGGGGATGTCCGAGTCCAACTCCTGTTCCAGCTGCGTACCCCAAGCAGAGATTGCTTTCCCTGCCCAAGCAGAGGCAAAAACCGGTCTGAGGGCAGAACCGGAGGCAGCAAAAATGCCCTTGGACAGGGTCTCCATGCGACGGTCCTCCGCTGACTGAAGAGAGGACCCGTCGGGAACAGGGATGGCCGTGTTCTTTGACAGCCGGGCCACAGGGGGGTCCACCTTGGGTGGGGAAGACCAGGTGGCCACGACATCGGCTGGAAAAGGATAGCAAATGTCCAGCTTCTTTGGGTTGACAAAACGGGCGTCCGGGCGAGCCCAAGCCTTAGACACCACGGAGGAGAAATCAGAGTGGATTGGAAAGACTTTTGAGGCCTGCCTGGGTCTGATAAAGGAGACGCTAGCTGCGTCCGAGCTAGGGGGGTCATCCTGCACCTTAAAGGTGTCACGTATATCAGAGATGAGTTGACCCATCGCTGAGGCTAGCTTGGACGGCAGGGCCGAGTCCATTTCCAAATCTGAAGCCGCCAATTCACCTTCAGAGAGCGAATCCTTTGGAGAGGAGAGGCTCGTCTGGGTGCGCACGCGTGGCGGGGAGAGGGAGGCATCCGAGGAGGAGGCTCGCTCTACTCTAATACGCTTCTGAGAGTGCCTAGCTCGGGAGGGGTCACTAGGAGAGGGTGAACCCGCTGCAGCGGCAGAAGCAGTGGACCCGGAGGGCGCGACAGTCAGAGTGGCGTCCTGCGGGGTAGGTGGCCTGTCTATTAGGCGGCCCACGACATGAGTGAGGCTTTCCACGGCCTGGGACAGGGATCTAGCCCAGTCAGGCGGGTCAGAGGAAGCAGGGAGCGACACAGCGGGCGACTGAGGCTGCGGTGGAGCTCGGCATGCAGTACAGTGCGGATCAGACTGCCCCCGGGGAAAGGGTTCCCTACAAGCAGTACAGGCATGGTACCATGGCTTGGCGGCTGCAGAAGGGTCTGACATGGTGGAAAGATGTTGCACTTAAAAGTGAGAACCAAGCAACAGTACTGTGGCACGGAGGGGGTTAAACAGTCCTACCAGACCCGGAGATACAAGCGGCAGCTGTAAGGGGAACAGACTGAGGAGGCTGTGGAGGAGAGGCAGCAGCACGGAGCTGAATGGCTTCAGGATCGCACGGCAGAGAGATGAACCCGGAAGTAGCGGAGCTCAGCAGCACGGAGCTGAATGTGTAAGGAAGGTCCGCCCCCCCTCTGCCGCGCTGAAGCCGAAGCAGAGCCGCGCGCGCGCGGCAAAATGATTTTAACCCCCAAGGATGTTGAAGTGCCGGCCATGACATGGCGCCGTTCATGCCAGGAAAACGGCTCCCACCGCGCCTAGATGTAGCAGACGGCTTGCATGTCTGCAGCCGTCCCCTGTAAGGCAGCGTTCTAGGACTTGCCCAGATAAACTGCCCTCCAACTAAGCCCGGTAACGTCCCAATATGCGGGGGGGGGCGGGGGGTGGGGGGGGGGGTTGTCCGGGATTGTAGCAGTGGCCATGTAACAGTGGCCATGTTGGTAGCAGCGGTGGGAGGGAGGAAGGGGAGGCTGGAGCAGCCACTCTCACCATACGCTGTCTTCGCCCTCAGTCCATCCAGCGGGGGTCGCCCCTTCAGCTCCTGGCACCGCGGTGGCAGGAAGCCGGGGGAGGGACTTGGCGTGCGGGCGACCCTGAGCTGGCGGGACGCAGGGGAGCGAGGCTGCCCTGGTCCACCTTGTCTTCTGTGGGGGAGGCGGCAGTGCGGAATTACCGGCACTGGCGCAACTCAACCCCGGGAGAAACAGAGGGGTCTAATGCGCCTCTGTTGTCCCTGTAGGTAGAAAAAAAAAAAAACCGAGTTAAAAACAACAAATACGTAAAAATAAAAATCATAGGATAACAACCCTGCATAAGCAGGGGGTGTCTTGCCTCCTTGGACACTAAGCAAAAACTGGCAGTCTCTTCTCCAGGCTGAAGGGTATAGCTGATGGAGGAGGGGCTTACAGCTTTCGCTTAGTGTCACGCCTCCTAGGGAGCAGAGCTATACCCATGGTTTCCTGTGTCCCCCAAGGAATATGGGCGAGAAAAACTGAACATCGGAACGCAGTCGCAGACAAAACTGACTGCAATTGCTTGCCTACTCGCACGGGTTTCCCGCAATGCATCCTGAACGCATTCGGCCCTGACCCGCGACGCCCCCATGTGAAGGGGGCCTACGGCTCACTACTGTCACACATCTGAGAAATTAGCCCAGCACCGCAGAGGAGTCCTTCTCTCCAGCAGCCACAGTTTCCTGACAGGATGGCGGGCAGGAGGAGGCAGAAGCCTTCTCTCCTCCTTCACAGCCAGCAGCCCCAGAAGTCTAGAAGATACTGAGATACTGCGGGGCCTCCTGTACAATGTACACCAGTAGGAGGCTGCATCGCTGTGCGATACTGCCACCTAGTGGCTACAATAATTATCTCTCCTGAGAAAGGAGAAATAATTACTCCTCCATCTTATCTCGGGCGCAGGAGACTGGGGGCCCATCAAGGAATCCCCCGACTCCCTGGTTGGCTAGTCCGAGCCTGGTTGTACTATATAGAAAAGGGAACACTTATTTAAAAAGGATTAAAGAAGCGATTTAAGTAATTATTGCCCATTTATATTATATACTGTGACATAATACAAGTTCAAAAGCTATACAAAAATATTTTTAAAACAGGCCGTGCGCAATCTTCAAACTGTTACAATCCAAGAGCTCACAAATCAGATATTAAGACAGCAGATTTTGGTTTTCCACTTCAATAACATTTATAAAATTATACAAATCACACATGAGCAAGTTTAAAGGGAGTCTGTCAGTAGTTTTGACCTAGCTTAAACTGCTGACAGCTCTAGGTAAGGGCTGAGGAGAACAGTACAAAAGTAGTGTGAATATGAACATTTATTCTGGCAGATTATGCTCCTGAGAAAGTCCAGTAAGCGGAGCTCCACTGTGTAGTGTGTCTGCATTCAGCTGATTCACAGCCCCCCCACTATTCTCAGAGTGACACCTGTAGTGGTCTCCTGGTTGGATGCTACAGCCTTCACTCGGCTGAGGCAGATGATGTTATAAATAGAGATGGCCAGTTCGCCAGCAAACACATGCGATCTGCCATCTTAACTGACAAGTCCGGCGAGGCACGGGTAAGTCCTTACCTGTGCCTGTGCGCGAGCCGGTCGGAAATGAAATGCGGTCTTCAGGAGCAGGCAGTTCCGAGAACAGCCTCCGGGGGCCGTTCTCGGAACGGCCTGCTCCCAGAGACCGCATTTCATTTCAGACCGGCTCGCGCACAGGCACAGGTAAGGACTTACCCGTGCCTCGCCGGACTTGTCAGTTAAGATGGCAGATCGTATGTGTTCGCTGGCGAACACTGCGAACTGGCCATCACTGGTTATAAATGAGGTTAGGGGGCAATGTGTCTCTTTGGCTAGTAAGAGATTTTCACAACAGTGAGATCGGCTGATGGTGCTCTTATTGAAAATAATAATGACTGTTAGGCCTCATGCACATGGCCCTAAGTGTTTTGTAGTCCGCGAATCGCGGGTCTGCAAAACATGGATCCCGGTTGTGAGCCTCTTTTTCCCCACATCTAAAGAGAAGTCCTATTCTTGTCCACAAAATGGACAAGAATAGGACACGTTCTATGTTTTTACAGGGCCGCAGAATGGATTGAGAAACTACGCTGTGTGCATGAGGCCTTAGACTGTGAGAATCTTTTAAGTCAATGGAGTTTCAAGAGCAAATCGATTTGTTCATAAAAACAAAGTGCTTAAACAATTGGTGAGATAGGAGTTTAAAGTGCACTTCACTTGTCATCTCAAAAAGCCTAATCATTACCAGAAAGTGCAGCGGCGCATGCATAGTCAGGATCTGCGATGCACCGGTCGTAGCAGGGCCTCTGCGCTTGCGCTGCTATTTCGAGTCATGGTGCAGGCACGATATTGACAGGGCCAGGCGAGATGTCCAGCAATGTCACTCAAAGGAAAGGGGGAAGGGGGCACACAGTGTTTTTAAAGCAGGGGTGCAAAACCTTTTCTGCTTGGGGGACATGTTGTCAGATTGAACCAATTTCAAGGGCCAAAAATAAAACAAATGGGTATTATCAACTGAAATACTGTATTTATGGCATATTGAACATCCAGTACATACCATAAATGTCTATTTACACTTCTAGTACTCCCATCTACGGTAATTGGAGAATACATGAAAGGTACATGTGAGCAGCCACAAGACATAGACATACATGTCTGTTACAAGATGGTTGGGGGCCACACAAAGTGGTATCGAGGATAGCATGTAGCCCCCCAGCCATACGTTGTGCACCCCTGCTTTAAATGGAAAACCAACAGTAAAATGTTAAATCTGGACTTTGCTGTAACTGATTTTAAGAATAATACATTGAAAAATAGTTCACTTGACCTTGTGTAAAAGCAGAATTTAATAACCAAGACATTTAACAATTACTTGTAAAATTGGAGACTTTCAAAGAGAAGGATTTCATCAACCATAAAGATGGTAAGGCAAAAAAGTTGGGAAGGACAACTGACAAAATTGAAAAGATTGCTAAAACAATTTAGAGTTACCCCCTTTGGCCCAGTATCCTACCCCTCGCTTGTAATAAAACATGGTGGTCTTCTAGTAAAACAGCACCACACCTGTTCACAGGTAATATGTGATATTACAGCTCAATTCCATTCACGTCAATGGAACTGAATTAAAATACCAGATTTTGTGACTTGCGAAAGTGGCATGCACCCAGATTTAGGCAGGTAGTCTGAGTCAACTAAAGATGTTGGTCCCCGGGCAATAAATATAATAATAATTACAAAAAGGAAAGGAAGGCGGGCCAGAGGGGTGAAATAGGTGTGGTTTTCTGGGCACATCGCCGAAGGGGCCTGGGCACTTGCTGCAGTAACGCCGCCCCTGGGCACTTGCCGAACCTCATTAGCATATGTTTTAAAAGTCTTTTTTGGAAGATCTCGGCGAGGGACAGCACAAATAAAGGTACCATTGTAATGAGGGCACAGGAGTCTATAACCTGATCTGGGCGGTCTAAAAGGTTCAGATTAGGTGACAGAGACTCCCTTTAAAAACATTTTCTGACGATGGTCTTGTGTGAAGGCTTATTTTTTGCAGGATGAGTTGCAGTTTTAATTGGTACCATTTTGGGGTACATAGTACTTTTTAATTGCTCGATATTATGCTTTCGAGCAAGGCAAAATGTCACGGATGGTGTTTCAGAAAACTGGAAGTTATAAATAAACATCCGACTGACTTGATCCCAAACTAAGGAACATATGGGTGAGCCCTATAAAACCCCTAGAGCTCTCCCTGACTGCTATGCCCATGCAAAGGTCTTTATGGTAGACGATTGCATGCCCTCGTACCTAGACTGTGTGACACCTGAAAACCCTATAATAGTGAGGGGACACGACCACCGGCTCCCTGCACTTAATACGGACGGAGTCAGGGTCACCTAGAATCAAGCCAGCAAGGAAACACAAATAAAGGGAAAAAGACTTATCTGAGGAATCAGCAGTTGCAGCCTCCAGCAGTGAACACAATCCAGGAAGTAGTATAAACCACAAAGTGAGGCAGTATTGGAGGGAATATCAAGGGAGGCAATCAGTGTAAATAGATGACAGCTGGGAGAAGGAAAGGAGATGACAAAGTGAAACCAAAACAAAGATCATGATGCAAGAGGTACAGAAGAACGCCTGCCAGACCTTCTCAGCGAGCTGGCGGTGACACAAGGTGATCAAAAAATGGTGTTCTTTTTTTTAGGGCACTCACCTGACGGGTAGATCATGCAATTTTTTTTTTTCGAGCTGGTCGTTTTGGATGCGGTGATACCTATAACCTATTTTTTTATTATTCTAAATGGCTTGATGAGGGAAAAGGGGCGCTTTTTTACTTGAAACTTTTTAACTTTTATTTTTAGAGAAGCATTATTTTTTACTTATAATTTTTGTCCCATTATGGCACTTAAAGGGTCTGATCCCTTTTCCAATGCATTACAATACATGCTGTATTATACTGCATTCGAAATGGCAGTTTTATCCTGACAGATTACCTACGAGACCCAGCTTGGGGGCTGGGCCTCACAGGTTTCTTTCACTGTCTCCCTTATCAGCCATTGGCACCCCGCATGGGCTGAAAGAAGGAGCTCACTCCTTCTGTAAACCCCTTAGGCTGGGTTCAGACCTGAGCGTTTTACAGCGCGTTCCTACGCGCTGTAAAACGCTCAACAGGCAAAAACCAATGTTTCCCGAAGGGCATGGTTCTCACCTAAGCATTTTACAGTGCGTACGAACGTGCTGTAAAACGCCCTATGCCTCAAGAAGTACAGGAGATTCTTTGTGGCGTATTGTCGCGTGTTCCCACCCATAGACTTCAGCGGGAACGCGCCTAAATGGGCGTTTGCTTGTTTCCGCCCATTAAAAAAACGCCCGATACAAACGCCCGACAAAAGCGCCTGTAAAAAGCGCATATCGAATACGCTCAGGTCTGAACCCAGCCTTAGATGTCACAATCTAAGGGGTTAGTCTGCCAGCATTGGAGTTTTCACCAATGCCAGCGGTTACAGCAGGGACCCAGCTGTCAGAAACAGCTGTGCCCCTGCCACTGATCAGGCATGTACAGAATCTGTGTGCACCCAAATAGCCCGCTATACATGTATGGTGCTGGGCATCAAGTCACGTCCAACAATGCTGTACATGTCAATGGTGGTCCAGGAACTTTGCACAGAGAACAAGAGCATAACTAGGAGGATCAGGAGGCAAGTATGTTCTCCTTCCCCGTACAGCACTCGCTCTGCTGCCACCAATGAGTGCCGGGACCTGCATGTAATCAGTGGGAATGCATGATTAGCTAATGTGCTGTAGATTACATGTGGGTTCCAGCACTTAATGGTGGAAGCATAGTGAACAATGTATGGCAGAAGAGATCCTCTCTTGTTCTCTCTGTGGACCACTAATGACTTCTTGTTACATTATAATTATAAGACCATTATGTCACCAACAGTTTCCTTGGAGGGGGAACATAAGTGGGGCAATGTGTTATGTTATGGTGATACACTACTGGGATGGGTGGCTGAGGAGCAACAATAGAGGGTTAGATGAGATGTCTAGACCTCTCAATTATAGAGAGGGGGGAGGGGTGCCCAGATGAGATGGGCGTTTGAATAGCAGTGCTCCAAGGCTTATGGCAGCTTATTTGCATAAAAATAAAAATGCTCAAATCACGGGAATGCTGCTGCTTAAAAACATGGTTTAATAGGGTTGACCATGCTGAGAGAGACTTTTTAACAAGTGGTCACCTCCAGTCTGTATCCTCAGGCCAGACATATTTCTCCATGTTCTGTCACATCTGCTTGCTATGGCAACTTGTGCAGCACAATGATGTTATTGCAGGAGGTTACATTAAATGGAACAGGTCACCTTAGATCTCAGGTTACTGCCCCTACCTGCGTTTGGTATTTTTTGCACTGTATGTTCCTGATCATAGTTACAAACTTTTGCTACATCTCAACCCCAGTTGAGTTGCATTGCTTCTTCAGATTTAAGATTGACTGGACCTCAGCTTCATTTTATGGTTATGTCTTGGATCATCCCTGGTACTTCTGTCTGTTTTGACTACATTCCTGGCAGTGAATACAGATGTGTAGGTCAGGATAGTCATGTCCGTTCCAGACATACTCACGAGCACAGTTGTTGCCATTCGGTAACTACCTCAGGTGGGGGTGTGTTCAAGATAATCTGAAGATCTAAGAAAGTCCACTGAACATTCCAAACTTCACATACACATGCACCGTGTCTCGGCTGAACATGAATGTGCTCTCAAAAGTAAATAAACTGCTGCCAGACACATCTAGCAGTGGTTTATTTCCCATGAAATCCAACATGCCTGTTCCTTTTTCCCGTGACATAGGCCATTACGTTAGGACACTTTCCATACATATTGGTCAGTTGGTCCCACCAAAACTATAGGGGTTCAGCCGATGTTCATTTAATGTGTATGGCCACTTTTAGAATTCTGGTAAGTCTTCACCAAACTGGTTGTCACACTGAAGTTTCCACTAGTGGCTCACATTCTCCATGTGGAAAGTGGCACAGTCTATTAGGACGGGAAGAGGTTAGTCATCCTTCATAAATGCTATAGCATAAGAGCTTTAACATCTATGACTAATACATTACAGATTTGTTCCTAAGCTCTTGTATCACTTGAATAAATAAATAGATACAATGTTTCAGGAATTTCATTTGTGATCTAACATCCCTTTGTAATACTCTCCTTCCCTGTTGCACACTTAGGCTTAGTTAAAACGGGCACAGAAGATTTTATTAAAGAGCACAGAGCCCTTTACGTTATTATTACATAAAAAGCAAGTTTGCGCTGCGGACTTACGAAAAGTCCACAGAATAGAAAATATTGCTAGAAGACTGTGTGTTTATAACATTTCACCAGTACAAACATAAGAAACAGATTTCTCCAGGGAACACAGTTACAGCACTTTGTATTATGCCCACAGTCCCTGGTAGTCCTAGAAGTGCATACTACAGAGAAAATGCTAAAGGTGCTCTGCTCAGGGAATGTCTCTTGGTGGCAGGTTATTCGAGTTCTCTCTCCTCTGTAAACAGGTCGGCGAGGTCAGCTACAGTCAGGACGGACGCTTCAGACTGTTTCATCGATGTACTCGTATGACTGAAAAGCAAATGTGAACAAATTAAAACATTCTAGTTAAAACAATGGAAAAATAATAAGTGATGATTTGCGTTTCAATTCCTCATTGCAATTATTTTACAAAACGTTGGATTTTGCTGCCTGAAATGGTCACAAAAGGAGACATTTGTGATGAGAATAGGGTCCCTTGACCCTTCAATGGAGAGGTGGTTGCACATATATGCAGCACTCTCCATTGAAGTCTATAGGTGTTACATAAGAGTCCTAACTCCTATAAACTTTAATCTAAAGGACCATCTCTCCCACTGAAGTGTTTGGAGAATGGTGCGGCCAAGAATTAGTGAACTGAACCCCAAAGGTGGGAGCTACACCGACCTGATATTTATGACATATCCTGTGGATATGCCAAAAATGCCTATGATGGGAATACTCCTTTAGAGGGGCTGTCCCACCCTCAGGCAGACCCCTAAACGCCCTCCCTCAGCAAGGCTGGACCTGCAGAAGGAACCACACTTACCGAATCCCTGCTGCTGGGTTTCCAATGCGTCATGGCAGTGGGTCATGTGACACGTGGGGAACGCATCACCACTGCAGTCAGTCATTGACTGCAGAGGCTGCATGAGATGCGTCAAACCAGATATTGATGCGGGGACAGCGCAGGCGCTGGAACTCAGCGGAAGGGATCAGGTAAGTGTGATTCGCTCCCCTGCCCAAAAGGCCCCGTGGGTGGACAACCCCTTTAATGCTGATGTTTAGACAAATGGGGAGATAGCGTTTTACAATGCACATCAATTCAAAGTCTAATTATTAACATCCAGTTTTTCAGATTATTGAATATTTGCCACTCTCAATCATTCATATTTCCTTTCAATGTTCTGTGACTCCCTGGATAAACTTTACCCTTGAAGTAATTTTATCCAACAGACACTTCTGGCTATTCAGCACCAGGACATAGCGGATTGCTTCTTGGCCAGATTTAGATTTTGTTGTAGTTCTACTTAACTGATTTATAGTTTTTTCAGGGTTTTTTGCAAGGGTTACAAAAAAGAAAAAAAAAAACACTACAACACCCTGACAGCGAAATACACTTTAAGAAATGGCTCTCCAGGCCACTGCAGACTAAAATGTTTTAACAATTTATCTCCCTTCAGGAAATACTTATGTTTCTATATGATTCTCTTTGATAAATATTACATTTAACTGAATAGAGAACAGATAAATATGCAGTATTACAAAGCGCATGAAAGCAGGCAAATATTTTTTGACCAAACTGTATATGAAGTCAGTACACTAGGTGCGACTGGATAGGAAAGGGGTTGTCCAAGAGTAAAAATTTCCAGGTGGCTGGGCACGGTGTAAAATTATAAAAAAATAAATAAAAATACACACACTAAACAATTCAAAGTGTTCCAGGATTGGCCCTGAGTTCCCATCTCTGCTGGACCAGAAGTCCTATTAACACACGCCATTTCTGAAGGCCAATCATTGGGCTCAGCAGTGATGCAAGAAGAACAGCATGTGACTACTGAGGCCATTTATTGGCCCTCCACAAGGATGTGCATGTTCACGAAACATCATAGGAGAGTGTGTCTTTTTTTAAAATTTTACACTGTGCCCAAAACTACACAGTTCCATCCATTGTGTAGTGGACAAAGCTGCTTACTTCAGTGCTGCCCCCACGTGGACAAAGCTGTGTAGTTCTGGCGCCGGAGCTACTCCCAAACCGCCGATTAGTGGGGGTGCTGGGAGTAGGACCCTCGCTGATAAAATATTGTTTGCCTATCCTACAGCTAGGTCATCAATATAAAAAGGAGTGGACAACCTTGTTAAAATAATAAATTACAAATACCTCCTGTCGACAGTCTTTAGCATTGCTTGCATTCTTTCCTCAATTGTTGCTTTAATTAGAAATCGATGCACAATTGTAGCCCTGAAACAAAGGTAGAAGATCTGATCTGAATTCTTTCCACATTTTTGTAAAGACTAAGGCTACTTTCACATCTGCGCTTTCCCTTTCCGCTATTGAGATCTGTTTTTGCTGATCCATGACGGATCCAGCAAAAATGCTGGTGTGAAAGTAGCCTTACATATAAAAATGTCATCCATGATCCATTTTCAAAAACAATAATTATGAGTGAAGAAGAGTTTAAAGACTCACTAATGAAAAAATTTGCATTGAGACACTGCTTTTTACAAAAGACAGGCCACTCTAGTAAAACACATCTGATAGTACTGTGCTTCACTGGGTGTTTTTGCACCTGCTAAATGGCACCCAAAGACCTCTGTGATGCCAGAGTGTGAGCGCGGTACTCTGCTATCTGTGGCGCTTCCATAAAAATGAATGGTGCGACTGCGTGCTTTTTCCGACCAGCCCCTCCATCCATTTCAGGGGGCGCCAGAGAGTACGGGGCCCCCGTTCCCGTGAGGATCCCAGTGGTAGGACCCCCACCGATCTCATAGTTATCCCCTATGCTGTGTTAGAACAAGAATAGCCCTCTAAAGAGTTACTGTGCTTTCAGAAAACATTTGATATGTTATAGGGACATATCAAAAATTTTGATCAGTGAGAGTCTGAGGGCAAAGACCCCCACCGAACTCTAGAACGATGGGAGAAAAGCGCTCTCTTAGCGCTGTCTCTATCTTTCCTGCACGAGACAGGAGTGACACAGGCCTACAGACTTTCGATTGAGTCCGTCTTGCTTCCTGTCCTTCAGTATGGAGAGGGAACAGGCTAAGTGCTTCTCTTCACTCGTTCTAGAGATTGGTGGGGTCTCGGCTCCTGGACCTCCACCGATCAAAAGGTGTCAAAAGTTTTTTGAAAGTACAGTGACCCTCTAATTTTTATTTTTTTATTTTTAAGTGGCAGATTCTCTTTAATATGCACTTCCACTGTGGTTTCATTTAGAGAACCAACTTGATTTACAAGACATGAAACAAGGTCTATTGTTATAATCAGAAGGAACTGCAAACCATACATACTGAATGTGTTGAATAAAAGCCCTAATACCTACTTTTTTTGGCCAATTCTGTGCACACGACCTATTGCCTGAAGTTCATGTGCTGGGTTTAAAATAGGCTCCACCAACAACACATGTGTAGCCTCAATAATGTTCAGCCCATTGGATCCCGTGTGTAATGGAAGAAGTAAAATGTTGATCTTAGGATCATATTTAAATGCTGAAAGATTTTCCTGGTCAGGAAGAAACACAAATCCAGTTAATAAAGTAATGGGTAGAATGTGACGTATTACTCGAAAGTTACTCAACCAGTTGTCATGAGGTTGTGCCAACAATGGAGCAGTAAAACGCTCCACCACGTTGTGTGCTATTCTTCACTCTCTGATGGATTATGTGCAGAGGCTTCACCAATTTCTATATCAACTGTACCTGATGATTCATGTCTTACATGTTAATCCATCAATATGACAGAACCGCTCCATGCAGCAACCTCAAACGCCCTAAGGCCTCTTTCACACGAGCGAGTTTTCCGCACGGGTGCAATGAGTGATGTGCATTTCAATGGGTCTGTGTACATGAGCGTTTTTTTTCACGCATCAGTTCTGCGTTGCGTGAAAAACGCAGCATGTTCTATATTCTGCATTTTTCACGCAGCCCTGGCCCCATAGAAGTGAATGGGTCTTCAGTGAAAAACGCATTGCATCCTCAAGCACTTGCGAGTTTTTCACTGATGGTTGCTAAGAGATGTTGTTTGTAAACGCACGTGAAAAACGCATCAAAACGCATTGCACCCGCGCGGAAAAACCTGAACAACTGAACACAATCCTAGACAAAACTGACTGAACTTGCTTGCAAAATGGTGCGAGCTTCATTACCCTCGTATAAAAGAGGCCTAAGTGTAAAAATGTTGAAAACTCAAGAGCAGTAGATACAAAGATTCTTTTAATGCTACAATTTAACCTTGGTACTTTGGTTGTGGAGAACATTTCAAGAACTTCTAATGCAATGTAAACTAATCTTGCATGTACAAATAAACTAAAAGGGGTTGTCAGGCTATTTTTCTTTGCTGCTACATATGTATCAATTAAACAAAAAGGAAAAAGCCCATTCTCAACTATGGCTATGTTCATTTTGTTTAGATAGACCCAGAAATCTCACAATAAATGGCCCCATTCATCCTCTCCTTAATACAGTGCAGTCGTCCTGTCCCCTTCCCAGAAAAGTACCCCCAAAGCATGATGTTAACACCCCCATGCTTCACAGTGGGGATGGTGTTCTTGGGATGCAACGCGTCCTTCTTTTTCCTCCAAACACGACGAGTGAAGTGTAGACCAAAAAGTTCTACTTTGGTCTCATCTGACCACATGACTTTCTCCCATGCCTCCTCTGGATCATCCAGATGGTCATTGGCAAACTTCAGACGGGCCTGGACATGTGATGACTTGAGCAGGGGAACCTTCCGTGCAATGCATGATTTGAAACCATGACGTGTTCTACCGACAGTGACCTTTGAAACTGTGGTGCCAGCTCTCTTCATGTCATTGACCAGCTCCTCCCTTGTAGTTCTGGGCTGATTCCTCACCTTTCTTATCATCAGTGATACCCCACGAGGTGAGATGGTGAGATCTTGCATGGAGCCCCAGTCCGAGGGAGACTGACAGTCGTCTTTAGCCTCTTCCATTTTCTAACAATTGCTCCAACAGTTGATCTATTTTCACCAAGCTGCTTGGCAATCGCCCCGTAGCCCTTTCCAGCCTTGTGGAGGTCCACAGTTTTGTCTCTGGTGTCTTTTGACAGCTCTTTGGTCTTGCCCATGGTAGTAGTTGGCGTCTGACTGCGGAGTGGACAGGTGTCTCAGACAGGTGCTACTAAGTTAGATTAATGAGTGGAGTAGAGGTGGACTTTTTAAAGGCACAGTAACAGGTCTTTGAGAGCCACAATTCTTGCTGTTTCTCAGGTGTTCAAATACCTTTGTTCAGCAGTGCAAGAGAAATAAATTCTTTAAAAATCATTTGTGATTTCCTTATTTTTTTTATTTTTTTATTCTGTCTCTCCGAGTGGGAATGCACCTACAATGTGAATTTCAGACCCCTCCATGATTTCTAAGTGGGAGAACTTGCAAAATCGCAGGGTGTTCAAATACTTCGGTTCCTCACGGTATGTCCTAAATCCAAAGGTCAGCCTCGGGTTTCTGCCTCGGAAACATGCATGTGAACATGGTCTATTAAATGTTTGGCTATTTCAAAGCCAAAGGTCGAATGGTCCCTTGCAGCCAATCACTGCTGATGTATAAAAATAAACTGCCAGCGGACCCAGAGACTAAGGGGGTCATTTACTAAGCTGAAACACGCCTATATTAGGACTATTTCAGGCGCAGGTGGAGGTGCAACGGTTAATTGTGCTGCTATCTGCAACTTCGCCCTGCTCATGACAGTTCTAAAATTGTGGGCGTGGAGCGGGTGGGGAAGGGGACGGGACAGTGTTTTTCCCAGTTCCTACATTTAGCATTTTTTTCAGTTTCCCAGTACATCGTAAGCAATATTAAATGGTGCCATTACAAAGTACAACTTGTTCCACACAAAAAATAAGCCCTCACACAGCTATACAAACAGAAAAATAAAGACATTGCTCAGGAAAGGCAGGGAGTGCAAAAAGGAAAATCGCCTGGTAATGAAGCAGTTAAAGAGAGTCTGTCAGCAGTTTCTACCCTGAAAACTGATGATACAGTAGGTCTCCAGGTCTATCTAGTGCTAGGTAAACTTACCTTTCTGTATATTCTTAGTATTAACATCACAAAGAAAGAGAAGTTTTATGCCTCTTTTACACAAATAATCTGTTAAGGATTTAAGGATCTGTTTGGGGAAAAACTGATGCTTTTGCATCCGCGCGAAAAAACGGAAACACTGAATGCAATCGCAGACAAAACGGACTGAACTTGTGTGCAAAAGCATTCGTTTTTCCCTGAACAGACCCTGTGAGAATCCGTAACACTCATGTGATAGAGGCCTTTACGAACGATATGGATTGTGTCAGGATGCGTTCCGTGAAACTCTCACCATTTCGCAAGCAAGTTCAGTCAGTTTTACCTGCAATTCCGTTCAGTGTTTCAGTTTTTATCGTGCGGGTGCGATCAGTTTTGATGCGCTTTTCACATGCGAGAAAAAAACTGAAGGTTTACAAACAACATCTCCTAGTAACCATCAGTGAAAAACGCATTGCACTTGGACTGCATCCGGATGCGATGCGTTTTTCACTGAAGCCCCATTTATTTGTTTGGGGCAAGGGCTGTGTGAAAAATGCAGAATACAGAACATGCCGAGATTCTCACGCAACGCAGAACTCATGCGTTAAAAAAAAATGTGCACAGACCCATTGAAATGAATGGGTCAGGATTCAGTGCGGGTGCTATGCGTTCACTTCACGTATTGCCTCGGCACGGAAAACTCGCGTGAAAGGGGCCTTAATCTGCTGCGCTGCTACAGAAAATACCCATTGGGTGTTTCCTAATGCTGACGTGCTCTCGGCAATGAGTGCTCCACAACCGCTCCCCTCTGAATGTATACTACAGCTATCCCTAAAGGGAAGAGGAGGAAAGGGGTTACTCCAGAGATGGCTGTAGCAGCAAATGTCCGATTAAACTTTCTTTTACGTTTGTTCTTAGTATCAGCATCACTGAGAAGGAAAAGTTTTAAACAGGTCTCCTACCGACAACGGTCATGCATGCTCTCTTTAAAGCTGGACAATCCTTTTAAAATTAGAAATGAGACCTGTGATCCTTTGTGGGAGTTTGCACCCAGGATTTCCATTTCCAATCATTTTTAACGTGAATCTGTCACCAGAAAATTCAGTGTTAAACCAAGCACAAGGGGGGAGATTGATCAGACTGGTGTAAAGGAGAACTGACTTAGTTGCCCATAGCAACCAATCAGATTCCACCTTTCATTTTTCAGAATTCCTTTGGAAAATGAAAGGTGGACTCTGATTGGTTGCTATGGGCAGCTAAGCCAGTTCTACCTTACACCAGTTTGATAAATCTCCCACAATGTCTCGTAGGGCTAGCTCAGCAGAATGTTTTGATACCTTTCACTTTTCGATCCATTGCTTCACTCTGGATCCATATGCAAATGAGGGATTGAGTGCACTGAAGGCGGGCCCATGACACCCTGTATCTTGCTCCTCCTACTTCCTCTGCCAGTCCCTCTATCTCCTTCTTGATTGACAAAGCCACATTCCCCATATTCATCTCGACTGGCACGGGTCAATCAAGAATAGGAGGAGGCTGGCAGAGAAAGCAGGAGGAGCAAGGGTGCACAGAGTGACCTGGGCCTATCCTTGGTGCACTTAATTGCTCATTTGCATATGGATTAAAAGTACTTTTCTCCAGAATGAATCAATGGATCGCTAATACATTCAGCTGAACTATCCTGATAAAGCTAGTTCAGCTTCTTCTCCCTATAACCTTTATTCCATCTCACCGCAAAGCAGTATGGAGTTTTCAGTACCTGAAACTTCTGGATCCCATTGATCTGTGAGAACACCATGCCATTGTCTTGCAGTGCTTTTGCAATAATATCCAATACATCCTGCCACTGGAGTCAAATGAGAAATGACATAAGTGAAGTATATTAGCGTTGCAAATATTACTGCTTTAACTAAGAAGTATTACTGAGGTAGCAGAGAAGGAAAATCAAGGGAAGCGCATCATTTCTCCAGTAATGCTTCATTTTCCCAAACATCACCACATTATCCACTTGCGCTTCTAAGTCACACATTATCCTGACAGCAGGGAACTCCTGAATCCGAGGACTCTTCAGCTTGTGCACAGTACTGACCTGGTCAATAACCATTTTAAGAAAACAACCATTGTCTGAGATGGGAATACGCCTTTAACCTACTTCTACTAGTGGGTAAAATTATACCCTCTAAACTGGGGTGCATATTAAGAAAGGTCCTAAGTAGTCGCAACAGGTATCACATGATCTCTATCTGCGCAGCTGACTGGTTGAAAATGAATCACGTGGTACTGTCTGTCATAGAACAGGTCCTAACTTAAATTCAGTAGACACTTACTGTTGAAAAGACCAAAGATTTTGCACCTGGATCCAAAGTTTGGATTTTCATAAGAGTTCTGACAACTGCCTCAACTTTTGTGGAATGGCTCCCCTTTAAAAACAAATAGAATGAGATTTGTTAGAAGGACATATTTATTCCAAGACCTCTGCAATAAAACAAACATTCTCTTTGAGAAGATCAGTGCTTCTTTGTAAAAACCATTAAAAGGTTTTCCAGGATATTAATAATGATGCCCCCTCCCCATCAATATCTGATCGGCAGGTGTCCGACACTCTGCAAACCCCCTACTGATCAGTTGTTCTGAAGTAGCTCTGGGGCTGGACTGACACAGCTCCATTCACGGTGTATTGGATGGAGCAAGTAACTGCAGAGCTGCTCCCACTGAAGTGAATGGTCCACTACATGATGGATGGAGCTGTTCAAGATTTATTTACAGCGCCAGAACTACTTTGGAACAGCTGGGGTACAGAATTTTGGACCAACGCCAATCAAAGTTTGGTGGCCTATCCTGAGGATACGCGATCAATATAAAAATCCTGGACAAGCCCTTTAAGCGTACACTTTAAAGGCCATTTGCCAGAAGTAGCAACCCTATTTAAACCAGGCACAACGCCTGGTAAGGGTGACCCTGCTAATTAAAGGCATGCCCTTTATTAGATCATAGGTTGCACCTTTATGTAGAATCTTTCTTTTAATGTATATGCAATTGAAGGCTTAAAGAGGACCTTTCACTGGCCCTGACATTACCATATAAATAGCTGGCAGGGTAGGGCATAGTAATGGCATGTGATAGCGTAACAGCCAGGGAGGAAAAAAAAGCTGTGATGCTCTCCGCTGCGATTGGGCAGATCACAGCCAGGGAGAAGGAGACACCCCTTGAGAAACAGGGCTGTCTCCTCCTCCCTGTACCGATGGTATGGATTTACATACCAGGCGGGAAACCAGAACGGGGGGCACAGCGGGGGCAACCTTAGAAAACTTGAAGGTTGAACACTCGCTGATGATAGGTCACCAATATGTGTAGCATGGACAACAACTGTCGTAGGAGGAGAGTTGGAAGGCCCCCATACATATCAGAAATTCAGGCAGTCTTGGCGTACATTTATCTGATGTGCATGTCCAGCTCAAGAAGCATTAGGCCGTCCCAGCCAATAGTTTGCACCGCAACAGTATCCCAGTCATTCACATTATTGAGTTGGGTACTTTAAAAGGACTCTCTTCCTAGAACGTTTGTTAATAAGCCAACAGAAACACTTTGCAGGTTAATCGATTTTCTCATTTTGTTAGATCACCACCAACTCAATGCTGCCGCCGTACACTTAGGCTCTGCGCTACTCCAGACTCCTACTCTGGTTGCTGTAGAGACAGCTATTGATGGCTTTCCAGGTCCTCTGCAAATGATTAGAAAGCTCAACTGTATATAAAAAAATCTGGAAATCTGACAAAAATGCTGTAGCTATAGCAACCACTGCATTGTCTTCTGAAAAGAGCAGAAGCAACAGCCATAAGGGTTAATGCTGTACTACCATGATGTCCAGGATATTATATGTTCTACATACTTCACACAAATGAACACATCATGTCGAATTTGTTTTAAGGGGTTTTCCTGTATTTATTTGTTTTGGCAATAGTCCCTATGCAGAGATCCATATTCACCTGCTTCCCTCTGCTCTGTTCCGGCTCCATTTAATGGACTCCTGGTTCTAGCTGTCAACTTCCGCCAGGATTTGGTCATATTTGCTGCCGCAACCAATGACTAACCTAATTGGTGATGTGTCCCCAAGCAGCAAGTGACCCAGGGGTGATGTACTCCGTGGAAACACGTCATTGCTGAGGCCAGCGGCGTACATGACCCTGTCTATGGGAAAGTTGACAGGGTAAAACTGACACTACCGATTGGCAGTCATGCTTCTGCATGGCCATACAGCATGTTGTTTCCATGTTCTCAGTCATTGGAAAATCCATCATTGTATCCAGATGTTTAGGTTAAGCTGTGAGAATAGAATACAGCGCGCTGCATCTCCAGAGCATAGACACTGCACCTATAGGTCACAAGCTAGGCTGTAGCGTGGACTATGATATACGTAGGATCTAGTTACACGTCTACAGAGGTTAGACTTAGGCTGGGTTCACACCTGAGCGTTTTACAGCGCGTTCCTACGCGCTGTAAAACGCTCAACAGGCAAAAACCAATGTTTCCCTATGGGCATGGTTCTCACCTGAGCGTTTTACAGCGCGTACGAACGCGCTGTAAAACGCCCTACGCCCCAAGAAGTACTGAAGCTTCTTTGGGGCGTATTGTCGCGCGTTCCCGCCCATAGACTTCAGCGGCAACACCCCTAAATGGGCGCTTGCTTGTTTCCGCCCATTAAAAACGCCCGATACAAACGCCCGATAAAAACGCCTGTAAAAAGCGCTTATCGAATACGCTCAGGTGTGAACCCAGCCTTATATCAAACATATCTCTCAGTCTCCCTACCAACGAATTGATCCAAGACATATAAAGCTTGCCCCTCTTACAGAAGAACACTTACCTTTACAGGAATGTCCTTCTCTTCGCTTGCAGCCTCACTTGTGAACACATAAGAAATCTCTTTGTGGGACGTTGTCTGTCTGCAAATAGCACATTTGATAGCACTTCTTCTTGTACCAACACTATACTGCTCAATGATGATCGCTACACATTCATTGCAGAAGCAATGGCCACAGGTCAGCACTGCCCACTAGGAAAGAAAAGAAAGGATGATACAGTTTTGCCACACAAGTGCTGAGCTCTCTATTTATTTCTATGGGAGTTGAGAAAACAGTAGAGCAAGGATCAGTAACCTCTGGCGCTCCAGCTGGTCTGAAACTACAACTCCCAGAATCCTGCTTTCCCTTCTGTGGGAGTTACAAGAACAGCCAAGTTAAGTTTGCATGCTGGGAGTTGTAGTTTCACAGCAGCTGGAGTGCCGAAGGCTGCTGATCCCTGCAGTAGTGTGGCTATCAATCCATTCACAGTGGTCATATCACCAGGCGCGGTCCTGAAGACAAGTGCGGGTCCAAGAGGTGGGACCTGCATCTATCATACAATTATAGCATATCCTGAACCCAAGATGGTACCCAAGGTGCTGCTGTTCCCCCAAAATATAACCGAAGGAGGGTTGTATTCGTCGATGCTGCATCCGCAGCAAGTTTACTAAAAGGGGCATGGATGGTGGCGTAGATTCCACCTCTGGGACTTACTACCTAATCTCAAGGACAAGGCCTACGAAGCGAAGGAGAGCACACCGGTCATGCATGGCAAGTTCTCCATTCACTACTAGGAGACTTCCGAAAATAACAGAGCAAGGGTGCTCTGCTATTTTCAGAGGTCCCATAGCTGAAATTGGAGAGCAAGCCACACAGGCGCAGCCACCTTGCCTGCTATTCCCGGCAATTCCCTAGCAGTGAATAGAGAGGTGGCTGTGCTTGGCTATTTTCAGAACTCCCACGGCAGTGAATGGAGGGTGGCCACGCATGCACGGCTGCTCTCGCTTCACTTTCAAGGCTCAATTCTCCAGATAGAAACAGGTCCCGGAGGTTGGACCCGCATCTAGATGACATTTCTGTCACATCGCAGCGATATGCCACAACTGTTTATATGGGAAGACCCCTTTAAATGTATGCCCAGCTTTGGATCATATTTTTGTGAATCCCAGAAACAAATCTTACAAAAAAGTAGCGTTGCCCTTTAAGACCATCAGCAGAATATGTGTGCTGATGTGCTGCCTCTCCTTTTCTTTATAATCAGATTCGCCAGCTTCTCTCTCTCTCCTTCTTGATTGACAAGGCCAGGTTCCTGTAGTCCCATAGTCATCTTGTCAATCAAGGAGGAGGGGGACGGACTGGCAGAGGAAACAGGGGAGCAAGAGTGCACAGAGTGGCCAGTGCCCACCCTCAGTGCACTTAACTGCTTAGGCTACTTTCACACTAGCGTTCGGGGCTCCGCTTGTGAGTTCCGTTTGAAGGCTCTCACAAGCGGCCCCGAACGGATCCATCCAGCCCTAATGCATTCTGAGTGAATGCGGATCCGCTCAGAATGCATCAGTTTGGCACCGTTTGTCCTCCGCTCAGCAGGCGGACCCCTGAACGCAGCTTGCAGCGTTCGGGTGTCCGCCTGGCCGTGCGGAGGCAAACGGATCCGTCCAGACTTACAATGTAAGTCAATGGGGACGGATCCGTTTGAAGTTGACACAATATGGCTCAATTTTCAAACGGATCCTTCCCCCATTGACTTTCAATGTAAAGTCAAAACGGATCCGTTTGCATAAATGTTTTTGTTTTTTTTTGTTCATGGTACTGCAAACGGATCCGTTCTGAACGGATCTAAGCGTTTGCATTATAGGTGCGGATCCGTCTGTGCAGATACCAGACGGATCCGCACCTAACGCAGGTGTGAAAGTAGCCTTATTGGCAAATGGATCCAAAGTACTTTTCTTCCAGTATGAGGCAGCTGACCGCTAAGTGAAATGTTTCGGTACATTCAGCTGAGCTAGCCTTACAAGATATGGTTCTGGATTATCAGTGAATCTCCTGGTCACTGACTCCCTTTAATACACAGGCACAGGTAACCAAATGTTAGCACCAGTTCAAACGCTTGCTTATTGTGCTTGACATATTTTGATTAACCAACAGTTCCAATTCTGATGCAACACAAATTAAAGAAGGCAAACAATAATCATAAGAAGAAAGAGGACTTTTACTTTAATAGTAAAACCATGCCAGAAATTACCTGCTTCCCCAGATTTCTTGCACATATTGGACAAGGCTCTGGATTTACTCCTCCGCTGGATTGATTCTGAGACTAGAATAGGAACAAATACGTCAGGTTGTTTTTGTTCTCCCCACCAGAAGGTCATAACAAAGTGTCTTGGCTCTGCTCCACTAGAAATAAATGAGTCATCTAGAGTGACGCTGACCCTTTGTACAGTTCATTGGCGCACACTGCCAAGGATATATGCGTTTACAGCAGTAAATTTTGTTAGGCCACACTATTTTTGGAAAACAGTATAAATCTGGGCTGCATGGAGAAACCAAGACATTCAACACTAATGAGATAAACGTAAAGGGGCAAGTACAAGTCATTCTGCATTCAGTGGTAGGGGCTAACTGCTAGATCGTTAGAGTCTGGTCTCTGGGACCTTGATTAATGGCCAGAATGGTGGTTAAGTGTCTTCTGTTCCCCTACATGCAAGACCGTGGCCAGTAGGAGGTAAATTAAGTGGCAGTCGAGTAAAAACGTCAAGCTGTTTCTTTCATGGCCTAGGGCACTGACAAGGACAGCTGTACTCGCTGATCTTCATTAGCGCCATAGACCATGAATAGAGTGACAGTGCAAATGCTTGGCCGCTGCTCCAGTCAACCTTGCAGTTGGGTGAAATGGAGGGACACAGGACTCCAGTTCTGGGGATACTTGTAATTACTGGAATACCCCTTTAACAAGTCACAAATATGTTTCCAAGACCATGAGCGCTCACTACTGGAGTAATGAAAATCCACGTCCTTAGTACTACAGATAAAGGTCACTAATGACATTGTTTTTCACACTTATACATTATTCTTGACTGAATTTGCTAGTCGTAATTACCTTTTCTAAATTTGTAAGGTAAAGAAGCTGGCCCAGTTTCTTCTGTAACTGTGACTTGGCAACGGCTTTGTCATTAAGCAGCTTCACACGATTCTGCTCAACCTGCAGAGACAAATTGATAATACCTCTAGGCATCGAAGAGAAATGATAGACCTTCTAGTAACGATGATGAGTGTTACACTTCTGTACCTGCTCTTAGAAGCCATTGCACTGCACGTATGCACTAACCTCATGCGGTTCAATGATGTGAGGAACAGGAGGGTTAGGCTTGGGTTCATCAGGAAGCCGGACTCTGAGGCGCTGGGTTGCCATTGAAAGCTCGTCAATAGCCGACACGTGGTTACGTAGGACCATCCAGTATTCATGAAGCAACTAAAGTTACCATTTCAGAAAAAAAAGTTGGTTTAAGCCAATAAGTGACTCTCTTTACTGTAAATTATGTTAATAGGTTTATATTTTTTAACCAGCAGTTATGGGTTACTTCACAGTTTAAGAACAAGGGTGTGTACAGCTAGTGCTATGTGGAGAAGAATCAGGGGGTTTGATCTCTGGGACTCACAACCAATTGCCAGAATGGTCCTTCCATGTACCATGTTTCCTCCAGCTGCAATATACTGTGGCCAACGGAGCGTTGGTCGAGCAAGCATGTAGCCGTTTCATTTACTGTCCATGGCATTGACAAACAAAGCTGTACTTGTCGATCTTCATGGGCGCCATAGACCGTGAATGGAGCGACAAGTGGTTGCATTGCAGTTGGGTGGGAAGGTAGGTAACAGGACTCCTATACTGGAGATCAGTGGATAGGGGATAATGCACTCAAATAATATTAAGTAACTACGTAAAACAAGAATGACATTAAACCTCCTCTTAATTATTCTGACCTACGTGCAGGGGGAAAAGGACATTAGGGTTTTGCCTGAGAATATTTTGGGAAGTGCTCTGATTACATGGAGAACTGCTTAGCCTCAGCAGCATCTTCTCCCTTCAGACCCTCATAGCAGGCAAAAGTAACCGAAATAAAGAAACGGAAAACCTGGGCAAAGTTTCTGAGAAAGGCTTTGCCCAAACTTTAATCTTCTCTGCACTACATGAGAGCTATAACTTTCAGCTTTAATGTGAATTTTAGGTGCTTAAACAAGCTTATGAAAATCTACCAACACATCACCTGTATTTTTAATAGTGAGCAACATTAACCCCTTAAGGACCTGGACCATTTTCCTTTTTACCTTCCCACTTTTTAAGAGCCATAACTTTTTAAATTTTCCATTCACATGGCCATATGAGGGCTTACTTTTTGGCAATTTTTTTTTTTTTTTATTGGCACCATTTAATTGACCATATCTTGTACAGGAAAACGGGAAAAAAAATATTTGTGGGGTGAAATTGAATAAAATCCACTATTCCGCCAAGGTTTTGATATACCGCGTTCACTGTGTGCTAAAAATGATGTTATTCTTATTCTGCAGTCAATATGATTATGGCGATACCAAAGTTGTATAGCTTTTTATTTTGTTTTACTACTTAAAAAAAAACATTTTGAAAAAAATAATTTCTTTGCATTGCCATTTTTTGACAGCCATAACTTTTTCATATTTCCGCCTACAGACCTGTATGAGGGATTGTTTGTTTGGGGAGAGAACTTTAGTTTTTATTGGTACCTTTTTTTTTTAAAGGTATGTACAGTTTGCTGACTTTTAATTTTTGGGGGGCAATAAGGTGAATGAAAAAATGGCGAATCCTGGATTTATTTTTTATTTTTTTTGTTACAGCATCCTGTTATGTTTATTTTTACATGTAAAATTGGGAAAGCGGGGTGATTTCTTTACTTTCTCCACAGTAACGTTTAGTCCCCTTAAGGGACTGGAACCTGCAATCTTCTAATTGCTTGTCCCATACACTGCAATACAATACTGTTGCAGTCTATAGGATTTTTAAACACTGCATGCTGTGCCTCACGCATGGGCTTTACAGGCAGTTAACCATGATAGGCCTGGGAACCTTCAGAAGGCCCTAGGCTGTCATGGTAACCAATTGGAGCCCCACGATTTTTCTGCAGGGATTCCAATCAGAAGGCAGTGGAAACCCCTGCCTAACCCCAGAGATGCTGCAATCACTATTGACTGTGGCATGTGAAAGGTTAAATGACCGGATCCGGCCTCACCGCCGATCTTGATTACTGTGGATGGGTGCTTGCTTTTACAGCCAGTACCTGCTGGGCAGGCTCGGTGCAGAAGCTCACTCCATACCAACCCTAAAGCATAATGACATACATGTATGTGGTTAGGGGCACAGGTTTGCCTCTTTTTCAAGTCATAAACTATTTTTAATCAATCAGCTAATAATATTGGAGAAGCTCACCTTATATTCTTTTTTCCACGCCTCAAACAGCTCCATGAAGCATGCACCTTCATCAGTAAGCCAGGGGTCCAGTCGGTGAGTTCTGGCAAATGACAGTATTGCTTTCAAAGAGCGTTCCAACTCACTGGCTGCCCATAGGCCTCGGCTAGTTTTAGGCAAACGATCATCTACCAATCCATTTTCTTCTTCAATCATTTCTTCAAATATAGCAGTCTGACCTTTCACCCTGAAAGTTTAAATAGATGGATGGCAATAAAAGCATCTGACACTTTCTAATATGAGATTTAATTTGATATTCATTTACATCATATTCTGATCTCTGACTTTTATGGTCCAAGGATATGCCACAAAAGTCTAATAGATCCGGGTTCCACCTCTGGTACCTGCATCTATTTGGAAAATGGGGCCCCATTTGCTGGCTACAACATATGGAGAGGTGGCCACGCATGAGTAGCTCTCTCTATTCTATGGGAGTTCCCAGAATTGCTGAGCGCTGTTGCTTGGGTAGGATATACCATAAAAGTTGGAGATTTAATTAAGCTATTCAGGAGACACTCAAAACAGTGCGTTTGGAATTATTTTCCAACTAGCTCCTGGGTACAGATTTGGAAAATGGAGTATTACTGTACTTCTACAATGCTTGTTGCTGGTGTAGCAGAAATTATTTGAAGTGAGAAGTGACCACTTCTTACTCTGGGATGATCTGTAGTTTTCTCATCTGTCTCATTGGGGGACACAGGCATGACCATGGGTACAGCTGTTGCTGCTAGGAGGCGGAAACTAAGCGCAAAAAGTGTAAGCTCCTCCTCTTCAGCTATACCCTTCCTACAGGGACTAAGCTAAATCAGTCTTCTCCGATTGAACCTTTGCAGCAGGTGTAGCTTCGCTTCGTGTCTTACAAGGAGGCGTTTTTGGTGGCAATCACTTCAATCCGTAGGGTGTCGGAACTCGCAGCTCTTTCTTGTCGGTCGCCTTTTCTGATCCTCCATCAGGATACGGTGGTCCTTCGCGCTGTTCAGTCCTTCCTGCCGAAGGTGGTGTCGGAATTCAATCTAAATAAGATTATTCACCCTTCATTTAGTCCGAATCCGTCTCATCCTCGGGAGCAGTCTCTCCACAATCTAGTTTTGGTACGAGCCGTTCAAGTTTATCTGTCCCAGACGTCATCCTTCCGGCAGACGGATTCCCTGTTCGTGATTCCAGAGGGGCCGAGACAAGGGCTGGCATCCATTTCCCGATGGATTTGTTTGGCCATTGTGGAAACGTACCGCATTAAGGACCGGGCCCCACCCTTCCGGTTGACTGCTCATTCGGCTAGGGCAGTCGGAGCCTCTTGGGCGGTGCCTCACAGGGCTTCGGCCCTTCAGGTATGCAAGGCGGCTACCTGGTCGTCTTTGCACACTTTTTCCAAGTTTTACAGAGTGCACAACTTTATGTCTTCTGACGCTTCTCTGGTGCATAGAGTTTTGCAGAAGGGGGTTCTCTGATTGATGGGAGGGGTGCTTGTTATGCCCACCCTTGGGGACTGCTCTGTAACATCCCATGGTCAAGCCTCTGTCCCCCCAATGATACGGATGAGAAAACTAGATTTTTGTACTTACCGTAAAATCTGTTTCTATTCTGTTCATTGGCTCCCACCCAGTCTTTTGTGTAGGGGCCTTTTCGGGCCTGTGTGCGTCTGGGTTTGTACAGTGTGGTATTTTGTCTTGCTTCTCCTACTGCTTTTGCTCTAACTGATTTAGCTTAGTCCCTGTAAGAAGGATATAGCTGAAGGGGAGGAGCTTACACTTTTTGTACTTAGTGTCCACCTCCTAGCTGCAACAGCTATACCCATGGTCAAGCCTGTGTCCCCCAATGAATGGAAGAGAAACTGATTTTACGGTAAGTACAAAAATCTAGTTTTTATTGATACCATTCTGGAGAGTGTGCCTTTTTGACCATGTTATTACATTTTTTGGTGTAAGAGAAGCAATTAAAAAATGGCGAATCAGCCATTTTGATACTTTTTTCCATTATGCATTCGCCACATTGGAAAAAAAAAATTCGATTTTAATAGTATGGGTGTTTTCAGACAAGGTGATGCCCATGAAGTTTATATTTTTTATTATTTATATATTTATTTTTGTTTTTATTATTTTTGTAGCCCCTCTAGGAGGCTACAATGTCCACAATTTTTTTTTTTTTTTAAAGATTGTTACTATACTTTCATAGATGTATAGTAAAATCACTAATTGCTGATCTCCTATATTGCTGATCTCCTATGTTGGCCAACATAGGAACTGCAGCTCTAATACCCTCTCTTCAGATAGACTCAGCTTATTAGAATTAATGACCAGCATCCCCAATCGCTGCACGGGGATGCCGGTCCAAACCCAGAAGCACGCGCTTCCAGGTTTTTATGTATCATGTATTTAGATGCCGTGATCACACTTGAACACGACATCTGAAGGTTATAATGACAGCAATCAGCGTTATTGCCAGTCGCAGACATTAACTGTGGGCCTCTGCTATTTCAAACCGCAGAGACCTGCCGGCTATGGTGCTCGCTGCACGCTCGAGCGGGCACCATGTTTAAAGACCCTACCACCACAGTACATGTATGGCGCTGGTAGCGAAGGGGTTAAGATCCAGAAGATGTATATTTTTTGCTACGGAAAACATGTGAGAAGACAACATACGTGAGCTCTATGGAGTGGGTCTCCTAATGCTTTCCAGAATAAAGGGCTGTGGTGGTCAATAGCGTACCAAAGCAGTCATAGAAATAAAAAAGAAAAGCACCAGAGCTCAGAGGCCACCTAAAATCCATTGGGGTGTCTGTATAAAAACAATACACTTAAAAAAAAATTGTCTCAACTAGCGGTATTTTAGTCCAGACAACCCCTTTAACTTACTTCCCAAGAGTATGTAATATACTGTATATAAAATACCAATTATTCCCCTCCAGGTAGGCACATGAAAGATATGGTCTCAATGCATTTTACTGCTGGTTTGTGGGAGCGTATTGTGAGAATGCAAGTGAATATAAAGCAAAAATTACATAACCGGACTCTGCACCACTTATACTATTCTGGTTTGGAAAATCAGTGTCAGAAATAGTGTCAGGGTACTTGAGAAATATGGCTCTCTTTTCAATGCAATGGTGATAAATAATGGATCATTGATACACCCCACAATCCTTAGAACGAGGGGTTCCCAAGTCTCCTCTCTGAATAGTGTCCATTTTGGTCCACTGCTCTAGCCCCTCACTTCTAGGGGCTGACTTAGCACAAGGTCAACTCAACAGAAGGGAATGGAGCAGTGGACCAACGTGAAAACTACCGCTCCATTCAGAGAGAGGACTCTGGAGCTCCTTGTTCTCGGGACTGCGGAGGGTCTGACCGCTGGGGACAGGTGATAAAATAGTTCTCTGAGAAAACCCCTTTAAAAGTGCCAAAACGTACCTGCGGCATTAAGTGGGGAAGCTTGTAGAGTGCAAGGGAAAGCCTTTACCAGCTTCCTTTGAGTTGGTAAAAAAATGCAGCATTATTACCATATGAATCATGGACTTGCAGCTGCATCACAACAAAACGATAAAAGAATATCACAGCTATAAACAACTAAACTCATTTACTAAGCTACTCAACAATAACCATTGCAGAGAGGTGGCTACTTACGTATGAGAGAAGAGTTTTGACTCATAATCCGTGAATAATTCATCAGCTTTACAAAAGACGCAGCTGTGAAGAGAGGAAACATCAGAGGCCCGCTGTGAGAAGTAGAGCACCCAACAGACACAGGACAGGTAGTCTGGAAGTAGTCACCAACAATGGCACAAATTAACCGTTTAACAACTAGAGTGGCCCGGTTCGAAATGGCCAGACACTTTTCAGTGATATCTCACCTGTGATGGTTTAACATCTCCAATTTCAGTACCTTTTTTAGGGGTACCAAAATCCTTCTTGGACTTCTGTTTGTGATTTTAAATACCATGTTTTGTTAAATCTATAGTCTATTCCTTTATTTTTTATTTCTTTCAGTTTGCTAGGTATTATCATTCCCCTACACTCTTTCCAGCCTAAAAAAGTGGCAAACCCTGCATTTGGGACTGTTTAACCACCCTTGTATCTACATCTAGGCAACGGGGGAGTTTCCATGCCACCCTTGCAACTGTCTCAAACGGGGGTGGGTAGGGTCACTGGCCCCGGTACATTTATCATCATTTACGCCAATTTCCTGGCGTAAATGATGACCGAAATGTATGCCAGCTACAAACTGATGTAGACTTCAACTGAGGTGCACAGAGGATGTGCTTAATTTATGATGATGTGTGCGCCTAGTCCAGAATAAAATGCGTTCTCTGGCAGGGTATATCAGGACCGGTGTACAAGCACTGGTCATGATAAATCTCCCCTAAAATCTTCAAAAATAATATGCTTTCAGTGTGGTTTCTTTATATTTACGGCTTATATCTGTATCAACAGTATCCCCCATAACAGTGACCTCTACAGCACCCTGCCCCTTAACAGTGACCTTCACAGCACCCGCCCTCTTAACTGTGACCTCCACAGCGGCCTACAACCTCAACAGTGACCCCCCTCACACCGCCCCTTTAACAGTGACCTCTACAGCACGCCACCCCCTTAACAGTGACCTTAACAGCCCCCCACTCAACACTAACCCCCCCACAGTGCCCCGCCTCCTTAAAATGCGACCTCCACAGCAGCCCACCCCCTTAACTTTGACCTTAACAGCAGCCCACTCCTTTAACAGTGACCTCCACAACACCCCACCCGCCCCTCTAACAAAGAATTATTGTCTTTAATTGACAGTATATAAAACCCCACAGAATTAGTATACACTTAGGCCTCTTGCACACAAGCGGGACAGATTAGGTCTGGATGCGTTCAGGGTGCATTCAGGAAAACTCGCACCATTTCGGTTCAGACAGTTTTGTCTGCGAGTGGTTCAGTTTTATTCGCGTGGGTGAAATGCGCTTTCATGCGTTTTTCACGAGCATGATAAAAAAAACTGAAGGTTTACAAACAACATCTCTTAGCAACCATCAGTGAAAAACGCTTTTTCACGCAGCCCCATTCACTTCTATGGGGCCAGGGCTGTGTGAAAAACGCAGAATATACAACATGCTGCGATTTTCACGCAAAGCACAAGTGATGCGTGAAAAACAACGCTCATGTACAAAGATCCATTGAAACGAGCATTGCGCCCGGGCGGAAAACTCGCTCGTGTGAAAGGGGCCTTAATGTCATTTGAGTTACATCAGCCTCTACAGCAGGCATCCTCAAACTGCGGCCCTCCAGCTGTTGTAAAACTACAACTCCCACAATGCCCTGCTGTAGGCTGATACCTGTAGGCTGTTCGGGCATGCTGGGAGTTGTAGTTTTGCAACAGCTGGAGGGCCGCAGTTTGAGGATGCCTGCTCTACAACAACGTTGGCTAAGCGTCGCAATCAAAATCATATTAACTGACACATAAGCTGTCTTATACTAAGAATGTCCTTCATTGCCTATAGCAACCAATCAGAGCTCATATGAATGACCTGTAGCAAAATAGAAGTTGAGCTGTGATTGGTTGCTATATGCAGCCTGATGAATATCCAGGCTAACTGCCACAACAGCCAATAGACAATGGTTATGGAGGGGATCTGTGCATGGCACTTTTATGGGGGATCTGTGGATGGCACTGTTATGGAGGGGATCTGTGGATGGCACTGTTATGGGGGATTTGTGGATGACACTATGGAGGGGATCTGTGGATGGCACTGTTATGGAGGGGATCTGTGGATGGCACTGTTATGGGGGATTTGTGGATGACACTATGGAGGGGATCTGTGGATGGCACTGTTATGGAGGGGATCTGTGGATGGCACTGTTATGGAGGGGATCTGTGGATGGCACGGTTATGGAGAGGATCTGTGGATGGCACTGCTATGGAGAGGATCTGTGGATGGCACTGCTATGTAGGGGATATGTGGATGGCACTGGGCACTGTTATGGGGATCTCTGGATGGCACTGTGATGGGGGCATCTGTGGATGACACTGCTATGGGGGGGGATCTGTGGATGACACATATATAGCATCTTATGCTATGTGCCATCCACAGATCCTCCCCATAACAGTGTCCCTGCAGTGTAAATGACCCCCAATACAAAGGCTGGGGGCCGGCATCTGGATTAGGAATGACAGCGGGGACTGGTGCAGTCCCTGTATTCTAATGCACTGGCCCCGCTCACTGTTGTATAATCTTATCTAACCTGTAGGCATTGTTAAAATATAATAATCATGTGTAATCCGGCTGTATTACTTACAACTAAATTCCGTAGCAGAGAGGAGGGAGGCCGGCGCGTCACTCACTACGTCACGCGCCCGCGCCGCCTGCTTCATTCATAAAGTGGGCGGCGCAGGTGCATGACGTAGTAAGTGACGCGCTGCCCGCCCACCCTCCTGGCCTGCCTCCTCCCTCCTCTCTGCTACGGAACTTGTTGTAAGTAATACAGCTGGATTACACATGATTATTAAATTTTAACAATGCCTACAGGTTAGATAAGATTATACAACAGTGAGCGGGGCCGGTGCATTAGAATACAGGGACTGCACCGGTCCCATCTGTCATTCCTAATCCAGATGCTGGCCCCCAGCCCCTCCTCCATCTGTTGATACACCCGCCGACCGTGCTGTGCGGCGGCCGTGTATCATTGTAGGTAATCGCAGCATTTTTGGGTCGGCCAAATCGCCATCGTCGATTATCGTGATACGACTGCTTTGGCGATATATCGTGCAGGCCTAATTATATATATATATATATATATATATATATATTCCACATTAACACAGATGAAAACAGCACCCTGTGGTGATATCAGTAACTGAAATAACTAGTTTGAGAATGCTAAGACCCAGCAGCTCACTGAGCACTATGTAGGCTGGAAGAAAAAAGACAGAAGTGGTTATAAACCGTTCATTTACAATGGCACGGGTTCAAATCAGGATCATACATTTACAGCAGGTGATCTTAGCTTAACAATGGCACTGATCTACTTGTATAGTATATCCAGAAGTAGTAGTAGTTTGAAAACATATATGATGGTGGACGTTCCCACTACGATGTAGATGGGCTGAGATAGAGCAGGAGTGCTGTGGACTAAGGTCATTGAGAGATTCTATGTGTTACACTAATACAGCTAAGCAGGAGGAGAGTTATATGTTACACACTCTCAAGGGTGAAGACGGTTAAGAAAAATCAGTGTTTTTTCTTTCATTCAGTTCAGTGCCGCTTAGCAGTAATAGCTAGATGTATTCAGAATTTGAATACTATACATTGGCATGTGGCAGGGGTGGAATGGTTACAGTAAGTCAGTTATATAGTAATTATAGGATATGTTCCTTTAAAAAGCTAAAACATCAATTTCAACGTAAATGAGGTTATGTTTTTCCAATACATACAATTAAGTCCAGCACTCTAATAAAATAAAATATAACGTTTACTCCATACTTCATATCCAAGGGCAGAAACAGCACAGAAGTCATCTGGGACTAAGGACCCAGAGGGGTCGGAAACGCGTCAGCCTGGTGTGCCGTTTCTGCACTGGCACATTTTATTCTATTTCACTGGAGTGCTGGATTGCTTTCTATGTCGGAAGTGGCCGGGATTCCGTGCACCCAACTGAGGTGAGCTGATAGACTCCATATGTGCAGTTGGATAGGGCAGCAGAATACATCACAATTCGCTAGGATTATAATTAATTAGCAAAGTACAAAAGGGGCTCAGTCTATCATTTAGAATGAATTAGGGGTAGAGACAGTGGTAACCAAAAGAACCTCATGAAGATTCAGTTTAGATGGCAATAATACCCACAGGGATTAGACTGTGTAGAGAGAGGCAAACTCCTACACAAGTGGTGGGAATGGGACAGGGTAAGGATCTATGGAAGGAGGTATCCCAGTTAATATCAAAATAGTGAAGCATTCTTTTGACCTAATCCCTGAACTAGCTATACGAATTTCTACATTATTCGGCCTGTTTACTGATCTCAAGAGATTGGAAAATTTGTAAAAGATATCAATGAAGTAGGAAGGTTAGTGAATACCTTACTGCTATATGAATTTTGGCAACAGGGTAACAGCAAATATTTTATGGGGTTGAACATGAATATGAACATGGGACCAACACAGATGCCTGCAGCTGCCAAGCGCACATGCAACAGGTCAGCAAGTTTTATAGGTACAGATCTGCTGACAGATGCCCTTAAAGAACGCTCAACTGATAAAACTTATTTGAGTAGGTGGCCTCAGATATTAAGTATGGGTAATAAAAATTAAGTTGAGATGGAGGAGGTAAAATGAGATGGAAGGGGAAGGTCTATTTTTTTTTTCTTTCTTTCATTCTTTCCTTTTTATTTTTTGCCCTTTAAAACTGAATATAATTGGCATGATATGATCAATTATTTGAATAAATGGTAAACATAATAAAAAAAAAACAAAAGCAGTCTAATAATGAATGGCTAATCATGCATTTTGCCTTCCTTGCCCTGTACATACAAAGTGGAATAACATACATACTGTATAATGGTGTTCAAAGCCTGCACTTCATAGCGTACATTCACTCTCAGGATGTCAAATCTTCCCCTCCAGGTGTTGTATGTCAGTTACTATTTATGTCAGTCTATAATCAGCAAATGTGTTTCTGAATGCAAGTAAGGGTAAAAATGGGCTAGGAGTGGAAAGGGATAGTTGAAAAGCTAAATTTCTATAAATTCAAAGTAATTCAAAGTTACACTAATTGTAAAAGGCTTCAACATGGAAATGCAATAAGATGCATGTATACAATACATACATATGGAGTGGCAGCCGACCAACCCTAAGGTGGCATATTGATGCTGTCTGGATAACTTCTTTAGACGGGGGACCTTCAAGATTCTTCACCGCCTCTCTGACTTGTTTCTGGCACTTTCTGACTTCCTCCATCTGAGAGGTAACAATGTACTGAAGTCCTCTGCAGTCCCGAAACCTAAAGGTGCGTAAAACAGGTAAGTAACAACAAATCTCATTGTCTGAAGAAAGGGTGGAATGGATTTCTGGCCAGATGAGAAAGAGATCATTGAAGGACAATAAAGTTGTCTTCATACAGAATGAAATTCATACAGAATGAAAATACAAATTTGCTTACTGTTTCTGTTATGTATAGTAAAATACAATTTTTATAAGTCATTTTAGGGGATAATCTAACCATTTCACTGCAAAGAATAGATGTAAACTCTTGCTGCGGCTGGAATAGAAGTTCTGGAGAGTAGAACTACAGTAATACACTCGTATGATCTATACGAGTGTATTACTGTACAGCAGCGGCGGCATGAAGCGCACGGCTTCATAGCAACCAATGATGCCGTGCACTCCTGCTCTGAACAGGAATCCAGCCCGGCATACCACGGACCGCTCTCGGCCGCGGAACACGACCGCGTGCATTCGGCCTAACAGTTTTGCTTGAGATCTGCTCAGGTTTTGAGAAAAGGACCGAACAGTTTAGCACAAGCAGCAGAACTTGGGCAGCAGGCTTAATGGGTGGAGGGCTGCTTTAACCTTTAATATCTAGGTCTATGTAGCAGCTAGAGATGTGAGACGGGTCTTGTTTGAAAGCTTTACAAGACCAGTTTCGTGAGAGCTCCATAAACTTGCTGCTTTCGCTCTTCAAACTATTTCTAAAGAGTATATCACCAGTTTCATGGCAGCTAACACTATGATCCTGGTCTATAAGCCTTAGATTGTCAGTTTTCAAACAAGGCCAAGCTCACATCTCTAGCTGCTACACAGCCTTAGATATTAAAGGTCAGAACAAGCCCTCCTTCTTCAGCCAGCTGTGATCTCAGCCAGCAAGGAGGAAGAGAGGTAATGGGGAAATGCTGACAGCCTGCAGGAGAAAAGAAAAAAGATCCTCTCTCCCTGTGTAACTGTACCTGACCCAAGGGGAGAGTAATATGGACTTCTGTGTATGTTTTCTGTCCCCATCTTCTCCATTAATCATGGAGAATACTTGCTCTATGATTTTCACATATGGAGGTGTCTTTTTCCAGGAAAGGAGTGAGAACACAAGCACTTTGCCCAACTAATTACCCCTCTGTGCATAATTTGGTCATATATTGTTGCCATTACCCAGATGTTTACTGGCCAGATCACAGCATTAAATAAGTCACACCAAACACTTCTACAGCCCATACACACCAAAAAAAAAAAGTTTCCTTTTTTACACTGTCCCTATCATATCTTTACCATATCACTAAAAAGTAATTTCTTTCTTTTTATATACCATATCCACGAAAAAGAATTCTGACAGGCAGAAAATATATTTTCACTCACTGGATGTCACCAAGAAATCTTTTTCATTTACTTTTACAAAACAAAGCATTATAGCAAAACAGGGTAAGCAGGGCTCCTGCACAAAGCTGCACGGCACAGAGGGCACTACTGAAATACATGTATGGTATCCTTGTGGTTACCTGTTTCTCCATAAGGGTCCATTCACACGTCCGTAGAAAGGGTCCGCATCCGTTCCGCATCCCATTCATTCTCTATGGGGCAGGAATGGATGCAGACATTTTCGTAGCGAGCCCCCGATCTTCTGGTCCGTGGCTCTGGAAAAAAAAAAAATAGAACATGTCGTATTCTTGTCCCCAATTGAGGACAAGAATAGGCAGTTCTATGGGGGTGCCGGCCAGGTGTATTGCGGATCCGCAATACACTACGGACGTGTGAATGGATCCTAAAAGCTACTTTTTGGCTGCCTATTGCTTTAAAAAAAAATCAAAGTATGAAAAATTCAAAGTATGAATAAACCACTGGTGTCAATTAACACAATTAACAGTGTGTCTGAGCACTGCTCAAGCTCAGCATCACTGTATTGAAGAGCACATGGGCTACTGCGAATGAGTTGTTCTATTGATTTCCACTGAGGTGCAGAAAGGTGGCCAAGAAGGGAGCTGCTGCACATGTGTGTGTATGGATAGGGATAGGTTTCCTATGACTGTCTCGTTTGGGGGATTCTTTCTTATTTATATCATACAGGTAAGGCTACTTTCACACTTGCAGCAGCGTGATCCGGCGGGCAGTTCCGTCGTCGGAACTGCCCGCCGGATCCGCCGATCTGCATGTGACTGAAAGCATTTGTGAAACGCATCCGGATGCGGATCCGTCTCACAAATGCATTGCAAGAACGGATCTGTCTCTCCGCTTGTCATGCGGACAGACAGATCCGTCTTGTATCTTTTTTCACATTTAGACCGGAAGGAAGGATCCGGAGTTCCGGTATTTTGAATGCCGTATCCGGCACTAATACATTCCTATGGGGAAAAATGCTGGATCCGGCATTCCGGCAAGTCTTCAGTTTTTTTCGCCGGAAATAAAACTGTAGCATGCTACGGTTTTATCTTTTGCCTGATCAGTCAAAACTCACTGAACTGAAGACATCCTGATGCATCCTGAACGGATTACTGTCCATTCAGAATGCATGGGGATATACCTGATCAGTTCTTTTCCGGTATAGAGCCCCTGTGACGGAAAAGAAAAACGCTAGTTTGAAGTACTCTAAGAAGATGAACAGATACACATCTAATCAAATGATATGTAGACTAATAGTTGCAATTGTTTATTGGTATAAAGGGTGCATTCACACGACCGTATATATTTTGGGGTCCGCAAAACGCAGATCCACAAAAAATAAGGATGACCTCCATGTTGCAAAGATTTCTGGTCTGTTCTGGTGAATATGCAATGATATGTGCATGTAGACAATATAAAAAGTGTCATGTATGAACTGAGCACATCTTACACTTTCATTATGTGAGGTGTTGTATGTCTCAGGCTCTGAGTTACACTTTGAGCCACAATCATGTATTTTTTGCTTTTTTTTTTTTTTTACAAAAGGTTACTCTTTGATGCAAAACTGCGTGAGGGCACAGGTGTCTACTTTCAGAAAACATATCAGTCTAAGGCTACTTTCACACTTGCGTTCAGAGAGGATCCGTCTGGTGTCTGCACAGACGGATCCGCTCCTATAATGCAGATGTTGGGATCCGTTCAGAACGGATCCGTCTGCATTATAGTTTAGAAATAATTCTAAGTGTGAAAGTAGTTCAGACGGATCCGTCCAGACTTTACATTGAAAGTCAATGGGGGACGGATCCGTTTGAAAATTGAGCCATATTGTGTCAACTTCAAACGGATCCGTCCCCATTGACTTACATTGTAAGTCTGGACGGATCCGTTTGCCTCCGCACGGCCAGGCGGACACCCGAACGATGCAAGCAGCGTTCGGGTGTCAGCCTGCTGAGCGGAGCAGAGGCCAAACGGTGCCAGACTGATTCATTCTGAGCGGATCCGCATCCACTCAGAATGCATTAGGGCAGGACGGATGCGTTCGGGGCCGCTTGTGAGACCCTTCAAACGGAGCTCACAAGCGGAGCCCCGAACGCTAGTGTGAAAGTAGCCTAAGGGAATAATAAGATTTTTTTTTTTTAGAATTCAGGTTTCTTTGTTTAAAAAGTGTGAAAACTGTCCTGGCAGCGAAGGAGAACAAAAGTGCCTGTCACCAATATGATTTTTTACTATAAGCAAAATGAACATTTTGACGCGAGACCCCCCCATCACTCACTTATCTGCCATGGACAACTTGTTCACTTGGGGTTTGTAGTTGACAGTGATTTCATTTTGCACACGCTGAACAAGATCCTCGTCATTTGCATTTTGGATTGCACGCTGGATCACATCTATCCACCAGGGAGAGGAGAAATTAATCTGCAAAGAACTCAAGAAGTTCAGGCTTGAAGAATTTGAGGCTATCAAATTTTTTAAAGGATTAGGATTAGGCCTCATGCACACGACCGTTGTGTGCATACGCGTCCGTTCTGTCATTTTTCACAGTTTAGCGGAGGTCCCATTCATTTCTATGGAGCTGTGAAAAAAAACTGATAGTCCTCCGTTTTTTCTCCGCATCCGTGATTCCAGTCCATCAAAAAAATATAACCTGTCCTATTCTTGTCAGTGGAAAACGGAGGATGGACCCATTCAAGTCAATGGGTTCATCAAAAAAAACGGATGCACAACTGGTATGTCATCCGTGTCCGTTTTTTTCTACAAGACTTTGGTGCAATAAAATTACACTTTTCATTAACCTTCCTTTTTTTTCCCCTGTCAGACAAAAAAAAAGGAAGACACAACTGAAGCAAAATCGGACACGGACCACTGAAGCCAAATCACTGACAGTGAAAAAACACTGTCGTGTGCATGAGGCCTTATTCTCAGAGAAACCAGATAAAAGGGTAATGGGTAAAAAGCAAATAAAGACAACTCTTCGGCATTGGTAAGCTTTGTCAATTATCACAGGACTATGAAGCGTGAAATAACACAGTTTTAAATTCATCCATTAGTTTTATTGTAGTAGCAATTGTAGAAAACAAAGTCAACCTTGAAATTCAACAGGAACTGCAAATTCCATTATGGAGATTCTGCATTGCTTTAGGAACACTAAACCTAGAAACAAATGATGATATTAGGCTTGTTTCATAGCCTGCCAGATCGATGAATACCGAGTGCTACCAAGGATCCGTCCAGCCACTTTCCCTATAATGGGGACCAGCGCAGAGCCGACTGCAACCCGGCAAATAAGCCAAGGAGCGGCTGAACAAATACCACTGGTTTTTGTCCAGCCGCGTCTCGGCATATTTGGCAGGTTGCGGCCGAATCTCCACCAGTTCCCATTAGTGAACGGGGCCGGACCCGATATTCACGGATCTGGCAAGCTGTTCCCGACCGGAACAGCCTTCCGGATATGTTTTAACGCAGATGTGAAACAAGCCTTAGGAGGAGATAACTAGATTTTTGTACTTACCGTAAAATCTGTTTCTCTTCCGTTCATTGAGGGATACAGGCTTTGACCATGGGTATAGCTGTGGCCGCTAGGAGGCGGACACTAAGCACACAAAGTGTAAGGTTACTTTCACACTTTCATTGTTTAATGCTGGCAGGCAGTTCCTGATCAGTCTGAAAAATGCCTGATCAGTCAGAAAAATGCATTGCAATACCGGATCCGTTTTTCCGGTGTCATCAGGTAAAACGGATTCACCGGAAGGACGGGTCCGGCATTTTGAATACTAATACATTCCTATGGAAAAAAATTCAGGCACTCAGGCAAGTGTTCAGTTTTTTTCGCCGTAGATAAAACCGTAGCATGTTAAGGTTTTCTCTTTTGCCTGATCAGTTAAAATGACTGAACTGAAGACATCCTGATGCATCCTGAACGGATTACTCATTTGCATATCTTATAAAGATCGTTTTTGAGGGTTCTATAAGTCCAGGATTGATGCCAGAGGTAATGTTTTTATTAACTGTAAGCATGCTATGGAGCTGTGGGAAGGGTTAAAAAAGTGAAATGCTGGTGACAGACTCCCTTTAAAAACCCCTGCCAATCAGAGAACTGCTGTCTGCAAAACTCTACGCCCCAAAAGAAGCGTCAGAAGATGCAAAGGTGTGCACTCTGTAAAACTTGGAAAAAGTATGCAACGACGACCAGGTCACCGCCTTGCACACCTGAAGGACAGAAGCCCCTTGATGTACCGCCCAAGAGGCCCCCAATGCCCGAGCTGATTGAGCAGTCACCCGGAAGGGCGGGACCCGGTCCTTAACACGGTACACTTCGACAATAGCCAAACAAATCCATCGGGAAATGGAAGTCTTTGACGCTGCCAGCCCTCGTCTCGGCCCCTCTGGAATCACAAACAGGGAATCCGTCCGCTTGAAAGATGCCGTCTGGGACAGATAAACCCGCACGGCTCGTACTAGATCCAGGGTATGGAGCGACTGCTCTCGAGGATGAGATGGGTCCGGACAAAATGAAGGGAGAATAATCTCCTCATTTAGATGGAATGATGACACCACCTTCAGCAGGAAGGTCTGCACAGCGCGAAGGACCACCTTATCCTGATAGAGAATCAGGAAGGGCAACCGACATGACAGAGCCGCGAGTTCTGACACTGTACGGATAGAAGTAATTGCAACCAAAAGAGCCACCTTATAAGACAGGAAGCGCAGCGACACCTGCTGCAAAGGCTCAAACGGAGAAGATTGGAGAGCATTGACCACTAGATTAAGATCCCAAGGATCCAATGGAGGACAGAAAGGGCAAAGTCAGAACCGCCGAAAGCGAAGCTAAATTTCGCTGAAAAAGAATGGAGAGTCGACACTTGCCCTTTAAGAGAGCTGAGAGCCAGCCCCAGGTCCATGCCCGACTGCAGGAAAGCCAAAAGTCGCGGCAAAGAAAAGCCAACGGGAGACAGCTGTCGCCGCTCGCACCAACTAACGTAGGACTTCCAGGTCTGGTGGTTGATTCTGGAAGACAATGACTTTCTTGCCTGAATCATGATCTGGACTGCCGCATCCGAAAACCCACGAGCTTTCAGTACGGCAGCTTCAACAGCCATGCCGTTAAATGTAGCGACCCTAAATTCGGGTGGAAGATTGGCTCCTGCGACAGCAGGTCCTCCCGAAGAGAAAGACGCCAAGGTTCGTCGGCGAGAAGAGTGACTAGGGACGTGTGCCACACCCTGCGCGGCCAATCTGGGGCCACGAGAATAATGGGCAGTCCCTCGGACCTAATCTTCCGGAGAAGACGCAAAATGAGAGGAAGAGGCGGGAACATGTAAGGAAACGTGAACTGACTCCACGGGATCACCAGCAGGTCGCATGTCCCTGGCCCGCTCGACAAAGTCCTCGACCTTGTTGTTGAAGAGTGAGGTCATGAGATCCACATCCGGCTGACCCCACCTCTTGCAGATGGTCCGAAAGCCCTGCGGGTGAAGAGCCCACTTGCCAGGATCGAGACGCTCCCGGCTGAGGAAGTCTGCGATCCAGTTGTCGACGCCGGGTATGTGAACTGCCGACAGTGCTGGAACATGTTTCTCCATCCAGCTGAGAATCAGCGCCGTCTCCACCATGACTGGTGCAGGGCTCAGGGTGCAGCACTGGTGATTGATGTACGCCACCGCTGTGGAGTTGTCGGACTGCACCCACACTGGACAACCCCTGAGATGGTTGGCCCAATGTCGCAGAAAGTGCCGAATCGCCCTCAACTACAGAACATTGATTGGAAGGGAGCGCTCCTCGCGTGACCATACCCCTTGAACAGAGAGATTTTCCAACACTCCTCTCCCAACCCTTGAGGGAGGAACGAGCGACCTGACGTCAACATCGGAAAGACCATCCACCATCTGAGGGCCCGGCACACTGCGGCAAGGAGACGCATTGGCCGATCGAAGGAGGCTGGGGAGCGATCCCAGCTGGATAGAATGGCTCGCTGAAGCGTTCTGGTATGGAATTGAGCATAGGGAACTGCTTCGAAGGCAGAGACCATGTGCCCTAGAACCGGCATGCAGCGACCAATGCGAACCGGAACTGGCCGCAACAAGGGGAGAATCTGAAGACGGAGAGCGGATAGTTTTTCCGGAGGCAAGAACACCTTGAACTGACAAGTGTCCAGTACCATGCCCAGATAAGTCAACAACTGCGATGGATAAAGACAAGACTTTTGCCTGTTCAGGATCCATCCAAAGCTCTCCAGGGTGTCTAGAACAACGTTCAAGCTGTCCGCCGTCACCCGGAACGACAGATCCTTCCCTAGGATGTCGTCTAAGTAAGGGATCGCCACGATCCCCCTGGCATGGAGCAGGGCCATGACTGCCGACAGAACCTTCGTAAAGACCCTGGGAGCCGTGGCCAGGCCGGATGGAAGGGCTACAAACTGGTAATGAAATGGACCCACTGCGAACCGGAGAAACCTCTGATGACTGATGCATATGGGCACGTGAAGATAAGCGTCCTTGATGTCTATCGAAGACAGGTACTCCCCCGGTTCCATAGACGCAATGACCGGACGCAAAGGAAACGTTTGAGCGCCTTGAGGTCCAGAACGTTATGGAATGGTCTTGCACAGGAACCTGAACAATCACACCTTGCTGCAGCAGCGTGCGAATTGCCAGAAAAAAAGATTCTGCGGCTGCGGGAGAGGCCGGAGGAGATGACCGAAAAAAAAAACGGGATGGAAGGGAGGACTTGAAATCCAGCTTGTAGCCCTCTGCGATGACCTCACCCACGCATCCGAGACATGAGCCAGCCAAACATGCCGAAACACATGAAGCCGCCCGCCCACCCGAACAGAGGGCGCCGGGAGCCGCCCGTCATGCAGCGGAGTTCTTAGTGTTAAAGGACTTGGAGCCTTGTTGACGTAAACGCCAGAAAGGGCGCGGCTTGCAGAAAGGTTTGCGCTTCCGATCCGTAGCCGACTTGTCGGACGCTTTCTTGGGGCTGGAAAAACTCAGAAAGGGACGAAAAAAAGGCTTCTGCTTTTTTGACCTATTAGACCGCCTGTTCTGTGGTAAATGGGTGCTCGTACCACCTGTAGCGTCCGAAATGATCTAATTCAGGCGCTTACCAAAAAGTCTGTCAACGGTAAAGGGGAGAGCCGTCAGGGTCCGCTTGGAAGCATTATCTGCCGCCCAGCAGGAGAGCCATAGGGTACGGCGAATAGCCGCCAACAGGGCTGATGAGCGAGCCATAAACCTGGCCGCGTCCAAAGATGCTTCACAAATCTATGCACTGGCATGCGAGAGCTGCAGGGCCACATCTGCAAGTTCCCCCGAGGGGACTCCCGAATCGAGACCCTGATGTAAATTACTTGCCCACTCTCCCATAGCCTTGCTCCCCCATGTAGAGGCAAACACCGGCTGCAGCGCTGTGCCCACTGCTTCAAAGGCAGATTTTGCAAACGCTTCCAGCTTCTTATCTTTGATTTCAGAAAAAGAAGCCCCATCCGCCATTGGCAAGGTAGTATGTTTAGCCAAGCGGGAAGCTGGCGGGTCCACTATAGGTGGAGCCGACCATTTCTTAGTCAAATCCTCCGGAAAAGGATAAAGGACGTTCAAGCGTTTTGGCAACATGGAATGTCTATCAGGGAAATTCCACTCCTTGGAGAAAGAGGATTCAAACTCCTGGTGGCTGGGGAAACACTTGTGCGAATGACGGGACTTCCTAAAGGAAACACCCGCGATGGCAGATGACAGAGCTGAATCCTCAACCTGCAACGTCTCAATAACTGCCGTAATTAAATTGTCCACCATGGAGGACAGTTTGGACGACTGACCCTCCGGTGAGACAACATCCACATTTGACCCTCTCTCCTCGGAACATGCCTCTTCAACTGAGGACATGTCGGAGTGAGATTCTCTAGTAGGAGGAGGCGAGGCCGAAGAAATGGGAGACACAGACACCCTTTTGGGGGCGGATGTTCTGGCCCGTTTTGTGGGACGGCCGTGATGGGCATGCGCCCCGTGATCCCCAGAGTTGGACCGGTCAGAGGACTGCCTTGCCGACAAACGCCCCAATATATCCACAATAGCTTTGTTGGTATTGGAGACATCCTGCACCACACTAGACAGGGAACGCACCCAATCCGGTTCTTCAGTAGCTTGGGCAGCGGGAAGCAATGGGTCCGGAGCCGAGCCACTTGATGGCGGCGCAGCACACGCAAAGCAGAGGGACTGAGGGGATGGAAAGTTTGCGCGACAAGACGCACAAGCAAAATGACGCACCAAAGGGACCGCCTGCTTCTGGACATCGGGCCTGGCTTCAGACATAATGATACCCCTGGCACCCCAATGAGAAAAAAGGGAAAGGTTAGGCCCTGTAAGAAGGGACAAACAACACTCACCCAGCCTGTGTCGCTCCAAGCAGCAAGCTAGTCCGTCCCACCATGTGCTTTAAATCCTGGAAGTGGGCGGAGCCTACTCTCCCCTGCTCTGCTGCTGGTGTGGTGAACACAATCCCCACCCCCAAAATAATGCCGGGTCTCAGCACCCACCCATCATCTCTGGCCGCGCCCCCAGCGCTCGCTGCAACACGTCGTCATCCCCGGCCGAACCCAGACGGCAGCCAGGTTAAAATAAGTCGCGGGGGGCCCTGCAGGAGCAGGCTGCACAAAAGCCGGGGCCTCAATTAACAATTGCCCCGGTTGCCCCAAAACCGACGTGCCGACCAGGAAGAGGCGCTCAGGAGGAAGCCCTTGGTGAGGGACGCTACACCGGAAACAGAGGGGACTTTTGCTGGGGCGGCCGTGGTGATGCTATTGCTGGCGGGAGACAGAGGTTTTTACGGGAACCTCTGGTCCTGCTTTTCTTCTGGAGACCGGGAACGAGCAGGGGGTTTGGGTGACCCCTGGTCTCCCATCTCCTGGTTGGAAGTGCATGTAGTTTAAAAGACTGCCTGAAGCTTCCCGCTAGAAGTACAAGAGACAAAATTAGCAAACTAGCAGACCTGCAATGCAGGAAGGTCTGCCTCCTACAGACACTAAGCTAAAACTAATTTAGCTTAGTCCCTGTAGGAAGGGTATAGCTGAAGAGGGAGGAGCTTACACTTCGTGTGCTTAGTGTCTGCCTCCTAGCGGCAACAGCTATACCCATGGTCAAAGCCTGTGTCCCCCAATGAGACGGATGAGAGAACCTTGCTTCTAAGGCTACTTTCACACTAGCGTTCGGAGCGGATCCGTCTGATGTTTCATCAGACGGATCCGCTCCGATAATGCAGACGTTTGCATCCGTTCAGAACGGATCCGTCTGCATTATTACTTAGAAAATTTTCTAAGTCAGAAAGTAGCCTGAGCGGATCCGTTCAGACTTTACATTAAAAGTCAATGGGGAACGGATCCGCTTGAAGATTGAGCCATATAGTGTCATCTTCAAGCGGATCCGTCCCCATTGACTTCCATTATAAGTCTGGACGGATCCGCTCGCCTCCGCACGGCCAGGCGGACACCCGAACGCTGCAAGCAGCGTTCAGGTGTCCGCTCACTGAGCGGAGCGGAGGCTGAGCGCTGGCAGGCGGATGCATTCTCAGTGGATCCGCCTCCACTGAGAATGCATTAGGGCCAGACGGATGCGTTCGGGGCCGCTCGTGAGCCCCTTCAAACGGAGCGCACGAGCGAACACCCGAACGCTCGTGTGAAAGTAGCCTAACGCAGTCAGTCTGCAGGATATTCTGTATGATCCTCAAAAAGTCTTTGAGAAGTACTGTAGAGAACACAGGTTAATCTCCTGCTCATCTGTACCCTATTCGTTAGAGATCCATTGAAGAGGTGTTTCTTTTTGTCCTACTGCATCCAGGGCACAGCAGAGAGGCTGTTGCTGAAGCCAGCTGTCTTACAGTCAGACACAGTGAAGAGAAGAAAGAAGACATAGCTGAGCTTTTGGAAGATTTTTTTAGCGCTGGAATAGTTTTTGTGTATTTTCTGTGTTGACTAGTATGTGCCGCCTTAATCTATGCCACCATAATGTGACTTTGGTGATAGAAATGTAAACAGGAGAGGTAGGAAAATGGTGCATAATTGCTCAGATAAGCAGGTATTTGTCATTTTACAAAATTATGCCCATAGAAACTAATATTTATACACTTGAAGAGTATGAACAGTTTTGCCCATGATACACTGGTCATAGTACTAGGTAGAGGTTGGGAAAAGCAGTAAATCATACCTTTTATGAAGCTTTTCTCATCAGGAGATGTAAAAATATGGGGGGTCATTTATTAAGACCGGCGTTTAAGACTGGCAGAGGAGCCGCTGAAGTTAAGAAGAGGCGCTGGCCTATCCATAACTTTAGCGCATCCAGCGCCAGTTCTAAATGTAAGACAGCTTCCTAGCTGGCTTACATTTAGACCATTTTCTACACCTAAAACAGGCATAGAAAATGATGAATAAGACAGCCTACTGGCCCGACCCCTTCCCCGCCCACATTTTTAGACCGGGCTGTCTGCATTGAGAGGATTCACAGCCCCTCCTCTCTGCTCTGAGTGACAGCTGTAGCATCCAACAATTACACTCAGTGCAGAGGGAGGGGTTGAAAAGCAGCACAATGCAATAAAACTAACTCCAGTGAATTTGCAGGAACATAATCTGGCAGAATAAAACTTCATATTCACACTACTCCTGATGAGAAAAGCACCACAAAAAGTATGTTTGTACTGCTCTTCCCAGCCCCTATCTAGTGTGGTGAACAATTTAGCATGATCAAAAGTGCCGATAAACTTACTTTAAAGGGGTATTTCAGTAATTTCAAGTTATTACCCTATCCAAAGGATAACTATTAGATCGGCTCGGACCCCTACCGAGCAAAAGAATGTGGTAATGTGTACTGTGGCTCCCTTCATCTCTATTGGTCTGCCAAGAGTACAAAGCTTGGCTATTTCCAACAGGTCATCACATGTAGATGAAAGGAGCAGACGTGCGCATTCCCAACCTGCCAGTCTATTCATTTGTGGAGGCTCAATGGGTCACAACTGCTGGATTGCATGGTGGTCATAACCCCTGGAAACAAGTAGTGTATAATGAAATTGAAAAATGAATCAAGCCAGCAAAGGACGCAATATGGACAATCACAATACATTAGTAACTGCCTTGTATTAAATTTCTCTACATGATAAAAGCCATTAGCTGAAGTGAGTCAAGCCTTTTAAAATGGAATAATGGGTCAAGAGTATGGTAACCAGAGCATGTCCATACTCCTTTGCAGGGGTTATGGGGAAGCACTTAGATTTCACACCTCCGTCTTGCCTCTGCCAAACCGATTGAAGCTTAGAGAATCCACATCTCTGCTGTGAAAAAGTATGTATATAATTATGATATCCAAATCTTATATTAAACATAATCTACCTTTCTTTGCAGTTCACGTATATTTTGCAGGATTGGTTGCAGAGCTTGGTGAGCCTCGGAAACCTCTGCATTCGATTTGATCATGTAATGTTCTTTAAGTTCTTTTATCTTAAAAAAAAAAAAAAAATAGTAGGAAGTGCGAACTATGAGTATTGTCCAAATGCAAGGCACATGCGTATGATCAATTCACCTGCCATTTTTTCCTGAGCATTTTAGATGTATACCACTCTAAAAAGTCAAACACACTATAGCAAAATATAGACAGCATAACACAAAATCACGGAAAATAATGCACTAACACAATAGATGCAAACATTATATATGGACGAACACCTCACTCTGATATGATAAAATCGGAGACTCTCAGACAATATATTTTGATTAAAGCACATCTGTGCCCGCCTACCAGCGCCAAGGTAGTCTCAGTCAGGCAGGCACTACTCTAAACCGACCTATGCAATTGGGCATCTACATTCAGGAGAGCAAACCCTGCACATATACATGTAGTGTGTAGCTCCTAGTCACCTCTATGTGCATCAAGCAACCAATGAGAGGAGGAGCAAGTACAGCTATATATACCACCTAATTGAGGTCACATGTGGGATAGGCGGGGCAAAAGTGTACAAGAATACTACTCCCCAGATAATAGGAGCGCATAACACACTGCAATATAAAAAAGCATTCACCTCTTCTTCCAGCTTGTCATCACGCAAGGTAGGTGGGATCCCAGGATGCTTTGCAGAAAGCAATTCAAGCAGGTTGTGTGTGGAGTGTAGTCTCTAGTAAAGAAACAAAATGAACAGACATTGGAAATCATATAATGAGTTATTCTTTAATGTTCTATGAAAAATTGACCTTACCGAATTCCGTCCATGTGGCCGTGTCTGAACATTCAAGGGAATAAGGTAAACTTGGTCATGGGCTGCAGTATCAAACACAGCCATATGGACAAGAGCCCAGCTATGTTGATTGACAGAGATGGGAAAAATCTAAACTGGCCACCCAGGACAGAAGGTCTCTCCCTCGAGACTCTTTACTCCCGAGAGGAACAGTATTGATTGCAAAGAATGGGGTGAGGAGAGTCCTGTAGAGGTCTTGCTATCCATTAGCAAAGAGAAAGAGACCAATCAGGACCAGCTACCTCTATCCAAGGGCCACACAGAAGTCACAAGGTCTGCCTCTTTATCATGTCACAAGGGACCATGGCTTGTTGGGTCATGACAGTGTTTTATCTGGAGGGTGAACTCATTTTAAATCCTCGCTCGAGTTTGAGAAATATATTTTGAGGCATATTTTAAAGCGAGAAATAAAATGTAACTAAAATTAAAAATGTAATTAAAGGCAGCAGTGACTTATCAACCTTGGGCCTGCTCGTATTTAATTTTAACAAGTACATTTTCACGTAATCATAACACATTAAGAAATGAGTTGGAGCAAACATAATAATAAGTAGGGTAGCTATAATTTCATTTGGCATCTGGAGCCTCAAATAGGGCGTTGAAATGTTGTGTTTCTAACGGAAAGGAAGCAAGGCATATGACTTTTACATTGTGGGCCAGAAAAGTAGAAAAGATAAAAGAAATATGGTATAGTTATTACACACAGGATTGTAGATATTTTCGAGACAGGTTCAATCCGACAATACGATTGGTTCCCATTTACATTACAATCTTCATTTTTTTGCTCTGTCACAGAAATAATAAGGGAGTGCTGGATCCATTCTATGATGGACATCAATGGAGCCCAACAGTTTCTGTCATGGTGTCAGTATTTCAATGGGAAGAAAAGCAAGGCATGCTTTGAATTTTTCTCATAAAAAATGATACAATTTCCAATTCCAGATCTTTAGCCAGAAAGTGATGCCCCTGGTTCCTACTGATTCATTAAAGGGTTATTCTCATCTCAGACAATGGGATCATATCGCTAGGATATGCCTTCATTGTCTGATTGGTGCGGGTCCCACCACTGGAACCTGCACCTATATCAAGAATGGAGCCCCGAAAGTGGTGGAGGGCACACTGCGCATTCGCCCTCTATTCATTTTCTATGGGGTCAGGCCCATAGAAGTGAATGGGAGCGGTGGCCGGTCATGGGCGGTGCGCTCCCATTCACTTCTATGGGGGGAGCGCTTGGTGGTGGCTGGACCAGAGTCCTCCAGCCACCAATTTTCTGGGCTCCGTTCCCGATATAGGTACGGGTCACAGCGGTGGGACCCACACCTATAAGACAATGGGGGCATATCCTAGAGATATGCCCCTATTGTCTGAGATGAGACAACCATTTAAAGGGTCGGTTCACATTGGTGTCATTGTTTCCATTCATAACAAAGCCATTATAGCTTTGCTGAATCGGTTTCAAAAAAAAATCAAACCTGATGAACCCCATTAAGTTACAATTTTGGGGTTTTGGTAATTTTTACGTCAAAAAGAGCACTGTAGGTTGCACTATTATTGATGTAAAAGCTACTGGCCTGCTTGCTGTAAATAGAAAACCAGGAAACATAGCATTCAAAATGCAGGCTCCACGAATATAATAGCCACTTATATTTCAACATACTTGGGCAACAAACCTTTTGGTCAAAGATGAGCAGAAATTTTGAAGCTCTGATTTACAGATTTTCCACCCCATCTCAAAATGCCATGAGAAATAACGTCACTATGCGCCCAGAAACAGAACAATATGAAGCAATCAACAATACTGCATATTAGACAGTATATCACACCAGAATGGGATGGTCATCAATGATATCACATTAGAATGGAATTTTGGGCATACATACTTGTAAAGAATCAGTCTTTAGTTTTTCTTTTTGTTCTTCGGAGGACCTTAAAACGTCCCTGTACAATTCGGCAGCCATAGGGTACTCACCTGCAGAAAAATACATAAAGCATAGTTCACTTTACTTGTTGTCACTGTCTTATACAAACATGATGCCTCGTGCAGCCACACGCTCCTTCGACAAGGGGACAAGGGGAACATTTAAGATTCCTTTAATTAGCTAAAAACATCCCCAAAGACGTTCCATTCCACAAAATGCAGAACGCACACAACCATTATCATTATCACAACCATTATCCGCAATCTGCGAACCGCAAAACAGGCTACGGTCGTGTGAATGGGCCCTCACATTGCTATATGTCACTGATGAATTTACTATATAGTATGATCTACCTAGATAAACTGTTTGAACATTTTTCCCACCGCTACTAAATATTGTATTGAAGCTGCATATAATTCATGATTTGTAAAAACTACAAATTAAGGCCCATTTAGACGGCCGTAGTGCTTTGCGGATCTGCAAAACACAGATACCGGCCGTGTGCGTTCCGCAATTTGCCGACCACACATGGCCGCAACCATAATCGAAAATGCCTATTCTATTCCGCGATGGCGGACAAGAATAGGACATGTTCTATATCTTCTGCGGAGCCGCGGAACGGAGCCACGAATGCGGACAGCACACGGTGTGCTGCCTGCATCTTTTGCGGTCCCATTGAAATTAATAGGTCTGCACTAGTTCCGCAAAATTGCGGAACAGAGGCGGACTCATTCACACGGCCGTCGGAATGAGCCCTTACCCGGTTGTTTACCCTATAAGTCATCAGCAGGGCCCAATAATTACACTGTAATGAGAAGAAAAAAATCTATTTCTGAGCTTTTCCAATATATCACCTTTAATGATGTGGATTCCGGCTAAACCATTAAAAGCACAGACAAGCTGGCGATGAGCCTCTTCACACTCCGTGCGACACTTTTTCTGGAGAGAAGTCAGAAGTTCTTCCATTGTCATTGTGCTGCAAAGGAAATTATGTATTAAGTAGATACTTCAATAGGATAAGTGAGGGTCACACCGCTGGGACTCCGACAAATCACAAGAACGGGGGTCCCTTGCCTCCCGTTTCAATGGAGCAGTGGCTGAGCATGAGCAATGCCGCTTCTCTCACAGTCAATGTGACTGATGGAGATAGCCAAGGACAGCCACAGATTAACAAAAATGATGATTACACTTACCAGTAATCGGATTTTCCAGACCCCACGACAGCACCACAGAGAGAGATGATCCGCCCCCAGGGACAGGAAACCTGCAGAATAAAAAGGTGGAGCCTCTCTCCCACCTCAGTGGTTTACAGAGCGTGAGAGTGACTCCAACCCAAGTTAGTTTATCCAATATATATATATATATATATATATATATATATATATATATATATATATTTATTTTTTTGCTACACCCAGTGCATGAGAAAGAAGGAACCATGAAACCATGGGAAAAGGGAGGGAATAAGGAAGGGTGCTGTCATGGGGGTCTGGAAAATCTGATTACCGTTAAGCGTAATCCTAATTTTTCCCTTCCCCCACGACAGCACCACAGAGAGAGAATACAGAGAACACCCCTTCCTTACAGGGGGGCCACCACTTGAAGAACCCTGGTACAAAACAGAAGATCAGAGGAAGAATTCAGTTGGAGACGATAGTGCTTGTAGACAGTTGAAGGAGAGGACCACATGGCAGCCTTGCAGATTTGTTTAATGAAGACATTAGATCTTTCAGCCCAAGATGTGGAGACAGCCCTAGTGGAATGTGCCTTAAGAGAGCTTGGAGGAGGACTACCAGACAAGGAATAAGCTAGGGAAATGACTGATTTAATCCATCTAGCTAGAGAACCTTTTGAGGCTACCTTTCCCTTGTTCCTCCCTGAAAAAAGAACAAAAAGAGAAGAGGATTCCCCCCAATCCTTAGTTACATCTAGGTAATGCAAAAGGCATCTCCTAATGTCTAGACAGTGTAACCTACGATCCTCTTGAGTCTTAGGATCAGAAAAAAAGGTTGGAAGAACAATTTCCTGAAGTCTATTAGCCCTTGATGGGACCTTTGGCAAAAAGGCAGGATCTGGTTTCAGGACCACCCTATCATCAGCAATTGACATAAAAGGGGGGTTTATAGATATAGCCCGGATCTCGCTGATCCTTCTGACGGAGGTTAAAGCTATTAATAAAACTAGCTTGAAAGTAAGGAGTTTTACAGAACAGGAAGACAATGGTTCAAATGGTTGATGGGTCAAAACATTCTGAACTAAGTTTAAATCCCACGGGCCCATAATGGGAGATTTTACCGGTAGAATTCTGTCCACTGCTTTAAAGAACCTTTCCACCCATGGGTTAGAGGCAAAGTTTCTATGAAAAAGGGCAGAGAGAGCAGATACCTGAACTTTTAGAGTGCTTTTAGCTAGTCCCCTTGTCAGCCCTTTCTGCAGAAATTCCAGGACTTGGAAAACAGAAGTTTCCGATGGTACAGAACCTGACCTGACCCCTAAAAATTCAAGGTATTTTCTCCAAACCCTAGCATAAATTTACACAGTTACCGCCTTTCTACTTTTTAACAAGGTGGACACTAGGGCTTCAGAAAACCCGTGTAGTCAATAGGGCCCTTTCAAATTCCAGGCCGTTAGATGCAAACCCCTGACGTCTGGATAACACACTGGTCCCTGTTCAAGAAGATCTGGAGTCTCCGGAAATATCCAAGGGTCTGATAGCGACATAGTCTTTAGGAGAGAACCAAGCTCTCCTTGGCCAGAAGGGGGCTATTAGTATCATTCTCGCTCCCTCGTTCCTGATCTTTTTGAGCACCAGTGGAATCAATTGGAAAGGAGGAAAAGCATAACCAAAGGGGAAATTCCACTTCCGGAGAAGAGCATCTAACCCATACGGGGATTCCTTCGGGTTAAGAGAACAAAAACGGTCCACCTTCCTGTTTGCTCTGGTGGCAAACAGATCAATGGAAGGAAGACCTCATAACCTCACTATTTTTAAGACTTTCTGATTTAGTGACCACTCCCCCTGTCTCAACTGGTGTCGACTTAGAAAATCCGCCTGGACATTCTTTTTGCCGGTTATATGGAGGGCGGAGACGTGACTAACCCTTCCTTCCAGATACTGAAACAGTTGCTTCTCTCATGAGGGACGTAGATCTTGTTCCTCCCTAATGATTTATATATGCAACTGCCACCTGATTGTCCAACATTATTCGTATATGATCTAAATAAATTAGGGGTATCGCTTTCTCCAAAGCCAGTAATTCCTTTCTGTTTGAGGAAAACGTCTTCTGCATCGGAGACCATCTCCTTTGAATGCCCTGGTCTAGAAAGTGGGACCCCATCCAAAGAGACTGGCATCCGTAGTCAACACCACTGGACTGGCGAAATTCCAAGGGATTCCCTGATCTAAACTTTACTTCATCTCCCACCATGTCAGACTTCTCAGTGTTTTCTTTGAGATCCTTATTTCTGACTCCAAAGAGCTCCCCCGTTTTTTTTTAGGGTAAAAAGGATCTCCATCTGTAAGGCTTGAGTATGGAATTGAGCAAAAGCCACTGCTGGTATACAAGAGGTTAGGGACCCCAATACTGACATGGCCATACGAATGGACAGACACTTTGATGTTTTTAATATTTGTAGCCTTGTCTGTATGTGTGTGATCTTTTCTTCCGTTAGAAATACCCTCTGGGCTATAGAATCCAAGAGGAGACCCAGGAATAGCTGGTGAGTCTTTGGTTCCATTCGGGACTTCTTCAGATTTATTATCCACCCCAATTGTTTTAAGATTTTTGACACCTTCTGTACTGCTGATATACAACTTTGTTGAGAGTTTGCAATGATCAGAAAATCATCTAGGTATGGCAGGAATAAAATGTCCTCTTTCCTTATGAAGGATGCCACCTCTGAAATTATCTTTGTGAATATTCTGGGGGCCATGGAAAGATGGAATGTGAGTGCCTGATATTGGAAATGACGAATCAGACCCCTGACTATTACGGCCACTCTGAGAAATTGTTGATGAGAGGGGTGAATTGGGACGTGGTAATATGCATCCTTCAGGTCGAGGACTGCCATGAAACAACCCGGGTACAGTAATTGGATTGCGGATTTTACAGTTTCCATCTTGAATATTCTCAGAACAAGGTGTCTGTTTAATTGTTTCAGGTTTATAATAGTGTGAAAGGTATTGTCCAGTTTCTTTACTAGAAAGAGGGGAGAATAATACCCCTTTCCTTGTTCCGTTACTGGAATCAGAACCTGTTTCTCCTCTAATTCCAGAATCTCCACTTCCATTGCTGATAGACCCGATGACGACCCCTGAGGTTTTATGATCTTGAATCTTTGAGGGCGGAATGAGCAAAATTCTAGTTTTAAACCTTCTTTTATTAGGTTCTGAACCCATCTCCGCGCCCCCCCCCCCCCCCCCCCCACACTTCTTCCCATGCGGAAAGGAAGAACTTTAGTCTCCCTCCCACAGAACTTCTGGCGTCATTGTTGTTGGGATGGTTTCTTAGGTTGAGAGGAGGAATTTACGAACAAAAAACCTTTGCTCCCAAACCCCCTAGATCTGGAATTTTGGCTCTTTTCCCTACCACGACTTCTCCTCCTGAACCCTGAGGAACGAAAGGGACATCTAGATTTAGAGAAGGAATTGGAGGTAAAACCTGTAAAGATAAAGACACCTGGAAATTTCCTTTTTTTCCTTCTCTAAGGGTCCATTCACACATCCGTAGTGTATTGCGGATCCGCAATACACCCGGCCGGCACCCCAATAGAACTGCCTATTCTTGTCCGCAATTGAGAACAAGAATAGGACATGTTCTATCTTTTTCCGGAGCTGCGGACCGGAAGATCGGGGGCACGCTCCGGAAATGCAGATAGCACACTGTGTGCTATCCACATCCATTCCTGCCCCATAGAGAATTGCGGAACGGATGCGGACCCATTCTACGGACGTGTGAATGGACCCTAAAAGGGAGTCCAATTCTGGGCCAAACAAGAATTCTCCCTGACAAGGGATACCACATAATCGCTGTTTGGAAGACAGGTCTCCTCCTCTCCAATTCTTTAACCATAGAGCTCTCCGAGCTGAATAGGAAAGAGAGGAGGCCTGAGCTAACTATCTACTACACTGCGTGCAGAATTATTAGGCAAATGAGTATTTTGACCACATCATCCTCTTTATGCATGTTGTCTTACTCCAAGCTGTATAGGCTCGAAAGCCTACTACCAATTAAGCATATTAGGTGATGTGCATCTCTGTAATGAGAAGGGGTGTGGTCTAATGACATCAACACCCTATATTAGATGTGCATAATTATTAGGCAACTTCCTTTCCTTTGGCAAAATGGGTCAAAAGAAGGACTTGACAGGCTCAGAAAAGTCAAAAATAGTGAGATATCTTGCAGAGGGATGCAGCACTCTTAAAATTGCAAAGCTTCTGAAGCGTGATCATCGAACAATCAAGCGTTTCATTCAAAATAGTCAACAGGGTCGCAAGAAGCGTGTGGAAAAACCAAGGCGCAAAATAACTGCCCATGAACTGAGAAAAGTCAAGCGTGCAGCTGCCAAGATGCCACTTGCCACCAGTTTGGCCATATTTCAGAGCTGCAACATCACTGGAGTGCCCAAAAGCACAAGGTGTGCAATACTCAGAGACATGGCTAAGGTAAGAAAGGCTGAAAGACGACCACCACTGAACAAGACACACAAGCTGAAAAGTCAAGACTGGGCCAAGAAATATCTCAAGACTGATTTTTCTAAGGTTTTATGGACTGATGAAATGAGAGTGAGTCTTGATGGGCCAGATGGATGGGCCCGTGGCTGGATTGGTAAAGGGCAGAGAGCTCCAGTCCGACTCAGACGCCAGCAAGGTGGAGGTGGAGTACTGGTTTGGGCTGGTATCATCAAAGATGAGCTTGTGGGGCCTTTTCGGGTTGAGGATGGAGTCAAGCTCAACTCCCAGTCCTACTGCCAGTTTCTGGAAGACACCTTCTTCAAGCAGTGGTACAGGAAGAAGTCTGCATCCTTCAAGAAAAACATGATTTTCATGCAGGACAATGCTCCATCACACGCGTCCAAGTACTCCACAGCGTGGCTGGCAAGAAAGGGTATAAAAGAAGAAAATCTAATGACATGGCCTCCTTGTTCACCTGATCTGAACCCCATTGAGAACCTGTGGTCCATCATCAAATGTGAGATTTACAAGGAGGGAAAACAGTACACCTCTCTGAACAGTGTCTGGGAGGCTGTGGTTGCTGCTGCACGCAATGTTGATGGTGAACAGATCAAAACACTGACAGAATCCATGGATGGCAGGCTTTTGAGTGTCCTTGCAAAGAAAGGTGGCTATATTCGTCACTGATTTGTTTTTGTTTTGTTTTTGAATGTCAGAAATGTATATTTGTGAATGTTGAGATGTTATATTGGTTTCACTGGTAAAAATAAATAATTGAAATGGGTATATATTTGTTTTTTGTTAAGTTGCCTAATAATTATGCACAGTAATAGTCACCTGCACACACAGATATCCCCCTAAAATAGCTAAAACTAAAAACAAACTAAAAACTACTTCCAAAAATATTCAGCTTTGATATTAATGAGTTTTTTGGGTTCATTGAGAACATGGTTGTTGTTCAATAATAAAATGAATCCTCAAAAATACAACTTGCCTAATAATTCTACACTCCCTGTAGAGTCCACAGAGGTATCAGCCATAAAGTCTGCTGCCTTCTGTAAGTTAGGGATAGAGGCTAAGATTTGTTCTCTGGGACATTTATCACGAATCTGTTTCTCCAAGCTCTCTAACCAAATGACCATGAACCTGGCTGCAACCGTAGATGCTACATTAGGTCTAAAAGCGGAGGTGGATGCCTCCCATGTACTTTTAAGGCAGTAGTCAATATTCTTATCCAACTGATCTTTTAGAAATCCCATGTCCTCGAATGGAAAGGAGGAATTCTTGGATATCTTGGAAATGGCAACATCGATTTTTGGTGCCTTATCCCAAGAAGAAGAGGCCTCTTCCTCAAATGGATATCTTCTCTTAAAACTCCTAGGGTTAAGTACTTTCTTATCTGGTTTTTTCCATTCTTTACTAATGAGGGCAATAACGCTCTTATGTAAAGAGAAACATCTGCGTTTCTTCTCTTGAAGCCCTTCAAATACAGAATCAACCATTGACTTACCATCTTTTACATCCTCTAGTTCTAAAGTGGAACGAATAGCCTTTGATAGTTTGTACGTATCTTCCACCGGAAATAAGATTCTTCTAAGTCCTCTCCAGAGGATGAGGAATCCGTAGATATAAATGTCTCCTGATCCTGATCACCGTCTATGGAATCCACTTCTGATGACCAAGCCTCTGTGGATTTCTTCTGACGTTTACAAGATTTTAAAGAAGATCAAACCTCCGACCTAATGAGCGACCTTATATTCTATAGGAAACAAGGGGATTCTTCCGAAACCGTTTTATCTATGCATTCCTGGCACAGCCTTTTAGTGTAAGAGGAGGATAAAGGGCATCCACACAGCGCACATTATTTGTTTTTTCGTTTTGCCAAAACCTTTCTGGGTCTTGTCTAAAAATAAATAAGTGACCAAACATCAATTCAGTAAATAGAACTGGGCACTTACCCCAAATGTCTTCAAACATGAGCTTAAGTACCGGCGCATACAGGAGAGCAGAAATAAACTTCACAGGAGGCAGTAGTCCTGAACCCTCACCGGACCTGCCGGCGTGCGCTCTCTTAAGAGATCCTCCTCCGGAAGCCATGCGCATCGAGGGCGATAGCCAAACCGGACGCGTTTGTGGAATGCACGCCACTGGAAGTGCGTCACATGGAAGTGTCCTTGTGAAGTGCACTCAGCCGCTCTGCCCTCAGAATTCACACACCGGAAAATGCCTCGATCAGGCCGCGTGTATAGGATGGCATCAACCCCCTGGTGCTGCTTCCTTTTCTCTCTCCAGTGTCACGTGGCCTTACTCCCCTGGAGGGGCACACGCACAAGCCGCAAGCACCGGATAGAGGCCCCGGACCTCCACCGGCACCTAGGGTTCTGCCAGCCCAACCTATGGGCGATAGACCCCAGGAGGTATGTTACCAACTAGTACTACAGAACCTCTGGGACTTGCAGACTAGCGGTACCTGAAAGAAAACTGCAGGTTCCCTGCTCCAGGGACAGAAAACCACTGAGGTGGGAGAGAGGCTCCACCTTTTTATTCTGTAGGTTTCTTGTCCCTGGGGGCGGATCCTCTCTCTCTGTGGTGCTGTCGTGGGGGAAGGGAAAAAAAGTCTCTTGCTAGACACTGTTGCATGGAATACTGTAGTCTACTATGCTATTCCACACATTATGCGACATACTGGTCAAACGAGGCCTCGGTCATAGCAAACCTATGGACATGTTTAGCATGCAGGTTGGTGTTTCCAAGCATACATTACAAATGAATGTAGCCTTAGGCTAGTTTCACACTAGCAGCAAGGAACTCAGGCAGGCTGTTCCGGCGGATGAACAGCCTGTTGGATCTGTGCTGTTGCTAGTGCACGCGTGCCCCCGGACTACCACTCCAGCCCCTTGACTATAATGGGGGCGGGCCGGAGTTCTGGCAGCAGCACGGCAAACATGCCGAGAGCCGGCCGGGATAAAAGTACGACAAGTCAATGGGGCCGGAGCGGTAGTCCGGGGGCACGCGTGCACTAGCGGCAGCACGGATCCGACAGGATGTTCACCCGCCGAAACAGCCTGCCGGAGTTCCTTGCCGCTAGTGTGAAAGTACCCTTAGCTGCATGAGTTCACAGTTTATCACTGCAAGTTACAGTCTGAACAGAGATCAAAAACGATGGAAATACTATTCATTTGTAGGGCCAGAGTTGAAAAAATAAGCTCTAGTTTGGGAACCTCTTGCGTTCAATGGAATCCCTTGCTGAAAGCATATTTCCATTGAGTCTATGGTGTCCCTGCAGTGAGCAGAAAAGGAGTGTAAGCGGGAGAGCATTGCAAATATCATTAAGCCATCTTCTTTATGAGGCCTATCTGACTTTCAGTTTGGAAAAACAAAAGAAGGGGTATGTGATTTACCTCTTTTGCAATGGTAAGAATTCCCCACGAACAGCCTGCGGGTGACAACAAGCCTGTCTTAGTCTCAGCAGAGGATACAGGATGGAGGATACAGTCCGTCTGTCTAAGCTACTAAGCTTCAGAGACCAATCTGAGATCTTACGTAGCTTTGCTAGAGCATCCTGACAACAAACTTCATGCTGCCGGTGATAGAAGTGTCTCTCCACTGGAGAGAAGTGAAGCCAGTGAACATCTTCTGTTTGTTCTGGGATTTGAATCTGCAAGAAAGCAAACGGAATCAATTCCACTTCTCTCTGTTCTAGCGTAGATCACTTTGAAAGGATTTATTGAAGTCTATGTACACCTTCAGATTTTGGTTTTGTGACTGCAGTTTTGGCTAAAAATCATATTTTCAATTGGCCTTTATTAAAAATATTGAGCCATTCTGTCACAAACGGTTGATTGTTTTTATAACTGTGGTACTGGTATTTTCATTTTGTGCTGGTCATCTAATAAACAGTATCTCTAAACTACTAAGAGGTCATAAACACTTATTTAAGCCTTAGTAAGATAAGAACTGAGCTATAATGAGTGTTTATAAGTTCAGAGAGCAGAGATAAGGAGTCCCTCATCTCCCCAACTGATGGAAAAAAACAGAAAATCTAGAGGCTGCTACTACAGCATCTCAGCTATGTACAGAAAAAAAAATCCATATTTTAATAAAGACCAACTGAAAAAAATTATTTTTAGCTCAGAATAAGTACAATGCAATAATAAAAATAAAAAAATTGTCCCCAAATGGGTACATAGCCTTTAAGACTGGCGTTTTAGATGCCAGTATTAATACCCCTTGCGTTGGCGCATGATGCCGGCCTCAGATAACTTAGGCGCATCCACTATTGGTCTAAATATACCCCAGCTTCCTTGTTGGCGAAGATTGAGATCATTTTCTACACTTAAAACAAGCGTAGAAAATTATAAATGAGACGGGCCGTCTGTCCTGCCCCTTTCCTCGCCTTTTTTTTTTTAGACCTGGCATGAGCAGGGAAAAGCCGCAGATTCGGCTGCAATTCCCCTTTACAACCTAATGTGCGACAGATATACACCAAAAATAGGCGTATATCTAATAATAAATGACCCCCTTAAATTTTTTCATTTTAGGCTAAAGTGGGGGATGCCACGCAAGTTACTAACTATTAGGGGTGGGCGGTATAGGCGATATAGGCGATATGCGATATAAATTTGGGCCACGATATGGATTTTTGCCATATCGCCTATATCGCCGTAGTGCGATATGACCACCTGAATCATTACCCAGAAGCTTCTTTTGGCCTCCCGACTCCGCAATACCGCTGTACTGGCCAGGGCCGGCGTGCGCACAGCGTCAGGCCGCTTTGCTGACGCTGTGTGTGACGTCAGTGAGGTCCCGCCAGTGCTGGAAGAAGACGCCACACCGCCCGCGGACTCCATTAGCCAGCCGCTGCCGAGCACCCTGCAGGAAAGGTAAGTTTTATAACAGCTGCTCTCGCTCTTGTAGGGGGACTGTCTGGGACTCTTGCTGGAGGATCGGGATGGGGACGCTGGCCGCTGGAGGATCGGGAGGGGGACGCTGGAGGATCGGGAGGGGGACGCTGGAGGATCGGGAGGGGGACGCTGGAGGATCGGAGGGGGGGGGGAGTGGATAAGGAATGGATGGCCATGGGGGCTGATGCTGCAGTCATGCAGTGATCATCTTATGATAGCACTGAGAGTCTGAGACCATGCTCTCTGAATGTATAGCAGGGGAGGAGACACATGAAGTCTGATGATGGCAAATGCCACATTATCTGATGGCACTGGCTCACTGCTGGGGGACACATGTCTGATGGCCCCATGTGGCATTTGCCATCAGACATGTGTCCCCAGCAGTCAGCCAGTGCCATCAGATTAGCCCCATGTGGCATTTGCCATCAGACATGTGTCCCCAGCAGTCAGCCAGTGCCATCAGATTAGCCCCATGTGGCATTTGCCATCAGACATGTGTCCCCAGCAGTCAGCCAGTGCCATCAGATTAGCCCCATGCCCATGGCATTTGCCGTCATCAGACATGTCACCCAGCAGTGAGCCAGTGCCATCAGTTAAGCCCCATGTGGCATTTGCCATCAGACATGTGTCCCCCAGCAGTGAGCCAGTGCCATCAGATTAGCCCCATGGCATTTGCCATCATCACACAGTCTGATAGATGATGGCAAATGCCATGGGGCTGATGGCACTGGCTCTGGGGGACATGTCTGATGATGGCAATTGGCAAATGCCATGGGTCTGTCTGACGCTGACTGACAGCAAATGGCATGGGGCTGATGATTTGCTATACTATTACCACATAAAAATATTGTTTTTAAAAAGCAATTAGCAATACGTTAGCAATAGTTTAAGAGACGGTTTGTCTTATTAGAGACGAGTACTCGATTGCTAAAATAATCGTTTCCTGCAGGCGCCCTATATGTCATCAAGATCAACTTAAGTTGTGCCTGTTTTGGTCAACTTCATGGAGGAGCTTACAGCATGTGGGGAGGAGGAAGAGGAGGAGGTGCTCATAAAGAAGACCGGTGCGACGTCTGTCATATGGACCTGGTTTGGGTTTAAGAAGTCTGATGTGGAGCAGAAAAATATAATCTGCAAAGTTTGCCGGGCGACAATAATAGCAAAGAGAGGGAATACAACCAATTTGTTTCATCACCTCAAAATGAAGCACCCTTTGGAATACCAAGATAGCCAAAAACTGCGCCCTCCTCCACAAACGGCCAGTCAGTCTAGTGGAAAGAAAAAAGGTGGCCCTGCCCACCAGCAGACCGATATTATGAAAGCATTTTCTAAAGGCACTCCGTATGACAAAAAAAATCGGCGGTGGATTGATATTACAAATGCCATTACCCTATACCTGTGTAAGGACATGGTGCCGTTTCTTACAGTGGAGAAACGCGGCTTTCAGAACATGATTAAGACACTCGATCCACGTTACGAGGTACCTAGCCGCAAATACTTTAGCCAAACTGAAATGCCCAAACTGTATGACAAAGTCCGTGAGCAAGTAAAGAACGAACTCCGGAGCATAAAATACTATGCAACTACTACGGACTTGTGGTCAAGTCGCACAATGGAGCCTTACATTAGTCTCACAATCCACTTCATCAATGACGAGTGGAAGTTGTGCAGCAGATGCCTACAGACATCTTATTTTCCCGAGGATCATACGGGTGAACTGATATCTCAGGGATTGAAGGAAGCGCTCGAGTCATGGGGACTTAAAGAAGAGTTACAAGTCTGCATAACCAACGACAATGGCGCAAATATTGTGAAAGCAGTGGAAATTAACGGCTGGACAAGACTGCAGTGCTTTGGTCACAGGCTCCACCTCGCCATAGGTAGGTAAACGTTTCTTTTAGTCCTAGACTAGTTACATTATGCACTGGGGTTGATGTGCTAATGATATCTTCCAATTTTGTCCTTAGAGAGAAGTGTGAAAGACGCCCGTGTTGAACATGCCATTGGCAAATGCAAGAAAATAGTGAGTGCCTTTTCTTACGCTTGGAAAAGGAAGAGAGAAATGGCTAATGCCCAGGCTGAGCTAAACCTGCCTCCTCACCGCCTCATCACTGAAACACCAACAAGATGGGGGTCTCGACAGCAGATGATTCAGCGGCTGCTCGAACAAGAGAAGGCCATATCACAGGTCCTGAAAGCAGACCGGAAAACCAGGCACCTGGTACCAACTTGGCAGGACATTGATGTGTTAGAATCGATGAACAAGACCCTCAGTCCCCTGTTGGAGTTTACAGATGCTCTGTCTGGAGAAGAGTATGTGAGTGTGTCGACTGTCAAACCTGTGCTCCACCTTCTAAACACCACAGTTCTTCCTCTAGCTGATGACGACATTGACACAGAACTGACGAAGGACATGAAGACAGCCATCCTCAAGTATTTAAATGAGAAGTACTCGGAAGTTGCAACTGATGACCTCCTGGATATGGCCTCCTTGGTCGACCCACGCTTCAGATCATCATATATAGCAGATGACCGAAGAGAGTTCATCTTCACAAAGGCAGCAGCAGAAATTCAGGCACTGCTAGAGACGCAAGCTGTGTCTGCCACAGAGTCATCATCACCATCACACACAAGCACAGGAGCTGCTGGAGAAGCCCAGAGAGAACCCAAGAGGAGTAAACGAAGTCTGGGCAGCTTTTTAAAAAATGCATCTGCTCAGCCTGGCCCAGCTGCCCTCACTGACAGAGAAGCGATTAAAATTGAGCTTAAGAGTTACCTGCAGGCACTGGATGTAGAAGGAGAAGCTGACCCACTGGAGTGGTGGAGGTTGCACCAGGCTAATTTTCCCAGGGTGGCAAGCCTAGCCAAGAAATATCTTTGCATTCCTGCCACAAGTGCCCCTTCAGAAAGGGCATTCAGCACCAGTGGCAATATAGTAACATGCCACCGATCTGCACTGAAGCCCGAGACTGTGGACAAACTTGTGTTCCTGGCGAAAAACCTTGGCTGAAGTGCTTTATGTAATGACAGGACCCCTCAGGAGGCGTGCAACGATATACTCCTGTATTTATTATCTCCTTATTGGCGACTCCAGAGGACCTGAGCGTTACTTTCGCACCCTCACTGAATAGTTTTATTGAAATTCTACTTTATTGATATTGATATATCCTTTAAAATCACTTCGTGTTAGACAAGGAACTCAAAAATGTGATTAAAATTACTCAGGGAGTTCAGGTTATAGGGAAGGGACGTGGCCTCCCTGAGTAATTTTAATCACATTTTTGAGTTCCTTGTCTAACACGAAGTGATTTTAAAGGATATATCAATAAAGTAGAATTTTAATAAAACTATTCAGTGAGTGTGCGAAAGTAACGCTCGCTCAGGTCCTCTGGACCAATAAGGAGATATTAAATGTAGTGACGGCACGCAAGGTTGATGTTCAGTCGCACTCGATATTGATTTGCAAGTTTGCAATTTGTTATATATTCAAAGGGAACCTGTCCTGTCATCACCTTTATGCTGACCTCACTGACAGCAGCATAAAATAATGACAAAAATTCTGATTTCAGCGGTGTGTCTCTCATTAACTAAAAGTAAGTGGTTGCTGAGAACCAGCATCATAATCACTGCAGCCCAGGCCTTGAAAAGAGTCAGATCTACCTGAGAAGAGTCCTGGTTATTCCTAATCTCCTGCTCTCCCGCCCATCTGCTGATGATTGGCAGTTCTCTCCTAGACAGAAAGGGAGAAAACTAGGTAGAAGCCTGTCAGTCATCAGCAGGTGGGCAGGAGAGCAGGAATTCATGAATAACCAGGACTCTTCTCAGGTGGCCGGGACTCTTTTCCAGGCCCAGTCAGCAATTAATGTGATGGTGGTTCTCGGGCAACCACTTACTTTTAAACTATGCAGACTGATGAAATCAACTCACCTGTCTCTACTTTATGCTGCTGTTAGTTTGGGCAGCATAAAGTTGATGACAGGTGTCAAGTTCCCTTTAACAGTTTACCGTTAAGAAGCCTGTTGAACTTGAAGGCTTTTTCGTTCAAATATGTGCAACTTTTTATTTTTGTGCAATATAAGTAAGGGCTCGTTCACACATCACCGTTTCTCCTTTCCATTCTCCAGCTCCATTAAGGAGCAGGAGAACGGAAAGGACGGATTCTGCAGATAACGGACACACCTAACTGAGCGTAACGGAGCCTAAGGACCCCATAGACAATAATGGGGTCCGTTCCGTGTCCGCTCAGAACATGATTTTTTAGCGGAGACTAAAGTCCTGCATGCACTACTTTTGTCTCTGCCCAAAAATCATGTTCTGAGTGGACACGGAACGGACCCCATTATTGTCTATGGGGTCTTTAGGCTCTGTTACGCTCAGTTAGCGGTCAGTTATGTGCCAAATCCGTCCTTTCCGTTCTCCTGCTCCTCAACCGAGCCGGAGAACGGAAAGGAGAAACAGTGATATGGATGGAGGGGAGCCTAAGTAATCAGGATAGGAGGAAGAAATGTGATGTTATTTATTATTTTACATTTTGCAATTTGCACTTTATTTTCAAGAAATTTGTGTTTTACTAACACTTCATCTTTACATTGTTTGGAAAAAGATGTGTTACACAATACACATATTAAAAATTTCTTGCAAAGTTTATTAATTTGCATTTTTTTGTATACATACAATCAAATAATATATCGCAATATATATATCGCATATCGCACATGATTCAAATTATATCGCAATATAGATTTTAGGCCATATCGCCCACCCCTACTAACTATGTAAAGTACAAGTAAATAGTGCAACTGCAGTCACCTGATGTCCAAAGTGACCAAGCATCCAGTGGTTTGCACAGTTTATGTATAACTATGTTAATCAGAAAAAGAGGCTCAATTTTATAAAGAGTACTCTGCTTTGGAAAAACCCTACTTGTTAGAATGGTCCCCTAACAAAAAGCTAATTACAAAGTGTCCCCCAGCGATCAGCTTGAATCTGTAAGGAAACTTGGTAGTAAGTGTTCAATTTCCAATAAAAGGGTTATCCAGGAAAAGATGTTTTGGACTTATCCTCAAAATAGGTCATCAGTATCAGATCTGCATGGGTTAGACACCCGGGAACCCCGCTGATCAACTGGTAGAAGAGGCCTTGAGCGGCGCAGCCTCTTCCTAGGCCACTGACATCACTGTATATTGGTCACATGCCCTAGCAGCTCAGCCACATTCAAGTGTGCTGCAATACCAAGCACTGCCACTATACGATGTACAGCGCTGTCCTTGGAAAGCTGCCAGGACCCTGAATTGCTCACCAGAGCTCCGGTGAGCACATAGACTCCCTGAAACAGCTGATCGGTGGGGATGCCGGGATCTGTACCCCCGCCGATGCGATAATGATGACCTATACTGAGGATAAGTCATCATTATGTTTTCCAGGATAACCCCTTTAAAGTGGCCACAAAGCTTAAAGGGAACCTGTCACCTCAAAAATGCATCTACACCCGCCAGCATTACCTTATAGTAGCCCGCAGTCTGATAATAATCATATGTTTCATCCTCTTGTCCGATGCTGCATAAGTTAAAAAAACGCAGTTTTATTCTCCACCAGTGCTATATTGCCGGCCAGCTTGAAGCCAAGGGGGCAGCGGCCTCCTTGCCTCAAGTCAAGGTCACCACGCCCCCTAACCGTCCCCTCTTGCCTGAGTGTGACAGCCTGCAGTGCAGCCGCGATTCCACAAGTCTCGTGCATCCGTATTGCGCCGCTGAAACCCGGCTAACAGCGACAGCAGGAGATGGGATCGCACATTACTACAGAGCGCACCGCGCATGTGCGAAACTTAGGGAATCGAGGCTGCACTGCAGGCTGTCACTCTCAGGCAAGAGGGGACGGTTAGGGGGCCCTCTTGACTTCAAACTGTCTGGCAATATAGCGCTGATGGAGAAAAAAAAACTGTGTTTTTGAACTTATGCAGCATCGGACAACAGGATGAAACATATGATTATTAACAGGCTGCGGGCTACTATGAGGTACTGCTGGCGGGTGTAGATGCATTTTTGAGGTGACAGGTTCCCTTTAAAGGGGTTATGCAATGATTGATGTAGTTCATGACAATCTCTTTCTAACAAAGCTAGAACCAGCCCTGTACCTCACATGGATCCACAGATCTCCCCATGCATTGCTCCAACTGTTTTGCTAGATTTATTTCAGGATGGCGGCTCTACCTACTATGAGAACAAAAGATTGGACATGCCGAAATCCAATATACCTAATTTTCTTTCTCTTACTATCTACAGTGAAGAGAGAGAGTCGGGGCCACCCCAATCACATTAGATGGTTAGACAGATTCCCATGTGTGTGGGCCCCTTTAAATGTCTCGATACCGTATGTCCTAATTCTATATGTAACAGGCAGCAGATATAGGAAATATTGCGCACCCAGTGCTGGTCACTACATAGGCTGAGTTCACACTTCAGTTATTTCCATCAGTTAGTGTGAGCCAAAACCTGCAGTGAAGCCTACACAGAGATCAGGTAGAATGGAAGGATTCGCACCTGTTCTGTGTTTTTGACCCAAATCTGGTTTTGGCTCATACATACATGAACAAATAACAGAAGTGTGAACTCTTTAGACAGCTTTTATATTATTTGACAAAACAAAAAAAAAAAAAGAGATATAAAATACATACCTGATCAATAACATCTTTTTTGGCGGACCTCCACATAATTTTGGCAATAAGACGATATAAAGGAAGAGGATTCCTCCTGCAGTACGGTCTGTAAAGAAGCTGGTCCCACCAGTGTTTTACCCAGTAAGGATCCACTCCAAGAAATAGCACTAGTCCAAATAAATCTGCAAGGCCAAACACAACGGATGAGGGTTTAGATCTGACCTTAAGCTATTTTCAGAGCGCCAGCCTATCTGCAACTGCATAAGGGCTCATTCACACGTATATATGTATGGGTCTGCAATTTTTCTGAACGGGTGCGGACCCAATAATTTCCCAGGGGCCGCAAAATATGCGGACAGCACACCGTGTGCTGTCCGCATCCGTAGTTCCGCTCAGCGGCCCGCAAAAAAGATACAGCATGTCCTATTCTTGTCTGCAATCGCGGACAAGAATAGGGATTTCTATTATAGGGCCGGTCATGTGCGGTCCGCAAAGTGCGGAATGCACGCGGCCGGTATCCGTGTTTTGCAGACCGCAAAACACTTACGGCCATCTGGATGAGCCCTAAGTGAGTACAAAAACGTACCCATTTTATTCTTCTCAATATCATTAAATTTGCATTGCAAAGACAGCGCCTATGACAAATGATCACATTCTCTGCACATATATAAGAGATTACAATTGGAGTTAAAATTCTGAAAATTCAGGGGAGATGACTCTGCCGGGACCTGGCCTTGTCAATTAGGAAGGAGGGGGAGGGGCTTGCAGAGGGAGGAGGAGGAGCAAGCGAGAGAGGCTTGGGTCCGCCCTTACTGCACTTGACTTATTAGAATTTGGATGAAAAGTACTTTTTCTCCAGAATGAAGCAATGGATCACTAATTGAATGGTAGCATTGCATTCAGGTGAGCTAGCCCTACAAGACATTGGGGGAGGTTTATCAAACTGGTGTAAAGTAGAACTGGCTTAGTTGCCCATAGCAACCAGATTCCACATTTCATTTTCCAAAGGAGCTGTGAAAAATTAAACATGGAATCTGATTGGTTGGTAGAAGCAACTAAGCCAGTCCTACTTTACACCAGTTTGATAAATCTCCTCCATTGTGCCTGGTGTAACAGTGAATTTCGCATTGACAGGCTCCCTTTAATGAGGTGGTCTCAAGAAGACCACCAAGGTCTATATGATTTTTTAGGGATGCTCAGCATTCTTCCACGAGCCAAGCAGCTCGGTTCCTATTCTGGTAAATGTGTAATATGGCAGATTTGAGCTTCAGTAGCCGCCATGTCATCTTACATTTCCACTGCAACAGCATCTGCAGGGGAAACGCCAGGTTGCTGTTGCGGGGAAGCTGTAGGTTCAGGACTTACAGTGGTCTGGTGATCACCACAAGGGCTCAAACCCGAAATTTTACCAATGATGTTATGAAACTCATGTCACCAATACATTATATAAACCAGTGTTGGAGAGCAAGACAAACTGCCTCACTTTTGTCTTCAACTCAAGTATGTATAACGGGTGGGAATGCAGAGATGAAAGGAATGCAATTTTTAGCTTAGACTCATTTTAGAAATGCTGCCTTGTCCTGGGTATCGTAGCAATGTTACCTTCTAAGCCCCTCTGTACTGGAGTTCCACTCACACACCACCTATTCACCCCTGTTAAACGCAGAGCCATTTCAGCAGCCTGAAAAAAAAAAAAAAAGAACAAAAACGTACATTTTTCAGCTGGGACTATATTTTAACAATTTGCTGCTTGTTATCTTGCCCCACTTCCCACCACCAATAAAAAAAAAAGCCCATAATATTGCCTTTGGATTTTCACCATCTTTTCTCTGTACCTTATTCGACTATTAGGCTGGGTTCACATCACTTTTTTCTCATCCGTTTAACGAATACAAAAAACATATACGTTAAAAGAATGCCTCTGATGCCATACAGTAGATGTTCACCGTAGAGTTCCATTGTAAAAAAAAAAAAAAAAAAAAAAGATACATTTTTATTACTGGACTCTGCAGGATACAAGAACGTAGTGTGCTGTGTTTTTGTTTCCTTTTTTTGTAAAGTATATTTCAAACGGAGACATAAAACGTGATGTGAAACCACCCTGAAAAAGAAGAACTAAGAACTAAAAAGTAGTGGTTCTAAGCCATAAAAATTTTTTATGTAAAAATTATATTTTAAACAGAAAAAAAAAGTTTTTACCGGATCTGCGCTGCCAACTTTCTCTAAGGCCCCTTTCACATGGGCGAGTGTTCCGCGCGGATGCGATGCGTGAGGTGAACGCATTGCACCCGCACTGAATACCGACCTATTCATTTCTATGGGGCTGTTCACATGAGCGGTGATTTTCATGCATCACTTGTGCATGCTCTATTTTCTGCGTTTTTCACGCAACGCAGGCCCCATAGAAGTGAATGGGGTTGCGTAAAAATCGCAAGCATCCGCAAGCAAGTGCGGATGCGGTGCGATTTTCACGCACGGTTGCTAGGTGACGATCGGGATGAAGACCCGATCATTATTATTTTCCCTTATAACATGGTTATAAGGGAAAATAATAGCATTCTGAATACAGAATGCATAGTAAACTAGCGCTGGAGGGGTTAAAAAATTTTTTTTTTATTATTTAACTCACCTTAGTCTACTTGATCGCGATGCCCGGCATCTCCTTCTGTCTCCTTTGTTGAACAGGACCTGTGATGAGCATTAATTACAGGAACAGGACCTGTGATGACGTCACGCCGGTCATCACATGATCCATCACATGATCTTTTACCATGGTGATGGATCATGTGATGACCGGAGTTACGTCACCACAGGTCCTTTTCCTGTAATTAATGCTCACCACAGGTCTTGTTCTGTTCAACAAAGGAGACAGACGAGAAGCCGGGCTTCGCGATCAAGTGGACTAAGGTGAGTTAAATTATTTTATTTTTTAACCCCTCCAGCGCTATTTTACTATGCATTCTGTATTCAGAATGCTATTATTTTCCCTTATAACCATGTTAGAAGGGAAAATAATACAATCTACAGAACACCGATCCCAAGCCCGAACTTCTGTGAAGAAGTTCGGGTTTGGGTACCAAACATGCGCGATTTTTCTCACGCGCGTGCAAAACGCATTACAATGTTTTGCACTCGCGCGGAAAAATCACGGGTGTTCCCGTAACGCACCCGCACATTTTCCCGCAATGCCCGTGTCAAAGGGGCCTAAGTGTTCTGAAAAGGAGAACTACATGATAACCTTCCTGCGGTAGCTTCTTCTGAGGCCAAGTTCAAACAGTCTTCCCAGTCAATCGCTGTAATTCATGGGCCTGGAGTGAAAGGCCGTGATTTTTATGATTTTAATGGAATGCACATGAATTTTAATTTCTTATATCCTAAATCTTGTGGCTTTTAACCCTGAAGTTACAGTACTTCACTACTGGATTTTCTTCTCATGTGTTTGATTATCAGATCTAGGAGGGGATTTGAATGGAAGAGACTGATGAATAAGGGACCATTCACACATCCGCAACTGTTTTGCAGTCCGCAAATTGCGGATCGGAAAAACACGGACACCGGTTATGTGCGTTCTGTGTTTTGCGGACCACACATGGCCGGCACTATAATAGAAATGCCTTTTCTTGTCTGTGTCTGCGGACAAGAATAGGACATGTTCTATTTTATTGAGGGGCCGCGGAACAGAAGTGCGGATGCGGACAGCACACTGTGTGCTGTCCGCATCTTTTGCGGTCCCACTGATGTAAAACATTCCGCTGTGAACCACTAGAATAATCAAGCAATCAGTGCAGTCATACGCCCCCTATTTTTGAAGGCTCGTCTATCTCTACAGCACAACAGAAAGCTGGGAAGACACTTCCAGTGAAATAATCTACATCGAGCCGCACCAGGGACATCTCGCGAGAACACAGAGATCAAGCTCTACCACACGGGTAGCTGCATCAACGCACGGAGTGAACCCAGTCATCAGGGGGCAACAGTAACAAGCAGGACGCCAAGATTACATACGTCCGGGAGGAGTGGTAATGTAACCATCTTTATTCTAAAGTACTGGTATACACTAACAATCAATGCTATGTAATCCTAATCGACTGCAACACTACTAACAAGTGTCGCTAGATCACCTGAACAAAACTACGCTATACTGCTCCAATCTGCAGCGGCAGCAACACTAATAACAAGCACCGCTACAATATTTGAGCAACAATACCTTTTTGCTCTCACCAGCTATAATGCTATGATAGTAATAATACTATTATAGCTGTGATTTTACAAATATTGGGGAGATTTGTATACATCCCTATCAGAGACATAAAAACATACCTAAGGTTTGGATTACCACCAGGCTCTATGTGACTTTCTCTGGAGGATAACCTGGTTCTATATATTTGGCGGCGACTAATCGATGGTATGCTACTGAAAAGCGCCACTAATATTTACTATTGAGTTTGGTTGATCACCTTTTTATATACCTTTTTTTATACCATGGATTGGCACCATGGAATTGGTGTATTATTAATTTTAGATTTTTAATAAAAAAAATTATTGGTTATTCCATACCTAGGATTTCAATAAATATGGTTGTTTCTATATTTATATATATATATATATTATATATATATGTATCTGAGTAGTTCATATGACACTAGGTAAGTGAGTGCCCTCCAACTTTTATAAACTTTCATACTATAATAGAAATGCCTTTTCTTGTCTGTGTCTGCGGACAAGAATAGGACATGTTCTATTTTATTGAGGGGCCGCAGAACGGAAGTGTGGATGTGGACAGCACACTGTGTGCTGTCTGCATCTTTTGCGGCCCCACTGAAAATGAATTTGCGTAATGGATGCGGACCCTTTTTGCGGACGTGTGAATGAACCCTTACAGTGATTGCTAAGGTCCCCTGCACACGAACGTGTGCGCCCAGTGATCGTGGTGCGGCCCGCAATGCACGAGCACAGTCCGTGGGGCAGCCGCAGCGGATCGTGGACCCATTCACTTGAATGGGTCCGCGATCCGGCCGTTCCGCAAAAATATAGGACATGTTCTATCTTTTTGCGGAAACGGAAGTACGGGACGAAACCCCGTGCTTCCGTTCCGTACCATTCCGCATCTCCGGATTTGCGGACCCATTCAAGTGAATGGGTCCGCATCCGTGATGCGGAATGCACACGGAACGGCACCTGTGTATTGCGGTCCGCAATACGGCAACGAAAAGCACACGTTCGTGCGCAGGGGGCCTAAGACTGTGTGAACCTGGCCATGGAAGAAGTTACCTACCGTAGGAGGGTTATTGTGTAGTTGTTCTTTTTTAGAAAACTTCCATTTTGAGAAAGTTGGCAGCATAATATTTTATTAGACAAAACATTTAGCAGTAATCTCGTAGAGATAAATATTCCCAATGGGAGTCTCAGTTAATGGCTCTGATGGAAAGAAAGGGGTTTATCTGCAAGTTAATCCTCTTTAAAATAATAGGAAGAGGACTCTTGATAGACCTAGATAAACATGCAAACAGAATAACAACGTGATGACCAGTATCATGTCCGAAGCGCTCATTAGTAACAGTACCTGCACAGCAAGGGGAGGTGTGGTGCCCAGGTCTGAGGGTTGGTCTGACAAAAAGTGTTAAAGGGGTCTTCCAAGATTTATTTTTTTTTTAACTTGCCAGAGAGCAGGGGACTGTATGAAATAAGGAAAAGAGCCTCATTCACCTTTTAATCCTAACCCTCTGCCATTCCACTGCAGCGGTCATGAGTGTGATCAATAGCATGTGACAGTTGCAGTTCCAGTGGGGATGGGAAAGGTGGGGATGGAGCGGTAACGTGGTAACTGTGGGACATTTAAAATGTGAGGGACGTTTTTTTCGTTACTTCACACAGCCCTCCCGCTGTCCAAAAAATTGGAAAACCCCTTAAAAAACGAGATTCTGTCATGCTAAAACGCCAGTAAAATAAGGCGTTAAAGACTTTAGACAGAAACTAGTTTTATATCAAAAAATAAATAAATCCACAAATAATTTTTAATGTTTTTTTTTAAACAAAGACTATTAACACATGGGTTAGTAAACATTTCTTACGGAGGTCTCTGCTGTTTAAAAGCACAGAAAAGGCAGGCTACCTTACGGAAGCATAAATGGTTAATGTTTTTACATTGTCTCATACAGTCAACCCCTTCTGGAATGAAAGCCAGTGATCGGCTGATCGATCCCCAGGGGATCAGTCACCTCTTGCCAGACCGTTCCCCTTCAGGGGCCTCTGATTGAATGGCCAGGTCTGCCAGGGATCCATTCTGGTTCAAAAAGAGAGTCCCGAGCTCTATGATGTTACAATGCCGCAATAGGCCCGTGGACAGTCTTCATGAGACAGCCCCAGTCTTCCAGTTTTAACATTGCTACACAGACCATTTACCTTTGCTGTTGTGCATTCCACCATTTGTGCCTCATCTAAACAAATCCGCCACCACTCCACAGCAACAAGCGGGCTTGGTATTGCCATGTAGCGCTTTTGGTTCCGGAACCGCCGGCCATCTTTGCTGTTGCTGTGAGGAATGTCTACATAATTTAACTCCGTTCTCAGAACATCATAAGTGGTTATGACTACGTCTTGCTCTGCTAACATCTGTGGTTGTAGGAAGCCATGTTTCTTTACACCTTGATATACCTAAAGGTACGAAGAACACACCTATTACAGGCCACTTATTAACAGCGCACATAAAACATGTCAGCCAGTTTCATAGTTACAAATCTTCAGACAGTTGTCCTTCCAGTAGATGTTCATGTCAAAGTAACATCCTCATGCATGTTAGGATACAAATTTTCTCCGACCAACATGGGTCAGAGCATTACACTGCCTCCACCGGCTTGCCTTCTTCCCATAATGCACCCTGGTGTCAACTCTTCCCCATGTGTAAACAAAGGGGGTGAATACATACGCACATGCCAATTTTCTGTTTTCTATTTCTAAACAAAAGTTTTATTTATATATTTTTCTCATTTCACTTCACCAACTTAGACTATTATGTTCTGAGCTATCCCATAAAATTCAGATTAACAAAACATTGAATTTAAGGCTGTACTATACCAAAATACGAAAAGTCACGGGGGGTGCAAGGCACTGTATATATATTAAAATACTATATTACACTACAATACAAGCAAAGTAAATAATATTCTTACCATGACATGAAGGGAGGATGATCGAACATGACGGTTAATTTCATCAACCCACTGGTGACAGATGGAACTGGGAGAAATGATCAAGGTTGCTCCTGTTGGAACTGGGTTCATTGCCACAAGACAGTGTGGGCAATAGAAGGGTGTGGTGCTGACACTTTCTCTCTTATAGTTTACACACTCGGCATGTTGCCATAGATGGCACTGCAAGCACTGGACTCGGTCCTTGAGGTCCGGATGCCTGAGACCACCACATATACATTCAAAACGGTAATCAGAGGTACTAATAGGGAAGACATGGCAGTCCATTTCCTGAGATATCAAGTCCATATCATCTTGCTTTGTTCTTAAATCTGTAGATTCAGTAGACCTCTCATCTGGCACAGGAGAACCTTGCAAGGTATCTAACCGCTCCGGCATTCCATTATTTGCAGGACAGCCCTGACGCTCTTTTTCGGGCGTACTTGTTTTACTCAGTGCACAGTAATCATGATCTTTTGACAAGACATTTAGATCCGCACCAGCCTCAGAAGGATCTTCATTGTTTTCCCTGAGTTGAGTCCCACCACTTTGCAGTCTGTTGGAAGATCTTGTATTCTGCAAAAAATATCAAATGTATTAGCATGAGACATGAACAGTTTGTGGTGAAATATTTAAAGGGAATCTATCTGAGAGCAACATAAACTAATGACAGCGATCCAGATTCAAACCCTGGGTCAATAATCTTTTTTTCATATGCAGTTGCCCTACAGTCAATGGTTAGCATCTCCAGCTCAGGAGTCCTTGTCTTGATGAGCTTCTGCCAACACTGCTCTCCCGTGAAATACTGATGGCTTTCTTCCTAAACTGTGTGTAGGAAGTAAGCTGCCATGTTGTTAACGATGGTGAGGAGAGTTGGGGGGCTTAGGATGGTTGTGTGTATAGAGCTGGAAGCTCATGAATACAAGAACTCCACTGTGTATGCCCATCATTGAGCATCACTCTGGTTACACCGGAACTGCTGATGTACCTGGTGTGACCTTATTGGACTTAGTCCTTCTGAGCAGTGATGGAAGCTGCTCACCACTGATTCTAAGAAAACGATGTGTTGTTTGAATCAGGGTTTCTGTCACTAGTTTACTGTATTCTGCCCTCGGATAGGGCAACACAAACCTTATAAAATATACCCTTTAATTCTTCTACCTACACTCTTGGCAAAACAGATGGAATTCAGGATCTCCTCCACCCACATCCACTACAAAAGAAATGAAGACAATAAAGACTAATTTAGCAATGAAGGTTAAAAGGATTTGCCAGTTCTTTCAAACTGGGAAATCCTTAAAGGGGTTATCCAATTTCACAAACAGGCCCCCCCCCCCCACAGGAAATATACTTACCCCGCTCTCTGCGCCGCTCCTGGTCCCCGCACCGCTGCATCCGGTGTCGGAGGGAGCAGCCAATGGCATGCAGGGACAGGGAAGAGCCTCCCTAGCATTGCGGGTGACGCTAGGGAGGATCGTCCCCATCCCCACCTGCCTTTGGCTGCTCCCACCGACACCGGATGTTTTCATCCGCGCACAGGGAGAATCAGCAGCGGCGGGCGGGGACCAGGAGCGGCGCAGAGAGAGGGGTAGTTATATTACCTGTGAGGGGCCTGGTACATGGGGGGCTGATTGTGAAATTGGATAATCCCTTTAAAGGGACCTGTCACTTTAAACATGTGTGTGAGTCACAAAGCAGCAGATTGACATATAGTTTTGAGGGAAAAGATTCTGGAAAACGTTGAAGTAAAGAAGGAGGAGGTCCTATCAGATAGGACCGCCTCCTTCACTTTAGAGCCTAGAATGAGCAGGAATTGAAATGATTTAAATACAAGTTTTACTTAATCTATTCCAAAAATCTATACATAAATCTGCTCCTCTTGTCATCCGCGTCCATCACTAGATGATGATGAGCCCCCAAGGTGGCAGAGAAGCCTCCAGGCGGAGCAAGGGGACCCCCATGTCAGGGACCCTGTGGCCCACACTAGTACGAGCAGCTCTGGGGCTCGTACTAGTTTTCCGGCCCACCAGATAAGTCCACCTGAGCTCCCTACCGGTGAACTTGCATGGTGTACCCCAGAGGATTTTGAGCCCGTGATTCCTGATTTTGTTGGCCAATCAGAAATCCAGATTCGCACAGTGGGCTTCACTGAATATGACAATTTAATTTTCTTTTTTCAGTGGCCACTTTGTGAATCTGATGGTGGAGCAAACGAACTTGTTCGCCCAACAGTTCATTGCTCAACACCTGGGCTCCTTTTTGGCTAGGTCCGGTGGCTGGTCTCCAGTCAGTGCAGCCGAGATAAGAACGTTTTGGGGCCTCGTGCTGCACATGGGCATAGTCAAAAAACCCAGTCTCAGGCAGTACTGGAGTGGGGATGTCCTCTACCAGACCCCACTCTACTGTATGGCCATGACACGTTCCCGTTTTGAGGCCATCCGGAAATGCCTGCATTATGCAGATAATGCAGCATGTCCCCCCCCCCCCCCCCCCCCCCCCCCCCCCGAGGTGATCCTGCCTATGACCGCCTGTACAAAATCAGCCCGGTTATCGATCACTCCGGGGCCAAATTTTTGGAGGCCTATGTACCTGGAAGGGAGGTCGCTGTTGATGAGTCTCTCAGTCTCTCCCATCTCTCAAGGGGAGACTCATTTTCCACCAGTATGTTCCCTCTAAGCGGACGAGGTATGGCGTGAAGCTGTACAAACTTTGTGAGAGTACCTCAGGGTACACTTACAAGTTTTGTGTGTACGAGGGGCGAGATTCCCGTATTCAACCCCCAGAATGTCCTCCCACTCTGGGTGTTAGCGGGAAACTTGTGTGGGACCTTATGCACCCACTGCTAGATAAGGGTTACCACCTGTACCTGGATAACTTTAATACTAGTATCCCCTTGTTCCAGTCCCTCGCCGCCAAATCCACGTCCGCTTGTGGGACCGTGCGGAAAAACCAATGCGGTCTCCCTGCCCACCCCCTCCAGGTACCTATCCCCAGGGGTAAGACCCGTGCCCTTACCAGTGGAAACCTGTTGCTGGTCAGATATAAGGACAAGAGGGATGTCCTTGTACTGTCCACAATTCACGGCAACAGCATCACCCCTGTCCCTGTGCGAGGTACCGCGGCAACGGTCCTCAAGCCCGATTGCATCGTCGACTACAATCGGTATATGGGAGGAGTTGATCTCTCTGATCAAGTCCTCAAGCCATATAAAGCCATGCCCAAAACCCGGGCATGGTACAAAAAAGTTGCGGTCTACTTGGTACAGGTTGCCTTGTACAACTCTTTTGTGCTGTCCCGGAGCGCTGGCAACACAGGGAAATTCCTGCAGTTCTATGAGGCAGTCCTCAAGGCCCTGATCTTTTCTGACCGCGAAAGAGCAGGCCGGAGTACCTCAGGAACTGGAGGCCCCCGGTTTGTCCCTGGCCAACACTTTCCAGGTGTGGTCACCCATACTGGAAAGAAGCGACTGTACCAAAAAAAGTGTCTGCTCTATAAAAATAACACATGACCTAACCCCTCAAATTTCAGAAACACCCCATATGTGGTCGTAAAATGCTGTATGGCCAAACGGCAGGGCGCAGAAGGAAAGGAGCGCCATATGGTTTTTGGAACGCAGACTTTGCTGGACTGTTTTTTTTTACACCATGTCCCATTTGAAGCCCCCCTAATGCATCCCTTCACTTTTGTGGAGTTTCTACTCTAGGGGTGCATCAGGGGGGCTTCAAATGGGACATGGTGTAAAAAAAAAACAGTCCAGCAAAACCTGCCTTTCAAAAACCGTATGGCATTCCTTTCCTTCTGCGCCCTGCCGTGTGCCCGTACAGCTGTTTACGACCACATATGGGGTGTTTCTGTAAACTACAGAATCAGGGCCATAAATATTGAGTTTTGTTTGGCTGTTAACCCTTGCTTTGTAACTGGAAAAAAAATATTAAAATGGAAAATCTGCCAAAAATGTGAAATTTTGAAATTGTGTCTCTATTTTTCATTAAATCTTGTGCAACACCTAAAGGGTTAACAAAGTTTGTAAAATCAGTTTTGAATACCTTGAGGGGTGTAGTTTCTTAGATGGGGTCACTTTTATGGAGTTTCTACTCTAGGGGTGCATCAGGGGGGCTTCAAATGGGACATGGTGTCAAAAAAACAGTCCAGCAAAACCTGCCTTCCAAAAACCAAACGGCGCACCTTTCACTCTACGCCCCACTGTGTGGCCGTACAGTAGTTTACGGCCACATATGGGGTGTTTCTGTGAACAGCAGAGTCAGGGCAATAAAGATACAGTCTTGTTTGGCTGTTAACCCTTGCTTTGTTAGTGGAAAAAATGGGTTAAAATTGAAAATTAGGCAAAAAAATGAAATTCTCAAATTTCATCTCCATTTGCCAATAACTCTTGTGCAACACCTAAAGGTTTAACAACGTATGTAAAATCAGTTTTGAATACCTTGAGGGGTGTAGTTTCTTAGATGGGGTCACTTTTAGGGAGTTTCTCCTCTAGGGGTGCATCAGGGGGCTTCAAATGGGACATGGTCTAAATAAACCAGTCCATAAAAATCAGCCTTCCAAAAACCATACGGCGCACCTTTCACTCTACGCCCCGCTGTGTGGCCGTACAGTAGTTTACGGACACATATTGGGTGTTTCCTTAAACGGCAAAGTCAGGGCAATAAAGATACAGTCTTGTTTGGCTGTTAACCCTTGCTTTGTTAGTGGAAAAAATGGGTTAAAATGAAAAATTAGACAAAAAAATGAAATTCTCAAATTTCCTCCCCATTTGCCAATAACTCTTGTGCAACACCTAAAGGGTTAACAATGTATGCAAAATCAGTTTTGAATACCTTGAGGGGTGTAGTTTCTTAGATGGGGTCATTTTTGGGTGGTTTCTATTATGTAAGCCTCGCAAAGTGACTTCAGACCTGAACTGGTCCCTAAAAATTGAGTTTTTGTAAATTTCTGAAAAATTTCAAGATTTGCTTCTAAACTTCTAAGCCTTATAACTTCCCCAAAAAATAAAATATCATTCCCAAAACAATTCAAACATGAAGTAGACATATGGGGAATGTAAAGTCATCACAATTTTTGGGGGTATTACTATGTATTACAGAAGTAGAGAAACTGAAACTTTGAAATTTGCAAATTTTTCCAAATTTTTGGTAAATTATGTATTTTTTTGTGCAAAAAAAATATTTTTTTTTACTTCATTTTACCAGTGTCATGAAGTACAATATGTGACGAAAAAACAATCTCAGAATGGCCCGGATAAGTCAAAGCGTTTTAAAGTTATTAGCACTTAAAGTGACACTGGTCAGATTTCCAAAAAATGGCCTGGTCCTTAAGGTGAAAATGAGCCCGGTCCTTAAGGGGTTAATGTAGAGAAAATTTAATAAAATATAAAAGTATAAATCACCTCTCTTTTTGTAGAATAAAAAAATAAATACATAAATAACAAAAAATATAAACATTATGGGTATCACCGTGACGCCCGTACTATTAAAAGATAAAAATATTTTCCCAATACGGCAAATGGCGTAACAGAAAAAAGGGTCAAAATGCCCAATTTGCCATTTTTTCATTGCTTCTCTTACTCAAAAAAATGTAATAAAAAGTAATCAAATATAAAAACTATAGATTGTCCCACAAAAAATGAGCCCCCACACAGCTCAGTAGATATAACTATAAAAAAGTTATGGGTGTCAACATATGGTGATGTAAAAAAAATAATAATAATTATTTTCAAAGTTTAAATTTATTTTTACACTATTTAGACATAAAAACCTATACATATGTCGTATCCTTGTAATCATACAGACCCAGAGAATGAGGGGCACAGATCAGTTTTGCTGCAAAGGAACGCCGTGTGAACAAAACATGTAAGGAATTGCATTTGTTTTCCAATTCCACCCCATTTGGAAAAGAAATTCACAGTTCCCACTACATTGTATGCCATATTAAATGGTGGCATTATAAAGTACTACTTGTCCCGCAAAAAATAAGCCCTCATATAGCTATCTGAACGGAAAAAAATTATGGCTCAAGGAAAACAGGGAAGAAAAATGAAAACAAAAAAACCTCCGGTATCCTAAGGGTCAAACTGGCAGCGGCTGCAGTGGCTGTCCCTCGTGTTACAGCTATGCCCTACTCACTTGAATAGGACGTAGCTGTAGAAAACTGTATGTAATACCAGAGACAGTCACTACCAAATAAAGCTGTGTGGAGTACAACGGGGTAAACAGCAAACTGGGAAGGGAAACCCGTCTGATGGATAAAAAAAACAAGCAACGTTCCTGTCCCCTGTAAAACAGAAGTCACCATAAACACAAAAACATCTCCATCACAGCTCACCAATTTTTGGACTGTAGGTTTATCTCGAATCATCTGTTCTTTGTAATTCACTCCTAGCCTAAAGGATCCTTGAAGTCCACGACCTTTGACCTGCTCCACTATCTTTTTGGAAAGTAGCTTATCCAAGGTCTTTTTGAGCAGTCGGTGATTTCTCTGCATGTCATAACTGTACATGGCGCTTATATATTTAAGTATGCCAACTCCAGACACACCTCTGCTGGTGCTCATTTCCTTAATGGCTGCTAAAATCATGACCCGGAAGCCTGTTAAAAAAAAAAAAAGAAAATATTTCAAGCAAAAGACAACTCATAAAAAGGCGTTCTAAAGTGAATACTCGCAGATTTGAGGCAACCATTTTTCATATGTCATACTACGCTATGATGAGATAACGAACCGGTAAACTCAGTACCAGAGACCTGCAGATGTGAAAGCAAGCTAAATGGATCCCCATTCATCTCAGAAGGAACCAGACACTTATCCAATTCCTTAAATACGGTTTTCCCATTATAAAGTTAATAGACAGAAAATGCCCTAAATGTTTGATCAGTATTGGGTATATGACTACTGAGACCCCCGCTGATCCCGAGAACTTGAAAGAAGAAAGAAGGCAGCACCAACAGAGAATGTACAAAGCCCGTGCATGAAAATGGTCAACATAAATGTTTAACTGCATATTTGCTGTCATATTTTTTTTTTTTTGTATTTGCTAGTATTAGTGCTAGGCCTGTATACCTGAGTTAGTTAATGATTGCCAAAAAATCTGTAATTACTTTCATTAATGTCCCCTGTCCCATTCCACTGGTCCCTTAAAGAAGACCTTTCACCCGAATAAAGTATCTAAACTGACTATATAGACTTGTAGAGCGGCGCCCAGGGATCCCCCTGCACTTACTCTTATCCCCGGGTGCCGCTCTGTTCTCCGGTTATAGCCTCCGGTATGTTCATACTTAGGCTCCACCCAGGGGAACCTGCCGCGGTCTCCTTCTCCTATGCTGTAGCGCTGGCCAATCGCAGCGCTCAGCTCACAGCCTGGCTATGAGCTGAGCGCTGCGATTGGCCAGCGCTACAGCATAGGAGAAAGAGACGCCGGCAGGTTCCCCTGGGTGGAGCCTAAGTATGAACATATCGGAGGCTATAACCGGAGAACGGAGCGGCGCCCGGGGATACCTCATAAAATATTTAACATTCCCCATATGTCTACTTTATGTTGGCATCATTTTGGAAATGTCATTTTATTTTTTTAGGACGTTAGAAGGCTTAGAAGTTTAGAAGCAATTCTTCAAATTTTTAAGAAAATTGCCAAAACCCACTTTTTAAGGACCAGTTCAGGTCTGAAGTCACTTTGTGGGGCCTACATAGTGGATACCCCCATAAATGACCCCATTGTAGAAACTACACCCCTCAAGGTATTCAAAACCGATTTTACAAACTTTGTTAACCCTTTAGGCGTTCCACAAGAATTAAAGGAAAATGGAGATCAAATTTTAAAATTTCACTTTTTTGGCAGATTTTCCATTTTAATAAATTTTTTTCTTTAACACATCGATGGTTAACAGCCAAACAAAACTCAATATTTATTACCCAGATTCTGCGGTTTACAGAAACACCCCACATGTGGTCATAAACTGCTGTACGGGCACACGGCAGGGCGCAGAAGAAAAGGAACTCCACATGGTTTTTAGATGCCATGTCCCATTTGAAGACCCCTGATGCACCCTTACAGTAGAAACTCCCAAGAAGTGACCCTATTTTGGAAACTAGGGGATAAGGTGACAGTTTTATTAGTACTATTTTTGGGTACATATGATTTTTTGATCATTCATTATAACACTTTATGGGGCAAGGTGACCAAAAAATTGGTTGTTTTAGCACAGTTTCTATTTATTTATTTTTACAGCGTTCACCTGAGGGGTTCAGTCAAGTGACATTTTTATAGAGCAGATTGTTACGGACGTGGCGATACCTAATATGTATACTTTTTCTCATTTATTAAAGTTTTACACAATAATAGCATTTTTGAAACAAAAAAATTATGTTTTAATGTGTCCATGTTCTGAGAGCTATAGTTTTTTATTTTTTGAGAGATTTTCTTATGTAGGGGCTCATTTTTTGCGGGATGAGGTGACGGTTTTATTGGTACTATTTTGTGGGACATACGCGTTTTTGATCACTTGGTGTTGCACCTTTTGTGATGCAAGGTGACAAAAATTGCTTGTTTTGACACCGTTTTTTTTTTTTGTTTTTTTTACGGTGTTCATCCGAGGGGTTAGGTCATGTGATATTTTTATAGAGCTGGTTTTTACGGACGCGGCAATACCTAATATGTATACTTTTTTTTATTTGTTTCACTTTAACACAATAATAGCATTTTTGAAACCAAAAAAAATTATGTTTTAGTGTCTCCATGTTCTAAGAGCTATATTTTTTTTATTTTTTGAGAGATTTTCTTATGTAGGGGCTCATTTTTTGCGAGATGAGGTGACGGTTTTATTGGTACCATTTTGTGGGACATACACGTTTTTGATCACTTGGTGTTGCACCTTTTGTGATGCAAGGTGACAAAAATTGCTTGTTTTGACACAGTTTTTCTTTTTTTTTTTTTTACGGTCTTCACCCGCCAAGGGGTTAGGTCATGTGATATTTTTATAGAGCTGGTTTTTACGGACGCGGCAATACCAAATAGGTCTATTTTATTTTATTTTTTCTATTTTTAACATTATTTTTTCATTCCTTACTTGGGGACTTTTTTTTTTTACATGTGAAACTTTTTTTTATTTTTTTTATTTTCAACCTTTTATTTTTATTTTTTTTATTTTACACTTTTCGTCCCCCATAAGGTCATACAAGACCTCTGGGGGACATTTACTTCACTTTTTCTTTTTTTTTTTTCACTGTTGATTTCTCCTGTAACTGGGGCTGACATAGTAGCCCCAGTTACAGGATAAATACACCCCTAGAGAGGCTGTACAGCAGCAATCCAGCCTGCATTAGGCTTCAGAGTGAGGAGGCGTGTCTCTCAGTAATCCAATCTGATTGGCTGGCAGGGAGCTGCTGGCTAGAACAAGTGTGTATGTGAAGTGAGGAAAGGCAGTTTTGGCCTCAGAGAACTGGCAGAGGAACCATCTTGAGAAGGTGCTCATATTGTAGGGTTCAAAACAGCTGTAACTAAGGGAAAAACTCAAGAAAAACAGTGCTATATGAAGAAACTAAAGATTGCTTTATGCATAATGCTGCACCAGCAGTAACATATGCTAAAACTGTTTTTTTTATTTTATGAAAACATGACAGTTACCCTATAACATTCAATGTCAAAATTGCTTAGATCTTGAGGTGCACTTCTGATATCAGAACTTGACAGTTTAGCCACCAGCAATCCTTCCTGACTCCCCAATAAGCATTCAAGTTTGAATCATCTACGTTTATGTCATGAGATCGGCTAAAGCCAACATAAGCGTGTGGCATTATAGAGGCATTTACAACCTTATTACATTGTCTGTACAGAAAGTATAATGAAAGGGTGCTAATGGGACTGAGAGGGTCCTACAGCCGTATGCTGCCTTCAATAAGAGGAAGTAATGGCGGACTTGAAAAGAGAATTGCATAGAGCAGTGTGCCAGAAAAACAGTGCCTTTTTCATATTAAAGGGGATCTGTCACCATGATTTAGCCCTAATAACTGCAGTGCGTGTGTCTGTCCAGATCATTATCTTTTATTCTCATATCCCCCCGTCCCCATTGTACGCCGTCAAAGCGGAGCTCGATTATAATCTGGACTGTTGAGCCACAAGCACATAATGGACTACTGAGCTTGAGTTCTACAGTCTGGACTAAGGAATCCAGCTTACCTTTGAGGGATTACAGTGAGGCGGGAGGAGATATGAGAATAAAAAATGGTGATCTGGACTCTATCTGCTGTACGGTAGTTAATAGGGCTATATCATGGTAACAGACTCACTTTAAGGGCTCATGCATACGACCATTGTTTTTGTCCGCATCCAATCTGCATTTTGTGTGGGTCGGATGTGGACTCAATGGGGCCACAAAAGATGCGGACAGCACTCCGAAGGCACGCGGCCGGTATCTGTGTTTTGCAGATCCACAATTGGCGGACCGCTAAAATGGCTACGGCTGTGTGTAAGAATCCTAAATTATATTTAACCATTTAAAGTAGAATTAAACACTCACTGGGACAAGTCTGTCTGTTTTCCATTGTCCTGTCTTTCTTTGTCTTTTCTGTGGGTGGAGGTGGGATGAAGAAGTTCACAGTTTTTCCCTGAAATAAAAAACATCTGATTATATAAGAATAGGATATGGGAATATCTGATACATACAAATACACAATACATTCTGTATTTAGCTGGGACTATATCATTGTTAGATGTTTTACCAGTTGCTGGTTGCTAATTGCCCCTCTAGTTTAACCCTTAGAGGACCAGGGGATTTTTATTTCTTGCATTTTTGTTTTTCACTCCCCACCGCCTTGTTAGGGCTTATGTTTTATGGGACAAGTTGTACTTTCCAATGGCACCATTTACAGTTGCATACAATGTAGTGGGAAGCAGGGGAAAAAATTCCAAATTGGGTAGAGTTGGGGAAAAAAAAATGCAATTCTGACACTTTTTTTTTTATGTCGTTCACTATGCCGTAAAATGACCTGTTACCTTCATTCTCCATGTCAGTACAATTACAACAATACCACACTTGTATAGTTTTTCTTGCATTTTAATACTCCTCAAAAAAAATAAAAAATTCTGACCCCTATAACTTTTTTGTAGTTATGTGTACACAGCTGTGTGAGGACTCTTTTTTGTAGGACTATCTGTACTTTCAAGTGATACCATTTTGAAATGTGTGTAACTTTTCCATCACTTTTTATAAAAAAAATTTGGGCGAATTGAAGTAACAAAAAATTGTGAATGGGCCGTTTTTTTTTTTTTTTTCCATTACACCATTCACCGTATGGTATTACTATTGTTATAGTTTAATAGTACGGCCCTTTTTGCATGCGGCGATGCCCATGGTGTGTATTTTGTTTATTAAGTATTTTGATTTTGGGGAAAAGGGTGTGATTTGAACTTTAGAATTTTTTTAAATAACTGGCAATCATATGATTGCCCATTGTGTTCATTGATGGCTATATAGCCATCATTGAAAACTTCAGGGCACATTTATTAAGACTGCCGTTTTAACCCCTGTAACTGGCAGTAGATCCACTGGAGTTATGGAAAGGCGCCGGCCTTTACATAACTTTGGCGGATCCACCGCTGATTCTAAATGTAAGACAGCTTCCTAGCTGTTGTACATTAAAACCATTTTCTACGCCTAAAACTGGAGTAGAAAATGGTAAATGAGATGGGCCTTGCCAGCCCGTCCCCTTCCCCGCCATGCTCACTTTTTTTAGACCTTCAGTGAGCGGGAAGCAGTCGCAGATTGCGACACAAAGCACCTTTTCGCCGCAATCTGCGCCAGATATACGCCTAATTTAGGCACTCCAGGCCGATGGAGTGAGAGGGAGCCCCCTCCTTCTGCAAACCCCGAACATGCCGCTGTCAGCGCTGACCATGGCATGTGAATAGGTTAATCCACCGGCATCACCGTCTACAGCGATGCCGGTGGATGCAGCAGGCTCCTGCACCCGTCCGATCACATCACGTACATGCACGTGAGGATGCGGCAAGAAGCCGCATTCCCTCACGTACATGTACGAGACAATGTTTGAAGGGGTTAATAATAAACCCCTGTGCTGGCCGCTTCATAACTTTGGTGGATCCTCAGCCAATTCTAAATGTAAGACAGCTTCCGAGCTGTCTTACATTTAGACCTTTTTCTACACCTGAAACAGGTAAATGGTAATGAGAGGGCCCCTTCCAAGCCATGCCCACTTTTTTTTTTTTTTTTTGACGTGGAGTGAGCGGCGAGAAGTCTCAGATTGGCGCAACTAGCTGTTGCGGTGCAATGTGCACCTGAAATATGCCTAAAATAGGCGTATTTCAACTTAATAATAGTGATGAGCGGCAGGGGTCATATATTCAAATTCGTAATATTTCACAAATATTTTGTAGAATATTTGTTGAATATTCGCGAATTCGAATATTTGTTATATTCTACATTCTTTTCTTTTTTTTTACTCGAAAATCGGCAAGGTAATGATTGCGTAATATGCGAATATTACGCGATCAATACAGGCGTGTGTTAAAAAACGAATATATAGCACGATGATTCATGACTTCAGATGGGAAAAAAAGACGCCTATTCTAAAAAACAAATATATAGCATTATATTCAATATAGTGCTATATATTTGTATTTTAGAATAGTCGTCATTTTTTTCCATCTGAAGTGAAGACTGAACACTGTTCACTTCAGATGGAAAAAAATGACGAATATTCTAAAAACGAATATATAGCACTATATTGAATATAGTGCTATATATTAGTTTTTTAGAATATTCGTCATTTTTTTTGCATCTGAAGTCATGATTCCTCCCTGCGTCTTGCTTGTGGACCAAAGACTCATTGGCGCACAAGCAAGAAGCAGGGAGGAATCATGTGTTCAGATGGAAAAAATGATGAATATTCGATATAACAAATATATAGCACTATATTTGAAATATTCGCAAATTCTCAAAGTGGCGATATTCAAGATAAAATCTCGCTTTTCGAATATTCGTGCTCAACACTACTTAATAAATGACCCCCTATATTTATTGGAATACAATTCCTGACATTTTCTGAATTCCTGTAAGTAAATAGGCAATGCAATGTATTTATTAACTGTTATTAAACACTGTTATACACTTAATAATTATCCTCAGAAAATTTTGAAAAGCTATATGTGTATGTCCTAGAAATATAGAGAATCTAAATGAATGAAAGAAACCTGTAAAAAGCGTAGCTGCTCTAGTCAGGGCAATAAATAACTCTGCCTCCGCTATGGAAAGAGTCATAATTACTGCTCCCTGTAGCTCCCATGTGTCTATCTTCCGGTCCGCTGGTATGGGCATGGTCATCTGCTCTGATGTAGCCAATGACTGGATTCAGTGGTGACATGTACACAAGAGAAACATCACCACTGAAGCCAGTTATTGGCTGCCTCAGAGCAGATGATCATGCCTGTGAATTAAACAAGCCATAGACCATAAGATGGACACCCAGGAGCCAGCATGCAGAATGAGAGCTGCGGGTAGCAGGTAACTATAAAGCTGTGAGCTCCTGTCGACAGTTACATATTCCCCTTTAATGTTGTCTTCCTGTTCTGTCTAGTAGTTCTGAGATGACTGCAGGCATGGCCATTACTCAACTTCCTCCTCTGCTCTTTGGAGGTGGAACTCACTACTGAGCATGTGCAGCACAGTTTCAGGCCTTGGAGGAGCATGAAGATATCTAGTATAAGGATCAAGAGAGAACAAATTCTCTATCACCACTAGAAGACCCTACTTATCACTGTGCTGGATAAATAAGGGTCTTAGATTGATAGAACAGAACATATATTTATGATTAACATTTCTAAACTTTTCAAAACTTCTATGAAAGATACATTAATTAGACAGATAATATTATTTTAAGCTGGAGCTGGTACATTTCTACTAACTCCGACTCGACTCCATAGCCCTGCTAGTAATAGGAGACATAATAGGACCAAATGAGTGAGTATGTCTGGAGCTCCGATACCTTTAAAAGGGTATTCCGGTTGTTACAAGTTATCCCCTATCCACAGGTTAGGGGATAACAGACCAGTGGGGGTCCTACCGCTGGGACCAGTACCGATCATGAGAAACAGGGGCCCATACCCCCTGAAGTGGACATGCGTGCGGCTGCTCCATATATTTCTATGGGAATTCTGGAAAGTGTAGCGCTGTACTCAGCTATTTCCGGGAACTCCCATAGAAATGAATGGAGCTTCTGCTCATGTGCGACTGGTCTTTCCGTTCATTTTAGGAGGGCTGCAGGAGGTACAGTACCTCTGGTCTCATGATCGGTGGGGGTCCCAGTGGTAGGATCCCCACCAATCTAGTAGTTTTCCCCTAGCCTGTGGATAGAGGATAACATGAAACAACCAGAATGCCCCCTTAGAGGTTTCAGTGCTCCAGTTTTTTTCTAGTAGCCCCATTCTTGTACTAAGAACCCTTAGTTCCAAAGTAAATAATGGAGAATGACGATCTCCTTGCACCCTCACAGAGATTACACCACCTCCACACTGTCATATTATTCCCTGTAAGAGTTTAGCTATACCATAGCAAAGACAAAGACCAATAAAACTATTTTCCTTCAGTCAACTTTGCCCATTACACCTTCACCCTAAGGATGTTACGGTTTTTCAGTTTTTTGACTGGACACAAAACCGTTGCAAGCGTAAAAAACGTATCCGGCACTGACAATGATTTTAATGCCGGTACCGTTAAGTTCAGTTTCTATTTAATACAACCGGATCCGGATGAAACTGATGCATCTGGACGTATGAAATGAAACGGAAGCGTTTTATTCAGGTTTTGAGATCCTCTGCCGGAATAAAAAAAAACGCTGATGTGTAAGTAGCCTAATTCAAACAATATGGAGAATATACCCTAAAACAGTGTTTCCCAACCAGCGTGCCTCCAGCTGTTGCAAAACTACAACTCCCAGCATGCCCGGACTGCATTTGGCTGTGCGGGCATGCTGGGAGGTGTAGTTTTGCAACAGCTGGAGGCACACTGGTTGGGAAACACTGCCCTAAAAGATGGCTGGCAATATAAAAATTACCGTATTCTTCGCCCCATAAGATGCCGTTTTTTTCCCCCAATGCCCCTGCGTCTTATGGGGCGAATACTAAGGAAGCGCTTCCATTTTGGAAGCGCTTCATTAGTACCAGAAAGCGTTGAAGGATCTGTACTCACTGCTCAGCTGTCTGCTGTGCAGGGCTGCACACCATGTGACCTCACTGTGCGCAGCCTTCACAGCTGACAGCTGAGAACCAGGAAGAAGAGAGAGAGAGCTGGTGGTGAGGAGCGGAGGCGTCCAGGAGCAAGATAGGAAAGTTTTTTTTTTGCGCTGATGGCTGACATGGGGGGGGGGGGCATGATGGCTGACATGGTGGGGGGGCATGATGGCTGACATGGTGGGGGAGCATGATGGCTGACATGGTGGGGGAGCATGATGGCTGACATGGTGGGGGAGCATGATGGCTGACATGGTGGGGGAGCATGATGGCTGACATGGTGGGGGAGCATGATGGCTGACATGGTGGGGGAGCATGATGGCTGACATGGTGGGGGGGCATGATGGCTGACATGGTGGGGGGGCATGATGGCTGACATGGTGGGGGGGCATGATGGCTGACATGGTGGGGGGGCATGATGGCTGACATGGTGGGGGGGCATGATGGCTGACATGGTGGGGGGGGCATGATGGCTGACATGGTGGGGGGGCATGATGGCTGACATGGTGGGGGGGCATGATGGCTGACATGGTGGGGGGGCATGATGGCTGACAGGGTGGGGGGGCAGGATGGCTGACATGGTGGGGGGGCATGATGGCTGACATGGTGGGGGGGCATGATGGCTGACATGGTGGGGGGGCATGATGGCTGACATGGTGGGGGGGCATGATGGCTGACATGGTGGGGGGGCATGATGGCTGACATGGTGGGGGGGCATGATGGCTGACATGGTGGGGGGGCATGATGGCTGACATGGTGGGGGGAGCATGATGGCTGACATGGTGGGGGGGCATGATGGCTGACATGGGGGGGGGGCATGATGGCTGACATGGTGGGGGGGCATGATGGCTGACATGGTGGGGGGGCATGATGGCTGACATGGTGGGGGGGCATGATGGCTGACATGGTGGGGGGGCATGATGGCTGACATGGTGGGGGGGCATGATGGCTGACATGGTGGGGCATGATGGCTGACATGGGGGGGCATGATGGCTGACATGGGGGGGGCATGATGGCTGACATGGGGGGGGCATGATGGCTGACATGGGGGGGGCATGATGGCTGACATGGGGGGGGCATGATGGCTGACATGGGGGCATGATGGCTGACATGGGGGGGGGCATGATGGCTGACATGGGGGCATGATGGCTGACATGGGGGGGGCATGATGGCTGACATGGGGGGCATGATGGCTGACATGGGGGGCATGATGGCTGACATGGGGGGCATGATGGCTGACATGGGGGGCATGATGGCTGACATGGGGGGCATGATGGCTGACATGGGGGGCATGATGGCTGACATGGGGGGCATGATGGCTGACATGGGGGGCATGATGGCTGACATGGGGGGCATGATGGCTGACATGGGGGGCATGATGGCTGACATGGGGGGCATGATGGCTGACATGGGGGGCATGATGGCTGACATGGGGGGCATGATGGCTGACATGGGGGGCATGATGGCTGACATGGGGGGCATGATGGCTGACATGGGGGGCATGATTGCTGACATGGGGGGCATGATTGCTGACATGGGGGGCATGATGGCTGACATGGGGGGCATGATGGCTGACATGGGGGGCATGATGGCTGACATGGGGGGCATGATGGCTGACATGGGGGGCATGATGGCTGACATGGGGGGCATGATGGCTGACATGGGGGGCATGATGGCTGACATGGGGGGCATGATGGCTGACATGGGGGGCATGATGGCTGACATGGGGGGCATGATGGCTGACATGGGGGGCATGATGGCTGACATGGGGGGCATGATGGCTGACATGGGGGGACATGATGGCTGACATGGGGGGGCATGATGGCTGACATGGGGGGGGCATGATGGCTGACATGGGGGGGGCATGATGGCTGACATGGGGGGGGCATGATGGCTGACATGGGGGGGGCATGATGGCTGACATGGGGGGGGCATGATGGCTGACATGGGGGGGGGCATGATGGCTGACATGGGGGGGGCATGATGGCTGACATGGGGGGGGCATGATGGCTGACATGGGGGGGGCATGATGGCTGACATGGGGGGGCATGATGGCTGACATGGGAGGGGCATGATGGCTGACATGGGAGGGGCATGATGGCTGACATGGGGGGGGCATGATGGCTGACATGGGGGGGGCATGATGGCTGACATGGGGGGGGCATGATGGCTGACATGGGGGGGGCATGATGGCTGACATGGGGGGGGTATGATGGCTGACATGGGGGGGCATAATGGCTGACATGGGGGGGCATGATGGCTGACATGGGGGGCATGATGGCTGACATGGGGGCATGATGGCTGACATGGGGGGCATGATGGCTGACATGGGGGGCATGATGGCTGACATGGGGGGGCATGATGGCTGACATGGGGGGCTTATGGCTGACATATGTGACATGGGGGGCTGATCTGAGGCATTGAAAGTCTGATCTGAGGTCTGATTAACATTGGGGGTCTGATTGGGGCTGTGAGCTGAGGTCTGATGATTACAATGGGGGTCTGGTTGCTGGTCTGACCTGAGGTGTAATGGAAAATATTTTTTCTTATTATCCTCCTCTAAAACCTAGGTGCGTCTTATGGGCCGGTGCGTCTTATATGGCAAAAAATACGGAAACATTTCTGCATAAATAATACATAAAAAAAATCTGTCAGAGAAAGTTTATTTTTCTTTTTTTTTTCAATAACCTAATTGTTACAAGAAAAAGCATGATGAATACTGACACGGCAGCCTCTCACAAGTCCTACAGCCTCACATAATGACGTTCTTCCTTGCTGCAAACCACAATTCCCAAGATACCAAGTGCTTGTGGTGTCTGTCATCTGTGAGACCCAGAATGCTTATTACCTCAGGTAACGTCAAAGCCGACTTGCTGACATCTTTCCTAGGATGACAAAGGATCAAGCTCAGAACTTCCACTGTCTTCCCAAGACCCATTTCATCAGCGAGAATACCTCCAGGCCACTCGCGGGCAGCAGCGGGATGTTCGCGTATTATACTGGAGAACAGAAGAGCACAAAAAAGACTAATGGCTTTAAAAACCAATGGCATAAAAATCTATTTTCTTTTATAATAAATGATTACTACGTTTTTATGCAGCAGGATGTGTTGGGAGAATTAGAATACAATGCTGGTTTATTCTGCATCGCATTAAAGGAAACAGAGAGGAAAGAGATGCATAGAACATACAGCAATACTGATTCTGATGGATTTTATCAGGTCCTATCATTTTCTAACTAAAGCCAAAAGATGTCCTATAAATCCCACTGAAAGGAGTGGGGATGTTATTATATACATTTCTCTATATTTTCATGTAAAAAAAAAAAAGACAAACAGAGGAAAAATAAACCTAGTGAATCACTAAGGCCTCTTTCACACTTGTGTTGTCCTGATCTGTCGTGCACTCCATTTGCCGGAGGTGCCCGCCGGATCCGTAACACCGCAAGTGAACTGAAAGCATTCGAAGACGGATCCGTCTTCAAAATGCGTTCAGTGTTACTAGGGCACCCAGGACGCTATTAAAGTCCTGGCTGCCATAGTAGTAGTGGGGAGCGGGGGAGCAGTATACTTACTGTCCGTGCGGCTCCCGGGGCGCTCCAGAATGACGTCAGAGCGCCCCATGCGCATGGATGACGTGTCCATGCGATCACGTCATCCATGCGCGTGGGGCGCCCTGACGTCACTCTGAAGCGCCCCGGGAGCCGCACAGACGGTAAGTATACTGCTCCCCCGCTCCCCACTACACTTTACCATGGCAACCAGGACTTTAGCATCCTGGAAGCCATGGTAACCATTCTGAAAAAGCTAAACGTCGGATCCGGTAATGCGCCGAAACGACGTTTAGCTTAAGGCCGGATCCGGATTAATGCCTTTCAATGGGCATTAATTCCGGAACCGGCCTTGCGGCAAGTGTGCAGGGTTTTTGACCGGAGCAAAAAGCGCAGCATGCTGAGGTATTTTCTCCGGCCAAAAAACGTTCCGTTCCGGAACTGAAGACATCCTGATGCATCCTGAACGGATTTCTCTCCATTCAGAATGCATTAGGATAATCCTGATCAGGATTCTTCCGGCATAGAGCCCCGACGACGGAACTCTATGCCGGAAGACAAGAACGCAGGTGTGAAAGAGCCCTAAAAGAAAAACGAATACAATGTGATATACCTAATACAAGGGCCTGTGGGGCGGTGCATGACACAAGGATTAAAAAAAAAGAAAAATTAATACATCATAAAATCCTTTTGAATGTCATGTCATAGTTTTTATACAGCTGCAAACTTCTTCAAAAGTCGAATAATGTGTAAAGAGGACCTGTGACCTCTCCTGATATGTCCATTTTAGCAACTACTTGCATTCCTCATGTAATAAGAATTTTGGAGCATCTATTCTTATGTTGTGCCATTCTTTTATTATTCTTTGTAGAAGTTATGAACAAATTGCTAGGAGTTTGCACTGAAGGTCCAGATGGGTGTTACCAACTGGGGTGTGTCCCTGCACAGTCTGACAGTGGCAGCATTAATTGGATAGTGTCAGACCGTGTAGGGACACACCCACAAAGGGTAAAAACCCATTTTTACCCTTACTGCAAACTGTTGGAAATTCATTCATAACTTCTAGCAGGAATAGTAAAGGAACGACACAACACAGAGTCATAGAGATAGATGCCCCAGAATTGTTATTACAAGGGGGGATACAAGTAGGTACTAAAACTGACTTGCAAGGAGAAGTTAAAGGTCATCAGCTTTAAGCAGATCAGTATCAGGACAAATCTGCCTTCCTATTAGCCAAACAGCACTAAAGATATCAAGCTGTGCAGCTAAGAATAAACAGGACATACAGTTAACTTTAGTGTATTCACGAGGGAAGTGCCCCACCCTAGCAGTGACTGATGGGTGCTGTACATGCAAGTATACCCTAGCCCATAGCGAGGGGAGGAGGAGGCAGCGCTGACCTCATGAATACACCATACTCAAACTCAAGTTGCCAATACACCTTGTCTAAACAAGCGCTCGACCGATAGCCATCTTTCCCGACACCAGTGGCGGTGGCTTAGCTCCGAGAAGAACAAAAGCATCATCTGTTGGGGGTTTGTCAGGAGCTCCCCATGCCTGTCAGACTGTCAACTAGTCCAGTCAAAAAACTGCAGGGTCTGATGATTAGTACAATGCGTAAAAGGACCTTAGAGGAGTTGTCCACTTTTTACTATTGAATGACCTATCCTCAGGATAGGTCATCAATATCCGATCGGCGGCGGTCCGACTCCCTATGTAGTATTCACTTGCACAGACGGAGCAGTCCCATAGAAGTGAATGGGGACGCCATACTTGTAATGACACCTGCTGCGCACCACTGCTATTGCTGCAGCGAGCAGGTAAACAGAGTAGAGAAGGCAGTGCGTATGACTGCTGATCAGCTGATCGGCGGGGGGGGGGGGGGGGGGGCGGGAGTCGGACCCCTGCCGATCTGATATTGATGAATTATCCTGAGCATAGAACATCAATAGTTAAATGCGGAAAAACCCCTTTAAGACTCTGGTGTATTCCTTGATCATTCCTATTAGCTACAATATTTGTGTGGCCCTCCTGGCTAATAGGAGAGCAGACCTTATAACAGCCTTCTGCCGGATCCGCTCTGAATAATACATTGTGTTACATACCTTGCACTGATATTATAGTTCAAATCTACCCACTAAGCTGCTATTGAAAATAGTCCACATTGTCGGCAAACACCAATTTCTTTATACCAAGATTGCTGCTATAATATAGTTAAAGGAGTTTTCCAAGCTGAAAATATGGCACACGGCCACTAGACTTTGAATGGAGTTGTGCTTCCTGCTGCATTCAAAGTGCTAGTTCCAGCGCCAGAGGTTGCAGGGAACAACTGATTGCTGGGGATGCGGAGTATCAGACCTTCACCAATTGGATATTAAAGAGGTTATCCAACCCCTAAAATGCCTCCCCTACTGCCCAGGACTCTCACACGGATTGTACTTACCTTGCTCCTCGGCTCCCGCGCTGCTTCTGATGCCCGCACAGCTGCCGCTGCATCTTCCCGTCGGGTCACGCTAGGGAGGTTTACGTTTTGGATAACCCCTTTACTGACCTATCATGAGGATAGGGCATCAATATCAGGAGCCTGGAAAACCCCTTTAAATCATTCCACCACACAAGTGTACAGTACCTGGTGTTAAGATAATAAATCAACAGGGCAAATAAGATTTTAAAGGGGTTGTCTCACTTCAGCAAATGGCATTTATCATGTAGAGAAAGTTAATACAAGGCACTTACTAATGTATTGTGATTGTCCATATTGCTTCCTTTGTTGGCTTCATTCATTTTTCCATCACATTATAAACTGCTCCTATCCAGGGGTTATGACTACCCTGCACTCCAGCAGCAGTGGCCGTGCTTGCACACTATAGGAAAAGGAGCTGGCCTATATGCACTCCCACGGTCCCAGTCACCAGAGAGGCCAGCGCGTTTTCCAATAATAAGCAAGTACAAGCAAAGCTGGTGGATTGCAGGGTGGTTGTAACCTCTGGACAGGAGTAGCATATAATGTGATGGAAAAATGAATCAAGCCAGCAAAGGAGGCAGTATGGACAATCACAACACATTAGTAAGTGCCTTGTATTAAGGGGTTTGTACACTGATGACCTATCTTCTGCATAGATCATCAGTATGCGATCGATGGTGGTCCAACACTTGGGACCCCTGATGATCACCTGCTTGAGAAGGCACCAATGCTTACAGTAGAGCCGCGGCCTTCTCTCAGCTTACCAAACACAGTGCAGTACATTGTATAGCTCATTCACTTCAATGGGGCTGACTGATGAATGGGATGTCACATGGCCTAGAAAAGCTGGGGAAGGCCGCGACGCTACTGCGAGCGCTGATGCCTTCTCAAACAGCTGATCGACGAGGGTCCCGACAATCAGACACTGATGACTGATCCAGAAGATAGGTCATCAGTAAAAAAAAAACTCTTGGAAAACGCTGTTAAGTTTGTCTATATGATAAATGCCATTTATTAAGTGCGACAACCCCTTTAACTGTAAAGCCAGCAAAATTGCAACTGCAGCTCGAAGCTGTAACACAGGCTGTTATTTCCGACTAGTCTGAGATAAGTGAAGCACGTACTCTGCAATCGATGTTAAATCTGTAAATTATAGGAGGCTTAAAGGGATTGTCCGGGTTCAGAGCTGAACCTGGACATACCCTTATTTTCACCCAGGCAGTCCCCCTGATGCTAGCATCGGAGCATCTCATGCTTCGATGCGCTCCCTTGCCCTGCGCTAAATCGCGTAGGGCACGGGCTCTTTTGTTTATCATAACACACTGCCGGGCAGAAACTTCCGCCCGGCAGTGTGTTCAGTGACGTCACCGGCTCTAGCCGTTTTACTGGCTAGGGCAGCGCTAAATCCCACCCATCAGTGCCAGTGATTTCACCGGGCTTCCTGGCAGCCCCATGAAGAGCCCCGGTACGTCACCGGATCTCCAAAAAAGGCCTTTGCCCTGCGCGATTTAGCGTAGGGTAAAGGAGAGCATCAGAGTATGAACTGCTCCGATGCTCAAGTCAGGGGGGCTGCCTGGGTGAAAATGGAGGGATGTCCGGGTTCAGCTCTGAACCCGGACAACCCCTTTAAATATCTAGGCATGTAAATAGTCATCTCTTCTAGCAAGCACTGCTGACAGTCCTGCTTTTGGATTTGCTTGTCAACAGTCACGGCTAAGGGTTCATGTACTCGAACATATTTTCTTTCCGTGTCTGTTCTGTTTTTTTGCGAACCGTACACGGAACCATTCATTTTTTAATGGGTACAAAAAAAAAAACGAAAGTTACTCCGTGTGCATTCGGTTTCCATGTCCGTTCCGCAAAAAAATAGAACATGTCCTATTATTGTCCGCATTACGGACAAGAATAGTACATTTTTATTAGGGGCCAGCTGTTCCGTTCCGCAAAATACGGAATGCACACGGACGTCATCTGTATTTTTTGCAGATCCGTTTTATGCAGACTGCAAAATACATACAGTCGTGTGCATGAGCCCTAAAAGAGATATGGAAAGGAGTGTTCATTCTCTATGCCCTTCACATCATTAGTATACCAGGACGGTTCAGGGCACACTGGACAGGTAAGTCATTTCACAAGAACCAGTTTACATCACTTCTAACATACAGAATACACAATTACTTTAAGAAGGTTTACCTTCCAGAAAAGGGGTTATAGTACAGTTTAATACCATCCATTGTTGTGACCTCTCTCCATAATGGGTGCAATGCATTTTCTGCACAAAAAAAGAAACAAAAAGGTGACTGGCACAGAGCACTAGAATGTAATCCAAAATAACACAAGGGACTCATCAGTAGAGGAACACATATCAAGTAAATTGAGCGCATCCCCGTCCCAGCACTGGAGTCAGATGTAATTTCTCCTACATCTACTAAATATGGATTTAAAGGCTATGTACACCTTTGGCGATTTTTTATTTATTATTGCATTATACTCATTTTTTTCAGTTGGTCTTTACTAAAAATATGTAGTTTTTTTTCTGTACATAGCTGTGATGCTCTAGTAGCAGACTCTGGATTTTCTCTCTTTTCCATCAGTTGGGGAGCTGACTGGTTCCTTATCTCTGCTCTCCGACATTATAAAAACTCATTATAGATCAGTTCTTATCTTACTAATAAGAATGTGGCTTAAATAAGTGTTTATGACTTCTTAGTAATTTACAGATAAGGTTTATTAGATGACCGGCACAAAGTGAAAGTAACATTCATACAGCTAGAAAAACAGTTAAACCTTTGTGACAGAACACCTCAATAATTTTAATAAAGGCTAAATGAAGGTATGATTTTTTGCCAAAAATGAGTAAAATGCAATCATAAACAAAAATTGCCTCCGAAAGTGTACATAGCCTTTAAGTGATTCAAGTTTTTTCCCCCACTTAGAAGTGAGAAGCTAGAGTATCGCTGGAAGAACACTTTAATGCTTAGTGTCCACCTCCTCGTGGCAGCAGCTCTACCCAAGGTCTGCCTGTGTCCCCCAATGAGAACGGCATGGTTTAAATTTCTGAAAGCCTCCTTTGCATGTTTCTGCCCTCAGTTCTGTAGAAATGTTGCACTAAGCTGATGATGGTATAAAAGGATGAAATTTTGCTAGGATAATCACTTTAACATCATGGGGGTCCGACCTCTTGGACCATCACTGATCCTGAGACTGAAGGGCACTTCTAGAACTTTATCTCCTTCATGGTTTTCCCTGCAGCGTGGGCCATTCAAGTGAATTGGTTGGCTCCAGTTCACCACACAGCCAGTGGTGGGGAGCACCAATCTGCAGAAGAGACTTAGAAGGAAACAGCACTGCAACCCTGTCTCAGTGGGGGTTGCCAGAGGTCAGACCCTCTCTACTAATGATAATGTGTTGGCATATCCTAGCAATTTGCCAAAACTTTATAAAAATGGGAATACCTATTTAAAGAGGCATTCACATGTCAGCCATTCATGCCTACAGATTTATTGTTTTTGGGCAGCAAATTGTTGTTTAGACAGCATGATTTGCTGCCCAGAAACAGTGATTTAGATGACCGCATCAGCAGTGCTTTAACCCAATTAACAAGTGTTTAATCTTTCATCAAGTGATCAGTGAAACCTTTACATAGGGCAATTAGGAATGTACATTAACGTTAATTGCCTTGATTGTTAGCCCATGTAGAGGCCTTTCGGGTGAAATCAGGAACAACAAGACTTCCTGCCTGGGAAAGATAAAGTCTCAAAGAAGGGCTCAATTAGCAGATACAGTGCATTGGTAAACTCTTCAGACCCTTTCACTATTTTTGACATTTGTTACGTCGCATCATTCTGCTTTGCTTCCATCATTCTGCACTTAATACCCCATACTGAGAAAGCAAAAACAAAAGTTTCACATTTATTAAAAAGGAAAATTTTGCATGAACAGACCCTATGTTGTGACACTTGAAATTTAGATCTGGGGCCTTCTTGTTTCTCTAGATCATCTTTGAGATGTTTCTACACCTTGATTGCAGTCCACCTCTGGTAAATTCAGTTGACTAGACATGATTTGGAGAGACAGCCCAGTCTATATATATATATATATATATATATATATATATATAAAGGTCAGAGCAAAAACCAAACCACAAGGAGGAAAGAACTACCTGTAGAGCTCAGAGACAGGATTGTGTGGATGCACAGATCTGAAGAACAGCACAGCAAAGATTTTCTGCTGCAATGAAAGTTCGCAAAAGCACAGTGGCTCATAATTAGTATAATAATTAGGTATAGAACAACCAGGATTCTTCCTACAGCTGGCCGCTCCACCAAGCTTAAAGGGACACTGACAGGCCCAAAAAGCATATTTAGGTATATAAATGGAAAATGCAAATGTGATCGCACTCTACATCCAGCATTCTGCCCTGCCTCCATGCTGGATGAGACATTGGTGTACATTTTGGCCAAAGCGTAGTAAGCCACTCACCACGTCAAGGTCGCCTCATTTGAGTGGTCCCTAACACTAGTTCCTACCTGTTTATGGGCCATGACAGCCACATATATTTAGGTATATATATGACAGTACAGGTCTTATAAAGTGTATTAGAATCATCTAAGTATCCCCCCTGTCCACCTTATAAATACAGTAAAATGAAGTTTTATAACCTGCTTGAATCGTGTTCAATCTGGCCAAGGGGCGGCGTTTCATCTCCACTTGCGCCCAGCCAGCCTCCCACAACTGCCGTTTGAAGCGCCGCCCAGCACATCAATATTCACTTCGCTGGGCGGCTACTAGTGTCCCCGGCCATCTTCAGCGCATGCGCCCGGCACCCTCACTGGCCGGGATCACATCGCGCCTGCGCACAGTCTGATTCTCAGAGGCCGATGCAGCCTCTGCTTTATGCGCATGCGCCAGGCACAGTTCAGAGCAAGTAGCCGCCCAGCGAAGTGAATATTGATGAGCTGGGCGGCGCTTCAAACGGCAGTTGTGGGGAGGCTGGCTGGGCGCAAGTTGAGATGAAACGCCACCCCTTGGGCAGATTGAACACGATTGAAGCAGGTTATAAAACTTCATTTTACTGTATTTATAAGGTGGACAGGGGGGATACTTAGAGGATTCTAATACACTTTATAAGACCTGTACTGTCATATATATATACCTAAATATGCTTTTTGGGCCTGTCAGTGTCCCTTTAAGGGCATTTTACAAGGGCTGAGAATCTGCCAGATAAACGCTAATGATTGCTCATAGCAATTATCTGCCGGTGTAAAGGTAATGCTGTTATCCAATGAACAACCAAAACACTCATTCCTTGGGAATCGCTTGTGTAGGCACCTAAATCATCACTTGCCAGCAGCATGCTGTGTAAACAGCCACTGCTGCTGGCAAACAATGATTCTGTCTAGGGACGAGGGATGACATTGACGACTGCTTCTCCCCACACTGTGGAGGAGGTCTTCTTCACCGACAAGCAGGCACTTTCAGGAAAGGAACACTTCCTTCCCGACAATTGTATGCGGAATTGGACAGTGTAAAAGGACCTTAAGTAATCAGGGGAGAAGGGCCTTGGCAAGAGAAGTGACCAAGAAACCAATTGTCACACTGGCTGAACTCCAAAAGGTCCTGTGTGCAGATGGTAGAAACTTCCAGAAGGTCAACCACCACTGCAGCACTCCACCAATCTGGGCTTTATGGCAGAATGGCCACCGAAAAAGCCTCTGCTCAGTAAAAGACACATGAAAGCTCACCTATAGTTTGCAAAAATGCACTTACAGGATTCTTAGGTCTGGTGAAACCAAAACTGAACTTTTTGGCCTCAATTCTAAGCATCATTTCTAGAGGAAATCAGGCATTGCTCATCACCTGCCCAATACCATTCACACAGTGAAGCAGGGTGATGGTAGCATCATGCTGTGGGTTGTTTTTTTAGCGGATGTGACAGGGACTAGTCAGGGTTGAGAAAAAAGCTGAATGGAGAAAAGTACAGAGATATTCTTATTGAAAACCTGATCCAGAGTGCTTTGGACATTAGGCTGGGCCGAATGATCACCTTCCAACAAGACAATGACCATAAGCACAGAGCCAAAACAACACAGGAGTGGGGACAGTTAGAGACAATTCTGTGAATGTCCTTGAGTGGCCCAGCCAGAGCCCTGACTTGAAGCCAATCGAATATCTCTGGAGAGAGGGAAAATGGCTGCCCACCGATGGTCCCCACCCAACCTGACAGCGTTTCAGAGGATCTGCAAAGAATGGCAGAAAATCCACAAATCTAGTAAAGGTTCTGAATACTTATGTCAATGAAATATTTTAGTTTTTCCTTTTTTAATAAATTATCAAAAATTGTGAACATTTTTCACTTTCTCATTATTTGGTATTCAGAGCAGAATCTTAAGTTAAAATCTGAATCTTTTTATTTTTTATTTAAGGGTACTTTCACACTAGCGTTTTTCTTTTCCGGCGCTGAGTTCCGTTCTAGGGGCTCAAATCCGGAAAAGAACTGATCAGTTTTATCCTAATGCATTCTGAATGGAGAGCAATCCGTTCAGGATGCATCAGGATGTCTTCAGTTCAGTCTTTTTGACTGATCAGGCTTTTCAGAAAACCGTAGCATGTTGTATTTTTACCTCCGGCCAAAAATCCTGAACACTTTGACTGAACGCCGGATTCGGTCTTTTTCCCATTGTTGACTGAACGTGTGTTCAGTCAAACCGGATACGGCTTTTGCATGTTAAACCCGAAAAATTAGAAAAAAAAGTTAAAGTCCATAAATGGCGGATCCGTTTTTTACAATGCATTTTTTCATTGTGTTGAAAAATCCTGATCAGGATTCAAATGTAATCCGTTTTCACACGTTTTTCCGGATCCGATGGGCAGTTCCGGTGTCGGAATTGAACGCCGGATTTAAACAACGCTAGTGTGAAAGTAGCCTTAGCAGCAACCTGGGCTGGGTGATTATGGCAAAAAATAAAATCCAGATTTTTTTTCAACCTTATGGACGATTTTTGATTTGAATCTCGATTTTCTTATTTTTGTTAATCAAACTGAAAAAAATACCAAAACACAATTCTATAAATTATTTTCTTTATAGAAATAACTTTTAAATATATTACTACAATAATTGTACATAACTTCACGGCATGAAATTGATCAGGACAACAGATTGCACATTTTATGCCATCCGTTGGCCTAAGATGACAAGGCATCTGTTGCCATCAGTTAGGTGTGTAATCCTTTTTTTTTCACGGACAAAAAGTCCTGCAAGTCCGGATTTACAAAACTAACTTATGGCAACGGATGCCACTGATGCCGAAAGACAGCATTAAATGTGAAATCCGTTGTCCTGATTGAACGGATCAGGGCAACGGATTTGTTAACTTTAGTGAAACTGCATGCAGCTGCAATGCAGTTTTTGGTGCACTTTTTCATGCTGTAGGGACTGCACAGTGTCCTGCTCAGACTGCCCAAAGAGCCCGCTAACTACCTGGCCCTGCGGCAATTTTTGGACTGCGGTGACGGTCACAGAAATGCAGTGCACATGGCGGGAGCAGAGTGAGGAGCTCCTGCTCCTCATACGGTATAATGCGGAGATGGCAAGGCGGGCTTACGAGGTGGAGGCGATAGCGAGGCAAAGGCAAATTAACTCAACCAATATGGTTAATCGCCCAAACCTAGATGCAACATAAAATATGAAAAAAGTGAAGGGGTCTGAAGACTTTCCGAATGCACTTAAAATCCAACACTGAAAAGTTTTCTCCGCCCGGAAAAATCTAGGTTTTAAGTTAAAGTTTGCTACAACTGTAATCAGATTTTGCCTATCAATGGCTAAGATGGAAATACCCCTTTAACTAATCTGAAAAACACTGAGGCAAGTACTGTATGATAGCCTGGAAAAAAAATAGCCTGTAGTGTGGTATGCCCCTAGTAACCAGACTGTCAGGCACAGCAGTTTGGTAGCAATCATGGAATTTACCATTAGAAGGCACATTTTTGAAGTTCTCTCTCTGCAGCATCCAATTGACTGCTTCATTCTGGTACAGACGCAGGATGGGTATCAGAGCTGGATGCTGCACATCTTCTTGCAGAACCTTTCCTTCCTGTTGTTGAGTTTGCCTGACATAGGCATAGAGTTCTTCAATATTTTGTCTCTCCAGCTCTTGGTCTGACTCCTCCTCACTGTCATCTGAAATATCTGCAAGGAGATAAAAAAAATATATATATTTAATCACTAATGCAATGAAAACATAAAAAAAAAGAAAAAAATCACTAGATGGAACAAAAAACAGACATTACAAGAGATTTTACAGTAAGATTTAAAAAAAAAAAGAAAAATAGTCAGAAGTGGGTTAAAAGGAGATTTCTGGCATGTTGAGCCGGGACTGGAAGTGAAGAGCAACTGGAGTAGTATTTAACAGCAGTGGTTGGGGATACAAGGAGGTGAGTAATGACCTTCTACTAAATGAAATACTAACTAAATGCTTAATGACTTCTATAATAAATTGTCATTAATATTTATATAAATAATATACAAATATATATATATATATATATATATATATAAAATTTACAATTCAAAATCAAATACGTAATTATAACGATAAATTATTAACTAATTAATACTCTCCAACTTAACTATTCCAATTTACAAATAACGACAATATCAAAGAAACTGTTGTAAAAGTTTTGCTTATTGATCTATAAATCTATTTATCACATAAAAAGAAAGTAATGTAACTTTAAAATATATTATAAAAATGTACTGTTGGGGGGGGGGAACAAGGAGGTGAGTAATGATTCTTTTTTTTTTTTTTACTCCTTCTGACCAGTATTCTAGAAGAAAAAGAAATCTTACAGCGATCAATAACTGGTAAGTGGTAGTGTTGAAGAGTACCACTGAAGCACTGCTATTTGAAGCATGTATTAAGATATTTACACCACAACAGTAGCGTTAAAAAGTCGCAATTTATGGTGCAACCCAGATTTGGCCATAATTGTTATTGAGCTTCTCAACATTTTTCTAAATTGGCGAGAAACGGAAGCAGGGCTTAGTGGGAGGGGGCAAAGCCTATAGTGGCCAAATAATGGAGTAATAGCTGAAGTCTACACCAGCCCCTAGCTGGCATAGATGTGAATTTCTGGTGCTCGGACTGCAAGAGCTGCACCAAATTTATACAAAGGCATATGCCTCCTAAAAAATTAGGCGCATATTACTCCAGCGCAGGGGGATCAAGACTGTGTATGGAAACTCCAGTCTTGATAAATGTCCCACAGTAACTGATTCTGTAATATACTTTACAAGGGTAACAGAGGGGACTGGGTAGCCAGTGATCAGCACTGGCAGCAGATCCAGTAGGCAGGACTCTTAGAATAGGCAGGGACTCTTTGTAGAGCTAGTAGACAGGGGCTAGGGCAGAGAGGAGAGAGACAGGCCTCTTGGCATCCTACAATTAGCCATCTTTAGCATACAGTGCACGCTGAAGATAGAATTTCATTTGTAATGTTTTACAGTTTTTAAATAAGTTTAAATATTTCCCTAAAAGGTATATCATAAAATCACTTAAAGAGGACCTTTCATGGGACCGAACATTATAAACTAAGTATCAGGATACGTAGGGGATAGATCCCTGCACTAACTGCACTTACTATTTTTTCTGGGCGCCACTCCATTTGCCTGCTGTGGCCCCCGTTGTATTCTCCCGCCTGGTATGCTAATTTTAGCATCGGAGCAATGAGAAGGAGACTGAGTCTTTCTCCGTGGGTGTCTCCTTCTCCATGGCTGTAGCGCTGTCCAATTGCAGTGGAGAGCGTCACAGCCAGGGAGAAAAAATTAAAAAAAACACCTTCTCCCTGGCTGTGACGCTCTCTGCTACGATTGGACAGCGCTACAGCCAGGGAGAAGGAGACACCCACGGAGAAAGACTCAGTCTCCTCCTCATTGCTCCGATGCTAAAATTAGCATACCAGGCGGGAGAATACAATGGGGGCCACAGCAGGCGAACAGAGCAGCGCCCCCAGAAAATAGTAAGTGAAGTTAGATCCCTGCACTATCCCCTACATATCCTGATACTTAATTTACAGTGGGGGAAATAATTATTTGACCCCTCACTGATTTTGTAAGTTTGTCCAATGACAAAGAAATGAAAAGTCTCAGAACAGTATCATTTCAATGGTAGGTTTATTGTAACAGTGGCAGATAGCACATCAAAAGGAAAATCGAAAAAAAAACTTTAAATAAAAGATAGCAACTGATTTGCATTTCATTGAGTGAAATAAGTATTTGAACCCCTACCAACCATTAAGAGTTCTGGCTCCCACAGAGTGGTTAGACACTTCTACTCAATTAGTCACCCTCATTAAGGACACCTGTCTTAACTAGTCACCTGTATAAAAGACACCTGTCCACAGAATCAATCAATCAAGCAGACTCCAAACTCTCCAACATGGGAAAGACCAAAGAGCTGTCCAAGGATGTCAGAGACAAAATTGTAGACCTGCACAAGGCTGGAATGGGCTACAAAACCATTAGCAAGAAGCTGGGAGAGAAGGTGACAACTGTTGGTGCGATTGTTCGAAAATGGAAGGAGCACAAAATGACCATCAATCGACCTCGCTCTGGGGCTCCACGCAAGATCTCACCTCGTGGGGTGTCAATGGTTCTGAGAAAGGTGAAAAAGCATCCTAGAACTACACGGGAGGAGTTAGTTAATGACCTCAAATTAGCAGGGACCACAGTCACCAAGAAAACCATTGGAAACACATTACACCGCAATGGATTAAAATCCTGCAGGGCTCGCAAGGTCCCCCTGCTCAGGAAGGCACATGTGCAGGCCCTTCTGAAGTTTGCCAATGAACACCTGAATGATTCAGAGAGTGACTGGGAGAAGGTGCTGTGGTCTGATGAGACCAAAATAGAGCTCTTTGGCATTAACTCAACTCGCTGTGTTTGGAGGAAGAAAAATGCTGCCTATGACCCCCAAAACACCGTCCCCACCGTCAAGCATGGGGGTGGAAACATTTTGCTTTGGGGGTGTTTTTCTGCTAAGGGCACAGGACAACTTATTCGCATAAACGGGAAAATGGACGGAGCCATGTATCGTGAAATCCTGAGCGACAACCTCCTTCCCTCTGCCAGGAAACTGAAAATGGGTCGTGGATGGGTGTTCCAGCACGACAATGACCCAAAACATACAGCAAAGGCAACAAAGGAGTGGCTCAAGAAGAAGCACATTAAGGTCATGGAGTGGCCTAGTCAGTCTCCGGACCTTAATCCAATCGAAAACCTATGGAGGGAGCTCAAGCTCAGAGTTGCACAGAGACAGCCTCGAAACCTTAGGGATTTAGAGATGATCTGCAAAGAGGAGTGGACCAACATTCCTCCTAAAATGTGCGCAAACTTGGTCATCAATTACAAGAAACGTTTGACCTCTGTGCTTGCAAACAAGGGTTTTTCCACCAAGTATTAAGTCTTTTTTTGTTAGAGGGTTCAAATACTTATTTCACTCAATGAAATGCAAATCAGTTGCTATCTTTTATTTAAAGTTATTTTTTCGATTTTCCTTTTGATGTGCTATCTGCCACTGTTACAATAAACCTACCATTGAAATGATACTGTTCTGAGACTTTTCATTTCTTTGTCATTGGACAAACTTACAAAATCAGTGAGGGGTCAAATAATTATTTCCCCCACTGTATAATGTTTGGACCCATAAAAGGTCCTCTTTAAAATCACTGTCCCTACACAGTAAAAAACTGGAAATGACAGTTACACAAGCTCATATAGTTGCTCTTCTATTGCTCCGTAGCAACACACTACACCTGAACAAGAGGACAATTTGTAGTCTGTTGCTAAAAAATCAAACATGATCGCGCTATTTAAAGGGATGGTCCATGTTTATACTGTGTCATAAGTTGGGTGCCCCGATTCCTCCTATATGTACGAAATTATTTAAAAAAAAGATAAGTACTGAGCATTACTGTTGTAGGTTATGGTTCTAGTAAATGTTTTTTTCGGGTACGGCACCTGGTATGGTGAAGCTGTAGAACTTTTCCATCAGCTTTTGAATAATAAGACACGATTTCTTCATCCTCCGGTGTCCTTCACTGAGAAATTCTGGTTTGGATAAACATGCTTCCAGCAAATAGACCCCGACCTAGAAAACAGCACAAGAGAAAAGAGACTCTACAAATCTTATCTGCACCAAACATCAACAAGTAGCACAGTACAATTGGGGTCATTTATCAAACTGGTGTAAAGCAGAACTGACTTAGTTACCCATAGCAACCAATCAGAATCATCCTTTCATTTTCAAAAGGAGCTGTCCCACATGAAAGGTGGAATCTGATTGGTTGCTATGGGCAACTAAGCCAGTTCTACTTTACACCAGTTTGATAAATGACCCCAAATGTCTTTATTCAAAGAAGTTACCAAAGTTAGTGTGAATATTGGTCCCCCCTTTTCATTCACTTCCATGGGAAGGACAGAGAGCAATCTATCACTGTAGCGGGGGCCCCCGTTCTCATCAATAGTGGGCTCCTAGCTGTTCTCAGATACACAGGCGCTGCTATTGTTAGTGTTAGGTGGCCAGTACATCAAGAGGAGACAAGAACTGGGGCAGCAGCAGTGAAACAGAGGGCACTAGGTATGGTAACTCTACATTACACGTGTATAGCTTCAATTTGACTTCTACACAGTAGGCTCGCTTTACAAAGCAACAGAATGGTTTTCATTTTTGCTTCCAATCTAACTTTTTTTTATACTTTTGAAGCTATGTAGCTACTTGTTTTTGGGGGGATGAGTTGTATATTTTACACCCCTACATTTCCGTTGATATAGCTATATTGAGTGTTTGATTTTGGCAAGATGAATTGTACTTTTTAATGACACAGTTTAACGTTCCACACAATATACCGGTATTGCAAAGCTAAAAAAAATTAAAAAATATTATAAATATTAGCAGAAGGACCCGGCTTCGCACGTGACCTCTATAGCACCCGCCGCTTTAAAAATGGCCTCCACAGTGCCCGTCCATTTAACAGTGATCTCCACAGTGCCTGCCCCTTTAACAGTGACCTCCATAGTGGCCGCCCCTTTAACAGTGACCTCCACAGTGCCCGCCCCTTTAACAGTGACCGCCTCTTTAACAGTGATCTTCATAGTGGTCGCCTCTTTAACAGTGACCGCCCCTTTAACAGTGACCTCTGCAGTGCCTGCCCCATTAACAGTGAACTCCACAGTGCCCGTCCATTTAATAGTGGCCCCTGCACACCATGAATGTAGCAGTGTAGTTGTGCCGTCATACGTCATATGACTGAATATTTAAGGACCTGCGAACCGCTAAAACCTGTGATCAGTTGTTATGGCAACCTGGAGTAGGACTGCGAGCTTCTATTGGCTGATGAGGGACATGTGACCGTGTAAATGGCAGTTCGGATTTAAGTGAAAGACTTGCTGGCTTCTATTGGCTAATGCGGGTAATTTTTTGTGAATATCTCAGGAACAGTACGTCCTAGAGAGCTGAAAAAGGTGTAAAACCTTCCCGGACACCTGATGTACCTGTGTGCCAAATTTGGTGAAGATCGGTTCACTTGTTTGGTTGCGCATAAAGAACGTCTAGACAGACACTCATTTTTATAATATAAGATATATATATATATATATATATATATATATATATATATATAAATGACACCGCAGCACATCCAGTGGTGAAAAAGAGTGGAATCCTTTATTCACCTATGCGACGTTTCGGTCCGCTTGCTGGGACCATTCTCAAGCAATACAACATTGAAAACTATGGGTTTTTATATAGTCGTGTCAAGTTAACATAAGTGGCAATTAATAAAATTTACAAAAAAGTGTCAAAATACATCTCATATAAATATATCAGAAATATTGTGCCTGGAAGACAGTGTGAATGAATACATAAATTCATTTAGCCAAAACTACCAGGTATATTAATTCATAAAAAGCATAATAATTTGCACAAGTGGCAATCAACAGTGTATAATCATCACCTGTGACTGTGTTGACGTAACAGGACCAAACGTGGAATCGGGCATGCTCTATGGTGGGAGGATACACTGTAGCGGATAACACCGCATGGATACGGCGTCCTGAATTACTTGCTTTTGCTTTAGATTTACACATTATTATGACGCATGTATCTGCATTATACGTTTTACTTAAGCGACTTGCTATGCGACGTGTCAGGTGATGCTTTACACGGGATCATGTGATTCCTCCCAGTGTGACTTCACTGACATGCGCAGCTTCAGTTCCGGGACGCCGTATCCATGCGGTGTTATCCGCTACAGTGTATCCTCCCACCATTGAGCATGCCCGATTCCACGTTTGGTCCTGTTACGTCAACACAGTCACAGGTGATGATTATACACTGTTGATTGCCACTTGTGCAAATTATTATGCTTTTTATGAATTAATATACCTGGTAGTTTTGGCTATATGAATTTATGTATTCATTCACACTGTCTTCCAGGCACGATATTTCTGATATATTTATATGAGATGTATTTTTACACTTTTTTTGTACATTTTATTAATTGCCACTTATGTATGTTAACGTGACACGACTATATAAAAACCCACAGTTTTCAATGTTGTATTGCTTGAGAATGGTCCCAGCAAGCGGGCCGAAACGTCGCATAGGTGAATAAAGGATTCCACTCTTTTTCACCACTGGATGTGCTGCGGTGTCATTTATTTATTTTGTGTCATACACTTTGGTAAAGTGTTATCATCGCTGGCACCCAACCACTTGCTACTAGGTGTGCTGCCCTGAACTTCCGTTATATATACACACACACATACATCAGTATTTGTGGGGTGAAAAGGGGAAAAAAAAACTATTCTGCCATAGAAGACCAAGGAGCAGTGAATAAATACAGCACCAGAGGAGCTATATTCATCGCTTTACGGTCCCACTGTACTAATGAGCACTTAAGTAATGGAAGCGCGCATTAGTATTCGCTTTTTAAGACGCACTGTTTTACAAAGTGAAAAATACGGTTATCTTTTAGTAGATTGGACATATGTTTATTGATTTAATATGAAAAATTGGGAAAATGGGTATTTTGAAGTTTTAATTTTTGGGTGATTTTTTATTTTATTTTTTAAAGTAAATATTTTCTGACATTCTAAGACAGGCGTAAAAAATAATGAATGAGACGAGCCCGCTGGCCCGTCCCCTTTCCTCACCACACCCACTTTTTTAGACCTTGCGTGAGCACCGCCATATGCGCCTGAAATATGCCTAATATAGGTGTATTTCAATATAATAAATGACCTCCAAAGTGTATATTGTTTTTAGGACCATTTTAGGGTACATATAAATTATTCATTCATGTTCATTACTTTTGCAGGAGGAGAATGGGGAGAAGAGCTATTCTGTTGGGATTTTTTTATATATTTTTTTGGATTCTTCATATTGTTCACCATGTGATTTAAAAAACATGTTAAAGGGAATCTGTCACCTCAGAGAAGCCATAACTTTTTTTTTATATTTCTGTTCAGAGTCGTATGGTGGCTTGTTTTTTGCTTGACAAGTTGTACTTTCTAATGGTATAATTAATATTGCATACAATTTAGTGGAAAGCTGGAGAAAAAAAAAAATAAATTCCACCACCGTTTTATGGGTTTTGTTTACCGCAAAAGGAATGACGTGCAATGCTGACCCACACCCTTCATTCTCTGTGTCAGTACAATTACAGCAATAGCACACTTATACACTTTTTCTTGTATTTTAATACTGGAAAAAAATAAATAAATAAAAAATTCAAATTTTCTTTTAATTTCCGTATTCTGACTCCCAGGTTTTTTAAAGTTAGCTAGTCTTTTTGTGGGACACTCAGTAGTTTTTAGTGATACCATTTTGGAGTGTGTATGACTTTTTGCTCACTTTTTATTCAAATGTTTTGGGGAGGTGAAGTGTAGAAAAAAACTGGGAATTGGTCATTTTGATTTTGTTCCCACCTTACGCCTTTCATCATATGGGATAAATATGTTTATATTTTGATAGTATGGGCCTTTTCGGACCCGGCAATGCAAATCTTCTGTTTTTAATTGTTAATTTTTACTTCAGTGAAAAGGGGATGTTTTAAATTTTTATATATTTACTTTTTTTATATTTAAAAAAAAATTATTTTACTTTACACTTTCTTGTACACTTAGGGAATTGAACATGCAATCGTTAGACTGTTTCTCCCACAGACTGCAAAGAATTACAACTACAGTCTATGGGAGACTCATTATGTTCCTACGGAGCCCTGCCACAGAGCTCCACAAGAACATCGCTGTGGTAAGTCTTTGAGCCTCTAGAAAGCTGAAGGCTACAACAGTGAAAGAGCAGCTGAGGGGTTAAATGTAAAACAGCAGGCACCTGGTGGAGCAGGAACTATCTTTAACCCCTTAAGGACACATGACGTATCGGTACGGCATGTTTCCCGAGTCCTTAAGGACACATGACGTACCGGTACGTCATGTGTTGTTCCGATCACTGCCGCCCGGCCGGCTGTGATCGGAACAAGGTGCCTGCTCAAATCATTGAGCAGGCACCTCGGCTAAATGCGCGGGGGGGTCCCGTGACCCCCCGATGTCCGCGATCGCAACCGCGGCGATCAGAAACTTTAGTGTGGCGAAAATATATATTTATCACCCCCCCCCCCCCTGCACCTCTGAATGATTTTAGCCCGGTGGGAGGTGCAGGGGTGGGTGTTGCGGGCGGTGGGGGCGGTGCGGGAGGCGGGCGGTGCGACAGGCGGGATCGCGATCCCCCGCCCGCCTCCCATTGAATAATCGTTGGTGGCTAGTGGGTATACCAGGGTGCCAGCACATTGCTGGCACCCTGGTATAAACGGCTGACATCGGTGATGCGATGTCAGCCGTTTAACCCTTTCCATACAGCGGTCCATACGGACCGCTGTATGGAAAAAGTTAACAGTAAGAGGGAGCTCCCTCCCTCTCCGATGGGGGGGCTGCTGTGCCTTTGCAGCCCCCCGATGGGAGAGGGAGAGAGCTCCCAGACAGCCCACCGCCAGCCCCGTCCTCACCCTTCCCCGTCTGCGAAGTTCTGGCAGACGGGGAAGGTTCCCATGGCAACAGGACGCCTCTCAGGCGTCCTGCTGTCCATGGTGCTGAACAGATCTGTGCTGAAAGCATAGATCTGTTCAGTGTAAGTAAAATACAGTGCAGTACCCTATATAGAGTACAGTACTGTATTATACAGACATCAGACCCACTGGATCTTCAAGAACCAAGTGGGTCTGGGTAAAAAAAAAGTAAAAAATCAAAAAACACATTTATCACTGATTAAAAATTAAAAAAATTAAATTCCCTACACATGTTTGGTATCGCCGCGTCCGTAACGACCTGATCTATAAAACGGTCATGTTACTTTACCCGAACGGTGAACGCCATAAAAATAAAAAATAAAAAACTATGATGAAATTGAAATTTTGCCCACCTTACTTCCCAAAAAAAGGTAATAAAAGTGATCAAAAAAGTCGCATGTACGCCAAAATTGTAACAATCAAACCATCATCTCATCCTGCAAAAAATGAGACCCTACTTAACCACCTCAGCCCCCAGTGCTTAAACACCCTGAAAGACCAGGCCACTTTTTACACTTCTGACCTACACTACTTTCACCATTTATTGCTCGGTCATGCAACTTACCACCCAAATGAATTTTACCTCCTTTTCTTCTCACTAATAGAGCTTTCATTTGGTGGTATTTCATTGCTGCTGACATTTTTCCTTTTTTTGTTATTAATCGAAATTTAACGATTTTTTTGCAAAAAAATGACTTTTCACTTTCAGTTGTAAAATTTTGCAAAAAAAATGACATCCATATATAAATTTTGCTCTAAATTTATTGTTCTACATGTCTTTGATAAAAAAAAAATGTTTGGGTAAAAAAAAAATGGTTTGGGTAAAAGTTATAGCGTTTACAAACTATGGTACAAAAATGTGAATTTCCGCTTTTTGAAGCAGCTCTGACTTTCTGAGCACCTGTCATGTTTCCTGAGGTTCTACAATGCCCAGACAGTACAAACACCCCACAAATGACCCCATTTCGGAAAGTACACACCCTAAGGTATTCGCTGATGGGCATAGTGAGTTCATAGAACTTTTTATTTTTTGTCACAAGTTAGCGGAAAATGATGATTTTTTTTTTTTTTTTTTTTTTTCTTACAAAGTCTCATATTCCACTAACTTGTGACAAAAAATAAAAACTTCCATGAACTCACTATGCCCATCACGAAATACCTTGGGGTCTCTTCTTTCCAAAATGGGGTCACTTGTGGGGTAGTTATACTGCCCTGGCATTCTAGGGGCCCAAATGTGTGGTAAGGAGTTTGAAATCAAATTCTGTAAAAACTGACCAGTGAAATCCGAAAGGTGCTCTTTGGAATGTGGGCCCCTTTGCCCACCTAGGCTGCAAAAAAGTGTCACACATCTGGTATCTCCGTATTCAGTAGAAGTTGGGGAATGTGTTTTGGGGTGTCATTTTACATATACCCATGCTGGGTGAGATAAATATCTTGGTCAAATGCCAACTTTGTATAAAAAAATGGGAAAAGTTGTCTTTTGCCAAGATATTTCTCTCACCCAGCATGGGTATATGTAAAAAGACACCCCAAAACACATTCCCCAACTTCTCCTGAATACGGAGATACCAGATGTGTGACACTTTTTTGCAGCCTAGGTGGGCAAAGGGGCCCATATTCCAAAGAGCACCTTTCGGATTTCACTCGTCATTTTTTACAGAATTTGATTTCAAACTCCTTACCACACATTTGGGCCCCTAGAATGCCAGGGCAGTATAACTACCCCACAAGTGACCCCATTTTGGAAAGAAGAGACCCCAAGGTATTCGCTGATGGGCATAGTGAGTTCATGGAAGTTTTTATTTTTTGTCACAAGTTAGTGGAATATGAGACTTTGTATGAAAAAAAAAAATATATAAAAAAAATCATCATTTTCCACTAACTTGTGACAAAAAATAAAAAATTCTAGGAACTCGCCATGCCCCTCACGGAATACCTTGGGGTGTCTTCTTTCCAAAATGGGGTCACTTGTGGGGTAGTTATACTGCCCTGGCATTTTCCAGGGGCCCTAATGTGTGGTAAGTAGGTAAATGACCAGTGAAATCCAAAAGGTGCTCTTTGGAATATGGGCCCCTTTGCCCACCTAGGCTGCAAAAAAGTGCCACACATGTGGTATCTCCGTACTCAGGAGAAGTTGGGGAATGTGTTTTGGGGTGTCTTTTTACATATACCCATGCTGGGTGAGAGAAATATCTTGGCAAAAGACAACTTTTCCCATTTTTTTATACAAAGTTGGCATTTGACCAAGATATTTATCTCACCCAGCATGGGTATATGTAAAATGACACCCCAAAACACATTCCCCACCTTCTCCTGAGTACGGAGATACCAGATGTGTGACACTTTTTTGCAGCCTAGGTGGGCAAAGGGGCCCATATTCCAAAGAGCACCTTTCGGATTTCACTCGTCATTTTTTACAGAATTTGATTTCAAACTCCTTACCACACATTTGGGCCCCTAAAATACCAGGGCATTATACCTACCCCACAAGTGACCCCATTTTGGAAAGAATAGACCCCAAGGTATTCGCTGATGGGCATAGTGAGTTCATGGAAGTTTTTATTTTTTGTCACAAGTTAGTGGAATATGAGACTTTGTATGAAAAAAAAAAAAATATAAAAAAAATCATCATTTTCCACTAACTTGTGACAAAAAATAAAAAATTCTAGGAACTCGCCATGCCCCTCACGGAATGCCTTGGGGTGTCTTCATTCCAAAATGGGGTCACTTGTGGGGTAGTTATACTGCCCTGGCATTTTCCAGGGGCCCTAATGTGTGGTAAGTAGGTAAATGACCAGTGAAATCCGAAAGGTGCTCTTTGGAATATGGGCCCCTTTGCCCACCTAGGCTGCAAAAAAGTGTCACACATCTGGTATCTCCATACTCGGGAGAAGTTGGGGAATGTGTTTTGGGGTGTCTTTTTACATATACCCATGCTGGGTGAGAGAAATATCTTGGCAAAAGACAACTTTTCCCATTTTTTTATACAAAGTTGGCATTTGACCAAGATATTTATCTCACCCAGCATGGGTATATGTAAAATGACACCCCAAAACACATTCCCCAACTTCTCCTGAGTACGGCGATACCAGATGTGTGACACTTTTTTGCAGCCTAGATGCGCAAAGGGGCCCAAATTCCTTTTAGGAGGGCATTTTTAGACATTTGGATACCAGACTTCTTCTCACGCTTTGGGGCCCCTAGAATGCCAGGGCAGTATAAATACCCCACATGTGACCCCATTTTGGAAAGAAGACACCCCAAGGTATTCAATGAGGGGCATGGCGAGTTCATAGAAATTTTTTTTTTTTGGCACAAGTTAGCGGAAATTGATATTTTTTATTTTTTTCTCACAAAGTCTCCCGTTCCGCTAACTTGGGACAAAAATTTCAATCTTTCATGGACTCAATATGCCCCTCACGGAATACCTGGGGGTGTCTTCTTTCCGAAATGGGGTCACATGTGGGGTATTTATACTGCCCTGGCATTCTAGGGGCCCTAAAGCGTGAGAAGAAGTCTGGAATATAAATGTCTAAAAAAATTTTACGCATTTGGATTCCGTGAGGGGTATGGTGAGTTCATGTGAGATTTAATTTTTTGTCACAAGTTAGTGGAATATGAGACTTTGTAAGAAAAAAAAATAATAATTCCGCTAACTTGGGCCAAAAAAATGTCTGAATGGAGCCTTACAGGGGGGTGATCAATGACAGGGGGGTTGATCAATGACAGGGGGGTTGATCAATGACAGGGGGGTTGATCAATGACAGGGGGGTTGATCAATGACAGGGGGGGGTGATCAATGACAGGGGGGGTGATCAATGACAGGGGGGGTGATCAATGACAGGGGGGGTGATCAATGACAGGGGGGGTGATCAGGGAGTCTATATGGGGTGATAACCACAGTCATTTATCACGCCCGTGTAAGGCTTCATTCAGACGTCCGGATGCGTTTTGCGGATCCGATCCATCTATCAGTGGATCCGTAAAAATCATGCGGACGTCTGAATGGAGCTTTACAGGGGGGTGATCAATGACAGGGGGGTAATCAATGACAGGGGGGTGATCAGGGAGTCTATATGGGGTGATCACCACAGTCATTGATCATGCCCCTGTAAGGCTTCATTCAGACGTCCGGATGCGTTTTGCGGATCCGATCCATCTATCAGTGGATCCGTAAAAATCATGCGGACGTCTGAATGGAGCTTTACAGGGGGGTAATCAATGACAGGGGGGTGATCGGGGAGTCTATATGGGGTGATAACCACAGTCATTGATCATGCCCCTGTAAGGCTTCATTCAGACGTCCGGATGCGTTTTGCGGATCCGATCCATCTATCAGTGGATCCGTAAAAATCATGCGGACGTCTGAATGGAGCTTTACAGGGGGGTGATCAATGACAGGGGGGTAATCAATGACAGGGGGGTGATCAGGGAGTCTATATGGGGTGATCACCACAGTCATTGATCATGCCCCTGTAAGGCTTCATTCAGACGTCCGGATGCGTTTTGCGGATCCGATCCATCTATCAGTGGATCCGTAAAAATCATGCGGACGTCTGAATGGAGCTTTACAGGGGGGTAATCAATGACAGGGGGGTGATCAATGACAGGGGGGTGATCAGGGAGTCTATATGGGGTGATAACCACAGTCATTGATCATGCCCCTGTAAGGCTTCATTCAGACATCCGGATGCGTTTTGCGGATCCGATCCATCTATCAGTGGATCCGTAAAAATCATGCGGACATCTGAATGGAGCTTTACAGGGGGTTGATCAATGACAGGGGGGTAATCAATGACAGGGGGGTGATCAGGGAGTCTATATGGGGTGATCAGGGGTGATTAGGGGTGATCAGGGGCTAATAAGGGGTTAATAAGTGACGGGGGGGGGTGTAGTGTAGTGTAGTGGTGCTTGGTGGGACTTTACTGAGCTACCTGTGTCCTCTGGTGGTCGATCCAAACAAATGGGACCACCAGAGGACCAGGTAGCAGGTATATTAGACGCTGTTATCAAAACAGCGTCTAATATACCTGTTAGGGGTTAAAAAAAACACATCTCCAGCCTGCCAGCGAACGATCGCCGCTGGCAGGCTGGAGATCAACTCTCTTACCTTCCGTTCCTGTGAGCGCGCGCGCCTGTGTGCGCGCGTTCACAGGAAATCTCGCGTCTCGCGAGAGGACGCGCCGGCGCGTCCAGGAGGAATGAATCAACCACCTCCAGGACGCGTCTGTGCGTACAGCGGTCCGGAGGTGGTTAAGATAATCGCCCAAAAACTGAAAAAACTATGGCTCTTAGACTATGGAGACACTAAAACTTTTTTTTGTTTTAAAAATGAAATCATTGGGTAAAACTTACATAAATTAAAAAAATTTAATACATATTAGGTATCGCCGCGTCCGTGACAACCTGCTCTATGAAATTACCACATGATCTAACCTGTCAGATGAATGTTGTAAATAACAAAAAAAAAACGGTGCCAAAAAAGCTATTTCTTGTTACCTTGCCGCACAAAAAGTGTAATATAGAGCAACCAAAAATCATATGTACCCTAAACTAGTACCAACAAAACTGCCACCCTATCCCGTAGTTTCTAAAATGGGGTCACTTTTCTGGAGTTTCTACTCTAGGGGTGCATCAGGGGGGCTTCAAATGGGACATGGTGTCAAAAAACCAGTCCAGCAAAATCTGCCTTCCAAAAACCGTATGGCATTCCTTTCCTTCTGCGCCCTGCCGTGTGCCCGTACAGCAGTTTACAACCACATATGGGGTGTTTCTGTAAACTACAGAATCAGGGCCATAAATAATGAGTTTTGTTTGGCTGTTAACCCTTGCTTTGTAACTGGAAAAAAAAATATTAAAATGGAAAATCTGCCAAAAAAGTGAAATTTTGAAATTGTATCTCTATTTTCCATTAAATCTTGTGCAACACCTAAAGGGTTAACAACGTTTGTAAAATCAGTTTTGAATACCTTGAGGGGTGTAGTTTCTTAGATGGGGTCACTTTTATGGAGTTTCTACTCTAGGGGTGCATCAGGGGGCTTCAAATGGGACATGGTGTCAAAAAAACAGTCCAGCAAAATCTGCCTTCCAAAAACCAAACGGCGCACCTTTCACTCTGCGCCCCGCTGTGTGGCCGTACAGTAGTTTACGGCCACATATTGGGTGTTTCTGTAAACGGCAGAGTCAGGGCAATAAAGATACAGTCTTGTTTGGCTGTTAACCCTTGCTTTGTTAGTGGAAAAAATGGGTTAAAATGGAAAATTAGGCAAAAAAATGAAATTCTCAAATTTTATCCCCATTTGCCAATAACTCTTGTGCAACACCTAAAGGGTTAACGAAGTTTGTCAAATCAGTTTTGAATACCTTGAAGGGTGTAGTTTATAGAATGGGGTCATTTCTGGGTGGTTTCTATTATGTAAGCCTCGCAAAGTGACTTCAGAGCTGTAGTGGTCCCTAAAAATTGGGTTTTTGTAAATTTCTGAAAAATTTCAAGATTTGCTTCAAAACTTCTAAGCCTTGTAACATCCCCAAAAAATAAAATATCATTCCCAAAATAATTCAAACATGAAGTAGACATATGGGGAATGGTAAGTCATCACAATTTTTGGGGGTATTACTATGTATTACAGAAGTAGAGAAACTGAAACTTTGATATTTGCAAATTTTTCAAAATTTTGGGTAAATTAGGTATTTTTTTATGCAAAAAAAAATAATTTTTTGGACTTCATTTTACCAGTGTCATGAAGTACAATATGTGACGAAAAAACAATCTCAGAATGGCCTGGATAAGTCAAAGCGTTTTAAAGTTATCACCACTTAAAGTGACACTGGTCAGATTTGCAAAAAATGGCCTGGTCCTTAAGGTGAAATAAGGATGTCCTTAAGGGGTTAAAGAGCAGAGCGGGCATCATCTTTAAAGACCTAACATGAGGTTAAGTACAGTAATACATGTACAGAACTCAACATGGGATTAAAAGGATTTTCCAAGACTTTTATACTGATGACCTATTCTCGGGATAGGTCATCAGTATCTGATCAATGGGTGTCCGACACTCTCTATCCCCGCAGATTAGCCGTTTTGAAAAGGTACCGGCACTCCTGTGAGCGCCGGGGCCTTCTCGCAGTTCACCAAGCACATCGTCGTACATTGTACAGCTTCTGCACTTGGTATCGCAACTTAGCCCCATTTACTTCTATGGGGCTGAGCTGCTCCTAGGCCACGTGACTGATGAACTCAATGTGGAGGCATGGGAAACTCATTCACCAAGCTGTATATTTATGTCATGGTGCAATATAAGGGTTAAAACTTACTTTTTAATCATTTATATTAATTAAAGGGGTTGTCCCACGAAAAATATTCTAGTTTTCAAACCAGCACCTGGATCTGAATACTTTTGTAATTGCATGTAATTAAAAATTCTGTATAGTCACTGTGTTATTCTATAAAATGTATCTGTATAGCGCGACCTGCTGTTAGTTTTTTTCTCATTTCTTTGACCTGCTCACTGAGAAGGCCGCACATGCTCAGTTTCATCCTTTAATTGCCTCCTGAGCTGTGATAGTGAGAGCTGAGACACGCCCCCTGAGCTGCAGCAGAAAAGACACTCCCCTTGAGCTGTCGGCTTGATATAAATTCAGCAGATCAATGAATGGGGAGATCTCTGGACCATGTGAGGTACAGGGCTGGTTCTAGCTTTGTTAGAAATAGATTGTCATGTACTATATGATCTCTGATTTAAATTTTTTACATTAATCATGGGCTAACCCCTTTAAAGGGAACCTGTCACCTGGATTTTTGGGATAGAGCTGGGGACATGTGCTGCTAGATCGCCGCTAGCACATCCGCAATACCCATTCCCCATAGCTCTCTGTGCTTTTATTGTGTAAAGATTTTAAAAAGATTTTATATATATATATGTAAATGAGGCTACTACATTTCCGGAGCCCAGCCACGCCCACTGTGAAGGAGCCCAGCACCTCCCGCATACTCCGAATCTCCTCCTCGACGTCACAAAGCTAGAGCGCCGTAATCTTGCGATGCGCGAGCTAACATCGCAAGATTACGGCGCTCTAGCTTTGTGACGTCGAGGAGCAAGGAGGAGATTCGGAGTATGTGGGAGGTGCTGGGCTCCTTCACAGTGGGCGTGGCTGGGCCCTGGAAATGTAGTAGCCTCATTTACATATATATATAAAATCTTTTTAAAATCTTTTTTTTACACAATAAAAGCACAGAGAGCTATGGGGAATGGATATTGCGGATGTGCTAGCGGCCATCTAGCAGCCCATGTCCCCAGCTCTATACCAAAAATCCAGGTGACGGGTTCCCTTTAAAAGGAACATGCCAGCTTCCCTGACGTGTCTGGTTTAGTAAATACTATCATAAGGCTACTTTCACATTAGCGGCAGCCTTCTCCGGCAGGCTGTTCCAGCGGGTGAACAGCCTGCCGGACCCATGCTGCCGCTAGTGCACGCGTGCCGCCGGAAGTCTGCTTCGGCCCATTCATGTCGTCGTTTTATTACAGCCACCTATCGGCATGTTTGCCATGCGGCGGCCTAACCTCTGGCCCGCATCCATTATAGTGAATTGGGCCCGAGCGGACTTCCAGCGGCACGTGTACACTAGTTGCAGCACGGATCTTGCAGGCTGTTCAGCCGCTGGAACAGGCTGCCGGAGAAGTCTGACGCTAATCTGAAAGTAGCCTAACTTAGATTGTGAGCCCTATTGGGGACAGCTTGATGCTAATGTCTGTAAAGTGCTGTGGAATATAACAGCGCTATATAAGTGTGTAAAATAAAAAACTAAAATTCCCCATGAGGCTTTCACATGGTCAGTATTTGCATCTGCATTTGAAAGTCAAAACCAGCATTGGATAGAATAGCATAATGAAAGATTTGTAAATCTTCTGGGTTTCAGGGCCATTCCTGGTTTTAGGTAAGATACTGAAGATGCTGTCATATAAAAGGGCCAAAGTGCTAGTTCACATGGCGGTTAGGTCTCAATCTCCCACAGTTTCTGTGGCGGTTTTTCCATGTTGCTGCCCACATGGACACCACAGCACGAATGAACATGCCCTTTCATTGTGGTCACATGAATGGCAGTGTGGCCTCCCATTAAAAACAATGGCAGCTGGTTTTAGGAAAAAGAGGGAATTCCGAAAATAAAAAAACGTATAGGTCAACAAAGCCTAAATCAACAATTCTGGCTCATCGTTTCCTAGAACTAAGCGTTGCACCATTCCTCTGTTGTCCCTCCGTGGAAAACTGGGTGTTACAAATCTCCTGTCCGAAGGGTATGTCCCTACACAACTACCACAGTTAGATTGTATGGGACAGCGCCAGACTGTGCAGACACATCCTCAACTAGTAACATCCAATTGTCAAGTTATTCATACATTTTTCAGAAGGAATAACAGGAGGAACAAAACAACGTTTTTATAGAAGATGCTCCAGGATTATTATTTGATGAGGAAAGTAAGCATTTACTAAAACGGACATGTCCAGAGAGCCAATAGAGCTTCTTATTTTAAATCACTGCTCCGATCTCCACTGGGCCTGAAGCGGTCATGGGTCACTCATAGTTTCTGTGACTGATGTAGGCCTAGCAGGGATCAGAGTGGTGGGGACCACCAGGGCAATTTAAAGGGGTTTTCCAAGTGTTTAATACTGATGGCCTATCCTCTGGATAGGTAAATACCTGATCATTAGGTGTCTAAATCCATGCACCCTCGCCAATCAGCTTTTTGAAGAGCACCACGGCCTCCTCAAAACTTACTAAGCACAGTGCGCCCTCCACTGGATAGCGGCTGTGCTTGGTATTGCAGCTCAGCCCCATTCACTTGAATGAGATGGAGATGCACCTAGGCCCCGTCACCGATGAATGTGACTTCACTGGCCTAGGAATAGGCAGTGACACTTCACGGAGTGCCTTGGCCTCTTGAAACAGCTGACCGGCTGGGGTGTCGGGAGTCGGACCCCCACCAATCAGGTACTGATGACATATCCTGAGAGTAGGACAACCCGTTAAAGGTCAGTATGGTTTAATTTAACTTCACAAAACATCCTGATCCCTGCCAAGTTTTAACAAATCTTGAAGAACCACTTGGGCACTGGCTGAGTCCAGATTCTACAATAAAGGTACAAGCCCATATTAGCAAAAAAAATAAAAAATACAGAAGGTGGATTGAATTTTTTATGAAAGCAGAAGATGACAGTGACTGATCAGAGACTCCACTGGTAGTAGTAGGGACAAGCAGATCTTTGATTACCTCAAGCTCATTATATGGGGTTGTCCTTTGATAAAGTGCAATAAGCTTCTTCTTCTGCAACCACATTATGTCATCCAGCATCTGGCCACCAAGTGAAGCTTCAACAAGAACCTCTTCTGCACGTCTGCTAGATTCTTGTGTAGACCCTTCATCTACGTCTGATTTATGCACACAAAGCAAAAGCTGGGCAGGTTTGGAGGAAGCGGTACCAGTCAATGTAAAACTGCACCCATCAAAATCCAAACTAGCATACTGCCCAGGAGAAACCTGAAGACTAAATACACAAAGCAAAGCTCTCCAGATGTCATCATCAGGAACGGGCAAGACTACTAAACTAAGATCAACAGATGATGGAGCCAAAAAGTCTCTAGAGTCATTATTTTCTTTTCTTCCTGGCTGTGTACTTGGACTTTCAGTCTCACAGGTGGATAACAACCTTTCAGGACTGTTATTTATTAAAGAAAGTGATGTGCATGGCTCGGCAGGGTCCCCATCCTCTTCAAGAGTGACTTCATTCCTTCTGTCTTCATGCATGTTCCAGGATAACTGTTTCTTTGCGCCATCGTCCAGCTTGACTGGAGGTGCCCGTTTCCTGCGACCTGCCATCTTGTAAGAACTCTAGGCCTACAAAGTAAAGCAAATAACATTTCATGAAGACTTTAATCAGACGTTAATCATCAAAATGAACCATTTTCTGTAAATAACAAAGATTAACGATTTTGTATCATGAAAAATATTCTACATTTTTCAAACCAGTGGCAGTTACAGGGAAAGAGCTACAGCAGGAAGGCCACACCCCAGAGAAAGGACACGTGTCCTGAGAAAGAACACACCTTCTGAGGTACCAGCCTGAAATAGCAGAACAATTGGAGCAATCAGGGAGATCTCTGGATCCATGTGAGGTGCAGGGCTGCTTCTAGCTTTGTTAGATTGTCATGCAGTATATTATGTCTGATTTTCATTTTTTACATCAATCATGGTATGACCCCTTTAAAGGGGTTTTCTGGGATTTTGATATTAATAGCCTATCCTCCATATAAGCAAATAGTGTAACTTCTGATCGGTGGGGTCTGACACAGTAATCCCGCCGATCAACTATTTCATTGTAGCTCTGTCCGTTGGGTTCTGAATGGAACTGTAGGACGCTTCTCCTATTCACTTCAATGGGAGTTATGGCTCCACAATGAAACAGCTGATCGGTGGGGATGTAGGAAGTCAGTCCTCTGCCAATCTAATATTGATGATCTATCCTAAGGACAGGTCATCAGTATCAAAATCCTGGACTACCCCTTTAAGATCAATAACAAGCCTATGTGGCAATGACCTTTAAGTCAATGGTAGCAACAAGACTTGATCATTGGAAACCTCTCTTGAAACATTTAGAAAAAGAACTGAACTTTTCTACTAACAATCATGCTATGTATTCCTGGTCATGCATTACTCACTGGTACGGCTCGTCCGCATGCTGCCACCTCTCCACTGGTTACCTGCTGCTCGCCTACTTAGACTACTTTCACACTCGCGTTTTGGCTTTCCGTTTGTGAGATCCGTTCAGGGCTCTAACAAGCGGTCCAAAACGCATCAGTTTTGGCCTAATGCATTCTGAATGGAAAAGGATCCGCTCAGAATCCATCAGTTTGCCTCAGATCAGTCTCCATTCTGCTCTGACGAAGCAGAGCCAAGCGGATCCGTCCTGGCACACAATGTAAGTCAATGCGGACGGATCCGTTTTCTCTGACAATCTGGCACAATAGAAAACGGATCTGTCTCCCATTAACTTTCAATGGAGTTCATGACGGATCAGTCTTGTCATGCGGTTGAATTATTGTATTGTAACGGATCCGTTTTTGCAGATCCATGATGGTTCCGCCCAAAACACGAGTGTGAAAGTAACCTTAGTAGCAGTGCAGGGTATAGTAGCTTAGTCTCTTTCACTTGAATGGGTCAAAACTGCAACACTCTGCAGTACCGTGTAAACAATTAAGAGACTGCAGAGCGCGCAAAAGCTGAATGGTCAGAGTGCCGAGGGTCAGACCCCCAACAATCTCCAAAAAACAGTAAAAACCTTTTAGGATATAGTCACACATGGCGGAAATGCCACAGGCTTTCCACAATGGAGTTATGGGCGGCAAATCTGCAACGTATTACAGGACTGGCGGAAACTGTCCTTCCGTGCGGATTTAAAATCTGTAACATCAATTTATGCTGTGTATTTCCTTTACAATGTATGGGGTCTGCAAAGAGGGGCCTCCCAAAAAAAAGAGAACCATCTCGCCAGCACCACCTATTGGAAGTGGTTTCAAGATCCGACTTTCCAACAAGTCTTGGGATCTGACAAGGGAATATAGTCAGGCCGGATATTCACCCATAGGCAGATGTTTTGAGGTGCTTGCCCCTCATCAGTATATAGCAGGATTCTGGCTGGCTGGGTGCAATGCCCTGGACGCGGCTCATGGACGGTGCTGGATCTCCTTGAGGAGACGAATCCGTGAAAACTGGGGAAAATCTGCAGCAAAAATCTGCGACAAATCCGCATGTAAGATGCAGATTTTGACTCAGGAATGTCACAGATTTTGACATGGAAATGCAGCAGAAATTTCATTGTAGAAAATCTGGCTGTAAAGGGGTTATCCAAAATCTAACATTCCACCCATATAGATTATACTTACCCTGCTCCCCAGCATCGGCGTCACTCCTGATCCCCACACGGCCACCGCTGCATCCCCCCTCACGCGGATCAAAACATCTGGCGGGGGATCAGACAAAAGCAGACAGCGAGAGGGACGTGCCTCCCTAGCATCGTGGGTGAGGCAGCCGATGCCGTGCGGGCATTAGGAGCGACACGAGGAGCGGGGTAAGTATAATCTATATGAGGGGCCTGGGCATTGGAGGGCATGTTTTAGACATTGGATAACCCCTTTAAAAGGTACTTGGAAGTGACCCTGGCATAATGGTGGCGTGTTATATACTCATTTATCAGTTAAAACTTAACATTTCTATTTCTCTTCATTTAAAGTATTTTAGACGGGAAGAAAGTCTTCTATGACATTTTTAATTAAAGCGGCTTTGTCACCAGGATCAACCCTCTTAAACCAGACATACCGCCTGGTAGGGCGCATCATGCTGAATAAAACTGTACCCTTCTTTTCTCTTTACATTAAACGGCTGCAGAGATATCAGCGTTTTTATTCATATGAAAAATTTGAGTGTGGTGGAGCTATAGTGCAGAGAGTGTATAATACACATATATACAGTGGATATGTATAAGCCAGGACACAGCTCTGCCCTCAGCCTGCTGTCTTGCCCTGTCAATCAATGGGAGAGGGGCGTGTGCAGAGCACAGGGGGTGTTACAGAGCAGTGCTCAAAACATTCAGCCCCGCCTCTGAGTGCTCTCATTGCTCATTAACATAGTCAGGTCCATAAATATTGGGACATCGACACAATTCTAACATTTTTGGCTCTATACACCACCACAATGGATTTGAAATGAAACGAACAAGATGTGCTTTAAAGGGAATTTGTTACCTACTTTTAGCATTTTAAGCTGTCACCATCGCTATATTCACTAAAGTACCTTATTTCCAGCAGTCTTCTTTTTACTTGATTTCGTTTTGTCCTTTTGATTTAAAAGCGCTTTTTATGATATGCTAATGAGGGTCCAAGGTGCCCAGCGGGGCGTTTTTTTCCCTCTCCGGTGCCCAGTGACGCCCTCCTGCAGTGCCCAATAACTGCCCCCAGTGAAGTAACCCGAGCGCTGTTGCCCTGAGGAGGTTGATGATCGCGCAGGCCACAGGCGGTACTGCGCCTGTGTGAGTTTTCTGGCCGCCGACAGGAAGAAGGACGGGGCATTTCTAGAAGGTAGACTATGACGTGGGGAGGGGGCGGAACCGTTTGCCGGGGCTGTGGGAGGTTTTTTCAGAATCAGGAGGCGTTCTTGGGCACTGCAGGGGGGCGTCACTGGGCACCGGAGAGGGAAAAAAATGCCTCGCTGGGCACCTTGGACCCTCATTAGCATATCATAAAAAGCGCTTTTATATCAAAAGGACAAAACGAAATCAAGTAAAAAGAAGACTGCTGGAAATAAGGTACTTTAGTGAACATAGCGATGGTGACAGCTTAAAATGCTAAAAGTAGGTGACAGATTTCCTTTAACCCTTTAATTTGAGGGTATTTACATCCAAATCAGGTGAACGGTGTAGGAATTACAACAGTTTGCATATTTGCCTCCCACTTGTTAAGGGACCAAAAGTAATGGGACAATTGGCTTCTCAGCTGCTCCATGGCCAGGTGTGTGTTATTCCCTCATTATCCCAATTACAATGAGCAGATAAAAGGTCCAGAGTTCATTTCAAGTCTGCTATTTGCATTTGGAATCTGTTGCTGTCAACCCTCAAGATGAGATCCAAAGAGCTATTAGAAACAAATGGGCGGCACTGTGCTTCAGTCGGGGTCCAGGTGCACGGTCAGTAGGTAGATACCCCAGATACTTGCAATAGAAAGACCAGCACTCCGTAATTCCAATAGTGAAGAAAAGCTTTCTTTATTCGTCACCCATATGTGACGCGTGTTTCGACACCAATCTGTGTCTTTGTCAAATTACAGGTGATAACAGCTCAATTTCACATACACAAGGCACCATTTAAATACAATTCAAAAAACCCGCCTCCTAATCACGCAAGTGATCACGTGATCGGGGCCAGACTATGCCGCCCCCAGCCATGTGACCAGTCACGTGACCATAGCATCATATTGCTACGCAACCAGTCCGAAACAAGCTGAATTAACTGTGGGTGGAGTACGGTAAGACATGTATCTGAATCCATATACTATTATATATCTGGGCATTCTATAATCACTTGCACATCAAGTTTAAACATTTTTCATAATATATACTGATACATCAAGATTAAACCGTCTCCATAAGAAATCACGTGACTCCGGAATAAGATCCCGGTCACATGACTTCTCTCATGACATCATATTGCTACGCAACTGATCCAAACAATATTGGATCTTTCAAGGGATAGATTGCGATGCAATATTAAAGATCCATACTATATTCCAACTATGTTTAGGGATCTGAGGCATCCGTGATTAGTTACAGAACAAAAATATACATTAATGCAAAATGATAATTCATGATCACACGTTCTACATACTGAATCAAATGAAACTACTCAGTGAGTATTCCTTATTAAGGCTTTTGGGGGCAAGCGTCTCAAGTCGATGGATCCAATATGCTTCACGCTGGTGGAGCATCTGGATCCGATTTCCTCCACGTCGAGGTAAGGTCACTTCTTCTAAAATTTGAAAACGCAGTTGTGAGATGCGATGATTTTTTTCTTTAAAATGTTGGGGGATAGGTAACAAAGTGTTTTCCTTCCTAATTGTGGACTTATGCTTTCCTACCCGGTCTTTCATACGCATTGTCGTCTCTCCAACATAGCACAACCCACAGGGACATTTAAGTAAGTAAATTACAAAACTACTATCACATGTGAAGTGACCTCGAATGGGGATTTGTTGTCCTGTCTGTGGGTGTGATATGTTGGAGCCTTTGATGACATTGGAACAATGGACACAGTTAAGGCAGGGAAATGTTCCCTTCCTAACTGTTGAGAAAGTGAGCTGTCACTGGAGCACCCTGTCACTTCCTATGTCCGCCCGGACAATAATGTCCCTAATATTTTTATTGCGCTTATAGCACACCATGGGACGGTCCCTAAACGCCTGAATTGTGGGATATGAATTTTGTAAAATATTCCAGTGTTTGTAAATGACAGCTTTGACACGGTCCATCCAAGGATGGTATTTCACAATTAGTGGTATTCTCTGTCCTTTGTCTTTCTTTTCTGATGGTTCTACGGGATTTTCTATCTTGTCTAGCTGTTCTCGTAGTAAATGGGGGGGATAACCTCTATCTACAAACTTTTGGGTCATTTCCTGCAACCTAAGGTCACATGTGTCCCGATCCATGACAATATTGGCCACTCTTCTGTATTGCGAGTATGGCAGAGATTTTTTTGTAGTTGAAGGGTGATTACTATGGAATGACAAGAGGCTGTTTCTGTCAGTTTTCTTGACATACAAGTCAGTGGTAATCCTGTTGTCAATTCCCCTAATCACCCATGTGTCAAGGAAGGAGACACGTTGTGTGTCTTGGTGCAGGGTAAATTTCAGCTCAGGTCTCACATTATTGATGTAGTCCACAAAGGACATAAGGGTCTCAATGCTGCATCGCCATACGCAAAAAACATCATCTATGAAACGTTTCCAAAATATACAGTGATTCTGATATAGCTCACTTGGGTAGATATACTCTCTCTCAAAATGTGCCATATAGCAATTTGCGTATGGCGGTGCAGCATTGGACCCCATCGCGGTCCCACACCGCTGCTGAAAAAAAGTGTCCTGAAATAAAAAATAATTGCGACGCAAAACAATAGAAAGTAGGGACAGGAAAAATTTTGGTTGCGTAGCAATATGATGCTATGGTCACGTGACTGGTCACATGGCTGGGGGCGGCATAGTCCGGCCCCGATCACGTGATCACTTGCGTGATTAGGAGGCAGGTTTTTTTAATTGTATTTAAATGGTGCCTTGTGTATGTGAAATTGAGCTGTTATCACCTGTAATTTGACAAAGACACAGATTGGTGTCGAAACGCGCGTCACATATGGGTGACGAATAAAGAAAGCTTTTCTTCACTAATGGAATTACGGAGTGCTGGTCTTTCTATTGCAAGAGATCCAAAGAACTGTCACTATCAGTGAAGCAAGCCATCATTAGACTGAAAAAACAAAACAAACCCATCAGAGAGATAGCAAAAACATTAGGCCTGGCCAAAACAACTGTTTGGAACATTCTTCAAAAGAAGGAACACCAAAAGACCCAGAAGACCACAGAAAACAACTGTGGTGGATGACTGAAGAATTCTTTCCCTGGTGAAGAAAACACCCTTCACAACAGTTGGCCAGATCAAGAACGCTCTCCAGGAGGTAGGTGTATGTGTGTCAAAGTCAACAATCAAGAGAAGACTTCACCAGAGTGAATACAGAGGGTTCACCACAAGATGTAAACCATTGGTGAGCCTCAAAAATAGGAAGGCCAGATTAACGACATCTAAAAAAGCCTTCACAGTTCTGGAACAACATCCTATGGACAGATGAGACCAAGATCAACTTGTACCAAAGTGATGGGAAGAGAAGAGTATGGAGAATGAAAGGAACTGCTCATGATCCTAAGCATACCACCTCATCAGTGAAGCATGATGGTAGTAGTGTCATGGCGTGGGCATGTATGGCTGCCAATGGAACTGGTTCTTATGTATTTATTGATGATGTGACTGCTGACAAAAGCAGCAGGATGAAATCTGAAGTGTTTCGGGCAATATTATCTGCTCATATTCAGCCAAATGCTTCAGAACTCATTGGACGGCGCTTCACAGTGCAGATGGACAATGACCCAAAGCATACTGCAAAAGCAACCAAAGTTTTTTTAAAGAGGACCTTTCACTAGTTTAAAAACTAAAAACTAAAAACTAACTATATCAGTGGGCAGAGCGGCGCCCAGGGGTCCCCCTGCACTTACTAGTATTTCTGGGCGCCGCTCCGTTCGCCCGGTATAGGTTCCGGTGTCTGCAGCTCCCTCTGTTGTACGGGGCAGAGTTTTTGTATTAGGGTTGTCCCTTGCTGCAGCGCTGGCCAATCGTAGGGCACAGCTCATAGCCTGGGACTCCCAGGCTATGATCTGTGCGCTACGATATAGTTAGTTTTTAGTTTTTAAACTAGTGAAAGGTCCTCTTTAAGGGAAAGAAGTGGAATGTTATGCAATGGCCAAGTCAATCACCTGACCTGAATCCGATTGAGCATGCATTTCACTTGCTGAAGACAAAACTGAAGGGAAAATGCCCCAAGAACAAGCAGGAACTGAAGACAGTTGCAGTAGAGGCCTGGCAGAGCATCACCAGGGATGAAACCCAGCGTCTGGTGATGTCTATGCGTTCCAGACTTCAGGCTGTAATTGACTGCAAAGGATTTGCAACCAAGTAATAAAAAGTGAAAGTTTGATTTATGATTATTATTCTGTCCCATTACTTTTGGTCCATTAACAAGTGAGAGGCACATATGCAAACTGTTGTAATTCCTACACCGTTCACCTGATTTGGATGTAAATACCCTCAAATTAAAGCTGATAGTCTGCAGTTAAAGCACATCTTGTTCATTTCATTTCAAATCCATTGTGGTGGCGTATAGAGCCAAAAATGTTAGAACTGTGTCCATGTCCTAATATTTGTGGACCTGACTGTATGAATAAAAACTCAGATTTCGATGCAGCGGTGAAACATACAAACAAAAGAAAGGGATGGTTTTAACCCCTTAAGGACCCTGCCATATTTAATCTTCAGGACCAGGCCATTTTTTGCAAATCTGACATGTGTCACTTTATGTGTGAATAACTTTAAAACGCTTTTACTTATCCAGGCCATTCTGAGATTGTTTTCTCGTCACATATTGTACTTCATGACACTGGTAAAATTGAGTCAATTTTTTTTTTTTTTTTATTTATAAAAAAAATACCAAATTTACCAAAAAGTTTGAAAAATTAGCAAATTTCCCAATTTCAATTTCTCTACTTCTATAATACATAGTAATACCTACAAAAATAGTTATTACTTTACATTCCCCATATGTCTACTTCATGTTTGGATAATTTTGGGAATTACATTTTATTTTTGGGGGACGTTAGAAGGCTTAGAAGTTTTTTCAGAAAATTTCAAAAACCCACAGTTCAGGTCTGAAGTCACTTTGTGAGGCTTACATAATAGAAACCACCCAAAAATGACCCAATTTTAGAAACTACACCCCTCAAGGTATTCAAAACTGATTTGACAAACTTTGTTAACCCTTTAGGTGTTCCACAAGAATTAATGGAAATGGAGATGAAATTTCAGAATTTCACTTTTTTGGCAGATTTTCAATTTTAATCCATTTTTTGCCACTAACAAAGCAAGGGTTAACAGCCAAACAAAACTCAATATTTAATACCCTGATTCTGTAGTTTACAGAAACACCCCATATGTGGTCGTAAACTGCTGTACGGGCACAAGGCAGGGTGCAGAAGGAAAGGAATGCCATACGGTTTTTGAAGGGCAGATTTCACTGGGATAATTTTAAGTTGCCATATGACATTTAAAAGACCCCTAGAGTAGAAAGTGAAGTGACCCCATTTTGGAAACTACAGGATAAGGTGGCAGTTTTGTTGGTACTATTTTAGGGTACATATGATTTTTGGTTGCTCTATATTACACTTTTTGTGAGGCAAGGTAACAAGAAAAAGCTGTTTTGGCAGCGTTTTTATTTTTTGTTATTTACAATATTTATCTGACAGGTTAGATCATGGGGTATTTTTTAGAGCAGGTTGTTACAGACGCGACAATACCAAATATGACTAATTTTTTGGTTGTTTGTTTCAGTTTTACATAATTCATTTTTGAAAAGCCACAATCTGAAAGCTATAGTTTTATTTATTTTTTGGGAGAATGTCTTGTGTATGGGGCTAATTTTTTTCGGGATGAGATGACGGTTTGATTGGCACTATTTTGGGGTGCATATGACTTTTTGATCGCTTGCCATTACACTTTTGGTAATGTAAGGAGACAAAAAATGGCTTTTTTTCACTGTTTTTTTTAACGGTATTTACCTGAGGGGTTAGGTCATGTGATATTTTTATAGAGAAGGTTATTACAGACGCGGCGATACCTAATATGTATGCTTTTTTTTATTTATGTAATTTTTACACAATTATATCATTTTTTTAAACAAAAAAAATCATGTTTTGGTGTCTCAATAGTCTGAGAGCCATAGTTTTTTCAGTTTTTGGGAGATTGTCTTAGGTAGGGTATGATTTTTGCAGGATGAGATGACGGTTTGATTGGCACTATTTTGGGGTGCGTATGATTTTTTGATCGCTTGCTATTACACCTGCCCGATCACCATGACGCACATGTACTTCTCTGGTCCTTAAGTCACGGCCAGAGATGACGTACATGTGTCCTTAAGGGGTTAATCAGTATGATGCCCCTACCAGGGGGTATGTCTGGTTTAAAAGGTTAAGAGAAATAAAAGTAAAGTTTTAAATGAGTAAAAAGAAAACGGAAATAAGGCGCTTAATGGTCTATGACCAATAGTAATAAATGAGGATCCTTAAAGGGGGCTACACTCTTCTTTATTATTTTCCCTACTCCCCTCCCCACCCCAAATTCCAATAGTTACAAACTTGCGCAAAGAAATGTTAACTGGAGGACGCATGATTACATAGGTTATTACTCTTATTATGTTATACTAGGGAGTTTATTTTACAGTGGGAAGAAGAGATGGAACACAGTGTATGGACCCCTTTAGAGGTAATGCAATATATTATGTCAGGTCTGAGCAGCCCCTCTGAGAAGGTGCCTTATGAGTCTGTCTATAATACAACGTAGCTTTATATATAACGCATACACATGAGAATAACGTACCCGAATCAACGGCAGGCCGAGAGGTCGTACGCTCCTCAGTAGCGCGCACACACAGGCATGGTGTAGGGATCAGAGGCAGCCACACAACTCCTCCATGTCTACTGTATACAAATCACTATGTACCGGAAGCACTGTGCGCACAGCTACAAAAAGCAACCATTCACTTCCCAGCGCTGAGCCCCGCCCCTAACGATCTCTACCCAATCAGCACTCCGCAGATAAAAACAGACCAATAACAGTGCGCCTCTCAAAGGCCCTTCGGACGGCGGTGTGTGAGAGAAGTGTCGTGACAGGTCGGCTGTGTTTGACGTCATGCCATGTGACTTACCATGTGACTAGCTTTGTTATTGTGCTGAAAAGTAGTATATATAATTAAATAAGGACATTATGAGGGTTGTAACTAGAGTGTATGGGCTCCTAGGAGAATCCAGAGCTGCCCCCAAACGTTCCTCAGAAACCTTGACCACCCCCCAGCGACCTAAATAATCATCCACTTTTTTAGCAATTTTGTACAGATGGTGATGCAACTGTTTTTTTTATTTCTCACGCTAGCAAAATAATGTTTGGTAGCCTGAGAAACAGGGCTTATTTTAATGTATTTTTGCATACAGAATTTTTTTTAACTTTTAGTTTTATTGTGTAATTTGACCAAAAAGTTGTAAAAAAATAAAACTTAGTTTTTTTTGTTTTTACATTTATAGTTCGGTGTTTTCTAAATTAGCAAATTTACATTAAAGGGGTTCTCTGGAAATTAGGAAAATGAAAATACTTAAAGGTGTTCAGCTCTGAACCTGGACATACCCAAAATTTCATGCCATTTCATGCTCCGATGCTCTCCCTTGTTTGTTTACTTTGGTACACTGTATTCGGTGATGTCACTGGTTCTGATGGCCGGCCGGCCGGCTTGCCCATTAGTGCCGGTGACGTCACCGTGCTCACTGCTGGGGGAAAGCACTATGATAGAAATGCCTATTCTTGTCTGTGGCTGCGGACAAGAATAGGACATGCTCTATCTTTTTTTGCGGGGCTGCGGAACGGAACTACGGATGCTTACAGCACACAGTGTGCTGTCCACATCTTTTGTGGCCCCATTGAAACGAATGGGTCCGCACCTGTTGCCCAATATTGCGTAACGGATGCGGACCCATTCATGCAGATGTGTGAATGGACCCTAAGTACACACAAAACCTGTCCTAATCACACAGGAGGACAAGTTACTTCACAACGCTGAGCTGAAGAGCTGTCTCATCCTCCTCTCTGCTCCACTTGTCAGGAATTATGATCCTGAATACAGGTGATAGGATGTTCAGCTGAATCTCTGTAGGAATGGAGGTCATGAAGAGACATGAAGGGATGAGGGGTGACTAATGAGCAGCAGCACTTGTATGCAGTTTCCATTACCACAGTCTGTCCTGTCCGTCCTCTCTGTACTTCATGTTTACTCATGAACCCCATTCCCACATAGATTCAGCTAAAGATTCAGGATTATAATCCCTGACAAGTAAAGCAGAGAGGAGGACGAGGCAGCTCTTTAATCATTGCTTCCTAGACAAAATGAGCCATTATAACTAATGGAAGGTATTTGGGAATATATTTATAATAAAATTATATTTAAGTATTTTCATTTTCTTAATTCCCAGAGAACCCCTTTAAAGAGGTTCTCCGGGAATGGTGTAATAATGTCCTTCAGCAACCCAGTGAAAGTACATATCCAAATCGAACAAAGAGCTTCTTTGTAACTTTAAGAAATAACATGACTCAGTGATACAGTATATTCCAGGATTGCAGCGACAACAATATATTGGTATTTTATGGGCATGTACGTAATACAGTATAACATCAGCTTCTGTACTGTTAATGGTGACCAATAGGATCTTTTGTACGTACATTAGGGTTGCTGTATTTGTTTTTTTATGATTGCCCATAAGACGCATGACTAGGGATGAGTGAACCAGGACCGGAATGTTCGGGTTCGTACTGAACATTACGGTGTCCGGGCGGCAGCCAAACACGCACATTGGCGCAAAAGTCTGTGTTCGGTATTCGGATTTTAAATAAACCTTGTTGAAAGGCTGCGCCGCCATTCTGCTCTGAGTAGTGTGCTTTTAATGTGGCTGTTCAGTCTGTGGGTGACCTATAGGCATTTGTGTGGGTGCAATACACCTCCTTTGCCCCAATGACACAGAAATACAATACTTAATTAGGATGTTAATTCTGTGGGTGACCTAAAGCTATTTTTTGGGGTTCAAAACTCAGCTTTTGCATCCGTCTTACTGTAATAGGAGAGTTAATCAGTCTGTTAATTGTGCTGGTGACATAAAGCCATATTTGGGGGTTCATAACACCGCATGTTCATCCGTCTTACTGTAATTACAGAGTTAATCAGTCTATTAATTGTGTCGGTGACATAAAGCCATTTTTTGGGGTTCATAACACCGCATTTGCATCTGACTTACTGTAATACAATAGTTAATCAGTCTGTTAATTGTGTCGGTGATATAAAGCTTTTTTGGGGGTTCACAATACCACATTTGCATCTGTCTTACTGCAATAGGAGAGTTAATCATTCTGTTAATTGTGTCGGTGACATAAACCCATTTTTGGAGGGGTGATACACCTCATTTGTATCCATGACACGGAAATACAATAGTTAATTGTTCTGTTAATGCTGTCGGTGACATAAAGCCTTATTTTTTTTTGGAGGGGGGGGGATACACCTTATTTGCACCCATGACACAGAAATACAATAGTTCATCTGTCAGCCAATTTTGTCTGTGACCGTAAAAAAATGAGGAGAGCATCAAATAAGGGACGTGGCTGTGGTCATGGTACTACTGGTGGTGGTGGAGCTCCTGCTACAGGGAGAGGATGTTGCCGATCTGTGCCAGCTACGCCCCCAAATGAAACACCTTCCTATGGTGCACGCAGGCAACAGGACATTCTGCGTCATTTTGTAGTCCCGAATACCGCTCTAAGAATGGTGAGGCCAAGACAAGTAGAGGCGGTAGGAGATTGGATGGCTGAGAGTGCCTCCAGTTCCTTCACATTGTATTCCACCAGGTCCACTGCTGAAAGCACAGAGTTGGCACCAGCAGCCCATAGTCATCTGTCTTCCACCTCAACCCCTTGCACATCAGCCAAGCAGTCTGAGCCTCAAGTCATGCATCAGTCACTTATGATTTTGAATGACTCTGCTGGTGGGGTTTCCATTGGCCATCCATCCTTGCCCTGCTTCAGAAGGGGAAGAGATTGAGTGCTCTGATGCCCAACCACTTATGTTTGAGGATGAGGACCACCACAGCATGTCTTTCATGATGATGGCGAAACACAGGTGTCAACTGCTATGGATTTCTGCGCTGTGCAGACCGGACAGGGCTGAGGAGTGGGTGGAAGATGATGGGGAGGATGATGAGGTCCTAGACCTCACACGGCATCTATGTCATGCCAGTGACATGTGCAGTTAAGAAGAAGAGGTGGGGGTCACGCAGCGCCAGTCGCACAGAAAAAGAGGGAGCAGGGTGCAAAAGCAGAACGGCCAGCCCCTAGCCAGAGCACCTGCTACTGCCCACCTCACGAGGGACAGAGCACACCAAAGCCAGCTCAAACGAGTTCCCTGGCGTGGCAGTTCTTCAGGCAATGTGCTGACGACAAGACACGGGTGGTTTGCACACTGTACAGTCAGATCTTGAAGCGAGGCATAATTGTTCTAAACCTGATCACCACCTGCATGACCAGGCATCTAAGTGCAAAGCATGAGCTGCAGTGGAGTAGACACTTGAAAATCCACAAAAGATCTGAGGCTCCTCCTGCTCCCTCTTCTGCTGCAGTCTCAGCCTCTTCCTCCCCTCTGGAGCAATAGGGCCACCTGGCACCCCGCAAAGAGAGGATGTGACAGCAACACCACCAGTGTCACCGAGCATCTCCACACTGTCCCATGGAAGCGTTCAGCTGTCCATCCCCCAAACACTGAAGAGAAAGAGGTACCCCCTACCCACCCATGAGCCCTGGCCCTGAATGCCAGCATTTCAAAATTCCTGGCCTTTGAAATGCTGCCATTCCGTCTGGTGGAGATGGACAGTTTTAAAAACTTGATGACAGTGGCTGTCCCACATTAAGGGGTTCCCAGCCATCACTACTTTTCCAGGTGAGCTGTCCCTGCCCTGCACGAACAAGTGTCGGAAAAAAATCAGATGTGTGCTGCACAACGCCATCAGTGGCAAGGTCCACATAACCACCGATACATGGACCAGTAAGCACAGGCAGGAACGTTATATCTCCCTAACTTCCCGCTGGGTAAATGTAGTGGCGGCTGGGCCTGAGGTGGAAAGCGGCTTGTGCTACTGCCACCGAGCATTACTGGACGTTTCTCAGTGCCTCCTAGTCTGCTTCCTCCTCCTGTTCCTCCTCTACTGCCTTCTCATCACATCAGTGCAACATCTGGACCACCAACTTTAGCACAGCCAGGTGGAAACGACAGCAGGCTGTCCTGAAACTCATATGTTTGGGGGGCATGGAAGAACGGACCGACGAATGGTTGGTGCTGCTGAGCCTCAAGCCCGGCCTGGTGGAGTGTGACAACGGGTGAAATCTCGTAGCAGTTCTGGGCCTAGCCGGTTTGACGCACATCCCTTGCCTGGCGCATGTGCTGAATTTGGTGCTGCAGAGGTTCCTGAAGAATTACCCTGAGATGTCAGAGCTGCTGCAGAAAGTGCTGGCTGTCTGTGCGCGCTTTTGGCGTTCTCATCCTGTCGGAGCTGTAGCCTAACTTCTGCCTTCCCGCTCACCTCCTCATATGCGTCACAGCCACAGGCGATAGTGGAGTTTCAACTGCAGCACGCATGGGTGAGTCGCTCTGCGGAACAGCACCACTTCACTACCAACGAGTGGGCCTCCATACGGGACATGTGTGCTGTTTTGCACTGTTTCGAGTACTCCACCAACATAGCCAGTGCTGCTGACGCCATCCTCAGCGTTACTATCCCCCTTCTATGCCTCCTTGAAAAAACACTTCAGGCCATTATGGATGAGGATGTTTTGGAGGAGGAGGAACCGCGTTCACAGCAGGGTGGCTCCCAAATCGGCTCACGCGCATCAATGGAGAGTGGCTGGGGGGATACACGGGACACAGACAATACACCTCCCACCAAGGCCAGCTTGTCATTGCCTCTGGGCAGCCTGGCACACATGAGCAACTACATGCTGCAGTGCCTGCTCAACGACCGCCAAGTAGCCCTCATTGTTACCAGTGCTAATTACTGGGTGGCCACCCTGCTGGATCCCAGCTACAAGGACAACGTGCCGCCCTTACTATCGTCACTTGAGCGTGATCGGAAGATGCGCGCGTACAAGCGCACACTGGTACAGGCGCTACTGACGGCATTACCACCTGACAGCGGGGGCTCAGTGAAAGCACAAGGCTGAGGAGGAAGTCGCCAAAAAAAGCTGGGGCACCACCAGACCCTCAGAAGGGAGGACGAAATGTGGAAAAGCTTCATCAACATGCCACAACATCCAGCACCACCATCTGATATGGACCGTCTTAGCAGGAGGCAGCGTTTCAGCAACATAGTGGAACAGTACGTGTCTACACGTCTGCACATACTGACTGATGGGTCTGACCCATTCAACTTCTGGGTCCCCAAATTGGGCACATGGCCTGAGCTTGTCCATTACTCCTTGGAGATGCTGGCCTGCCCTGCGGTAAGCGTATTGTCTAAACGTGTGAGCAGCACGGCAGGTAGTGTGATCACAGACAGGCGCATTTGTCTGTCCACAGCCAATGTGGACAAGCTCATGTTCATTAATTCTTTCAGCACTAAGCCACTTTTCACCTTAAATCCCAGTCTGACCTGCTTCATTTTATGTGCTAATAACTTTGGAATACTTTTACTTATCCAAGCTATTCTGAGACTGTTTTCTCATGACACATTGTACTTCATGACAGTGGTAAATTTGAGTTGATATATTTCACCTTTATTTATATAATGATCCAAAATGTACCAAAAATTTGGAGAAATTCACAATTTTCTAAATTTAAATTTCTTTACTTTTAAGACAGATAGTAATACCTCATAAAATAATTATCAAAGTTCCCCATATGTCTGCTTTATGTTGGCATAATTTTGTAAATGTAATTTTCTTTTTTTTGGAACGTTAGAAGGCTTAGAATTTTAGAAGCCATGGTCTTTGGGCACCATTTTGTATTTGGAGAGACCCTGACGCACCCCTACAGTGGAAACCCTCAGAAAGTGACCCTATTTTGGAAACTACACCCCTCAAAGAATATAGTAAGAGGTGTTCTGAACACTTTGACCCCCTAAGCGTTTTACAGAATTTGGAAACACTTGGCTGTGAAAATGAAAAGTTTCATTTCTTCTAATAAAATGTTGCTTTAGTCCCAAATTTTTCATTTTCACAAGGGGTAACAGGAGAAAAAGCACCCCATAATTTGTTACCCATTTTCTCCTGAATACGGCAACACCCCATATGTAGTGGTAAACTGCTGTGGGGGCACATGGCAGGTAAGGAGAGCCATATGGCTTTTGCAGCGCAGATTTTGATGGATTGGTTTATAGGTGCCATTGGTTTTTATTTTTTGAGCGATTGTCTTATGTGGGAGTTTTGTCTTATGTGACAGTTTGATTGGTACCATTTTGGGGTACATACGACTTTTTGATCACTTTTTTGTGAGGCAGGGTGACACAAAATGGCTGTTTTGGCACAGTATTCATTTTTTTATTTTTTACAGGATTCACCTGAGGCGGCATATAATGTGATATTTTTATACAGTAGAGCATATTGCTACGGAAGTGGTTAAACATAATATGTCTATCATTTTTATTTTTAAGTTTTACACAGTGAAAGCATTTTTAAATAGCATAAAATCTTGTTTTTGTGTTGCCATTTGTGAGCCATATTTTTTTTATTTTTCAGTGATTGTCTTAGGTAAGGGCTCATTTTTTGCAGGATGAGATGGCGGTTTGATTGGTACGCCTTTTTGATAGTTTGGTATTACACTTTTTGTGAGGCAATGTGACCAGAAAATGGCTGTTTTGGCACTGTTTTTATAATTTTTTTACGGCGTTCACCTGGCGGGGTGGATCATATGATATTTTTATAGAGCCGGTCTATACAGACGTGGCGATACCTAATATGTCTACTTTTCATTTTTTTCGCTATTTTTAAAAAAATTAAATTTTTATAAATTTTGGGAAAAGGACACTTTTTTTTACTTAAAACTTTAATTTTTTTTATTGAGTAAAACTTATTTTTAATTTTTTTCCACTTTATTTTTTTGTCCCACTCTGGGACTTCAACTTTTGGGGGTCTAATCCCCAGTACAAGCCTGGATCTCACAGGATTACAGGTAAGGCAGCCACAATGCCTATGGAAGGCATTGGGCTGCCTTCCCAGCCATCGGGTCCCTGTCCCTGCAGTGCGGGGACTGTCAGGGGTACCGCACATTCCGCGGTCACTGCTGACCGTGGCATTACGAGGGTTAATGCGCTGGCATCTGTGTTTTCACCGATGCCAACGCATACAGCAGGGGTCCGGCTATCAGTGACTGCCGGACCCCTGCCGCTGATCGAGTGGGCGCAGCTCGGGCATAGCTGTACGGCGCTGGGATTTGAACCAGGCGTGGATCTCACAGGACTTGTACTCCAGTGCAGTTTGTGCGTTCTCTTTTTCCATTTCCAAATGTTTTGGGGCCTCCACAAAAAATAAAAATAAAAAATATATATAAAAAACAAACAAACAAAAAAAAAGTTGGCTACCTCCTCTGCCTCTTCCACCTACACCGCCACGTCCCCCTCCTCCTCCACTCGGACCTCCATCTCCTGCCTCAAGACTATTATGTCTTATATTGGCAGATTAAAGAGGTATATCGGCTGCACCCAGCCAATGTGATCTCTTTGCCATTTCCCAATGTTTTGAGATCTTCACAAACCAAAACAATATATAATTGGCTGCCTCTTCTACCTACACCGCCACATCCGCCTCCACCTCCACTCGGACCTCCACCTCCTGGCTCAAGATTATTATTTCTTATATTTGCAGAGTAGAGTAGTATACCTGTTCTGCCCTAGCACAGGGAGATTCATTTCAGATCACGTCTATTTCATTTCTAATTCATTCTGCTGCAATTCTCGTATTTCTGTAGTGATTAGTTAGGTTATAGCACCATCTAGCAGTCTTAAAAATGTACTACATTTAGTTTTTCTGTTGATAAAGATTATTATATTTGTGGGTTTTGCAAAGCATTGTGGGACTGTAATGCATCCTGGGAAAGAGAAGCCCAGTCTCCAGTCTTCATGTTACAGGACATTAGCTGTGCTGTCTCCTGCATATCTCCCTTTCAAACCCCACAATCCTTGTACAAGCATATCTGTTAAGAATTCTACCTTTGTTTCAGGGACATTATGTATGCAGTGTTGTTTAGCTAGGTATAAGTGTTACTCAGGGAAGGGGTTGTAACTGTTAGATGCTAGACATGCATTCTTATGTATAGGTAGCCATTTTGGACATATGCTCAGTGTTAATGTAATGTTAGTATACATGCTGTTCTATGCTTTCTGCTAATACATGTTATGCCTTATACTTATACAAGTTTTTGTATTCTTATAGCTTTACCAATCTCAAATACTCCTGTTTTGCCAATAAACAAGCTAGACTACAAAGAACAGTCCACTTATTTGGAACACAGGACTGGTTTATACTGAATGTCACAGTGTATGAAGACAGAACAATACCGGCCACACCTCACAAAATGGCTAAAGGTCGCACACAGATTAAACAGACAAATGTTTTTCGGCCTCCACAAAAAAAAATGAAATTTTTTTTTTTTAAATAAATAATGTTGGCTAAAAAAAAAACTGTCATGTAATTGCTGTTTTTGCCACCTCACCTCCTCAAATTTTTTTATAAAATGTGATGAAAAAGTGATATGTATCCCATAATCATACCAATAAAATCTACAGCCAGCTCGCGAAGAACAAGCTCTAATACAGTTAGGGCTTGTTTACACGAAAGTATGGGTTCCATTGCCGTATGGCGGACCGCATATGCGGATCCGCAATAAACGGACACCGTTCACTTGAATGGGTCTGCAAATCCGGAGATGCAGTGTGGAACGGAAGCACTGCACGGAAACCCACGGAAGCACTACGGAGTGCTTCTGTGGGGTTCCGTTCCGCACAAAGATGGAACATGTCCTATTTTTTGCGGAATGGAGGGATGAGGACCCATTCAAGTTGAATGGGTCTGGATTCGTCCCGGAGTCCTCACGAATGTTCTCCGTGCATTGCGGACCGCAAATTGCGGCCCCAATGCACGGAACAGAACCCATACGTTCGTGTGAACAAGCCCTTACATTGGTGAAAAATTAAACACTAACCTGGATGTTAGTATATGGCGATGCAAAATGTAATTCATTTTTAATACAAAAATTATTTTATGCTGAAAAATTTGTAAAACAAAAAAAAGTATATAAATTTGATATCACCATAACCATATCAACCCACAAAATAAAATATATATATCACATGATGAACCCCATAAAAAATAAAAATGAAAAACAGAGAATTGCAATTTTTGCACACCTCACTTCCCAAAACATGGTATAAAAAAATAATCAAAAAGACATATGTACCCCTAAATGATACCAATATAAACTGCAGCCCGTTCCGCAAAAAAAAAAAAAACAAGCCCTCACACAGCTCAGTCGACAAAAAAATAAAAAGGTTATGGCCTCTAAAAATAATTTCAGCAAATTCCATGTTAGAAAATCCCAATGCCGCTTCTTCCCTTCTGAACATTGCCGTGCCCCCAAACAGCAGTTCATAACCACATATGGAGTGTAGCCATACTCACGAAAAATGGATAACAAATTGTGGTGTGCTTTTTCTCCTGTTACCCCTTGTGAAAATGAAAAAATTGGGGCTAAAACAACATTTTATTGGAAATAAAATGTAATTTTTCACAGCCAAGTGTTTCTAAATTTTTTGAAACGGTTCTTAGGTTAAAGCATTTACTTCACCCCGTGATAAATTCCTTGGGTGGTGTCGTTTCCAAAATTGGGTCACTTTTTGTGGTTTCCTTTCTAGGGGTACCTCAGGGTCTCTTCAAATGTGACATGGCACCCGAAAACCTTTCCAGCAAAATCTGCCCTCTAAAAACAATATCGCACTCCTTTCCTTTTGAGCCATACAGCAGTTTACGACCACATATGGCAGGGATGGCCAACCTGCGGCTTTCCAGCTGCTGTAAAGCTAAAACTTCCACCATGCCCTGCTGTAGGCAGTTTTGAATAAATTGAGGGTTGTAGTTTCTAAAATGCAGCTATTTTTTGTGTGGTTTCTACTAAGAAAGCCCCTTAAAGTCACTTCAGAACTGAATTGATCTTTAAAATTCATTTATGATTAGATATATGCGTCTTTTTGGAGTACAGTTTCTGTCACTGATTTTGGCACAAAGGTTATTTGTGGCAAAATCTGTGACTTTTGAGACTGGTACGCTAGTGCATAAAAAGGAGGTGTGGGCTTCTACATAACTTTGGTGCATCCACTGCTGGCGCAGAGGTATTAAGACTGGCGTCTAAATCGTCAGTCTTAACAAATGACCCCAATGGTTTTGAAATTTTTCTTCAAAATGTCAGTAATTGCTTCCAAAATTCAAAACCTTCTAAAATCCCCAAAAAATTAAAATTTACAAAATGATGCCAACATAAAATAGACATGTAGGGAATGTTAATTAGTAACTATTTTGTGAGGAATCACTATTTGTCTTAAAATCAGAGAAATTTAAATTTCGAAAATTGCAAATTTTTCCAAGTTTTTAGTAAATTTGGGATTTCTTATGATAAAAGTCAAACATATTAGCTCAAATTCACCACTGACATGAAGTATGAAGTGTCTTGAGAAAACAATCTTAGAATTGCCTGGATCAGTAAAAGCGCTTCAGAGTTATTACCAGATAAAGTGACACATATCAGATTAGAAAAATGGGGCTTCAGCATTTGGTCCAAACTGTTTTATGCAGGAAGGGGTTAAGATAATTTAGTCTGCCCATGTGACAATATGTTATGTTCTTTAAAAAGTTGTAAAAAGGGGTCTTGCGACCATTTTAAGTAAAAAACGTGAGTAAAAATGCTTGTAAATGACCCCCTATGAGTGCAGGGAGAGAATGCTTAAAAGGGTTTTCCAAGAGTTTATTTTGCTCACCTATTCTAAGGATAGGCCATCAGTATCTTATTGGTGGGGTCTGACAAATGGGAACCCCACCGATCAGCTGTTCAAAAAGGCAGCAATGCTCACAGTAGCGCCGTGGCCTTCTCTCATCTTTCTCTAGGCGAAGAGACGACACTTTCATCGGCCACATCGCCTAGGTACAGGTCAGCCCCATTCACTTCAATGGTGATGAGCTGTAACAGCAAGCACAGCCCCTATACAATGTACAGCGCTATGCTTGGTAAGCTGCGAGAAGACCGCAGAGCTCACCGTCGCACCAGTGCCTTTTCAAACAGCTGATTGGCAAGGATAGGTCATCAGTATCAAAATCTCAGAAAACCCTTTTAAGAGCAGCAGCGTATTCTCTCCTCAGCACATGCTGATAGAAGGGAAAACTATGTGATATTTATAAGGGGTTGTCCAAGTACAACAATGTATCCCCTATCGACAGGAATGGGGGAAAAGTGTCTGATCGGTGGGGATCTGACCACTGGGGCCCCTGCTGATCAGTGTGAAGGAGAAAGCTGACCACTTGTACCCATAGAGTTGATGTAACAGAGGCTGCTGTGCGTCACTGTTCCCCTGCTTACCGCTGTGGTCCCGGGCGCCATCTTCAGCGGTGATCTGCTGCCATTGTTTCCTTTCAGCCCTGGCAACAGCATGCTTGCTGCTTTTTTCCTGCAGCATTTCCTTAAGGGCTGGCGCGCTTCACTTCCTGTGTTTTATGGGTTGGATCATGTGACCTCACCAACTAATCCTAGCCCTCCTACACATATATAAGTGTCTCAGCCCCCTTCCCAGATGCCTCAGTGTCAAGGTCCTTGTGTCCTCCTGTCACGGAACCATGAACCAGACGTACAGCAAGAGATAAGTGAAAATAAGAAGGCTTTATTGAAAATAAAGCTGTAAAGCAAAAGTCCAAACGAATGGTGAAACCGAAGCAGAGTCTTTGAGAGGCCAGAGATCAGGAACCAGAAGGGTAGTCAGACGAAGCCAGGATCAGGAACCAGCAGGGTAGTCAGATGAAGCCAGGATCAGGAACCAGCAGGGTAGTCAGACGAAGCCAGGATCAGGAACCAGAAGCAGCAGCAGTCTTAGAAGCATGTGAACACAGGAGGACCAAGCAAGGAACTGAAGCCACAGACCTCCTATATATATGAGCTAGGCATCCAGCTCCTCCCAGTGGGAAGGAGGAGCCGCAGGGTGGAAGGCTACAAGAAACCCAGAAACCAAGATGGCCGCCAGCACATGTCAAACGAAGGAGAACAGCAAGAAGGTAAGACCATGACAGTACCTCCCCCTCAAAGGCCCCTCCTCCGCGGAGCAAAAAACGGTTTCTGAGGGAAGCGTGCGTGGAAGGCTCGGAGCAAGGCAGGAGCATGGACATCTGCGGAGGAAACCCAGGAACGCTCCTCTGGACCATAACCACGCCAATGGACCAAAAACTGCACCCGACCGCGGACCAGGCGTGAGTCCAGGATATTGCTCACCTCATACTCCTCATGATTGCCCACTCGGACCGGACGAGGCCGAGGAACCGAGGAAGTGAAACGATTACACACCAGTGGCTTCAACAGGGAGACATGAAACACGTTAGAGATCCGCATGCCAGGAGGAAGCGCAAGGGCATAGGCTACCGGGTTTACCCTGCGAAGCACTCGGAAGGGACCAACAAAGCGAGGCGCCAGCTTGGGAGTGGGCACTCGTAGGTTGAGGTTGCGGGTGGACAACCATACACGGTCTCCGACCTGCTAGGAAGGAGCAGGCGCTCGTCTGCGATCAGCCTGGAGTCTCTGGCGCTGCGCAGAGGCCTCAAGGGACTTCTGGATCTGTACCCAAGAAGCACGTAGGACGGAAAGGTGATCCTCCACAGCCGGAATATCCTGGGGAGAGAATACCTCCGGTAACACGGCAGGTTGGAACCCATAATTGGCCATGAAGGGAGACGTCCCAGAGGAAGAGTTCACCGCCGTGTTCCTGGCAAACTCAGCCCAAGGCAGAAGGTCAACCCAATTGTCTTGGTGATCGGAGACATAGCAACGAAGGAATTGCTCCAAGGCCTGATTGGATCGTTCTGCGGCCCCATTGGACTGAGGGTGGTAGGCCGAGGAGAAGGAGAGATGAATCCCCAACTGGGAGCAAAAGGCGCGCCAGAACCTGGACACAAACTGACTCCCCCGATCCGACACAATCTCCTTGGGCAAACCGTGCAACCGGAAGACCTCCCTGGCAAAAATCGTGGCCAACTCTTGTGCAGAGGGTAACTTCTTGAGAGGAACACAGTGGCACATTTTGGAAAACCGATCCCCAATCATGAGAATGACCGTATGGCCTCGGGATGCAGGGAGGTCCACAATGAAATCCATCCCCAGGTGTGACCATGGGCGCTCCCCGGTGGCTATGGGTTGCAGAAGGCCCAACGGAAGGTGCCGAGGGGACTTACTCTGGGCACAAACGGAGCATGCCGCTACATATGCGGCGATGTCGGAACGTAGGGAAGGCCACCAGAACAGCGTGAAACAGCCCAGGACAGCTGATTCTTTCCAGGATGCCCCGCGGTCTTGGAGTTATGGTAGGTTCGCAACAACCGAGTGCGCAACTCCTCAGGCACAAAACATCTGCCGTTGGGTCTCCCAGAGGGAGCACCAGATTGAGCCGCCAAAATCTGCTCACCCAGGGGAGAGGTCAGGCTGGTGCGAATGGCGGCCAGGATCTGATTCGGAGGTATGACCGAAGTCGGAATCGACTCCTCCCTGGACAGCTCGGAGTACTGCCGTGATAGGGCATCCGCCCTGATGTTCTTGGAACCGGGTAGGTAGGAGACCACGTAATTAAAACGTGACAAGAACAGAGCCCATCTGGCCTGACGTGGTGTCAATCTCTTGGCCTCAGAAAGGTAGGTCAGATTCTTATGGTCCGTCAGGATGAGAACCGGAACCACCGAACCCTCGAGCAGGTGCCTCCATTCTTTAAGGGCCTGCACGATGGCCAATAACTCCCTGTCACCAATCTGATAGTTGCACTCCGCGGAAGACAGTTTCCGGGAGTAAAACCCACAAGGAAGCAGAGGACCCTCTGGTGTTCTACGCTGAGACAGAAGGGCGCCTACTCCCGTCTCAGACGCGTCCACCTCGAGGACAAAGGGCAACCCAGGGTTGGGATGCGACAGAATCGGAGCCGACACAAAAGCGGACTTTAGGGCCTCAAAAGCTCGGATGGCCTCGAGCGGCCAGACCTGGGAATTACTGCCCTTCCTGGTCAGATCCGTGAGAGGCTTGGCCAGCATGGAAAAGTCCCTGATGAACTTCCGATAATAATTGGCGAAGCCCAAAAAGCGCTGCAGGGAACGAAGACCACTGGGCTGGGGCCACTGTAAGACAGCCGAAACCTTCTCAGCATCCATGGAGAACCCCTCAGCGGAAATGATGTAACCTAAGAAGGTTACCTGGGATCGGTGAAATTCGCATTTCTCAAGCTTACCGAACAGCTTGTTCTCTCGTAACCGTTGCAACACTCGTCTGACATCCAGAATGTGGGCCTCCATGGATTCAGAATATACCAAGATGTCATCCAAATAGACCACCACACACTGCTGCAACAGGTCACGGAAAACATCGTTGATGAATTCCTGAAAGACTGCGGGCGCATTGCACAACCCAAAGGGCATAACCAAGGATTCATAATGACCGGTCCTGGTGTTAAACGCGGTCTTCCACTCATCGCCCGCCTTGATCCTTACCAGGTTATATGCCGCCCTCAGGTCGAGTTTGGTAAAGACCGTGGCCCCTTTAAGGCGATCGAACAGCTCGGAAATCAAGGGTATCGGGTAAGCGTTCTTGATCGTGATGCGATTGAGACCCCTGTAATCGATGCAAGGCCTCAACTCACCGCCCTTCTTTTTCACAAAGAAAAATCCAGCCCCTGCCGGGGACGAGGATTTGCAAATGTGTCCGCGTGAAAGCGCCTCCCTCACGTACTCCTCCATGGCCTCATTCTCCGCTACCGACAGTGGATAGACTTTGCCACGAGGAGGAACGGCACCAGGTTGTAACTCTATGGCACAATCGTATGGGCGGTGCGGAGGTAGGGCAACCGCGCGCACCTTATCGAATACATCCCGGTACTCCTCGTATTCAGGGGGCAACAGAGAGTCCGAGGAAGTACACAGCAACTTGACAGACCCATGGATGCAACTAGCCCCACACTGCGGTGACCACGAGAGGATCTCGGCCGATCTCCAATCGAAAGTCGGATTATGCTTCTGGAGCCAGGGGTACCCCAAGACCACCGAGTAGTGTGGAGACGAAATAACCTGGAGGCAGACCGACTCTCTGTGAACGGCACCAATGGCTATCCCCACTGGAAGGGTCTCATGAGTCACGTGTGACGACAGAAGGGGTCTGCCGTCTATCGCCTCAAGAGCCAGTGGGGAACCTCGAGCCTGCAGAGGAATGGAATTGGCGGCCGCGAACACACTATCAATGAACAAACCACCAGCACCAGAGTCCACCAACGCCTGGGTCGTCACCAAGCCCCCGACCCAGGAGAGGACAACAGTGATCAGTGGTTTGTCAACACGGGAAACCGGGGACGAGGAGACTCCACCCAAGATCTGCCCCCGACAGGATCTCAGGTACGAGCGTTTCCCGGACGGTTCGGACATGCCAACCGAAAATGCCCACCGAGACCACAGTACATGCATCGACCCTCGCGTCTCCGGAGTACCCTTTCCCCCTCGGACAGGCGAGCAAACCCCAGCTGCATGGGTTCACCCCCAGACAAGTCATCCCCAGGAGGCGTGGGAGGAGAGGGAGGCACGGGTGGGACAGCAAACGTAGGCGCCAATCTGTTTGAAGACCTCCGCAGGCTCTCCTTAAAGGAAGGTCTCTCCCTGAGTCTGGTGTCAATCAAAATCAGGAAAGAAATAAGAGACTCGAGCTCCACTGGTAGGTCCTTAGCTGCAACCTCATCCTTCAAGGCATCCGAGAGACCATGAGAGAAAGCAGCGACCAGAGCCTCATTATTCCAGCCCACCTCTGCTGCCAGGGTACGAAACTCAATGGCGTATTCAGCTACGGATCGTGAACCCTGTCTGATGGACATAAGGAGCTTCGCGGCAGAGGCAGCACGAGCCGGCACATCGAATACCTTCCGAAGAGAAGCAACAAAAACCGGAAAACTCGGCAACCACCGGATTGTTGTTCTCCCATAAAGGGCTGGCCCAGGCCAAGGCCTTGTCCGAGAGCAGCGAGATCAAGAAGCCCACCTTTGATCTCTCAGTAGGAAAGGCATGTGGCAGCAACTCGAAATAAATGCCCACCTGGTTAAGGAAACCTCGGCACTGAGTTGGCTCTCCCCCAAAGCGCTGTGGAAGAGGGGCAGAACCGGTCATACCCCGAAACACCGCAGGCGCAACAACAGGTGTCGGGGTAGACTCTGGCGCAACAACCGGAGCGGCAGTAGGAGCGACAACCGACCCATCGGCAACGGGAGCGAAATGAGCCGTGCGTTCAAGCAGGGTTTGCAACGCCACAGCGAACCGACCCAACAGGTGATCCTGCTGATCAAGTCTGGCAACCAGCATGGGTAGCGAGGATGGCCCTGTACCGTCAGAACTCATGGCTTGGTCCTAATGTCACGGAACCATGAACCAGACGTACAGCAAGAGATAAGTGAAAATAAGAAGGCTTTATTGAAAATAAAGCTGTAAAGCAAAAGTCCAAACGAATGGTGAAACCGAAGCAGAGTCTTTGAGAGGCCAGAGATCAGGAACCAGAAGGGTAGTCAGACGAAGCCAGGATCAGGAACCAGCAGGGTAGTCAGACGAAGCCAGGATCAGGAACCAGCAGGGTAGTCAGACGAAGCCAGGATCAGGAACCAGAAGCAGCAGCAGTCTTAGAAGCATGTGAACACAGGAGGACCAAGCAAGGAACTGAAGCCACAGACCTCCTATATATATGAGCTAGGCATCCAGCTCCTCCCAGTGGGAAGGAGGAGCCGCAGGGTGGAAGGCTACAAGAAACCCAGAAACCAAGATGGCCGCCAGCACATGTCAAACGAAGGAGAACAGCAAGAAGGTAAGACCATGACACCTCCTAAGGTTCCTGATATCCGCTTGTGTTCCTGTGTTCCTGACTTGTACTTGTGTTCCTGGACACTGCTACCTGTTTGATCCCTGCCTGCTTGCCTTGAGTCTCCTGTTGCTGACCCAGATTGCCTGACCTGTACCTGTGCTGCCTTCCCTGAGCTATTGCCTGTCTGACTTTGCCTCTGCCTCATCCTTCGGTCCTGCACTGTTGCTCCTGATAATGACTCAGCCTGTTGACAACGCCTGTACCTTTGGTAACTTTCTCAAGTACCTCCTGGTCTGCCTGGACCAGTTGCCTCATGTGCCTACCCTCCTCAAGAGGTAGCGACCTGGTGTTCCCCTTGGGAAAGTCTATCCCCACCATCAGTGGTACTGTGAAGATCGAGGGGTTCACTTAGACAATGCCCTTAGAGGAGGTAGGACATTCGTGGCACAGTGGGTTCACAACCGCTGGTTCGTGACAGTACACTGAGGCCATGGATCCCGCTTGTCACCCCAAGCCTGTCGTTCAGGAATTGTTACATGAAGTGAGGCGTCAGAGCGAACATCAGGATGTGATGATGCAGTTCATGCAAAATGTTGCTGCTCGTCTGGATGCCATCTCTTCTCCAGTTACTGCAGGGTCACCAGTCGCTGCTACTCCTGTAATTCCAACACTGGTGAATGTGGATTTGTGTGCCGCTGGTGTGCAACTCCCTCTGCCATGATGCTATGGTGGAGAACCAAAAACCTGTTGTGGATTCCTGAGCAAGTGTCTGATCCACTTTGAGTTGCATGGGCAGAAGTTTCCCACTGAAAGGTCCAAGATTGCCTTCATTGTGTCCCTGCTGTCTGATGAGGCCCTTGCTTGGGCAAATCCTATTTGGGAACATGAAGGTCCAGAGACCACTAATCTGCAGTCTTTCCTGGCTACCTTCCGGCTGGTCTTTAAAGAGCCTGGCCGCACGTCCTCCGCTGCGTCTACGACAGGGTTCCTTGTCTGTGGGTCAGTATGCCATTTAGTTTCTTACCCTGGCTGCCGAACTTGCATGGAACAATGAGCCTCAACTGGCGGTATTCTGGGAGGGCCCTTTCTGACCAGATTAAGGATGAATTAGCTGGTCGCGACCGTCCGTCTACTCTGGATGACCTGATCACCTTGGCCACAAGGATAGATATGCGTTTCAGGGAACGTTCTAGGAAGGTCAAAGGCACCAGAAGACTACCCCGTTTGGCTCCATCCTTCCAGAGGCCGGTTCTTCCTCTAGTGTCCATCCCATCTGAAGAGCCCATGCAAATAGAGTGCCTTCGATTGTCTGACCAGGAACATTTACGCAGCAAAGCAGAGAACCTGTGTCTGTATTGTGGAGGCAAGGCCCACTTTGTGCGTAATTGTGCATAGAAGCCATAAAACGCCAATGTCTAGGGTCAGTTGGAAGGTGGTCCTAGACAAGAAGAAGTCCTCTCCGAAACTTTCAGTTCTGGTGACTCTCTCTGTGCCTGCATTCTTGGACTCTGGGTCAGCCGGTAACTTTATTCAGCAAGCTCTGGTCCATCAGTACCAGTTTCCTACCATCCGTCTAGAAAGGCCTCTGTTAGTGGCTTCCGTAAATGGACTGCCACTTCCTGAACCTGTGCTTTTTGTTACTATGCCTCTTAAGTTGCAAATAGGGGTTCTGCATTCTGAGATGATCTTCTTCTATGTGCTGCCAGCGTCCGTGAATCTGGTTATCCCTGGTCTTCCCTGGCTGCGTCAGCACACTCCAGTTCTGGATTGGCACTCCGGTCAGATTCTGCAATGGGGATCACCTGCCAGTTCACCTGCTTATCAGAGGTCCGACCTGCTTCTGCTTCTTCGCCTACTGTACCTCAAGACCTGCCTGGACTTCCGCAGCAGTATGCCAGTTTTGCGGATGTCTTCAGTAAGAAAGAGGCCAAGACCCTGCCTCCTCATTGTCCTTGTGCAGCAGGCCATCCCCTGGGGCCCTATTAGCTATACTGAGTACCCAGGTGTAGGAATGGCCTAGTGGTATAGGGTGGCCTAAAATGTCCCTTTATGTTGTATGAGTGTCACGGTGCTCCTACCTGGATACGGCTGGACTCCAGGTGTTGGCTCTGAAGCAAACAAATAGTGAGGAATAGTTGAGGATTATGAAGAAATAATTCCAGACCTTGTGATGAAGTTGAATAGCAGCTTTACTTTGATAAACTTTCATCAGACACAATCTTCCAGCTTTGACTTGGTTCCAGCAGGCTTTGACATTAAAACTCTGGCAGGCAAACTTGTTTCTCCTACATCTGTTGCTCTCTGGCTCTGCTGTACTGACATGCTGACTGTATAACTTTGCTTCTTCTTTATGCTGCAACTTCTCTCTTTGTATGGTCTGTCTCTAGATTAGGCCAGGACACTTTACTCCTGAGGCTCTAAGCTGTGCCCTCCACATCCAGCAGAACTGAAGGTACTCTGGCTGGCTTGGGTTGGGTTTGGGCACATCCAGCAGGGACGTGCCCAGCACACCCACCTTCCCCTAGCAGGGGGTAAGCTAGACTAGACTAGACTGGTCCCCACCCTTCCTGCAGGAAGTGGGACTCGCCCACTCCTCCATAGAGCTGGGTTAGAATAGAATGGAGAGCTCAATTCTCTGTAAGTACAGCTCTGCAGTGTTTGCTGCCACCTGTTAGTGAACCAGGCAGATTGCATTTTAACATAACAGTTGCATTAGAAATAGGAATGCACAGTGTATAGGACCTGAAATAAATGCATAGATAACATGATATTAGCCCATTAAAGACAGTAGGCGGGTGAAGAAGTGTTGATGCCCCTCTGGGGCATTATAATTGTCTGATTGACCTTCTGCCTGGTGCCACTCCTCTTAGTGGTCAAGTCTACCTACTCTCACTTCCTGGGACCCAAGCGATGTCTAATTACATCAAGGAGAATCTCGAGAGAGGGTTTATCCGGAAATCTACTTCACCAGCAGCTGCCGGGTTATTCTTTGTACAGAAAAAAGATAGATCCTTACGGCCCTGTATCGACTATCGAGGTCTGAATAAGGTCACAGTCAAAAATTGATACCCTCTTCTGCTAATCTCCGAACTCTTTGACAGGATCCGGGGAGCTAAGGTCTTCACAAAATTCGACCTGCACGGCGCATACAACCTTATCTGCATTCGAAAGGGCGATGAGTGGAAGACTGCTTTCAATACCCGTGATGGACACTACGAGTATCTCCTCATGCCCTTCGGTCTGTGCAATGCTCCCGCATTATTCCAGGAGTTGGTAAACGATATCTTTCAGGATCTGCTCTATGTCTTTGTGATAGTGTACCTGGACGATATACTGATCTATTCTCCAGATTTGACCACTCACCGGAAGCATGTATGTTTGGTTTTACAGCGGTTGAGAGAGAATCGACTTTATGCCAAACTCGAGAAATGCATCTTTGAAAAATCTACCGTACCGTTCCTCGGATACATAATCTCGGATGCTGGGTTGCAGATGGATCCTGAAAATGTAATGCAGTAATGCTGCTATACAGCGCTTCCTTGGAGTTTCTAATTTCTATCGTCAGTTCAGCCCGAATTTTTCATCTCTTACATCTCCGATCTCCGCTCTTACTAAGAAAGGGGTGAATGCCAGAGTCTGGACTCCTGAGGCAGAGGCCGCCTTTGTCCAATTAAAAAGATCCTTTGCTTCTGCACCTGTTTTGCATCATCCAGATGTCTCCTGCCAATTCTATTTAGAAGTGGATGCCTCCTCCATAGGAGCCGGTGCTGTTTTACTACAGAAAGGTTCCAAGGGCAAGATGTTTGCATGTGGATTTTTCTCCAAGCTCTTCTCCCCTGCCGAGAAGAATTACTGTATAGGAGACAGAGTTTCTAGCCATAAAACTTGCCTTGGAGGAGTGGCAGAATCTATTGGAGGGGGCCTAGCATCCAGTGATAATCTTCATCGACCACAAGAACCTTACATATCTGCAGATAGCCCAGCGTCTGAACCCTCACCAAGCCAGATGGGCACTCTTCTTCTCCCGTTTTGATTTTGACTTTCACTTTCGCCTGGCCGAGAAGAACATCAAGGCGGGTGCTCTGTCTTGGTTATTTGACTTCTCCGACCAGCAGGAGGAGCCCCAGTACATTGTAGATCCTGCTCGCTTGATCACAGTGGCTCTTGTCCTGGTAAAAGATATCCCTCCCAGGAAGACATTCGTGCCATCTGCCAAGAGAAAACGTATTCTAGCTTGGGGGCACAACTCCAAACTGGCTGGTCACCCAGGCATCCGCAAGACCATAGAACTTTTGTCTCGCCACTACTGGTGGCCCACACTGTCTAAGGATGTGCGTGATTATGTGTCTGCCTGCACCGTCTGTGCTCAGAATAAAGTCTCCAGGACCTAACCACCCAGGCTGTTGTTACCTCTTCCTGTTCCTAATGCCCCATGGCAACACATTGCCATGGACTTTGTTACAGATCTGTCCTCTTCTGCCGGATTTACAGCTATCTGGGTGGTCGTGGACCGGTTCTCCAAGATGGTGCACTTCGTTCCTTTGGCTGGACTGCCTTTGACTGCTGAACTTGCTAAACTGTTCATGAGACACATATTCCGCTTGCATGGTCTACCTTGGCATATTGTTTCCGATTGTGGAGTCCAGTTTACCTCTAAGCTCTGGAGAGCTCTTTGCCAGCTGCTCGAAATTGAGCTGGACTTCTCCTCCGGTTATCATCCCCAGACCAACGGGCAAGTAGAGCGGGTCAATAAAATATTAGGGAACTATCTCCAGCATTTTGTTTCAGCCCAACACGACAACTGGGTACAATTGCTACCTTGGGCTGAATTCTGCTATAACAACCACTCTAGTCAGTCTACTGGATTCTCTCAATTCTTTGTCGTTTATGGACAACACCCTCGTACTCCTCTCCCTGTTCCTAGATCTCCTGGGGTACCAGCTGCGAATTCCCTTTTTAAGGATTTTTTGAAGATTTGGCGTGACACCAAGGACTGCATCAACAAAGCGGTGACTCGCATGAAAACGAATGCAGACAAGAGAAGAAGAAAACCACCTCAGTTCTCTTCTGGAAATAAGGTATGGCTCTCCTTTGAAAACATCCGCTTAAGGGTACCCAGTTTCAAGTTTGGTTCCTTGGACCCTTTGAAGTATTGAGGAGGATCAACAAAGTGACATATAAGTTATGTCTGCCTCTCTCTCTGCATATTCCTAATATCTTCCACGTGTCCCTACTAAAACCAATAGTTCTTAATTGCTTCTCGACGGCTCCTTCTACTCCAACTCCGGTATCTGAAGATTTTGACAAGATATTTGAGGTCAAAGACATTCTGGACATCAAGAAGCGTGGCAATAAGACCTACTATCTTGTGGACTGGAAGGGCTTTGGTCCCGAGGAAAGGTCTTGGGAACCATAAGAAAACATTCATGCGCCGAACTTGATAAAAAGGTTTCTGTCTTGTCGTGGACTCAAGAAGAGGGGGCTTAAGGGGGGGTACTGTAACAGCGGCTGCTGTGCGCCGCTGTTCCCCTGCTTACCGCCACTGTTCCCAGGCGCCGTGTTCAGCGGTGATCTGCTGCCAGTGTTTCCTTTCAGCCCTTTCCTGCAGCATTTCCTTAGGGGCCGGCGCGCATCACGTCCTGTGTTTTATGGGTTGGATCATGTGACCTTGCCAACCAATCCTAGCCCTCCTGCTCATATATAATTGGCTCAGCCCCCTTCCCAGATGCTTTAGTGTCAAGGTCCTTGTGTCCTCCTAAGGTTCCTGATATCCACTTGTGTTCCTGTGTTCCTGACTCGTACTTATGTTCCTGGACTCTGCTACCTGTTTGATCCCTGCCTGCTTGCCTTGACTCTCCTGTTGCTGACCCAGATTGCCTGACCTATACCTGTGACGCCTGCCCTGACCTATTGCCTGTCTGACTTCGCCTCTGCCTCATCCTTCGGTCCTGCACTGTTGCTCCTGGTAATGACCTGCTGACAACGCCTGGACCAGCTGTCTCGTGTGCCTACCCTCGTCAAGAGGTAGCGACCTGGTGTTCCCCTCGGGAAAGTCTATCCCCACCATCAGGTGTATTGTAAAGATCGAGGGGTTCACTTAGACAACGCCCTTAGAGGAGGTAGCGCACGTGGCACAGTAGGTTCACACCCGCTGGTTCGTGACAGTTGAATAAAGGGGCAGTAGGGAAGCATATCCCCTGCTCACTCATGATCAGTGGGGGTTCCAGACATCAGGACCCTACCGATCTAATAGTTACCCACTATACTGGATAGGGAATAACTTGATGTACCCGGAATACACCTAAAAGGGGTTGTCCCATTAAACGAGTTGTCTCACTTCAGCAAGTGGCATTTATCATGTAGAAAAAGTTGATACAAGCCACTTACTGATACAGTATATTGTGATTGTGCATATTGCCTCCTTTGCTGGCAGGATTAATTTTTCCAGCACATTATATACGGCTCGTTTCCATGGTTACGACCACCCTTCAATCCAGCATCGGTGGCTGTGCTTGCACACTATTGGAAGAAGCAGTTGCCTCTCTGGTGGCAAGAACCATAGGAATGCACATAGACCATTGTTTTTCCTATCGTGTGCAAGCACACCACAGATGCTGGATTGAAGGGTGGTCGTAACCATGGAAAAGAGACATATATAATGTGATAGAAAAATTAGTCTACCCAGCAAAGGAGGCAACATGGACATTCACAATATATTAGTAAGTGGCTTGTATTAACTTTCTCTACATGATAAATGCTGTTTGCTAAAGTGAGACAACTCCTTTAAAACAACGTATACCCTATCTATAGGACAGGGGATAAGTGATAAATGATGGTCAGCAGTCCCACCAATGGGGCTCCATTCAGCTTTGTAGGACTGCCAGAGATAGGCAGGTCAATATATTTGACTGTCCTATACAGTTCAATGGAGCCGCAAACACTCCAGTGGTCGGACACCGGCCGATCAGACACTTATTCCCTATCCTGTAAATGGGGGATTAGTTGTCCTAATGGGGCAACTCTTTTAACCTCTTAAGGACACATGACGTACCGGTACGTCATGTATAGTTCCGATCACTGCCGCCCGGCGGGCGGTGATCGGAGCCCGGTGCCTGCTCAAATCATTGAGCAGGCACCTTGGCTAGATGCGCCGGGGGGTCCTGTGACCCCCCCCATGTCGGCGATCGCAACAACAGCAGGTCAATTCAGACCTGCGGTTTGCTGCGTTTCCGGGTTATTCGGGTCTCTGAGAACCCGATAACCCGGAACAGGATGGTGATCGGTGGTGTGATAATACACCACCAATCACCATCCTGCAATCCTGAGAGGTGATGGTGACATCACCTCTCAGGATCGCCTCTGATTGGTAGGTGGGCGGGCCGGTGGGAGATTCAAATCATAGCAGCGCTCCTCTCCTCCTCCTTTTGTGTCCGGAGCACGCAGTGCACGTGTGGATCTGAGCCAGCATCACCCCATCTGTGCCCCAGCACCCATCCTTGCCCCAGGACCCTATCTGTGCCCCAGCTCCCCCATCTGATCAGCCAGGTAACCAGGTAATTGCATCACCCTAAGTAGGTTGTCTGGAGTCCACAGCACAGCTGTGTGACCCTAGACCCCCCAGGGGCGCTGCCGCTTCCCCCCTGCCCCCCACCACAACCATAACCGCCATGTTAGGGACCCTGTGGCCCACCCTAGTACGAGCAGCTCTGGGGCTCATACTAGTTTTCCGGCCCACCAGTTAAATCCACCGGAGCCCCCTGCTGGTGAACTTGTTTGGTGAACCCCAGAGCGATTTGAGCCTGTGATTCCTGATTTTGTAGGCCAACCAGGAATCCAGATTTCCACAGTTGGCTTCACTGAATAGGACTTTGTTAGTCATTTTTTCAGTGACCAACTGGCAAATCTAATGGTGGAGCAGACGAACCTGTATGCCCAACAGTTCGTTGCTCAATACCCGGGCTCCTTTTTGGCTAGGCCAGGTGGCTGGACCCCGGTCAGTGCAGCCGAGATGAGGACATTTTGGGGCCTCGTGCTGCATATGGGCCTAGTCAAGAAACCTAGTGCCAGGCATTACTGGAGTGGGGACGTCCTCTACCAGACCCCACTTTACAGTACGGCCATGACACGCTCCCGGTTTGAGGCCATCCGGAAATGCCTGCATTATTCAGATAATGCAGCATGTCCCCCCCAAGGTGATCCTGCCTATGACCGTCTGTATAAGATACGGCCAAATTTGTACAGGCCTATGTACCTGGAAGGGAGGTCGCGGTTGATGAGTCTCTCATTGCATTCAAGGGGAGACTCATTTTCCGCCAGTATGTTCCCTCAAAGCGGGCGAGGTATGGCGTGAAGCTGTACAAACTTTGTGAGAGTACCTCAGGGTACACTTACAAGTTTTGTGTGTACGAGGGGCGAGATTCCCGTATTCAACCCCCAGAATGTCCCCCCACTCTGGGTGTTAGCAGGAAACTTGTGTGGGACCTTATGCACCCACTGCTAGATAAAGGTTATCACCTGTACGTTGATAACTTTTATACTAGTATCCCCTTGTTCCAGTCCCTCGCCGCCAGATCCACGTCCGCTTGTGGGATTGTGCGGAAAAATCAACGCGGCATCCCTGCCCACCCCCTCCAGGTACCTATCCCCAGGGGTGATACCCGTGCCCTTACCACTGGAAACCTGTTGCTGGTCAGATATAAAGACAAGCGGGATGTCCTTGTACTGTCCACAATTCATGGTAACGGCATCACCCCTGTCCCTGTGCTAGGTACCGCAGCAACAGTCCTCAAGCCCGATTGTATCGTCAACTACAATCGGTATATGGGAGGAGTTGATCTCTCTGATTAAGTCCTCAGCCATATAATGCCATGCGCAAAACCCGGGCATGGTACAAAAAAGCTGAGGTCTACTTGGTGCATGTTGCCATTTACAACTCTTTTGTGCTGTCCCGGAGCGCTGGCAACACAGGGACATTCCTTCAGTTCTATGAGGCAGTCCTCAAGGCCCTGATCTTTTCGGACCGGGAAAGAGCAGGCCAGAGTACCTCGGGAACTGGAGGCGCCTGGATCGTCCCTGGCCAACACTTTCCAGGTGTGGTCCCCCATACTGGAAAGAAGGGACGAACCCAAAAAAGGTGCAGTGTGTGTCACAGGAGGGGGATACAGAAGGACACCACTACTCAATGTGACACGTGCCCCGATCATCCGGGCCTCTGCATTATTGGTTGCTTCAGGGAGTATCACACTTCCATGGAGTACTAAATTTATATCCCAATTTAGCCACTGACCGGATAAAAAAACTATGGTTCTCAGACTTGAGACACCAAAAAAAATTGTAAAAACTAAAATAATTTAAAAAAAGTATAGAAATTAGGTAATCTCCGCGTCGGTAATAATCTTCTCTATAAAAATACCCCATGACCTAACCCCCCAGATTAACAGGGTCCAAAAAGAAAAATAGCAAATAACAAAAAGTTTAATAGCAAGTGATCAAAAAGTCATATAGCCCCCAAAATGGTGCCAATAAAACCTTCCTCTCATCCCGCAAAAAATTAGCCCCTACATAAGATAATCGCCTAAAAACAAAAATAAATAAATGACTAATTTAAGATTTTTGCTAAAAAAGGATAATATAGTCTAAAACCTAAATAATTGTAAAAAAGTAGACTTATTAGGTACAAAAAAATAAAACGGTGCAAAAAAGAAAGTTTTTTTGTCACCTTACATAACTAAAAGTTTAATAGCAAGCGATCAAAAAGTCATATAGCCCCCAAAATAGTGCCAATAAAACCGTCCTCTCATCCTGCAGAAAATGAGCCCCTACATAAGATAATCGGCACGTCTGTAAGAATCTCCTCTATAAAAATACCCCATGACCTAACCCCCCAGATTAACACAGTAAAAAAAAAAAAATTAAAAACGCTGCCAAAACAGCTATTTTTGGCACTTTTCCATTTCAATCCGTTTTTTCCGGTAACAAAGCAACAACCAAACAAAACTTAATATTTATTACCCTGATACTGCAGTTTACAGAAACGCCACATTTGTGGTTGTAAACTGCTGTATCACTAAAAGGCAGGGCGCAAAATGAAAGGACCGACATGGTTTCTGGAAGGCCGATTTTGATGCACCCCTAGAGTAGAAACTCCATAAAAGTGACCCCATCTAAGAAACTATACCCCTCAAGGTATTCAAAACTGATTTTACAAACTTTATTAACCCTTTAGGTGTTCCTCAACAGTTAATGGCAAATGGAGATGAAATTTCAGAATTAAAATTTTTAGTAACCTTACCTCACAAAAATGTAATGTAGAGCAACCAAAAATCATATGTACCCTGAAAATAGCCCCAAAAAACCGCCACCTTATCCCGTAGTTTCCAAAATGGGGTCACTTTTAGGGAGTTTCTACTCCAGGGGTGCATCAGGGGGGTTGAAACAGGACACGGTGTAAATAAACCGGTCCATAAAAATCAGCCCTCCAAAAACCACACGGCTCTCCTTTCCCTCTACCCCCCGCCGTGTGGCCGTACAGTAGTGTACGACCACATATGGGGTGTTTCTGTAAACGGCAGAGTCAGGGCAATAAAGATACAGTCTTGTTTGGCTGTTAACCCTTGCTTTGTTAGTGGAAAAAATGGGTTAAAATTGAAAATTTGGCCAAAAAATTAAATTCCTAAATTTCATCCCCATTTGCCAATAACTCTTGTGCAACACCGAAAGGGTTAACAAAGTTTGTAAAATCAGTTTTGAATATCTTGAGGGTGTAGTTTCTTAGATGGGGTCACTTTTATGGAGTTTCTACTCTAGGGGTGCATCAGGGGGGCTTCAAAGTGTAAATAAACCAGTCCAGCAAAATCTGCCTTCCAAAAACCATACGGTGCACCTTTCCCTCTACGCCCTACTGTGTGCCCGTACAGTAGTTCACGGCCACATAAGGGGTGTTTCTGCAAACGACAGAATCGGGGAAATAAATATTGAGTTTTGTTTGGCTGTTAACCCTTGCTTTGTTACTGGAAAAAATTGATTAAAATGGAAAATTTGCCAAAAAATCTAAATTCTGAAATTTTATCTCCATTTGCCATTTAACTCTTGTGGAACACCTAAAGGGTTAACGACGTTTGTAAAATCATTTTTTTTTTTTAACTTTCAAGTTTTATTGATTTTTCAACATAAGAATATCAGATAGTAATTGTATATATATATTGTATTGTTACATAGTCAATCCAACATAAGAATATCAGATAGTAAATATGTCACTTGCATAATCCAATATCAATTGTTAACATATGTAAAGTACATCCTTGACATATACGTCATATTTTAACATTGTCAATCCAAAAACATACTAATACATTTAAGTCCAGAACTTGTGATCCTTCCATGAGCTATAATTTATTCCAATATCCAAAAATCCAGGTGTGAGTAGTCGTATAGTCGGAATATATTTTTCTATAACGTGTCACTATATAGTTGTTCATTATATAATTGTTCATCCACCGTTCTCTCCCACTATGTATACTATACCATCAGTCATTATAAAGCCAAAGAGGAGATTTTAGCTGCAAACGGTAGGGAGTTCCACAACTCCCATCTTTTGTGAGTTTGTAAGCGGTCAGAGTAAGAGTTTGCATATATATATATATTCATGCTGCATATATTGATTTACTAGAGAGATCACATCAGCTAGCTGAGGTGTAATAGGTAACTTCCAGGAGGTCGCAATAAGCTTCCTTGCAGCTGACAGAATGCCTATTATAACCGGTCTATGGGAGTAAGGTAGATGCCCCATTCCCATGGATAACACAGCTAATGGAGGGCTGAGGGGAATCAGGAAGTTTGCTACTGTCGAAATAAGGTCAAAAATCTTCTTCCAAAATGGGAGAATAACAGGGCATGACCACCACATATGGGATAAACTTCCCTTTTCCCCACAGTTCCTCCAGCAGTTTGAACTATAGTCAGGATCCATATGGGCTATACGGGCTGGAGTCAAGTACCATCTAAGCTGTATTTTCCTATTTTGTTCTATGTGATTGATGCATTTGGCAGTAGCTATCGTCCAATGGAAAGCATCCTTCCACTCCTCAACCGTCCAAGAGCTCCCCAACTCTTCTTCCCACTTCTCCATAAAGCTTAGCTTTGCTTCTAATGTAGGGCCAATTGCATGATATGCAGTCTCAAGTCCTTTCTTTTGACCTGTCTTACTAATGAAATATCTACTAAAAGGAGTAGTCCTAGTCAATTGGTCAATGGGAGGTCTCGCCCTTTGTAGCATATGTCTAACTTGGAGGTATTGATAAAAACAAGTGTTAGGTATACCATAAGTTTGATGTAAGGTCTCAAATGTTTTAATGGTAGAACCCTCGTATAGCTGTTCCAGACATAAAATACCTGCTTTCTCCCATTTATCCAGCAAGAGATCAGGAACCCCATACGTGAGTGCAACCAGTGGGATCTCAGATCTCGTAGGAGAGAAAAGCTTCCCTTTCTCTATACAATGGCACCAGGTTCAATCTGCCGCCCGCATAGTCAAGAGGGGGGGTGAAAGTTTAAGCACCTCTAAGGAATGGGCAGCAAGAAAGCCTGGAAGAGAACCCATTTATGTGTAAGTGGATTCTAATTCGTGCCATCTCTGTGGCGAGGAAGGCGCCCACCACTCTTTTGTTTGTTCAATGAGGTTCGCTTTGTAATAGCGAGTAAGGTCTGGAACCCCCAATCCCCCCTCCCTCAGCTTTGGATATAGGGCACGTCGGTCCACTGTAGGTGGTTTGTTACCCCATATAAATCTTAGAAGGTCCGACTGTAGCGACCCTATTATTTTATGTGGTATTATAAGAGGTATACATCTCAGTTTATAGAGAATCTTAGGTAATATCATTTTGACCGCATTAATTCTGGCCACCCATGACATAAAAAGCTTAGAGTATTCGGCATAATCCACTAATAATTCTGTTCTCAGGGAATTGTAGTTACTTCTCACTAAATTTAGTAATAGAGACGTTAGTGAAATGCCCAAGTATGTTATGCCAACCTCTGCCCATTGAAATGGAGCTTTATCCAGGAGCTCCCTTTTGAGAGTGTCTTGAATCGCAAATGGGATAACATGCGATTTTGTGACATTAAGTTTATATAAAGAGGCTCGTGCATACTCCTTTAAAACTGCCATGACATTTGGAAGAGATCTTTCTGGGTAAGTCAGTGATAGCAGAACATCATCTGCATATAGTCCAATTTTGTGTGATGTGTTCCCCACTTGTATACCTAAAATACCTGGGTCCGTGCGGATTCTTTCTGCCAGGGGTTCCATCACCAGCGCAAACACCAACGGTGATAAAGGGCAACCTTGTCTGGTACCGTTCGTTATATCAAAACTTTTGGAATAAAAGCCGGATGCCAATACACGAGCTGATGGAAAGGAGTATAGGTTTAAAATAGCCGACAGAATAGGTCCTCGGAACCCAAAATGATTCAACACCTCTTTCAGAAACCCCCAGTGCACCCTATCAAAGGCTTTTTCTGCATCAAGAGAAACAAAGATCGTGGGTGCACCAGAGGCATCGGCTAGCTGAAGTAGGTCAATCACTCTACGGGTTCCATCTCTGTATTGACGGCCTGGGATGAAACAAACTTAATCTGTGGACACCAATTTAGGAAGAAGGGGCTGTATTCTCAGGGCTAGCAACTTGGAGAATAACTTTAGGTCATTATTTAATAAAGAAATGGGACGGAAATTTGCTGGAATATCATGAGGTTTCCCTGGTTTGGGGATTGTCGTGATAATGGCGCATAACATTTCTTTGGGTATACTGCCTGGGAGTAGAAATGCATTAAAGAGCCGCGTGAGGTACGGTAGTAAGCTTACTTTCTAAGGTTTTATAATAATCTCCCGAAAAGCCACCTGGGCCTGGGGCTTTATGCAGTTTCAGTGATTTTATAGCGGTATCTACTTCCAGTTCCGAGAAGGGGATATTAAGCGATCTCAAATCTTGAGGGGTGATGTTCGGGAGAGATACTGATTTTAAGACATTCTGTATAGTATGTGAGGTGGGTTGTGGGGTGTCATTGTCATCTTTCAAATTGTAGAGTGAGCTATAGTAATCCGCAAATGCATCCGCAATATCAACCGGATGTGTAGTCATCTCTCCATTATTTTGCTTCATTGATTATATGCGGGAGGCTACCTCCCTTTTTTTCAATCTACGAGCTAGCATAGCACCGGCTCTATCTCCTAAGTGATACAACTTTGCCTTTGAGCGGGTTATGGCCTTTTCACATATGCAGAGCAGGAAAGAGCGAAGTTGGAAGCGCAAATCTGTGAGTTGAGCTGATAATGTATCAGTAGGGGCTGCCTTAAATTGCTCCTCCACCTCCACTATTCGAGTTAAGATTTCTTGCATTTGTTTATCTCTTTGTTTCTTAATCTTAGACGCAGTTCGAATGAAAAGACCTCTCATAAAGCTTTTATGGGCGCACCATAATGTGGAGATATTGACATCTGAAGTGTCATTGAGATCAAAGTATTCGTCTAAAGCTTTAGAGAATAGTTTGTATCGGTTTTCATCTCTCAGCAAATATGAGTTAAGGCACCAAAGCGGCGGGTTAGGATTAGGGTAATTATCTGAGATATGTAGATAGATTGGAGCGTGATCAGACCAGGTAATATTGCCTATTGCGGTGTGAATGGTTTTATGGAGGAGGTCTTTGGAGATAAGGAAGTAATCTATTCTAGACTGGGAGATATGAACCTGAGACACAAAGGTGTAATCCCTTTCCGTTGCATGCTGATACCTCCATACATCATGTAGGGGAGTAGTTTTGAGTAGCTTACCCAACGCAGGCCGATGACCCACCGTTTTCTTGGAACAGTCCAGAGAGGTGTCAATGGGTAAATTAAAATCTCCACCTAAAATGATGGAACCCCTGGCAGAAATCAACAGTTTCTTGAAGAACCGTGTAAGGAAAGAAATAAACATTAGCTATAGTATACTCAGCATGATTTATGGAGAAAAGGAGAATAATATATCGTCCCGCTTGATCAATAATTGTTTGATGTGCTTTAAATTGGACCGAGCGTCTAATCCCTATAAGAACCCCAGCTTTTTTAACCTCTGAAGATGCAAAGTATAGATGTGGGTAGTGCCTATTAGAACATCTACCGGTATCTTTGGCCAGTAAATGAGTTTCTTGAGCTAGCAGTATATCACATTTGCTCTTATTGGCATCATTCCATAGCGCAGAGCGCTTGTAGGGGGAGTTTAAACCCCTCACATTTATAGACATTAGGTGTAATACCATTGTGAGCTTGTGGGAGCAAACAGATACTTAGCGTTATTCAGGAGAGAACGGTGGATTACAGGTGGCATGTTAGACATAATAAATTCAGGATTACATTGAAGCTGGAAAAAATAACAGTAGTTAACAAGATCACAAAGTGAAACTAGGCAAACATGCCTATATTGGTATGATAACCAATGATGAGCGCCCATGAGTTTTCAGGAGTGCAAAGGTTTCCGAAATAGACAATAAGATCCTGAAAGGATCACCTTAACTTATAAAAACAATAAGCTACTTGAGGCTAGAATAAGTGAATAGAAACTTGGCATAGTAAATACGTCTATGAGGGTGTTACCCTTTCTATCTCACTCTATAGACAGACAGGCAAAGATGTTAATTAACCTATAGAGGGGTTAGTTATAGAGTAAGTACAGAATAGAAGGACAGTAGTTTCGCAGCATAGAATATATGAACCGTCCCACAGCACAGGATAGATTTTATATTAAAACAACATTCAGGTTATCTCCTCATCAGTGTGTTTGGGGGACAGCCGATCATTCTTTCTCTTATTACTTTTCCCGTGTCTGCCAGCTTGTGCAGTGGACCATGGGATCGAGGCTGGTAGTACTGGAAAAGCCTGCCAATTTTGCACACTACACCAATCTTCAATGGAGATCATGGGATCTCCCAGCGCCGATAAGAGTTCCGTAAGGTCCTCATGCTGCCGAATAGTAAATTTTTTCCCCGCCACCGTAGTGGTGAGTCCAAACGGGAACATCCAGCGGTACATTATCTTCCTACTCCGCAGCAGATCTGTAAGAGGCTTCATTTGCTTCCTTTTGTGCAGAGTCATAGGGGCTAGGTCTTGGTATAGCATAAGCTGGTGGCCCTCGAAGGACCAATTGGGGTTTACTCGGGCTTTCCTCAGCATATCTTCCTTAACTCTGAAGTCCAGAAATTTGCAGATAATATCTCTGGGGGGATCATTAGGGTTAGGTCTTGGTCTTAATGCTCTATGTGCTCTCTAAATATCGATGGAAAGGGGATAGTAAACTCCCAGTAACACAATAACTATCTGTTTCACTGTTGAGAGCAGAGATTCTGCAGCATACGTTTCTGGAAGACCACGAATTCTTAAATTGTTGCGTCTTTTGCGATTGTCTTGGTCTTCTATGTGGGTGTACAGCTGGTTCAAATGGTCTTGGCATGTTTGAAAATGAGTGACAACTTCTCTGGAATGATTGCAGAGTTCTGCTGTGGTATCCTCTAAGCCATCCACACGATGACCAATATGGTGTAGATCTTGTTTCATTTCCTGCAAATTCTGTGCTAGAGGTGACAGAGCGTTGGTAAGGGTTTGCTGAAAAAAGTCCCTTGATAAAGGAAGATCCGTCTGTGCTGCAGCTTGTGGTTCGTCTTGCAGTGTATCATTTAGAGATAGAGGCATATTCACATGAGTGGAGGGGTCTGCACCTGCAGGCGTTTTTGTGACAAATTTCTCCATATTGCCTCTGGCATGAGGAGTTTTCTGAGGCATATTAGGATCTCTGGCTGCAGGTTGACCGTATTTAACCATTGCAAGACAGGTGGTTTATGTCCTTTAAATGCTGAATATATCACAAATCAGGAGTGCTATGCCTTTGTGTGCTGCATATCCTCATATAGGCTAGTAAGGTGCCCAGCCAGGATAGATCATCATTAAAGATCTGGAAACATTGAGCCTGCGGCTCTAATAAGTGGAGTGAATGGACCCCCTTTTAGAGGTAAAAGGAGGAGCGTTTAAAACATTAGGACTTAGTCCTCTATATAGATCAGATCAGGGGCACCTGGAAAGCCCAACTGTGTTGTGAAATAATGGCGCTTCTTCTCTCTGATTGGAGAATTGAGCTGGGGGAAACAAAGCACCTTATAGTGGTGCCAGTTCTTCTAGTAAGGGGTGCAAGTTCACAGTACTTCAGTTTGAAGGCCACGGAGCAGCAGGACTCCTTGCACAGCAGGAAACTCCACTACCGACCGATTCAGAGTGTCCAGGGATCCGACCGATGATCAAAGGTCTCCGGGTGCAGCCCCTGTAATCTGCCGTGTGAGAAGCTCTTTCCCAAGATGGCGCCCCTACTTCAAATGGTTCGGGCGCGCGAACGGAGCGCCAGGCGCAGCGGGACTCGCTCCCCAGACTCCTCAGGTTCCTCATCCGCAGCGATCCACAGCTGAGTAGGCTCCGGTCACTGCACCTCTCTGCAAACAGCAGATGGATGGCTCGGAGGATCGGTGTCCCGATGTATGAAGCGGAGCTGGAGGCTGCCTGTTCAGCTAGGCCTCGATCAGATCTCCAGTTTGCCGGCACCCAGGAAGTCCCAAAGGGGTCCAAACTGATGCTGGTAAGTCACAACCTCCCAATATGAGAGACTTGGGGCTCAATAAGGCGAATTTTCAGCAGGATGGCGTTAGATTGTAAGCAAGCGGCCAGAGCTCTCTCACCACACGTCTTTTCCTGTCCACAGCAAGCCACGCCCCCCCCCTGTAAAATCTGTTTTGAATAGCTTGAGGGGTGTAGTTTCTAGAATGGGGTCATTTTTGGGTGGTTTCTATTATGTAAGCCTCGCAAAGTGACTTCAGACCTGAACTGGTCCCTAAAAATTGGGTTTTTGAAAATTTCTGAAAAATTTCAAGATTTGCTTCTAAACTTCTACGCCTTGTAACATCCCCAAAAAATAAAATATCATTCCCAAAATGATCCAAACATGAAGTAGACATACACTGCGTGCAGAATTATTAGGCAAATGAGTATTTTGACCACATCATCCTCTTTATGCATGTTGTCTTACTCCAAGCTGTATAGGCTCGAAAGCCTACTACCAATTAAGCATATTAGGTGATGTGCATCTCTGTAATGAGAAGGGGTGTGGTCTAATGACATCAACACCCTATATTACGTGTGCATAATTATTAGGCAACTTCCTTTCCTTTGGCAAAATGGGTCAAAAGAAGGACTTGACAGGCTCAGAAAAGTCAAAAATAGTGAGATATCTTGCAGAGGGATGCAGCACTCTTAAAATTGCAAAGCTTCTGAAGCGTGATCATCGAACAATCAAGCGTTTCATTCAAAATAGTCAACAGGGTCGCAAGAAGCGTGTGGAAAAACCAAGGCGCAAAATAACTGCCCATGAACTGAGAAAAGTCAAGCGTGCAGCTGCCAAGATGCCACTTGCCACCAGTTTGGCCATATTTCAGAGCTGCAACATCACTGGAGTGCCCAAAAGCACAAGGTGTGCAATACTCAGAGACATGGCCAAGGTAAGAAAGGCTGAAAGACGACCACCACTGAACAAGACACACAAGCTGAAACGTCAAGACTGGGCCAAGAAATATCTCAAGACTGATTTTTCTAAGGTTTTATGGACTGATGAAATGAGAGTGAGTCTTGATGGGCCAGATGGATGGGCCCGTGGCTGGATTGGTAAAGGGCAGAGAGCTCCAGTCCGACTCAGACGCCAGCAAGGTGGAGGTGGAGTACTGGTTTGGGCTGGTATCATCAAAGATGAGCTTGTGGGGCCTTTTCGGGTTGAGGATGGAGTCAAGCTCAACTCCCAGTCCTACTGCCAGTTTCTGGAAGACACCTTCTTCAAGCAGTGGTACAGGAAGAAGTCTGCATCCTTCAAGAAAAACATGATTTTCATGCAGGACAATGCTCCATCACACGCGTCCAAGTACTCCACAGCGTGGCTGGCAAGAAAGGGTATACAAGAAGAAAATCTAATGACATGGCCTCCTTGTTCACCTGATCGGAACCCCATTGAGAACCTGTGGTCCATCATCAAATGTGATATTTACAAGGAGGGAAAACAGTACACCTCTCTGAACAGTGTCTGGGAGGCTGTGGTTGCTGCTGCACGCAATGTTGATGGTGAACAGATCAAAACACTGACAGAATCCATGGATGGCAGGCTTTTGAGTGTCCTTGCAAAGAAAGGTGGCTATATTGGTCACTGATTTGTTTTTGTTTTGTTTTTGAATGTCAGAAATGTATATTTGTGAATGTTGAGATGTTATATTGGTTTCACTGGTAAAAATAAATAATTGAAATGGGTATATATTTGTTTTTTGTTAAGTTGCCTAATAATTATGCACAGTAATAGTCACCTGCACACACAGATATCCCCCTAAAATAGCTAAAACTAAAAACAAACTAAAAACTACTTCCAAAAATATTCAGCTTTGATATTAATGAGTTTTTTGGGTTCATTGAGAACATGGTTGTTGTTCAATAATAAAATTAATCCTCAAAAATACAACTTGCCTAATAATTCTGCACTCCCTGTATGGGGAATGTAAAATAATAAAAAAATTGAGGTATTACTATGTATTATAGAAGTAGAGAAATTGAAACTTGGAAATTTGCAATTTTTTTTACATATTTTTGGTAAATTTGGTATTTTTTTATAAATAAAAAAAAAAAAAATTTGACTTCATTTTACCAGTGTTATGAAGTACAATTTGTGACGAAAAAACTATCTCAGAATGGCCTGGATAAGTCAAAGCGTTTTAAAGTTATCACCACTTAAAGTGACACTGGTCAGATTTGCAAAAAATGGCCTGGTCCTTAAGGTGAAATATGGCTGTGTCCTTAAGGGGTTAATGTTCTCTGCCTTATTAGCCACTAGATGGAGCTTCATGCATATCATACAGCTAGCATTTAGTTAGAGTAAATCACAGCAGTGAGCTCCCTCTAGTTGTTAATATGTGGTGACATGGTGGTGAAAAAAACGTAAAAAAAATACCTGAAGCTACAATTTTGTGCCAGATTATCATATGACATTTCCTAATGGATCTGAAAATTGACTTATAATGGGATTTTTCAAGGTTCCTTCGTGGTTTGCATCATTTCAACAGCAAGAATAATGCTGCAAGTGTGGATAAAACTTGATTATTTTAAAGAACCATTAATTCCTGTACAGGTAACAAATGGTTTACATACATAGAAAACAAATATTGTACAATACATCTGAATGAACTAAGTGACAGACTAGTACAGAGGGAAGAGAGGACCCTGAACCTGAGATTATCCAAAGGACTTGGATTTGTCATTGTCTTAATTTGTGAAGCCCCATAATCAGCAATATGATATTATATATATTTGTGGGAAAGTTCCTTTAAAATTTGGACTTCAAGCATTCATCTTAGGTAGCAAGCATTAAAGAGGCTCTGTCACCAGATCAACCCTATTAAACCAGACATACTACCTGGTAGGGCTCATCATGCTGATTAAAGCAATACCTTTATTTTGTCTGTACGATAAAAACATATCTAAGATATCTGTGTTTTTATTTAAATGCAAATGAGAGTTTCGAGCACCAGGAGGCTGGACTGAATCTGTGAGCTCTGCTCTGCAGCACCCCTGTGCTCTGCACACTCCACCCTCCCCTTGATTGACAGGGCTAGCTTCAGAATGCTGAGGGTTGAGCTGTGTTGTCACGGTGGAGAGTGGGGAAAACCCCCCACCGTATGATGAAGGGAATAAAGGAAGTAACCAGGCCAGTACGCAAACATAGAAAAGGATTCTTTACGGTAAGAGCAGTGAGAATATGGAACTCTCTGCCTGAGGAGGTGGTGATGGTGAGTACAATAAAGGAATTCAAGAGGGGCCTGGATGTATTTCTGGAGCGTAATAATATTACAGGCTATAGCTACTAGAGAGGGGTCGTTAATCCAGGGAGTTAGTCTGTTTGCCTGATTGGAGTCGGGAAGGAATTTGGCTTCTACCTCACTTTTTTTTTTTGCCTTCCTCTGGATCAACTTGCAGGATAACAGGCCGAACTGGATGGACAAATGTCTTTTTTCGGCCTTATGTACTATGTTACTATGTAAGCAAGGATAGAGAAGATGAAAACCTCCAATACAACCCTCATCCTAGCCCTGATCTCCTGACCGTATGAGCGCCCCCTAATGGTGGGAGGACTCATACACTGGAACCTGAACCCTACTGACCCTAACAATCCCTAGCATAGGGGTCAGGAATAAGAGACAACCAGGTTCATCCACGACACGGATGAACCGGAGTCTCCCACAGGCCTAGCAACAAAGGAAAAGGACACCAAGTAGAATTACAGGTAAGTAACCAGGGGCCAGAGAAAACTGAACCAAGAACAACAGTAAACCTGGTCACTTACCTGCCGCAGCTGCTGGAAGGCACCAAGGAAGAACACACCATAGAAAACTGGAACCCATACAAACGCACTGCAATCCAACACCATACGAATGCAGTACGTACAGACACACAGGGACCAGCACTCCAGCAACGCACATCCTAGACTTCTGGTTCACCCCTCCGGGAAACCAATGGGGCCCCCTTTCGGAGGAAACAACAGACAGGGGAAATATTTAGCGGACATGCTAGACACAAGATAAACAGATGAGATACTGTATGTAACAACGCACTAGACATACACCACACCCAGAACATAAACCCACACCAGACATACAACAATAGAGGTGAGGATACAAGGGAGACAATCTATGTCCAACAAGGTGGCCCTCAAAGACAGGGCAGATTCAGGAGCAGAGCTCCAATACCAAACAAGGCTGGAGTACCACTGACTCCAGCCAGGAAGCCACAAGTAATTTCCACATAGTGGCCACACCCAGGACACACCTAAATCCCCACCAGCTAGAAGATTAACCCCTCACTCACCAAACATCAGCGAGACACACCTAAAAGAGGAAGTGCCCATGCAAACCCAAAACTACACGTTGCCCCTGGCAGTCAGTCTGCACGGCAACCGTGTCACGGTCAAACAACAATACGACCGTGACATGTGTCCCCGCATCTATATATCATATACTCTATGTACTATAGCTTCACCACACTGAGATCTTCTCAGAAAGCTAATCTACATATTACTGCTTATTCACAGGCGCAATATATGATCATACAAACACCATTAATATGTGTTAGCTTATAATAGTGTGGTGAAGCTATAACAGTATATGGAATATATGATATTTACTTGCTAGTACACAGTGGACAGGGCTCTGCCCTCAGCCTGATGTCTAGCCCTGTCAATTAAAGGGAGGGGGAGTGTGCAAAGCACAGGGGGTGTTAAAAAGCAGTGCTCAAAAAATTCAGCCCCGCCTCCTGGTGCTCCAACTGTTAATTAGCATATTTATTTATTTTATGCATTTATATAGCGCTACTATATTCCGCAGCACTTTACAAACATTAGCAACACACTGTCCCCAATGAGTCTCACAATCTAAGTTCCCTATCAGTATGTCTTTGGAGTGTGGCAGGAAACCGGAGGAAACGGCAAACACGGGGGGAACATACAAACTCCATGCAGATTTGGATATGAATAAAAACAAAGATACTGTATCTCTGCACCTATTAATCGTACAGATAAAAAAAAGGTATAGTTTTAATCAGCATGATGAGCCCTATCAGCCAGTATGAGCCATACCACCACAGGCCTATAGAAATAAATATATATATATATACATACACACACACACACTGCAAGAGTCAGGACTATATGTATATACACACCGCAGGACTACCCCTAGTTTTAAATATAGGCTCTGACAGCCTTTTCTGGTGCGAAAGGAGGAGGAGCAGGAGGAACACTGTGACCTCTTGCTCCACGGCATGGTGTCAGACCACCTCCACGTCATCCTGCTGCAACTGAGAGCAGGACTGAGCCATCCAATCCACAATTTATCCTCTTTCTCCTCAATGATAATGTTGCGCCTTTCTGAAGCCAGGGACAACTTCCAGCTACTTCGTCTGGCCAGATAGCTGGTGCCGCTACTACCACATTCTGGCTCTGGGTCTTTGGTTTGGAACCCTTCCATATTCCTGACATATTTGGGCCTAAATGTACACAGTCACACAAAGTATGGAACGTTTTGCAAATCTGTTTTCTGGAACTTAAAGACAGAGAGGCACAATACGATACCCTTCCCTTTCCACAAATGCACTTAAGACACTGACTTTAGAAATAATATCAGTGCCACTAACAGATTTGGGCCTAGTGTTTTTTGTGTGTTAAAATATGCAGATTCAGAAAAAATAAATCTTTCGCTAGTGTAAAATACAAGTTACCCAACTACTATGCGATTATTAAAAAAAAAAAAAAATGAACCTGGATCACACATCCTCATGCTATGCTTTGATTTAACTGCTTCTCCGCATAATTAACATCGCTTCTCAGCGTCATAAATAGTATACAGGCCCCTATGTTGCATGCTATACATGAGGCATTAGTACACATTTTGATCAAAAAGCATAAGCCCACTCACAAAGACAAGGTTGCCTCCTCGAGTAGGAACTTACTCTAAATTTGGCGCGACACTGCGTGGCAACCACCGCTGCACCAGCAAGCAGCGGGACCAGCAGCCAAACAGCTCCCCTGCTGCCTGGCAATTCTACCCTGGCACTGGGCCCCACCAGCACAGCACCACAGCAAAAATTGCAGCCACGCAGCACCGCACCATGTGAACAGTACTATGTGATTATTTCCAGCCCTATCACCCCACAAACACTTGAACTGTATGGAGATGCTCCAACAAGGATTTTATATAAACCATCCACTACCCTGCATATTATAATACATGTATATGCTGTGTTCCAAAACTTCAACCCCCCAAAAAAAAATACATTTCAACTGTGTGGAGAAGCACCCACACACTGATTTTAAACTGCAATGTCACATTATCGCTCAAAAATAATTTACTTCGCTACCCTGCGTATATGGTTGCCAAGCCCAATTTTTCTTAACTTATCCTAAAATCACAGACAGCCAAAATTGTTTATGGACAAATTGGAAAACCATAAAGAATGATAAAGATAAGTGTAACATCCTGAAGTATGTCACTAAACTTCTGTATTCCTGCTACAATAATGTCAGGTGTATATGTGTAATTCCATCTAGTGTAATCTAATTGTGCATTGCCATGATATGTATTTCCAGGTCTGTATTATATATTTGCTGTAATTTCAATGTACACCAGCAGGTGGCAGCAATATGTAACAGGATCTTAGCCAGTTTAGTATTGCTAGATTGGAATAGTTCATTCCAACCTAGCTCCCCCCTCTTTGAGGAGGAGTGGAATGTTCCCACATCCTGCCTCATGGGGAGGAAGGAAAGTTCTAGTTAGTGTGTACCAGCCTCCTCCTTGGGGAAGGCTGTGTTGGTAGGAGCTCCCAGAAACAGGGATCCCAACCTAAGATCCAAGCCTCGGCTGAGGCCAAGGATCACTCTTCCCAGCCTGAGTCATCTACCTCAGCTGGTTGACAAGAAAGCAGCCATCTACAGAACTATAGATCTCCAGGAAGAAGACATCATACCCTGCGAGCAGTCCTGTGAGTACAGATCCAAATACCAGGAGAAACCAAGTACCTCCTCAGCTAGTCAGGCCCAAACTAAGCAGACTACAGACAGAGCAGAAGATAGATACCTGCCAGATCTACTAGGCATATGTATAAGAAGCAGAATAGATATAAATTCCTGCCACATATTGCCAATACCTGCTGGGACCCCAGACTATTGCTGTAACTGTATGGATCAAAGCTGCCAACCACTAAGTAAAGACAAGTTGGATGCTATTACCTGTTTGGATCTCAATTATTCCTCAATTACTCCTACTGACCACACTCAATTTCATTGCAAGTGAGCCAGGATACAGGAGTCCAGCCGTACCAAGGTAGGAGACACCGTTAACCACCTCAGCCCCCAGTGCTTAAACACCCTGAAAGACCAGGCCACTTTTTACACTTCTGACCTACACTACTTTCACCGTTTATTGCTCGGTCATGCAACTTACCACCCAAATGAATTTTATCTCCTTTTCTTCTCACTAATAGAGCTTTCATTTGGTGGTATTTCTTTGCTGCTGACATTTTTACTTTTTTTGTTATTAATCAAAATTTAACGATTTCTTTGCAAAAAAATGACATTTTTCACTTTCAGTTGTAAAATTTTGCAAAAAAAACGAGATCCATATATAAATTTTGCTCTAAATTTATTGTTCTACATGTCTTTGATAAAAAAAAATGTTTGGGTAAAAAAAAAAATGGTTTGGGTAAAAGTTATAGCGTTTACAAACTATGGTACAAAAATGTGAATTTCCGCTTTTTGAAGCAGCTCTGACTTTCTGAGCACCTGTCATGTTTCCTGAGGTTCTACAATGCCCAGACAGTACAAACACCCCACAAATGACCCCATTTCGGAAAGTACACACCCTAAGGTATTCGCTGATGGGCATAGTGAGTTCATAGAACTTTTTATTTTTTGTCACAAGTTAGCGGAAAATGATGATTTTTTTTTTTCTTACAAAGTCTCATATTCCACTAACTTGTGACAAAAAATAAAAAGTTCTATGAACTCACTATGCCCATCAGCGAATACCATGGGGTCTCTTCTTTCCAAAATGGGGTCACTTGTGGGGTAGTTATACTGCCCTGGCATTCTAGGGGCCCAAATGTGTGGTAAGGAGTTTGAAATCAAATTCTGTAAAAAATGACCTGTGAAATCCGAAAGGTGCTCTTTGGAATATGGGCCCCTTTGCCCACCTAGGCTGCAAAAAAGTGTCACACATCTGGTATCTTCGTACTCAGGAGAAGGTGGGGAATGTGTTTTGGGGTGTCATTTTATATATACCCATGCTGGGTGAGAGAAATATCTTGGCAAAAGACAACTTTTCCCATTTTTTTATACAAAGTTGGCATTTGACCAAGATATTTATCTCACCCAGCATGGGTATATGTAAAAAGACACCCCAAAACACATTCCTCAACTTCTCCTGAATACAGAGATACCAGATGTGTGACACTTTTTTGCAGCCTAGGTGGGCAAAGGGGCCCATATTCCAAAGAGCACCTTTCGAATTTCACAGGTCATTTTTTACAGAATTTGATTTCAAACTCCTTACCACACATTTGGGCCCCTAGAATGCCAGGGCAGTATAACTACCCCACAACTGACCCCATCTTGGAAAGAAGACACCCCAAGGTATTCCGTGAGGGGCATGGCGAGTTCCTAGAATTTTTTATTTTTTGTCACAAGTTAGTGGAAAATGATGGGTTTTTTTTTTGTTTTTTTTTCATACAAAGTCTCATATTCCACTAACTTGTGACAAAAAATAAAAACTTCCATGAACTCACTATGCCCATCAGCGAATACCTTGGGGTCTCTTCTTTCCAAAATGGGGTCACTTATGGGGTAGTTATACTGCCCTGGCATTCTAGGGGCCCAAATGTGTGGTAAGGAGTTTGAAATCAAATTCAGTAAAAAATGACCAGTGAAATCCGAAAGGTGCTCTTTGGAATATGGGCCCCTTTGCCCACCTAGGCTGCAAAAAAGTGTCACACATCTGGTATCTCCGTACTCAGGAGAAGTTTAGGAATGTGTTTTGGGGTGTCTTTTTACATATACCCATGCTGGGTGAGATAAATATCTTGGTCAAATGCCAACTTTGTATAAAAAAATGGGAAAAGTTGTCTTTTGCCAAGATATTTCTCTCACCCAGCATGGGTATATGTAAAATGACACCCCAAAACACATTCCCCACCTTCTCCTGAGTACGGAGATACCAGATGTGTGACACTTTTTTGCAGCCTAGGTGGGCAAAGGGGCCCATATTCCAAAGAGCACCTTTCGGATTTCACAGGTCATTTTTTACAGAATTTGATTTCAAACTCCTTACCACACATTTGGGCCCCTAGAATGCCAGGGCAGTATAACTACCCCACAAGTGACCCCATTTTGGAAAGAAGACACCCCAAGGTATTCCGTGAGGGGCATGGCGAGTTCCTAGAATTTTTTATTTTTTGTCACAAGTTAGTGGAAAATGATGATTTTTTTTTTTTTTTTTCATACAAAGTCTCATATTCCACTAACTTGTGACAAAAAATAAAAACTTCCATGAACTCACTATGCCCATCAGCGAATACCTTGGGGTCTCTTCTTTCTAAAATGGGGTCACTTGTGGGGTAGTTATACTGCCCTGGCATTCTAGGGGCCCAAATGTGTGGTAAGGAGTTTGAAATCAAATTCAGTAAAAAATGACCTGTGAAATCCGAAAGGTGCTCTTTGGAATGTGGGCCCCTTTGCCCACCTAGGCTGCAAAAAAGTGTCACACATCTGGTATCTCCGTACTCAGGAGAAGTTGAGGAATGTGTTTTGGGGTGTCTTTTTACATATACCCATGCTGGGTGAGATAAATATCTTGGTCAAATGCCAACTTTGTATAAAAAAATGGGAAAAGTTGTCTTTTGCCAAGATATTTCTCTCACCCAGCATGGGTATATGTAAAATGACACCCCAAAACACATTCCCCACCTTCTCCTGCGTACGGAGATACCAGATGTGTGACACTTTTTTGCAGCCTAGGTGGGCAAAGGGGCCCATATTCCAAAGAGCACCTTTCGGATTTCACAGGTCATTTTTTACAGAATTTGATTTCAAACTCCTTACCACACATTTGGGCCCCTAGAATGCCAGGGCAGTATAACTACCCCACAAGTGACCCCATTTTGGAAAGAAGAGACCCCAAGGTATTCGCTGATGGGCATAGTGAGTTCATGGAAGTTTTTATTTTTTGTCACAAGTTAGTGGAATATGAGACTTTGTATGGAAAAAAAAAAAAATAATCATCATTTTCCACTAACTTGTGACAAAAAATAAAAAATTCCAGGAACTTGCCATGCCCCTCACGGAATACCTTGGGGTGTCTTCTTTCCAAAATGGGGTCACTTGTGGGGTAGTTATACTGCCCTGGCATTTTCCAGGGGCCCTAATGTGTGGTAAGTAGGTAAATGACCTGTGAAATCCGAAAGGTGCTCTTTGGAATGTGGGCCCCTTTGCCCACCTAGGCTGCAAAAAAGTGTCACACATCTGGTATCTCCGTACTCAGGAGAAGGTGGGGAATGTGTTTTGTGGTGTCATTTTACATATACCCATGCTGGGTGAGAGAAATATCTTGGCAAAAGACAACTTTTCCCATTTTTTTATACAAAGTTGGCATTTGACCAAGATATTTATCTCACCCAGCATGGGTATATGTAAAAAGACACCCCAAAACACATTCCTCAACTTCTCCTGAATACAGAGATACCAGATGTGTGACACTTTTTTGCAGCCTAAGTGGGCAAAGGGGCCCAAATTCCTTTTAGGAGGGCATTTTTAGACATTTGGATACCAGACTTCTTCTCACTCTTTGGGGCCCCTAAAATGCCAGGGCAGTATAAATACCCCACATGTGACCCCATTTTGGAAAGAAGACACCCAAAGGTATTCAATGAGGGGCATGGCGAGTTCATTGAAAAAAAAAAATTTTGGCACAAGTTAGCGGAAATAGATTTTTTTGATTTTGTTCTCACAAAGTCTCCCTTTCCGCTAACTTGGGACAAAAATTTCAATCTTTCATGGACTCAATATGCCCCTCAGCGAATACCTTGGGGTGTCTTCTTTCCAAAATGGTGTTATTTGTGGGGTGTTTGTACTGCCCTGGCATTTGAGGGTCTCCGCAATCATTACATGTATGCCCAGCATTAGAAGTTTCTGCTATTCTCCTTATATTGAGCATACGGGTAATGAGATTTTTTTTTTCCGTTCAGCCTCTGGGCTGAAAGAAAAAAATGAACGGCACAGATTTCTTCATTCGCATCGATCAATGTGGATGAAAAAATCTCTGCCAAAAAAAGAAAAAGGAGGGGAAAGGCGTCTGCCAGGACATAGGAGCTCCGCCCAACATCCATACCCACTTCAGCTCGTATGCCCTGGCAAACCAGATTTCTCCATTCACATCAATCGATGTGGATGAATAAATCATTGCCGGGATTTTTTTTTTTATATATACAAAGTGTTTGCCAAAGTATATGAACACCGCCACCTCCTCAGCTCATATGCCTCGGCAAACATATCTTTTACTACAGAGGAGAAATCTCGTCTTGCAGCGCCGCATACACCGACTTGCGTGTAATCTGACAGCAGCGCAATGCTTCTGTCCGAATGCACATCAGTGCTGCAGCTAGTCGATCGGTTGGTCCACCTGAAAGGTAAAAAAAACAAAACAAAAAAGAAAAAACCAGGCCGCAAAGCAATAACTTTATTAACTTTAGAACAGAACATATTAACTTTTTTAAACTTTTTTAACTTTTTTACTTACCGGTAATTTTTTTTTTGTTTAGTTTTTTTTACCTTTATAGAACAAACCTCTCCTTCCCCATGGGACAATGTGCAAAGCGCAAATCGCCCAAAGATGTGGCGAAGTACGTTATGCACTTTATCCCAGGTGAAAGGAGAGGTTTGCAGCAGCTGAGAGTAAAAGGGCCCTAATAGCCCTGTGTGCCTGTCCTGTGAGATGCAATCCCTATGCTAGGTGTACCTGTGTGTGGTACTTCCGGAAACACTCACCAAAGCATAGGGCAGGGTGGTCAGGACAGTCAGGACAGAAATAGCGGGTGTCACGCCTTATTCCACTCCTGCTACAGACACGACATCTTTTTCGGGGTGATGGTTGGGTTGAGGTACCAGGAACGACACTGGGGAAATGTCGCTCGTGTAGACGGCTAACTACACTGGTGGATGGGGCCACGGAACCTCCTGGGTAAAGGAGGTTCTCGATGATCTCTTCCTGGAATTTGAGGAAAGATCGTGTTCTCCCAGCCTTACTGTAGAGAACAAAACTATTGTACAGCGCCAATTGAATTAAATATACAGACACCTTCTTATACCAGCGTCTGGTTCTGCGGGAAACTAAATACGGAGACAACATCTGGTCATTGAAGTCCACCCCTCCCATGAGCGCATTATAGTCGTGGACACAGAGGGGCTTTTCAATGACACGGGTTGCTCGCTCAATTTGGATTGTCGTGTCTGCGTGAATGGAGGAGAGCATGTAAACGTCACGCTTGTCTCTCCATTTCACCGCGAGCAGTTCTTCGTTACACAAGGCAGCCCTCTTCCCCCTTGCAAGACGGGTGGTTACAAGCCGTTGGGGGAAGCCCACGTGACTAGTTTGCGCGGTGCCACAGGCGCAAATCCGTTCTAGAAACAAATGCCTAAAGAGGGCCACACTTGTGTAAAAATTGTCCACATAAAGATGGTACCCCTTGCCGAATAAGGGTGACACCAAGTCCCAGACTGTCTTCCCACTGCTCCCCAGGTAGTCAGGGCAACCGACCGGCTCCAGGGTCTGATCTTTTCCCTCATAGATCCGAAATTTGTGGGTATAGCCTGTGGCCCTTTCACAGAGCTTATACAATTTGACCCCATACCGGGCACGCTTGCTTGGGATGTACTGTTTGAAGCCAAGGCGCCCGGTAAAATGTATTAGGGACTCGTCTACGCAGATGTTTTGCTCAGGGGTATACAAATCTGCAAATTTCTGGTTGAAATGGTCTATGAGGGGCCGAATTTTGTGGAGCCGGTCAAAAGCTGGGTGGCCTCTGGGACGGGAGGTGGTGTTGTCGCTAAAATGCAGGAAACGGAGGATGGCCTCAAATCGTGCCCTGGACATAGCAGCAGAGAACATGGGCATGTGATGAATCGGGTGCGTTGACCAATATGACCGCAATTCATGCTTTTTTGTCAGGCCCATGTTGAGGAGAAGGCCCAAAAAAATTTTAAGTTCGGAAACTTGGACTGGTTTCCACCGGAAAGGCTGGGCATAAAAGCTTCCCGGGTTGGCGGATATAAATTGTGTGGCATACTGGTTGGTCTCTGCCACGACTAAGTCCAAGAGCTCCGCAGTCAAGAACAGCTCAAAAAATCCCAGGGCCGAACCGATTTGAGCCGTCTCAACCCGAACTCCAGACTGGGCGGTGAAAGGGGGAACTACAGGTGCGGCTGAAGTTGGTGACTGCCAATCAGGGTTTGCCAGCACCTCAGGGATTCTAGGGGCTCTACGGGCCTGTCTGTGCGGTGGCTGCGACGGGGTAACTAGTGCACGTGCCACCGTACCAGCTTCAACTGCCCTTCTGGTGCTCGCCACGTCACCATGTTGTACGGCAGTGCTGGTACTAGGTCCAGGGAGGGCTGCGCTGCTGGTGTATGCCTCACCACGTGATCCGGCAGAGACAGCCCCACTCTGCTGCTCTTGAAGCGGATCCTGCATAACCTGTGGTCTAGCAACACGGGGCCGGGTACGCCTGGTGCTGCCAGGGACCTCCACCTCCTCGTCCGAACTTTGGGTCAGAGAGCCACTGCTTTCCACAGGTTCATATTCTGACCCGCTAGATTCATCAGATGAGGGTTCCCACTCCTCATCCGACTGGGTCAGAATCCTGTAGGCCTCTTCAGAAGAATACCCCCTGTTTGACATTTTGGACTACTAAATTTAGGGGTATTCCCTGAGACTACCCAAGAAAAAAAGCAAGCCTGTCTTACAAAGGGGAGGCTAGCGAAGTACCGGAGGCCGCTGCGGTTGATAAAAAATATCAAAACTGATTTTTTTATCGCCGCAGTGCGTGTAAAATGAATGTGCAGTGATCAAAAAATATATATTTTTTGTCACTGCGGTGGGGCGGGCGTGGGTGAACGCACGTGTGGGCGACCGATCATGCCTGATCGGGCAAACACTGCGTTTTGGGTGGAGGGCGAACTAAAGTGACACTAATACTATTATAGATCTGACCGTGATCAGTTTTGATCACTTACAGATACTATAAAAGTACAAATGCTGATTAGCGATACGCTATTCAGCGAATAAAAGTGACTGCGGTGGGCTGGGCGCTAACTGACGCTAACTACCTAACCAAGGGGCCTAAACTATCCCTAAAACCTAACAGCCAATACTAGTGAAAAAAAAAAAGTGACAGTTTACACTGATCACTTTTTTTCCTTTCACTGGTGATTGACAGGGGCGATCAAAGGGGTGATCAAAGGGTTAATTGGGGTGCAGGGGGGTGATCAGGGGCTACAGTGAAGTGTTTGGTGTATATAGCAGAGAAGCCATATAACAGATCATATGCGTGATTGTGCGCAGCGCTGCCACCTCCGGAACGCGAATCTGCGTACAGCGGTCCGGAGGTGGTTAACACTACCATATCTGCTATACAAAGACATTATCCCCCTCTGGCATTCCTCACCTGGTACGTGAGCTATAACATCTTAAAGGGCCCTGCTACAGTACCTCTGCACACATATCCCTTGTTGCTGCCTTGAGTAAAGGAAAAAAGTCACAATTTTTTTACGGACTGTCCAGAAATTTCTGGACAGTTGGCAACTCTGCCTGCATATTGTAATACACGTATATGCTGTAGTGTATTCCCAAACTTCAATCCCCCAAAAAATATTGAAGATGCACCCACACACAGATTTCTGCATAATATTTCAAGTTATCACTCACAGAAGAAACTCACACAAGAAATTCAGTTCATTCTGAATTCATTTGTCACGAAGCGCGTTAAATCAGCTATATCCCAGCATGCAGTTACATTTTATTAACCCCTGGGGGTACATTGATTTGGAGCACCAGAGTGTATCTCAAATGCCCTAATTTAGGGCTACTTCAACAGTAGCTCATGAAGGAAGTCACATGTCGTGAGCTGGCTTGGTGGCTATGTAAGGTGTGTGATAGACTCTCTGCACACATATCCCTTGTTGCTGCCTTGAGTAAAAGGGATGATTTATCAGAGTTGTAAAAAGGGAAACTGCGCAGTTTTTCTGCAGTATTTCTGAAACTGCGCAGTTTAAGAACTGTTTGCTGCTGTGTAAAATTGTATGGTGAGTGGACAAATGACACCATTGAGAATAAGCGACTTGGAAACTGCAGAGCATTACGTTCCATTGATGTGAGAGGTGAACGTCGGCTATGAAGGTGAAAGTCTGCAGCAAAGGCTTTAATTTTTGTGGCAGTATCGGAATTGGACCTCCGATGATTGACAAAGGGTTGCCTTTTCCAAAGAGTCACATTTTCTGCTCCATTGAACGGATGGACATTGGCATGTCAGGCGAGAAACATCAGAGAACAAACACCCTGCAACAATTGCTGACAGAACACAAGCTGGTGGTGGCAGCTTTATGGCCTGGGGGAGGTTTTCCTGGCATTCTCTGGGCTCACTCAGCCAAGTGGAAGGCACTCTTGACGGATTTGGGTATGAATCCATTCTTGCAGATTACGTACACCTATACATGTTGATTGTTTTCCCTGGGGTCGATAGGGTCTTCCAGCATGGTAATGCAACATCTCACACAGGTAGAAATGTCTGACAATTGGTTGGAAGAGCATGACCAAGACTTCCAAGTGCTATGTGACCCCCTAATACCCCAGACCTGAACTTAATTGAGCATCTGTGGTACCACCTCTATCATCATGTTTGCTGTATGGATCCTTCTCTATGCACCCTTTTGCAGCTATGGGATGCACTGCAGTCAGCCTGGCTCCAGATACATGTGACAAACTTCTAGGGCCTTATTAAGTCACTCCAGCCAATCTAGCTGCTATCCGTGCTGCACAAAACGGTTACTCTGGATATTAGCTGGTGGTCATAATAATGTGACCCAACTGTGTATTTTTGCCACAATTTGGACATTTACATTTTATTTTGGATTTGCACTTTTTCACTATAACTGAGATATACAAATGAGCCCCAGTTGGAGGAGAAAACAACACCCTGTAGGGGCATTATACACAGAAAGAGCTGATCAGGGTCTGCTAAGATCCTGCAGGTGTGCTATTACCAAGAAACCCATCGATCACGTGATCATCAGGTTTATTACAGAAAGCTCTGTACATATATAATAAAAGTAAGTTAATACCAAACTAAGCGCCTTACATGTATATGGTACCAGAATCAAGCTTATTGTAGGTATACAGTACCAGAACCAAGCTCAGTACAGATGTAAATTGCAAACTCAGGGTAGCCCAGACATATAAGTTTTTGCCATGAAGTTACAGCTCTCAATATGACCTGAACAATGTTAAGGGTATACTGGGAGTTATTTCATGAACAGGAATGGTACCTCCCATAATCTCTCTACAGACCATACTATGAATCCAGTATTGATCAGATGCAGTCAGAGGGAGAGTAAAAATAGCAAAAATAAGATTTTTTTCACCTGTCCTCCAAGGAAGCAGTTATCCTATGGTGCACATACAAAGGGTTGTCTCCATGATTTCAATTTAACAGTTGTGTGCTGATTCATATAAAGACGCATGGTTTTATCCTGAATGCTGGATACTTACTAATGAGGGATTTAGGCCTCATGCACACGACCGTTTGTTTTGCGGTCCGCAAAAATGGGTTCAGTAGTTCCGTGATCCGTGTCCGTTTTTTTCTTCCGTGGGTCTTCCTTGATTTTTGGAGGATCCACGGACATGAAGGAAAGTAAAAAAAAAAGTCGTTTTGGTGTCCGCCTGGCCGTGCGGAGCCAAACGGATCCGTCCTGACTTACAATGCAAGTCAATGGGGACGGATCCGTTTGACGTTGACACAATATGGTGCAATTGCAAACGGATCCGTCCCCCATTGACTTTCAATGTAAAGTCAGGAGTCCCTATTAATATACCATTGGATCGGAGTTTTCTCCAATCCGATGGTATATTTTAACCGCCTCCGGACCGCCTAACGCAGGATTGCGTTCCGGAGGCGGTCAATTCATTCCTCCTAGACGCGCCGGCGCGTCATCTCGCGAGACGCGAGATTTCCTGTGAATGCGCGCTCACAGGAACTGCAGGTAAACGAGCTGATCTACAGCCTGCCAGCGGTGATCGTTCGCTGGCAGGCTGTAGACAGTGCCGTTGCAAGGACTTTTGCCAACACAAGCGAAGCTACATTTTGGCGCCCCCCCCCCCCCCCCCCTCGCAGCTCATCTGGCCCTGGTCCCGTCTGCAGCAGCTGGCTTCTCCTCTGTGTGTCCTGGTATCTTCTCTCTGCTTTAGACAATCGCTGGTTTGAGGACCGTATTTCTCGCGCTCTAAGACGCACCTAGGTTTTAGAGGAGGTTAATAAGAAAAAAATATTTTCCATTACACCTCAGGTCAGACCAGCAATCAGACGCCCAATGTTAATCAGACCTCAGATCAGACCCCCAATGCCTCAGATCAGACCCCCATGTCAGACATCAGCCCCCATCCATCAGCCCCCTATGTCAGCCATCATGCCCACATGTCATCCATTAGCCCCCCATGTCAGCCATTAGCCCCCCATGACAGCCATCAGCCCCCTGTCACATTTCTCTCCCTCCTTTTTATATAATCCCCTCTGTCACACCACCCCCATGTCACATTTCTCCCCCATGTCACCCCCTCAATGTCACAATGTCAATGTCACATTACTCCCCCTCCACAACTCACAAGTAAGAGATTTAAAAAAAAAGAAGGTTCATTTTTCCACCCCCAGGGTGCGCCCTAAGGCAGTCGCTTGGTCTGCCTTATGGTAGCACCGGCCCTGGCTGTAGATCCGATTTTTTTAACCCCTGAAAGGTATATTAGACGCTGTTTTGTTAACAGCGTCTAATATACCTGCTACCTGGTCCTCTGGTGGTCCTTTTTGCTTGGATAGACCACCAGAGGACACAGGCAGCACTGTAAAGTAGCACCAAACACCACTACACTACACCCCCCCTGTCACTTATTAACCCCTTATTAACCCATGATCACCCCATATTAGACTCCCTGATCACCCCCCTGTCATTGATCACCCCCCTGTCATTGATCACCCCCCTGTAAGGCTCCATTCAGACGTCCGTATGTGTTTTGCGGATCCGCGGATCCGCAAAACACATACGGACGTCTGAATGGAGCCTTACAGGGGGGTGATCAATGACAGGGGGGTGATCACCCATATAGACTCCCTGATCACCCCCCGGTCATTGATCACCCCCCTGTAAGGCTCCATTCAGACGTCCATATGTGTTTTGCAGATCCACGGATCCGCGAATACGCAAAACACATACAGACGTCTGAATGGAGCCTTACAGGGGGGTGATCATCCCATATAGACTCCCTGATCACCCCCCTGTCATTGATCACCCCCCCTGTCATTGATCACCCCCCTGTAAGGCTCCATTCAGACGCCCGTATGTGTTTTGCAGATCCACGGATCCGCAAAACACGGACACCGCGGATCCGCAAAACACGGACACCGGCAATGTGCTTTCCGCATTTTGCGGATCCGCACATTGCCAGAACTATATAGAAAATGCCTTTTACGGACAAGAATAGGACATGTTCTATAGGCTCTACAAAAAACGCAGTGTTCGCCCGATCAGGCCTGATCTTGTGCGCACACTTGCGTTCAGTCCGCTCCACCGCAGTGACAGAATTTTTTTTTTCTGATCACTGCAAAAACACCGTAAAATCGCTGCGGCGCTATAAAAAGATCACTTTTGAGGGGCATGGCGAGTTCATAGAAGATTAGCGGAAATTGTTTTTTTTTTATTGTTTTTTGTTACAAAGTCTCATATTCCACTAACTTGTGACAAAAAATAAAATCTCACATGAACTCACCATACCCCTCATACAAAGTTGTCATTTTAGAGAGATATTTCTCTCACCCAGCATGGGTATATGTAAAAAGACACCCCAAAACACACTGCCTAACTTCTCCTGAGTACGGCAATACCACATGTGTGACACTTTTTTGCAGCCTAGATGCGCAAAGGGGCCCAAATTCCAATGAGTACCTTTTAGGAGGGCATTTTTAGTCATTTATATTCCAGACTTCTTCTCACGCTTTAGGGCCCCTAAAATGTCAGGGCAGTATAAATACCCCACATGTGACCCCATTTTGGAAAGAAGACACCCCGAGGTATTTCGTGAGGGGCATGGCGGGTTCAATGTTATTTTTTGTCACAAGTTAGTGGAATATGAGACTTTGTAAGAGAAAAAAAAATAAAAAAAATAAAAAAAATAAAAATCATTTTCCGCTAACTTGTGCCAAAAAAAATAATATTCTAGGAACTCGCCATGCCCCTCACGGAATACCTTGGGGTGTCTTCTTTCCAAAATCGGGTCACTTGTGGGGTATTTATACTGCCCTGGTATTTTAGGGGACCTAAAGCGTGAGAAGTAGTTTGGAATCCAAATGCGTAAAAAATGCCCTGTGAAATCGTAAAGATTCTCATTGGAATTTGGGCCCCTTTGCGCACCTAGGCTGCAAAAAAGTGTCACACATGTGGTATCACAGTACTCAGGAGAAGTAGGGCAATGTGTTTTGGGGTGTCTTTTTACATATACCCATGCTGGGTGAGAGAAATATCTCAGTAAATGACAACTTTTAAAAAAAAATTATACAAAGTTGTCAACTTACAGAGATATTCCTCTCACCCAGCATGGGTATATGTAAAAATCCCCCCCCCCAAAACACATTGCCCTACTTCTCCTGAGTACGGTGATACCACATATGTGACACTTTTTTGTAGCCTAGGTGCGTAAAGGGGCCGAAAGTCCAACGAGTACCTTTAGGCTTTACAGGGTTGCTCACAATTTAGCCCCGCCCAAAATGCCAGAACAGTAAACACACCCCACAAATGACCCCATTTCGGAAAGTAGACACCCCAAGGTATTCGCTGAGGGGCATATTGAGTCCATAAAAGATTGAACTTTTTGTCACAAGTTAGCAGAAAGGGAGACTTTGTGAGAAAAAAATAAAATAAAAATTTCCGCTAACTTGCGCCAAAAAAAATTTACTTCTATGAACTCGCCATGCCCCTCACGGAATACCTTGGGGTGTCTTCTTTCCAAAATGGGGTCACTTGTGGGGTATTTATACTGCCCTGGCATTTTAGGGGCCCTAAAGCGTGAGAAGAAGTCTGGAATCCAAATGACTAAAAATGCCCTCCTAAAAGGTACTCATTGGAATTTGGGCCCCTTTGCGCACCTAGGCTGCAAAAAAGTGTCACACATGTGGTATCGCCGTACTCAGGAGAAGTTAGGCAGTGTGTTTTGGGGTGTCTTTTTACATATACCCATGCTGGGTGAGAGAAATATCTCTCTAAAATGACAACTTTGTATAAGAAAATGGGAAAACTTGACTTTTACAGAGATATTTCTCTCACCCAGCATGGGTATATGTAAAAATACACCCCAAAACACATTGCCCTACTTCTACTGAGTATGGAGATACCACATGTGTGACACTTTTAGGTCCCCTAAAATACCCCACAAGTGACCCCATTTTGGAAAGAAGACACCCCAAGGTATTTCGTGATGGGCATAGTGAGTTCATGGAAGTTTTTATTTTTTGTCACAAGTTAGTGGAATATGAGACTTTGTAAGAAAAAAAAAAAAAAATCATAATTTTCCGCTAACTTGTGACAAAAAACTTCTATGAACTCACTATGCCATCATCGAATACCTTAGGGTGTCTACTTTCCAAAATGGGGTCATTTGTGGTGTTTTTTTTACTGTCTGGGCATTGTAGAACCTCAGGAAACATGACAGGTGCTCAGAAAGTCAGAGCTGCTTCAAAATGCGGAAATTCACATTTTTGTACCATAGTTTGTAAACGCTATAACTTTTGCGCAAACCAATAAATATACACTTATTGCATTTTTTTTTATCAAAGACATGTAGAACAATAAATTTAGAGAAAAATTTATCTAGAAATGTATTTTTAAAAAAAAAAAATTTACAACAGAAAGTGAAAAATGAAATTTTTTTGAAAAAAATTCTGTCAATTTTGATTAATAACAAAAAAAGTAAAAATGTCAGCAGCAATGAAATACCACCAAATGAAAGCTCTATTAGTGAGAAGAAAAGGAGGTAAGATTAATTTGGGTGGTAAGTTGTATGACCGCGCAATAAACTGTGAAAGTAGTGTAGTGCAGAATTGTAAAAAGTGGTCTGGTCATTAAGGGGGTTTAAGCTAGGGGAGCTGAGGTGGTTAACTTGAAGCGTCCCCATCACCATGGTAACGCCTATATGTTAGAATATACCATCGGATTTGAGTTAGATCGTGAAACTCAGATCCGACAGTATATTCTAACACAGAGGCGTTCCCATAGTGATGGGGACGCTTCAAGTTAGAGTATACTAAGAACTGTGGACATAACTGCCCCGTGCTGCCTGGCAGCACCCGATCTGTTACAGGGGGCTGTGATCCGCACAATTAACCCCTCAAGTGCCGCACCTGAGGGGTTAATTGTGCGTATTACTTAGCAATTTTAGAAGCATTATACTTACCTGCGATGTCTGTGACCGGCCGGGCGCTCCTCCTACTGGCAAGTGAAAGGTCTGTGCTATAAGCAATGTGCCGCACAGACCTTTCACTTACCAGTAGGAGGAGCGCCCGGCCGGACACAGACAGCGCAGATAAGTATAATGCTTCTAAAATTGCTAAGTAAACATGGCAGCCAGGACTGCAGTAGCGTCTTGGCTGCCATGGTAACCGATTGGAGCCCCAGCGATTAAACTGGGACTCCAATTGGAACTCTCCGCTGCCACCAATGATGGGGTGATTTTAATTAGGGGGGGGGGGGAGGGGAGGCCGCACTGGCCACCAATTAATATAATACTGGGGAGGGAGGGAGGGGGGCCGCACTGACCACCAATGAATATAATACTGGGGAGGGAGGGGGGCCGCACTGGCCACCAATGAATATAATACTGGGGAGGGAGGGGGTCCGCACTGGCCACCAATGAATATAATACTGGGGAGGGAGGGGGGGCCGCACTGGCCACCAATGAATATAATACTGGGGAGGGAGGGGGGGCCGCACTGGCCACCAATGAATTTAAAACTGGGGAGGGAGGGGGGTCTGGCCCCTGCTGCCTGGCAGTACCTGATCTCTTACAGGGGGCTATGATATGCACAATTAACACTTCAGGTGCGGCACCTGAGGGGTTAATTGTGCGGATCACAGCCCCCTGTAACAGATCGGGTGCTGCCAGGCAGCAGGGGGCAGTCATGTACACAGTTCGTAGTATATTCTAATTTGAAGCGTCCCCATCACTATGGGAACGCCTCTGTGTTAGAATATACTGTCGGATCTGAGTTTTCACGATGTGAAAACTCAGATCTGAAAAAGCTTTTATGCAGACGGATCTGCGGATCCGTCTGTGCGAAGGTGGCCTACGGACACGGATCACGGACGCGGATGACAATCTTGTGTGCCTCCGTGTTTTTTCACGGACCCATTGACTTGAATGGGTGCGCGAACCGTTGTCCGTCAAAAAAATAGGACAGGTCATATTTTTTTGACGGACAGCAAACACGGATCACGGACGCGGATGATAAACGGTGCATTTTCCGATATTTCAACGGACCCAATGGGTCCGCAGAAAATCACGGAAAACGGAGCAACGGACACGAATGCACACAACGTTCGTGTGCATGAGGCCTCAGAAGGAGAATAAACAGTAATGTTCAGTGACTCACAGATAATGTCATCTCTGATAGTTGTTCTATTTCCTTTTCTTCTCCATCTAGCCCAGACTACTATGATGACTTCTCTCTGCAGGGTTTACCGCACCTGTGTCTTTGGATCCTCACTTTTTTTCATCCTAAGGCCTCATGCACACAGCTGTAATTTGCGGCCCCCAATACACGGGCAATGTCCGTGCGGCGGCCGGACGGATCGAGACCTATTCAACTTGAAAGGGTCCGTGATCTGTCTGCACAGCAAAAAAATAGAACATGTTCTATTTTTATTTGCAGTGCGGAGGCATGGACAAAAACACCACGAAAGCACTCCGTGGTGTTTCCGTGGGGTTCTGTGTCTACGTTCCGCACCGCATCCGTGATGCGGGGAGCACACGGACGGTGCCCGCATATTGCGGACCTGCTGTTTGCGGGCCGCAATATGGCCACGGCCGGGCAACGGCCAAGTGCATGAGGCCTTACTCTGTATTCTACAAACTCATTATAATGCCACATACTACCTGCTGAATATAACAGGGGACACAAACTGTGCCCCCTGAAAGGAACAGAGCCTTATAATGTGCACACCATAAATAATCGTGCCATACTAGTAATGTATGGGGCAATCTGATTAGGGCCCAGGGGTATTTACACCCTTGTTTTAAGCAATATATACCGTATTAAGCGCCATTATACCCCTTTTCTCCATAAATGACCCCCCTCTGGAAAACATGAAGTTGCTTTACAAAAGATACAACTGATTAGATATACTTTACTTCAATCTGCAACCTGTTTGAGATATAGAACGTTAACTAGACTTGTCCTTAGCAGTGATTTATTGGAAACAGGAAAATCAATCCATCAGCCATTCTGCAAAGTAAACAAGAAAATGTACAATATTTTCTGCAAGTGTTTCCATGGAGATGCTTCTGCATTACAGCAGTCTGTTCTCTTTGAATGTTAAAAACCCCTTCGGAGACCTTTTGCACTCTCTCCAGATACTGACAATGTTGCTGCAGTAATGGAGGGTAAATATTGTACTCATCTCATTTGCTGTTTAAAAACAATTACATTTTATTGTCTGATTTTATTGTGTCTTCCACATATATTAATGTGTTTTCTGTAATGTGAAAAGAAAACATTCATTTCCGCTAGATGAACACAATCAGAGCATAGATGCCCAAAGTCATTTTTTTCCTACACAAGATTTAACCTCCATACACGATAAACGGCAACATTTTAGGCTTCGATAAGTATGTTCCAACATCTAGTATCAAAAATTGACATAAATTCCTGCAACTAGTCAGTGAAATATGGAAAACTTTGGATCACATATATATATATGGCAAAATATATAAAAAAAAACATTTATACATGTTCCCCCATTTTTCTTCAGAGGCTAGTAGTGTTAGAATTGTTTGGCAGCTGCTCACCCCTCCTAGGGACTAATATGGTCAGTCAGCTGAGCTGAATATGGATGTGAATGGGAGTATCGAGGGTGATCCTTTCCCGGCTTGCAAATATCTATTGCTTGGAATTTGGAAATTAACCTAGATAAGGGATCAGCTGTTTATCTTTCTTTTTGCATATTTATTAACCCCTTCTACCCTCGGTGCATTTCCAAAGCATAACTTTTTTATTTTTCCATTCACATAGACCAGGGATGATCAACCTACGGCCCTCCAGCTGTTGCAAAACTACAACTTCCAGCATGCACTAATAGCTATAGGCTGTCCAGGCATGCTGGGAGTTGTAGTTTTGCAACAGCTGGAGGACCCCAGGTTGGGCATCCCTAACATAGACGATTGAGGGCTTGTTTTTTGCAGGGCAAGTTGTACTTTCTAACTGTGCCACTTAATATAGCATAACTTTTTAATAGTTACATCTCCGGAGCTGTGTTAGCGCAAATATTTTGCGAGACGATCTGTAGTTTTTAGATATACCATTTTTGGGTGTGTGTGACTTCTTGGTCCCATTTTATTTAATGTTTTGGGGAGGTGAAGCGATGAAAAGAATGGCAAATCAGCCATTTTTATGTTTGATTGTTTTTTTCCGTTATGCTGTTCGCCGTATGGGAATAATATTTTTAGATCACACGGATGTCATCTGTATTTTTTGCGGATCCACGTTTTGCAGACGGCAAAATAGAAACAGACGTGTGAATGCACCCTAAGGGCTGATGCACACGAATGTGGGCAACCCCCGCCCTGTACATTGGGAACCGCAAATTGCAGTGCCCAATTCATGGGCACCGCCACATGGCTGGCGCAGATGGATGCAGACCCATTCAACTTGAATGGGTCCCTGATCTGTCCGCACAGCAAAAAAACTGAATAAGTGCTATTTTTTTGCGGTGCGGAGGCATGAACAGAGAACCCACGGAGGCAATTCATAGTGCTTCTGTGGAGTTCTGTGCCTCCATTCCACACTGCACCTTCTGGATTGCTGACCCATGCGGGCAAAAGCCAGCAACGGTTGTGTGCATGAGCCCTAACTCTCATTTTCAAGGGCAGGAGAGTCCATTCTGGAACATGGAAAGTAAGGGATGACTCTGAGGGGCAGTGTTGGGGCTCATGCACATGACCGTTGTTGGCCGGTGCCAGTATTGTGGCAGGGGTGTGCTGGGGGAGATTAGCAGTGGACTGATTAGCTCAGATGCTCTATTAAGCCTCATGCAGACGTCCGTGGAACACAGTCCGTGAGATACATAGCAACCAATGATGCCGTGCGCTCCTGCAATGCCAGTCTGGGATTTCACGGACCTTGTTCCATGGACGTCTGTATGAGGCTTTACTGTGTGCTAGTGTTTCTGACTAATGGAGCCGAGTCATGGACCTATGTGGTTCTGATCCAGGGACTTTGCGCTCTATTAAAATCCCTTCCTGGCCATACACCATTGTCAGTTACACTCACTAGCTGTTTTGCTGGTTCTTGTTCCTGTGCTTTATTGGATTGATCATGCTTCTGACCCTGGCTTGTCTTCTGACCACTCTGTGTGTTTTGCTTGGTACTGCATAGCCTGTCTGGTTCTAACCCATTTACGTATGACTCTCTGGTATTGTGTTTGTCTGTCTTTGTCTGTTGTCCGTCTCTGCACTTAAATAGCGTAGGGACCATCGACCAGTTGTGGTCCAGCTATCTAGAGCTTGTACTGCAAGTAGGTAGGGAACGCGGGCTGGGTTCAGCCTTAGGGCTCACTATCCTTGTCTGTCCCTCCCTACAGTCATTACAGCTTTTCTGGGAATACAATATGAATGACCTGTCCTCAGCTCCGTACATTGTATAATGGCCATGCTTGGTATTGCATCTCAGGCCCATTCACTTGAATGGGTCTGAACTGCACATAGACCATGTGCAAGGGCCTCTTCAAACAGCTAAACGGGGGGTTCTGGAAGCTGATCAGATACTGATGACCTACGCTGAGGATAGGTCCTCAGTATTCTACTCTTGGAAAACCCCTCTGATGATCGCCTCCTTCCTGTTTCCTGTGAAAATGCATTCGAAAAAAAAAGGAAACATCTGTAAAACACAAATGCCTTTGTAGATGACAAGCTCTTTTTTTTCTTTAAAGTTTTCCTTTTGACTTTTAGTTTTGTAAGTCCTTTTTTTATATGGCCATGCCTTCATGTATTAGTTGTGGTTTATTTTAGACATCTACCAGTATATGATAACAGTATGATATATTAACTCTGTTGACCTACCCAGCAAATACATTTATATCTACATCTCTCATCAATCCATGTCATTATTTAATTAGGGTAAATTGATTCATACTTGGTGCTGGACATAGACTTGATTCTGCAGCATGACGACATCATTACATTCTGCCAATATATTGTGGGTGAACCATGTAATTATATTAAATTTGAAATATATAACACAATGAAATGTTATTTAAGTGACTTTATTTTTCATTTGTACATGACATTTGGCATTCCTTGCCTATCATGGATGCTCTTGGATGCCATTCTGGCTGCTGTGGTAAGACCAGGTTCAGACCATTACAGTAGATATGTATTTTTCTGCCAAAGTCTTTTTTTTTTTTCTATTTAGGATCATTTCCTGGTTTAGATAAAATAAAAAGACATACAAATATAAGTAAACTGCTCTGTGTGAGCCTGACCTTCTTGCTTATAAACTGCTCACAGTACCTTTTTAACCACTTCAGCCCCCAGTGCTTAAACACCCTGAAAGACCAGGCCACTTTTTACACTTCTGACCTACACTACTTTCACCATTTATTGCTCGGTCATGCAACTTACCACCCAAATGAATTTTACCTCCTTTTCTTCTCACTAATAGAGCTTTCATTTGGTGGTATTTCATTGCTGCTGACATTTTTACTTTTTTTGTTATTAATCGAAATTTAACGATTTTTTTGCAAAAAAATGACATTTTTCACTTTCAGTTGTCAAATTTTGCAAAAAAAACTACATCCATATATAAATTTTGCTCTAAATTTATTGTTCTACATGTCTTTGATAAAAAAAAAATGTTTGGGTAAAAAAAAATGGTTTGGGTAAAAGTTATAGCGTTTACAAACTATGGTACAAAAATGTGAATTTCCGCTTTTTGAAGCAGCTCTGACTTTCTGAGCACCTGTCATGTTTCCTGAGGTTCTACAATGCCCAGACAGTACAAACACCCCACAAATGACCCCATTTCGGAAAGTACACACCCTAAGGTATTCGCTGATGGGCATAGTGAGTTCATAGAACTTTTTATTTTTTGTCACAAGTTAGCGGAAAATGATGACTAAAACATCATTTTCCACTAACTTGTGACAAAAAATAAAAAATTCTAGGAACTCGCCATGCCCCTCACGGAATACCTTGGGGTGTCTTCTTTCCAAAATGGGGTCACTTGTGGGGTAGTTATACTGCCCTGGCATTCTAGGGGCCCAAATGTGTGGTAAGGAGTTTGAAATCAAATTCAGTAAAAAATGACCTGTGAAATCCGAAAGGTGCTCTTTGGAATGTGGGCCCCTTTGCCCACCTAGGCTGCAAAAAAGTGTCACACATCTGGTATCCCCGTACTCAGGAGAAGTTGAGGAATGTGTTTTGGGGTGTCTTTTTACATATACCCATGCTGGGTGAGATAAATATCTTGGTCAAATGCCAACTTTGTATAAAAAAATGGGAAAAGTTGTCTTTTGCCAAGATATTTCTCTCACCCAGTATGGGTATATATAAAATGACACCCCAAAACACATTCCCCACCTTCTCCTGAGTACGGAGATACCAGATGTGTGACACTTTTTTGCAGCCTAGGTGGGCAAAGGGGCCCATATTCCAAAGAGCACCTTTCGGATTTCACAGGTCATTTTTTACAGAATTTGATTTCAAACTCCTTACCACACATTTGGGCCCCTAGAATGCCAGGGCAGTATAACTACCCCACAAGTGACCCCATTTTGGAAAGAAGACACCGCAAGGTATTCCGTGAGGGGCATGGCGAGTTCCTAGAATTTTTTATTTTTTGTCACAAGTTAGTGGAAAATGATGATTTTTTTTTTTTTTTCATACAAAGTCTCATCTTCCACTAACTTGTGACAAAAAATAAAAACTTCCATGAACTCACTATGCCCATCAGCGAATACCTTGGGGTCTCTTCTTTCCAAAATGGGGTCACTTGTGGGGTAGTTATACTGCCCTGGCATTCTAGGGGCCCAAATGTGTGGTAAGGAGTTTGAAATCAAATTCAGTAAAAAATGACCTGTGAAATCCGAAAGGTGCTCTTTGGAATGTGGGCCCCTTTGCCCACCTAGGCTGCAAAAAAGTGTCACACATCTGGTATCCCCGTACTCAGGAGAAGTTGAGGAATGTGTTTTGGGGTGTCTTTTTACATATACCCATGCTGGGTGAGATAAATATCTTGGTCAAATGCCAACTTTGTATAAAAAAATGGGAAAAGTTGTCTTTTGCCAAGATATTTCTCTCACCCAGTATGGGTATATATAAAATGACACCCCAAAACACATTCCCCACCTTCTCCTGAGTACGGAGATACCAGATGTGTGACACTTTTTTGCAGCCTAGGTGGGCAAAGGGGCCCATATTCCAAAGAGCACCTTTCGGATTTCACAGGTCATTTTTTACAGAATTTGATTTCAAACTCCTTACCACACATTTGGGCCCCTAGAATGCCAGGGCAGTATAACTACCCCACAAGTGACCCCATTTTGGAAAGAAGACACCCCAAGGTATTCCGTGAGGGGCATGGAGAGTTCCTAGAATTTTTTATTTTTTGTCACAAGTTAGTGGAAAATGATGTTGTTTTTTTTTGGGTTTTTTTTCATACAAAGTCTCATATTCCACTAACTTGTGACAAAAAATAAAAACTTCCATGAACTCACTATGCCCATCAGCGAATACCTTGGGGTCTCTTCTTTCCAAAATGGGGTCACTTGTGGGGTAGTTATACTGCCCTGGCATTCTAGGGGCCCAAATGTGTGGTAAGGAGTTTGAAATCAAATTCAGTAAAAAATGACCTGTGAAATCCGAAAGGTGCTCTTTGGAATGTGGGCCCCTTTGCCCACCTAGGCTGCAAAAAAGTGTCACACATCTGGTATCCCCGTACTCAGGAGAAGTTGAGGAATGTGCTTTGGGGTGTCTTTTTACATATACCCATGCTGGGTGAGAGAAATATCTTGGTCAAATGCCAACTTTGTATAAAAAAATTGGAAAAGTTGTCTTTTGCCAAGATATTTCTCTCACCCAGCATGGGTATATGTAAAATGACACCCCAAAACACATTCCCCACCTTCTCCTGAGTACGGAGATACCAGATGTGTGACACTTTTTTGCAGCCTAGGTGGGCAAAGGGGCCCATATTCCAAAGAGCACCTTTCGGATTTCACAGGTCATTTTTTACAGAATTTGATTTCAAACTCCTTACCACACATTTGGGCCCCTAGAATGCCAGGGCAGTATAACTACCCCACAAGTGACCCCATTTTGGAAAGAAGAGACCCCAAGGTATTCGCTGATGGGCATAGTGAGTTCATGGAAATTTTTATTTTTTGTCACAAGTTAGTGGAATATGAGACATTGTATGAAAAAAAAAAAAAAAAAAAATCATTTTCCACTAACTTGTGACAAAAAATAAAAAATTCAAGGAACTCGCCATGCCCCTCACGGAATACCTTGGGGTGTCTTCTTTCCAAAATGGGGTCACTTGTGGGGTAGTTATACTGCCCTGGCATTTTCCAGGGGCCCTAATGTCTGGTAAGTAGGTAAATGACCTGTGAAATCCGAAAGGTGCTCTTTGGAATGTGGGCCCCTTTGCCCACCTAGGCTGCAAAAAAGTGTCACACATCTGGTATCTCCGTACTCAGGAGAAGGTGGGGAATGTGTTTTGGGGTGTCATTTTACATATACCCATGCTGGGTGAGAGAAATATCTTGGCAAAAGACAACTTTTCCCATTTTTTTTATACTAAGTTGGCATTTGACCAAGATATTTATCTCACCCAGCATGGGTATATGTAAAATGACACCCCAAAACATATTCCCCAACTTCTGCTGAATACGGAGATACCACATGTGTGACACTTTTTTGCAGCCTAGGTGGGCAAAGGTGCCCAAATTCCTTTTAGGAGGGCATTTTTAGACATTTGGATACCAGACTTCTTCTCACGCTTTGGGGCCCCTAGAATGCCAGGGCAGTATAAATACCCCACATGTGACCCCATTTTGGAAAGAAGACACCCCAAGGTATTCAATGAGGGGCATGGCGAGTTCATTGAAAAAAAAATTTTTTGGCACAAGTTAGCGGAAATTGATTTTTTTGATTTTGTTCTCACAAAGTCTCCCTTTCCGCTAACTTGGGACAAAAATTTCAATCTTTCATGGACTCAATAAGCCCCTCAGCGAATACCTTGGGGTGTCTTCTTTCCAAAATGGTGTTATTTGTGGGGTGTTTGTACTGCCCTGGCATTTGAGGGTCTCCGCAATCATTACATGTATGCCCAGCATTAGGAGTTTCTGCTATTCTCCTTATATTGAGCATACAGGTAATGAGATTTTTTTTTTCCGTTCAGCCTCTGGGCTGAAAGAAAAAAATGAACGGCACAGATTTCTTCATTCGCATCGATCAATGTGGATGAAAAAATCTCTGCCAAAAAAAGAAAAAGGAGGGGAAAGGCGTCTGCCAGGACATAGGAGCTCCGCCCAACATCCATACCCACTTCAGCTCGTATGCCCTGGCAAACCAGATTTCTCCATTCACATCAATCGATGTGGATGAATAAATCATTGCCGGGATTTTTTTTTTTATATATACAAAGTGTTTGCCAAAGTATATGAACACCGCCACCTCCTCAGCTCATATGCCTCGGCAAACGTATCTTTTACTGCAGAGGAGAAATCTCGTCTTGCAGCGCCGCATACACCGACTTGCGTGTAATCTGACAGCAGCGCAATGCTTCTGTCCGAATGCACATCAGTGCTGCAGCTGGTCGATCGGTTGGTCCACCTGAAAGGTAAAAAAAACAAAACAAAAAAGAAAAAACCAGGCCGCAAAGCAATAACTTTATTAACTGTTGAACAGAACATAGAAACTTTTTTTTAACTTTTTTAACTGAACGTTTAACTTTTTTACTTACCGGTATTTTTTTTTTTGTTTAGTTTTTTTTACCTTTATAGAACAAACCTCTCCTTCCCCATGGGACAATGTGCAAAGCGCAAATCGCCCAAAGATGTGGCGAAGTACGTTATGCACTTTATCCCAGGTGAAAGGAGAGGTTTGCAGCAGCTGTGAGTGAATGGGCCCTAATAGCCCTGTGTGCCTGTCCTGGTGAGATGTGATCCCTATGCTAGGTGTACCTGTGTGTGGTACTTCCGGAAACACTCTCCATAGCATAGGGCAGGGTGGTCAGCACAGTCAGGACAGAAATAGCGGGTGTCACGCCTTATTCCACTCCTGCTACAGACACGACATCTTTTTCGGGGTGACGGTTGGGTTGAGGTACCAGGAACGACACTGGGGAAATGTCGCTCGTGTAGACGGCTAACTACACTGGTGGATGGGGCCACGGAACCTCCTGGGTAAAGGAGGTTCTCGATGATCTCTTCCTGGAATTTGAGGAAGGATCCTGTTCTCTCAGCCTTACTGTAGAGAACAAAACTATTGTAGAGCGCCAATTGAATTAAATATACAGACACCTTCTTATACCAGCGTCTGGTTCTGCGGGAAACTAAATACGGAGACAACATCTGGTCATTGAAGTCCACCCCTCCCATGAGCGCATTATAGTCGTGGACACAGAGGGGCTTTTCAATGACACGGGTTGCTCGCTCAATTTGGATTGTCGTGTCTGCGTGAATGGAGGAGAGCATGTAAACGTCACGCTTGTCTCTCCATTTCACCGCGAGCAGTTCTTCGTTACACAAGGCAGCCCTCTGCCCCCTTGCAAGACGGGTGGTTACAAGCCGTTGGGGGAAGCCCACGCGACTAGTTCGCGCGGTGCCACAGGCGCAAATCCGTTCTAGAAACAAATGCCTAAAGAGGGCCACACTTGTGTAGAAATTGTCCACATAAAGATGGTACCCCTTGCCGAATAAGGGTGACACCAAGTCCCAGACTGTCTTCCCACTGCTCCCCAGGTAGTCAGGGCAACCGACCGGCTCCAGGGTCTGATCTTTTCCCTCATAGATCCGAAATTTGTGGGTATAGCCTGTGGCCCTTTCACAGAGCTTATACAATTTGACCCCATACCGGGCACGCTTGCTTGGGATGTATTGTTTGAAGCCAAGGCGCCCGGTAAAATGTATTAGGGACTCGTCTACGCAGATGTTTTGCTCAGGGGTATACAAATCTGCAAATTTCAGGTTGAAATGGTCTATGAGGGGCCGAATTTTGTGGAGCCGGTCAAAAGCAGGGTGGCCTCTGGGACGGGAGGTGGTGTTGTCGCTAAAATGCAGAAAACGGAGGATGGTCTCAAATCGTGTCCTGGACATAGCAGCAGAGAACATGGGCATGTGATGAATTGGGTGCGTTGACCAATATGACCGCAATTCATGCTTTTTTGTCAGGCCCATGTTGAGGAGAAGGCCCAAAAAAATTTTAAGTTCGGAAACTTGGACTGGTTTCCACCGGAAAGGCTGGGCATAATAGCTTCCCGGGTTAGCGGTTATAAATTGTGTGGCATACTGGTTGGTCTCTGCCACGACTAAGTCCAAGAGCTCCGCAGTCAAGAACAGCTCAAAAAATCCCAGGGCCGAACCGATATGAGCCGTCTCAACCCGAACTCCAGACTGGGCGGTGAAAGGGGGAACTACTGGTGCGGCTGAAGTTGGTGACTGCCAATCAGGATTTGCCAGCACCTCAGGGACTCTAGGGGCTCTACGGGCCTGTCTGTGCGGTGGCTGCGACGGGGTAACTATTGCACGTGCCACCGTACCAGCTTCAACTGCCCTTCTGGTGCTCGCTACTTCACCAGGTTGTACGGCAGTGCTGGTACTAGGTCCAGGAAGGGCTGCGCTGCTGGTGTATGCCTCACTACGTGATCCGGCAGCGACAGCCCCACTCTGCTGCTCTTGAAGCGGATCCTGCGTAACCTGTGGTCTAGCGACATGGGGCCGGGTACGCCTGGTGCTGCCAGGGACCTCCACCTCCTCGTCCGAACTTTGGGTCAGAGAGCCACTGCTTTCCACAGGTTCATATTCTGACCCGCTAGATTCGTCAGATGAGGGTTCCCACTCCTCATCCGACTGGGTCAGAATCCTGTAGGCCTCTTCAGAAGAATACCCCCTGTTTGACATTTTGGACTACTAAATTTAGGGGTATTCCCTGAGACTACCCAAGAAAAAAAGCAAACCTGTCTTACAAAGGGGAGGCTAGCGAAGTACCGGAGGCCGCTGCGGTTGATAAAAAATATCAAAACTGATTTTTTTATCGCCGCAGTGCGTGTAAAATGAATGTGCAGTGATCAAAAAAAATATATTTTTTGTCACTGCGGTGGGGCGGGCGTGGGTGAACGCACGTGTGGGCGACCGATCAGGCCTGATCGGGCAAACACTGCGTTTTGGGTGGAGGGCGAACTAAAGTGACACTAATACTATTATAGATCTGACCGTGATCAGTTTTGATCACTTACAGATACTATAAAAGTACAAATGCTGATTAGCGATACGCTAAACAGCGAATAAAAGTGACTGCGGTGCGGTGGGGTGGGCGCTAACTGACGCTAACTACCTAACCAAGGGGCCTAAACTATCCCTAAAACCTAACAGCCAATACCAGTGAAAAAAAAAAAGTGACAGTTTACACTGATCACTTTTTTTCCTTTCACTAGTGATTGACAGGGGCGATCAAAGGGGTGATCAAAGGGTTAATTGGGGTGCAGGTGGGTGATCTGGGGCTAAGGTGTAGTGTTGGTGCTACTCACAGTTCAGTCTGCTCCTGTGCTGGATCCAACCGACGAAAAGGACCAGCACAGGAGCAGACAAGCCATATAACAGATCATATTTACTAATATGATCTGTTATATGACTTTGGATTGGATTTTTTGAAAATCGCCAGCCTGCCAGCCAATGATCGTTGCTGGCAGGCTGGTGACGAAATACTTCTTTTAATTTTGCCGGCCCGCGATGCGCATGCGCGGGCCGGCTTTGAGCGAAATCTCGCGTCTCGCGAGATGACGCGTATATGCGTGACTCTGCGCAGCGCTGCCACCTCCGGAACGCAATCCTGCGTTAGGCGGTCCGGAGGTGGTTAATCTGCTTATGTCTGCTCAATTTCCTATTTAAACCCAAGCATTCCCTGCCTGAATCCCACCTACTCCACCTTGATTGACATTCCATACCACAGCGAACGTCATCCATTTGGATCCTCAGATCTTACACAGGTGCCATTTTCCACATTTCTGCAACAAGTCCAGTCATAGTTGGTGTACAATGCCTGTCTTCAAGTCTTTAATGCGTTGCACAGCGGGAGAGCTCATCTCTGGATAGTTTGTGCACCTTGCTGGAGCACTGATGGCTTAGGCCTCTTTCACACTACCGTTTTTTTTTTTCCGTTTTGCGGTCCGTTTTTTGCGGTCCGTATACGGTCCGTATACGGAACCATTCATTTCAATGGGTCCGCAAAAAAACGGAATGTGTTCCGTATGCATTCCGTTTCCGTATTTCCGTTTTTCCGTGCCGTGAAAAGATAGAACATGTCCTATGTTTGTCCGCAAATCACGGTCCGTGGCTCAATGCAAGTCAATGGGTCCGCAAAAAAAACTGAACACATACAGAAATGCATCCGTATGTCTTCCGTTTCCGTTCCGTTTTTTGCTGAACCATCTATTGAAAATGTTATGCCCCGCCCAATTTTCTCTATGTAATTACTGTATACTGTATATGGCATACGGAAAAACGGAACGGAAAAACGGAACAGAAACGGAGACACAACGGAACCCAAAAACGGGACAACGGATCCGTGAAAAACGGAACGCAAAACACTGAAATGGACATACTGTAGTGTGAAAGAGGCCTTAGGGTGAGCTCTCTTGCTGTGTGGTGCATGCTCATTGAAGCCTTGAAGCCTCCAAAACTTGACTGGGCATGAACTGGAAATGTGACAGAAAGCCACCTGTACGTGATCTCCTGAAACAAGGAGATGGCATTCCCTGTGATGCATGACTTCAATTAAGAAATCACAGGCCTCCTTGACTTGAGAAAGCTACGGTAAACTAAATGCACCTTGAGGGAAACATGAGCACAATGAAAGGGCACTGTGGGCAGTTTATATCACAAATGAGCTGACACGTTTTCCTTAACCTGAAGAGGACCTTGCGATTTTCCATTATTGCGTTTTCATTTTTCAATCCCTGCCTTCCCAGAGCCATAGCTTTTAATTTTTCCATTCACACAGCCTTATGCGGGCTTATTTTTTGCAGGACA